>NC_134051.1:15027723-15632191 GCF_965140245.1 Athene noctua | reverse complement strand
TTGTGTAAATTTGAATCTGATGAATTAAAATTATTAACTCACAGGTGAAGCGCTTCTGAGAGAACCTGATATGTATGGATGCAAATTTTGCATAAAAATAGTATACTTAGTTAAGAATCAGGTAGGAGTTTGCCTAACACATTAATGAATTCTGTTTGAACCTTCTGGTTTCAACAGGGAAGACACAAGATATACTGTGCATGTGCACGTGGGTGTGAGGTGTGAAGACAGAGAGATCAAGCTGTTCTTCATCAGTGCAAAATGGACGTTCTGAAATGAGTAAGACTATATCAAAATATTATAGCTGATATGAAGTATAAACTGTAAACAGTTCTTATTAAAAATTGCACTAGTTACCTTCCTACCTGCACACAATTTTACATGATGCAACTTTCATACCTTTGCAACATGAGGTTTAGTTTTGTTTTTTTTTTTTAATTCTGAGCATGAGCTGCTCTCTCTAAGGATCTGCTCTCTCATCACTTAGACCTCCCTATTTAAGTCAAAAGGTATTTCACCCAAGTTTGGAATCCAGACTTAGGCCAGGTAAAAATGAGCTAACCAAAAATCTTCTTCTTGCAGATGAAGGACTTGGAACCAAGTTCTTCTTGTAACAAAGTGTAGACAAAATTTGACCCTACAGAATTTTCTGTTTCTGGGTTAAGGTAGAAAATTTAATAACTACCCAACTCTCCCTTTGAACAAAAACTTGGTAATTACTTCAAAACAAATGATTTCAAGGTATTTTTTGTCATAAGTTTTGGTTAGAGCACTGTAAATTTAGAAAAGAAGCCGAATACCACAATCATCTCTTGGTCAAAATCTCCCCGTCACCAGTTACAGAAAGCTCGAAAGCCTGTGCACTGAGAAAAGTGATCCTGACTTAAACACCGCTGCTAAACACTGCCTCTGTGTGCAAAACTGGTTTTGAAAACTGCACAGTCTGCATGGAAGCACATACGGGTGGCCACTGGTGCACACACCAGCTGATCTTTCCTGGAAAGTTTTGCTTTTTAGGTATCCTTCCTCAGCTACCTTAAGCAACATGCTTAATGACCAGATGATCTCATAAACTGACACAGAATTTTAAAGTCAGTCACCAGGCCAACAGACCCTCTCTGGCCAAGAATCTTCAAAACAGTATGAGAAGACATCCTTTTCCTATGGCTCTGTTATTTATAGTGAGTATCATTTCCAGCTCTTTCGGACAGGAACTCTCCTCTGACATGTTTTCATGTGTCCTAGCACAATGCAGTCCAGATCCCAGCAAGTCCTTTAGCCTCTGTAATAGGTATCAAACACTACAACAAATGCTGCTAGAGGCTCTGTGGATCTAGGAGGTTTGGAAAAGAGAGAAGAGAATCATTTAAAATAAAGCACTGCTGAAATGTGTCCCACGGCTTTGGGAGATTGCTCACACATGACTAGGTTGGAAAGTGTATGCACGCACATGTGTGTATACTGTATATATATTTAGGTTAACAAGTTTAAACTATTAATAAAGAGCTTCTTATAGTATTTGGTAATTAAAATATCAGGCTTGTATCATTCAAAATAGTGCAACCTACATAGCAATATACAGGAAAATTACACACATTTTTTTCCTATTACCATTAATATGCTTGTGCATATCAAGATGACAGGATACCCTTTTCCATAGGATTAACCTTTTGCATATTTAATTGTATTCTTTGGCCCATTTTCCGGTGAAACCTCGTATGACAACGTAAAGACTTTGGCTTTAAAAAAAAGAAAGCTCCCTTTTTTTTTTTTTTTTTTTTTTCCAGTGACTTTCAGAAACTTAAGTAGAATTCAAATCACTTTAGTTAAAAATTATCATTTCCTCCAGAAACCACACACCCCGCAGCCTGTCACAGACCACCCACTAGTGTAGATAACTGTGAACCTCCAATTTAATTTTTTTTTTTTTTTCACTTTTGAAGATCATCTACACTTCAAATGTTGCACAACACATCCTCCAAAATTCTTCTCGACTCCTCTAATCTTGTCCCAACAGTGAACAAGCAAGGTCTCCTTCCCCAACAGCACGGGAAGGCACGGCCACCTCGTGAGGGCCTTTGACTACATCACTGAGTCCAAATACAGGGTTTGCAATGTGAAACAGAAGCCAAAATATATTCCCAAAAGGTTTTTGCCATTAAATACCATTATTAAAAGGGCTCAATAAAAAAAATTATCAGACTAAACAATCCTGTAGTAATGATGTAACACAAATCCCTTCAAAACAGCTACTCTTACGTACTGCAATGCACAAAACAAATTTAAAAATGTATTCTCATAATGCATTTGCTGAGAAAAACAGATCATTTCTTCTAATAGTACTAGAAGTGCAAAACAAGACATTCTCCATTAAAATTTCATGTCACTGTAAATATTACCATTTGCCACATTAAAGCTTAGTACCATTTATGAGAAGTGAGGAAACCTTCATCAATTCCCAAGCAAAGTATCATCTCACTTGGAACTTTACAGTGCACTGAATAAGTATCACAATATTTATTGGTATTTATTTTCACAGTTTTCTAACGTGCACATAGAAATATAATTTTTGAAATATATTAGTAAAAACAAATACTAATACAAAAGGGAAAGGACAAAACATCTAGGAGTATAACTGCTTATCACCACTACTTTTTAAGAGTTGGAGAGTCAAAACCATATCTCTCTTAAATATGTAATACTATATTTAGTGTGGTTATCTACTAATAAAGGTATTGCATGACAATGTTACAGCATGTTTATATTCTCTACTAACTTAGCATTGTTTTCAATACAGGTAAAGAATTAAGCAAAAGGAGTAAAAAGTGTCATTTAAGTGCTAAACAACAAAAACCTGGTAACTAGTGAGGTAACTTAATTTTACTTATATTATTTCTGGTTCTTAAATCATAGATATGACAAAATCATCACAAAATCAGCAGTGGATTCTTACAGTTGTTAGACTGGCATTCATTTAAAAAACCTGGTTTCAACCACAGCAGATATATTCTGCAGTATGTAACAAAAAAGCTCATGAACCTGCAAGAAGAACGAGGGTGCATTTTCACTGCATTGCAGGGCGATGCACGCTTGTAATCCTGACTTCCAAAGTTGCAGGACATTGGAAGAGCACATATTTTTAGAGAGCGTACTCTGTACACAGGTCGGGTGAAGCAGGGCAAAGAAAAGTTAAAAGCTTGACAGGTGAAATAAATGAGGAGCTTATTTACAAAGAGTGCAGTAACCCTCCCCAGCAGAGAAGAGAGAAGCAAGGCAGGATTTCTGCTCCCATTTAACAGGGCAACAGACACCAGCGAGCACAAACAACCACCTCTCCATCCCACAGACATCACTGCGACACTGTAATGAAGGTGAAACATGGGATTAATTTGACAATGAAAGCTGAGCATCAACAAGAATTTTACACTATGTACAGTATGCGCACACCAGACAGAAAAGTCTGCATGATCAGAGTGATGCAAGAGGGGTGACAGTCTTGAGGATACCCCCATTTAACCACAGCTTCACAGGGAACTCCAGCCAGAGCAGGTTGAGCCTTTCCTCTATCACACCATAGCCCTGTCTGTACTTGCATGCACGTCCGCAGATACATATACGGCTGTGATTAAACTCCACTCCCTCCTAGTGACAGCAAATATTAACATGTTGCTAATACATTTAAATAAGACAGTACAGGTGAGTTTGGGCAGGGAAATTACTCATATCGTAGATCACACTTTTAAAAGCCTTTATGCTCTTTCAGAAGTTCCTTCAGCACTGTTACATTTTGAAGGCTCAGCTCTCAATAGAAGGACGTTTAGATTGAAAAAATAACATTGGTAAAACAATTTATCACTGGAAAACCGCTTTTATGTTGCAAACCAGATTGCCCTCCAACAGGAAAGATTGCTACTTTAAAAGGACTTTTGAGCTAAGATAGGACTAGAGCTGGGAAAGGAAGAGTTTAGCAAGGGATGGCTGACACTCCATTTTGAAAGAAGCACACGGTGCGATGATTAACACGTAACACAATCTAGCCAAGCCACAGGATAGTTACTGTTCTATATAAACTGAGAGAATTTTGCCATAAAAGGTTTGTTTTCACTAGGTTTTATATATCAAACATCTTAAAAGCAATGTAAAACAACAAAAAGATTCACCTCTTGAATTCTTCCTAAATCCAAGCTGACTCTTAGACCCTTAGATTCGTACCAAAACTCCTGTTCTATATTGATGAATCCAGCAAGGGAAGGAATAGTACCAAAATCTTCCCCAAGACTAAGATGCATATGCTACACTGCAGAAATGGGAAAACAGCAAGTTATTCTACTAGGAATAGATTCTGACACTTTTATTTCATGCTGGATAGTCGTGTGGAATAAAGAAAACAATGATACCGCCTAGGCTGCGAGTACTGCAGAACCCACAAACCCAGGTGCTACTTCAGCAACTACTTGCATAAGCACAAGAACTTATATGCACCCGCAAGGTTTACCTTGGTACTCACTTGCAGATTTAACTAGCAGAGTTTTGAGGCTGGGGATAAATGGACCATTACTTTCCTAAGCCCGCCTAACTGAGGTGTCTAAGTTAGGAGCCTATGCTTTCTAAAAAGTGAACAGAGAGGTAAAATCTTTCAGGACACATCACACACACAACTGCTCCCAAGCCTCTAGTGCTCTGAAGAACCTTCCAGAAGGAGCTTTCTCTCTCTCTCTCTCTCTCCCCACTGGCAACAGAAGGAGCTGAGCCTTCCAGCACAGAAACCCAAAGCTACACACGCTTCCTTCAAAACAATGTCAAAAGATTTCATCAGGAAAAAAAAAAAACAACCCACTCCTGACTTCCCTTGTGAGCCTTCCTTCACGTCCTAAGCGTTCCTGAAAGATCACAGAGAAAGAGACATGTATTTATGAGATGCTGCCAAAACACGGTGAGCTGGCGGTGATTTCATTTCTGTTTGTCCACAGCACTTTTTCTCCTAACCAAGCTTCTTAGATAGCAGAATAATGAATTCTGAGCAAAACCTGCAAAACATTAAATGAAATTTTCCAGAAATACAAAAACTCTTAATGTTCCTTAGTTTTATCTTATATATTAAAATATCTTATTTCCATGCGTTTAAGTCAGTGGGTGACTACACTGCTCTAAGAAACACAAGCAGAACACAAAATTCATTTCAAAGTAAAAAGGAAAATTTACTGTGGTGAAAAGGGAAAGACAAAAACATGAAGAAATTCTACAATGTCTTTAAAAGAGGAAAAAAGCAAGAGGCAGGTATGTCTATGTAGCTGTTTTTACCTCCATGTACCTACTCCATTCCTCAGCAATTCAATATCCTGCCTCCATAAAAGTTGTCGTCCAGGAGCAGTGTAACACTACAGGACATGCTACCAAGAATGGCCCATATCATTTACAGCCTGATTCAGTTCCAGCTGGAGTCACAGGAAATCTTGGTGATAGGAATGACCAACAAACTGCTAGAGCTGTAATCAGGAAAATGTAACAAGTCACCAGCACCATCCAGAAAGGTACAGAAAGGATGGCCACTTATGCAGGAAGATTCTTTTCTCCTCTTCAAGAATAGCAGCAGCTGGAGTGAGAGAGAGGGAAATACAGAAAGTCTTGATCTCAGTTTAATTGAAAGTCAGTGCAAATATATCAACAAAGCTCAGGCAATAATCCGAATTCCACGCGCTCTACGGCTGAGCCTCACAAGCTGTGGCTTGTGGCTGTACTGTTGAAGATTTTTCTTCAACTTCTCAGCTTCTTCTTCTTTACACATATACATCTGCAACCACACCAGCTACTCGCCTACGACCCTACACTTTAACCTCTTCTTCCCCCTTTATTCACTCATTATATACCAAGATCAAAACAACAAATGCATGCAGATTCTTATTCCCTCTACTTTCAGTATCTGGTTTGTTTGGGGTTTTTTTCTTCCTTAAGGCAGCATCTTTTATTTCCATGTGAACAACTGCTGTGCAACATTATCAATTCCTCCCTCCGTCTCTTTAATTTGTTTTGGTTTAGGGGAGGTGGTTGTATTGCATATTTGCAGTTAATAATAATAAATCTCTACAGTCACCAGAAATCTGCTCAAATCAGAAAAAGCAAACACTGCAATATATTTCTTTGTAGCTAATTTGCTTGTACATTTCACAGAAGGATAAATCCACCTGGGTTTAGGATGTTTACGTTTGAATCTCAACAGATTACTTAGAAAATGTCATAAATGGGAATTTTTCTTTCCCACAACTTCACATACGGTACTTAAATATATATTGAATTATGTGTGTCTAGTTAGATATAGATGATACAAAAGACTTGGAGTGATCAGCGAATATTTTGAGAGCTTTAAGACGATGCAAAAGAGAAGAGCCACTGCTGAGTTTTATGATTCACTTGGTAAAATTCTCAGTGACTTGCATGGTATTTTTGATATCAAAACTGTCAGTATGATATCACAGCACTGTGATATAAGCAAATACCATATCTGCTGAAACATAACAGATAGTGCAAAATACTTAATATTTTAATCCACTAAGATTTGGATTGGAAATTAAAATTTGCCTGAAATATTTTTATTAAACTCATTACAACAATATTCATGCCTTTAGTCCATTTGCCTTCCTGTGGACCTAAGACAAACTGTATACCTATGTCTTTGGGAAAAGGTTTTAGCTCATAAAAAGTAGTGTTCATCCCACAAACACCCTGGCCCTGCATAGCTCGTACAACTATTCCTAAGAAATGTGAAACTCTCTAAGGGCAGCTAAGGATCTTCTGTTTAGAAAAACCACATCCAGTGAGGAACCAGAAAGCATACCATGAGAATCAGGGCCAATAACTGTGACCAAATGTTGAATAAAGAATACTCAAAACGTATTTGCTTTGGACGGTGTATAGCTACCCATAGATATGCTTTCTGAACATACTTATGGTAAAGTATACCGAGATTTTTGAAATCTGGGAAGGGACTCAGAAGCCCAAATCTCATTACATTTCATCCCTTCAAAAATATTGTCCTTCACCATCATGGTAAATGTATAAATACATTTGTAAATACCAAGAACTTGTCCTGGACTGTTTGGTAATTAAGTCAGCTTAAATCTGTTTAATTAAAAAAAAAAGTAAACAAAATTCAAGAAGCTGTATTTTGTCTATCCCTATACATCTTTTCTGTTATCTCCCATCTTCAGTATGCTACTCCAAATTAAACAACTTGCATACTGTACCTCTGGCATGCAGATACTACAATTACACCTGACAGGCATGATGCTGTTGAAAAGAGTTTCAGTTTAGAGAAAAGTTGGGGTAATATTCCCATTTTCCAGTTCACAGTGGTAATGGTTTCCCTGCTCAGTGTTCTTCAGTGAAATTGTAGGGAATAATGCTTGAACAATCTAAACTTGGTCTACACAAAAAAACCCTAAAGCAATTCTCAGAGTAGCAGGAGAATGGGAGAGCACCACCTGTTGAATTCTTTCAGTATTTAAATATATTAGCAATTATATTTACTTCTTTAGTTTCATTTAAATTTGTACACTCTACTCACGAAAGGCTTCCTCTCTTCTCTTCCACACTCCCTTATGGTTAAAATCTAGTGGGTTTTGGGGTTTTTTTTCAGTGAGGGTGAGGAAGGGTGTGTAGCAGATATTTTATTTGTGAAATAATCTGATTGAACTTTACTAGAAGTCAAAGTCATATAACAATGCAACCCTGTTATGTGAATATCTTTGTATACCAGTAAGTGATAATAAAGATGCTGCTCCCTAGTTATGTGTGCATATATTCAATTTATATAACAGACTTGATCGGAGAGTTTAAAAAAAATGGTCTGATGTTTGACAAATATGCACAATATTCTCGAAGGAAGTCCCTCGAGAGGTGTTAAACCTTCACTGTATATGCAAATAAATGGTATTGCACTCCTCACTGATTACACTGAACGTATGGCTGTCGGTGTTCAATACTGTATTAACAGCTTTAATACTATCAACATACAAATAATTAGATGTCACTAATATACTATGAACAAAGAACTACAGTTGGTTGGGGTTTGGCTTGGGAAGTGAAGGAACAAAAGAAATACTATACAGCCCTGAGTAATCACCAGTAAGGGGCAAATGCAAACTTACGTACACATTAGGCCTCAAGGTTACTAATAAAGTCCACAGCTCTAGAATAAGTGCCATATAGTGGTATCTAAAAATATATACTCTGGATTAGGCAGCTGTGAAATTTCTGAGAAGATGACTGCAGACTTTTCAATGAATTAGTTTGCAATGGTAAGTGCATGTGAAATATAAGAAAAGCATTTGTACATCAACATTAACCAATATCCATGGGGCTTCCTTTTGGTACACAGCAGTTCACATGTTTGGCCCTACAGCCTTGCCTTTTATTTTCTGTTAGTCTAGAGTGAACATACTAATTTTGTGCTAACACACTGTATCTTACTTATTAAGGTCCTGGGGTTTGGGGTTCTTTTAATTATTATTTGGCTTTGAAAACACTTATGAAGCTAAAATATATTTCGGAAGTCTAGCTTTCTGTTCTCTTTGAGAGTCTTGCTTTTGAAACTGTGCAAATACATTCCTAATTCTTTTTGTCTGTGTCATACTACATGCATACCGTATTGCTTATCCAGTACTAGAAAATCATTAAACATTTCTAAGGACAAAAGTACATTGAATGATAGCAACATAAATTAGAATAACCAAAATAGTAAAATCATTAGATACAAAACAGCATAGTTGCCAACATATATTGGGGCTATTTCAGCACAGCTTGCCATTTATATATAAAGCATACATAAATGGCTGGGGTTTATCCTTTTCAACAACACATATTTTAAAAGGATAGTTAAGAGCATACTAGTTTACCTATTCATGTACAAAAGTACATTGGGAAAGGGAGAGGTTTACTTATCGTTTACCATAGCAGGATACAGTTAAAGGATAAATTCTCCCTCTAAGATGGTGGCAACTATTTTTTCCCTATAGATAAAGTGTTCATGGAAAATTTAAACATCTGATTCAATGCTAAGCATTTTCTTATACACACGTCTATTGCTACAGGAATTTAAAACCCTTGAAGTTGAGTACAAGCTATTCCTATTTGCAACATAAGGCAAAACATGCTCTGAAATGTACATGTCATTATGGATCCGACCATCCCTGGAACAGTATGATGCTGTAGACTTTATGGATGACCTTAAATAATTATCATTTCTTCCTCTTGTTGGTAATGAATGTTTATAAAGATCAGCTGGACCTCGCCTAAGAGATAAGTGCTGCTCATCACGATACGAGTGCAGAAAGGGATTGTCATCCGAGTGAACAGTATACAGGGACTTGCTCCTCTTACTGTCCTCTAGAGTGTGAGTTACAAGTGAGGCCTTGTTGCTCAACAGTTTGCTTGAGGGAACACTAAACATGCTTGCATATGGACTACTTTGTAGAAATTTCTCTCTTTCTTTCAAGCTTATACTACGAGAAGGTCTTCCACTATCCATTTCCCTGGACTTATCAGCGATATTATCAACAGAATGTTGCCTGCTAATCCTCAACTTATTTTTTTTATGATATTGAAGAGCGTTATTTTGTGACCAACTATGCTGGTAGATTTCTTCAGGAAGTGATAAGTTCGTTGTATCCTGCAGCATCTGATCTTCTTCAATGTCATAGAGGTTCCCCATCCGCAAGCATGCGTCGCATTTATAGGGAGATCTGGTCGTATAGTGTCCCGCATAAGTGGGCAAATTGGAAAGACAGCTCCTGCAGTGGGTAGAATTCTGTCTGTATCTATCATTCATGTCAACTAGGGAAGTGTTTTTATCTTTTAAAGTGTAGTGTTTTGCATAAAGTTTATACTGGTCATTATTTGGAAGACTGTCTTCATTATGCAAGGGAGTCCTGTTAGCATGTTCTGCTTTCCTGTAGTTGTCATTGTGATCTTGATAAACGTCAGGAAACTCTATAGTTTCTGGAAGGACAATGTTTTCAACGTACTGCGGTGTGTCCAAGCGGAATCCTGGCTCCTTGTCACCTTCAATCGTGTAGATTTTATCCCGTGGAGAGCTCTGTTTGGTTTTCAGATATGTCAGTTCCACTTCACTACAGTCTTTTGGGTATTTTGATGCTACTGTCCTTTTTTTAAAATTGTCCTTGGTTTTGTGGTGCTTGTTGTTGTTTTCAGGTTCCATATGGCAAGTAGCTCGGCTTGAAGTCTCTGATACATCTGAATGGACAACCTCTTCAGGAAGGTATCTTTGGCTTTTCACTGAAAGCTGCCTGTTTTCATCTGACTCATTTTCTCTCTGGGAACCTTGGCTCTGACGTACAGATTCCTGACGTAAAGATTCAACAGATTTCCTCCAAAGCTGCCTGGGTCTGGAGTTCGCTTTTGCTTCTGTTGTTACTGCAACCTCTACTGTATTTGGATTGGACTCATTCAGTGTGAGAGGATGCTGGCCTTGGAAAACATAGTTGTTAAGATTGTCCTTGTGTCGATTGCCAGGAAGTGTCTGCAGTTCACTCATGTTGTCACCAAAAAAGTTGTCCTTTGTCTGAAGGGATCTGTTATCAGAAAATATCAAGTTTCCCTTATCCATGACCATGTCCATAATCAAGGAACCCCTCTGAATAAAATCAGCCGTTCTTTTGGGGGAGTTAATTCTTGAAGGATTGATATTGGTCATGTTTTTTGCTGTTCGCAGTAGTTTTAACATGTTGGTTTGGGAATTGGTCAAAGTAAAGTCAGGAGACTTCTTTTTTTCTTCAATGTGTACTCCATGAATGCAGCTGTAAATACCCTGTAATATGAGTAATATAAAACAAATTAAATCACTAGGTGTAAATTTTAAATACCTGCATTCTATTTTTAAGTAGCAATAAAAAGAAATTAACCATTGCTTATCTAATGGCTGGCAAGATTAAAAGTACATATCTATCCTTTTAGCATTTCCCTTCATCAATATGGAAGAATAATTTCTTCCATAGTGTTGGAACTGTAAAGGAGAAAAAATTGTCAGTGTTTAACTAACCAGTGGTTCACGTTGGCTTCCCTTGCTTACTCCAGAAACCAAGATGAGAAGGGACCCCAGAAGGTTCTCTAGTCTCATCACAAAACTTAGATAACCTTCAGTAACGAAAATTCTATTAACTTAAACCAGTGATTAAGTTACCCCTCGAAACAAGTCTGCAGTCAGGCTATTTTCTTGGAAGTCAAGGCACTCTTCCCTTTCACTGAAATAAAAAGGCTTCTAGCCATCATATTTTAGATTTTCTGTTTATTATCCTGGTACATATGAAAAAATCCCAGCTCTTTCTAAAGCCTGAATTTGGGTTCATCTTGAGCCCATCTTTCAACTCCAACTTCTGCAGTCACTCCTGGGAGCAAAACTGATACTTCTGACCCTGTGAACTTGTAATTCTCAGAAATTTGCCTTTGAAATAAGTAATTTTTCTCCCTCTGCATTGGTTAGGAGAATTTCACATGTAAAAGGCCAAAAGTATAAAGTTCCAATGTAAAATATGGAGGGTAAAGTGTATATGCTTTTCTAGACAATCTCCGACAGGGTAGGGCAGAGTCGTTTTAATGCAGTTCCAATACAGTCCAATTTACTCAACAGGGTAATTTCAGCATATTTTAAAGATTAGGCATTTTAGTATAATTTTCAATTCTCCTCAGCTATATAAAAAACCCTAGCAAAACCTATTACCTAATAAAAGTAGTATGTGTTCAAAAAAAGAAGACAAAAACCAACGAATTTGTCAAAAATATAGCAAGGACATACTTCCCTTAATTTACGACAAGTATCAGTCATTTGGATATGTAAATCGACTTTGGGTTAGTCATTAAAGCCTGTCTTAGTGTCTAACCAAATATAAATGATACTTGTGTTTGACTTTTTCTCATATAATTTATTCAAGTTTGCTATCAAGAAAGCTTGGAAAAATATTCCAGCATATTTTTACTACTTAAAATCCACTTGTTTAATAAATACACAAAGCTGAGAGATAATGTTTGTCATCCATTTAGTATTTATTTTGTATGGATTTTTTTGTGGAAAATCGTCCACTTCCTGCATCTGAGCAGCTCTACCATTTCTGCACCAAAATTTCCCTAAATGTATTTGTTTTCAGCATTTGATTCCTGATTATCCTGGCATATGATAATTCATAACCTGGAATAATCCAATGGAGAAAAGACTTCCCATGGAGTGCGAGTACATCCTAAGCCCATTGGCTAGAACATCACACTGATGCTCTAACACGTATTTCAAATGTCAAAGTGGGATTAAAAGGAAAGATAAAGTTTTAGGGAGGCAGCACTTTCTCTGTCTGTTGCCTGAAGGGGGAAAATGAAAGTAATACTAACCCTGCTGATTGAGAACAACAATCCCGGCCTATCTGAGCAGACTCCAGTGAAGCAGAATCTAAGTTTCCAGTAAAATAAGTGTTCCCAGACAAAGGTTATTAAACTGAGTGCCATGGCTGCTGCAAGCATGTAAAACACTCCTGCCATGTTGTCAATGTCCAGCTGGCTGCTCATGACTTCATTCTTCTCATTGTGGCAAATACCAGTCAGCCACAGGGTTTCTAGCTCTTCCATTTCCCCTAGGGAGAGCAAGGAGTAAAACCAGTTAGAATGAAAAAGTTACTGCTCACAGGATGCGAAAATCAGTTTAAAAATACAGCACACCATTTAATGCTTCATTTGTGGAGCACTTTAGTCTTACCTACCGAGGATTTGCAAATATAGCAGATTTCAACTCGCAGCACCCTAGTTTCAGACGTCCTCAGATTTCATAAATTACGTGGGAAGCTGGCTGCTCTAGAAAGCAGGATCTGTGATTTGGGTAAAACTTTCTTCTGCTTGCTATAACTAGTATCACTTGTTCCAAAGAGTAGAACTGGAGGGTTCCCATCCCAGGGGATTCCTCCACCCCATCCACAAGAGCTGCACCCAGGAGGCTCCTCCCATCCCAGTCCAAGAGGTGCCACCAGTGCTGCCCAGCTGATGAGGACTGAAGTTTGCTAGTGAAACACGCACACACCATCACTTGTGTGATTCACAAACATCAGTATTTACAGACCCCCCAAACAGCAGCCGTATCTGTGCCCAGACCCTATACACCCCTTACCCTGGCACCAGCTTGGAGCTCAGGCCTTTACAGAACTCCCCTAACAGATCACATCTGCCCCCATGCTCACAAACACCAAACAGAAAGCAAGATTACATCAAAACCAGCTAGGAACGGAGTTTAGTAAAAGGATGGGACAGGCTGCAGCAATTAGACACAGGGCTCAGTCAGACAAACATCCTGACACACAAACTTTTATGCCCCCTCTTCTCCATTTTCCTACACTTGTTTCTCCCTGATCCACTCTAACCTCTCTCTTCGGTCCTTCCCTTATACATCACAAAATAAATTTCACATTTTCTAACAACCCCTTTAAAACATGCCATAAGAAGTTCGTTCTTTCTTGCGAGACCCACGATAACCTTATTTCCCTTTTTTGGGTAAGTTGCAACATTCTGGCTGAAGCTCTCCTGATATTTCTGGTCTTTGCTATTGTCTCTAGTATTTTTTGTTGCCCAGGGTTTGATTTATTAGCGTTCTGGTCTCTTGTTTTACTTTTTATTTTGAACAGCCACTAACCAGACAACCTCACAATCCAGGTATCTACATATCCTTTATATCCACATACCCCTTCCATATCTTGACTCCAGCCTCCCAGTCCAAGATGTTTCTGCATGTTAAAAGACAGACCATCCAAAACCACAAAGGTTAAATGGCAAGTTTAAAAACTCAGCACGAGCAATAGCACCCAGGTCCAGCAGTTGGCTGCCCCTGGATGCTGCACCGGGCCATCACTGCAGCAGTCACTAGTCTCATTTTCTCTCATAGCTGGCTGCATTTCAGTAATAGGTGAACTGATTTGAAGATGCAGTTTTAAACCACTTTCTGATCTGCAAGCACTTTAAAAAGAAAAGACGTTATTTAATCAAAACTTTCAAGTTTTCTTCCCCATAATAATGTTAATTATGGCAAAGCAATGACAATTCACCAACACTGGATGTAAAATCACCCAAAGCATTAGGTCTGGAGGTTACAGTAATGTTATATTGGAAATGGAAAGCTTGACTAGCTTTACCCATACAACACATGCAGCAAGTGAGGAAAAATACTTGTATATGCTACAGTATTAACAAAATTTACTGTGTTTCATAGGCCACCTGCTTTTCTATAGAAAATAACTGTCACTTAATGCCTGAATACTTTCAGGAATACAGTATGTCCCTTTTCCTGTTTATTTTTTAAAAATGTAATTCTAACTAGCACTATCTTTCAAATGCAGTTGTTCTCCTGGCTTTCTGCCTCTCTTCAGTTTTTGTTTGCCCCAGGAGACCTGGGCGATGCAGTAACTGCAAACCCTTCTGATGTCACATACTCCCTCTCTCTCATGGTGCCCTGGACACCTCCCTCTGCTCCTTCCTGGCCCTCTGGACCACCCGGCCTTTCTTCTTATGGTCTCCTCTGGCCTTCTGCTGCTGCCACTGCCAGCCTCTTGGGCAGCAGCAGAAGAAAAATAAGTAGTACCATCACCTGCCTGAGGTGAAGCATCCCTGGCTTCTGGCTCTGGTTATGCCATATCCTTACTGCCATTAAAATATTTCATCTACTTAAAGCTGTGGAAGCAGATCTACTCTCTCCCTCTGTTGCACATTGTTAGACTCAGAATCTGTATTTTCACTGATGAGATCCGGCCTCAGATGAAGGACACTATCACTTAACAGTGGTTGTTATTGCCAACATGGACAGAGGTGTGCAAGAAATTGTAACTGTTCCTGCCAAGACTGGGTTTTATATTGCATGATATATTCATTTTCAAACGGTTAGTGTTGTTCTTACTGAGGCATTGCATGTGCATACATGTCTTTTTACACTCTTGGGGATATAGTCAGCTGAGTAATTCTATTATTATTTTAAATTACATAAACTTCACTGTTTCTAGAAAATACAGCAGGCAATACAGAGGGCCAGAAAGTACAATATTAACTGGCTTGGTGTGTTTCCCAGTTTAGGACATGGCTTCAATTTGGGGGAAGAATTCCCATGCCACAGATCCTTAATGCTTACCCAGTGATTAGGGAATACATTTTCAGTATTATAATCCCTACATCATTGAAGTAAAGATCAGAAAAAAAATGGCTAGAAGCTATATTAACGTTCCAGCTACCTTCAGGCTAGACTAGAAGATCATTGACCTGCTGTGCAAGAGCATTTTGCAGGATAGAGTGCCAGGGCACTAGGAAAGCTGCAGCCCACAGATAATTTGGATGTGTGAGTTGAAAGTGGAACACAAGACTGTGATGGAGAAATTGCTTCTCATGGAATGTGAAGGAAAATTTGAAGTAGAAAGTAAAGTACTGAAGTACTTTAGCAAAGACATTCATTTCACAAATTTGTAAGATTATTCGGTTCCTAGTTTAGCTTTTGCTTGAAGCATGAATTGAACCTCTACATCTGAAAAAGATGGTGTATCTTCTTCCTGGTGCTCCCAGCACTCAAGCTTCAAAACACCTAAGAGCATCCCCAAAGAAGTAGGTAAATCCTAATGAATCTTTAAAAGTCTTCTAATCCAGGACATAGGGACAATGAATTATTAATTGTAATGGTATAGATATTGCACATTGTTGCTACATAGATAATTGGGGTTCATTATTGCATTTCCATGTCTTAGAACATTTGGATTTCTTTTGCTCTGCTAAACCTCAGTGGACTGTTCCCCTCAACTCCCTTTCAAGTCCTCCCCAAGGTCTGTAAATAAAACTCACAGAGGCTAGAGAAGAGAAAAGAACCCAGGCCCAAAGAGAGAGCAGTATTTCTGGTTTGTGCATTAGTAGCTGAAGCTCTGACAATCAGCCCTCATTACTTCCCACAGGAAAATTCACATCTCCCAAGATTGTCAAACATCAACTCGATTTGACTGCTGTGCCCTTTTACAATTCATAACAAAATTCACAAAGGAATTTAAACCTCTTTTTTATTACCGTTTACTCTGCATTTCTTTCCCTTTGGCATGTACATCTAAAGTAACTATTGATAATCCACTAACCTTTCCAAAACATCACTACAGAAACCAACCAGGCTTGTTTTGAGACCAGATAAATGACAGTGCCCTGACAAACTACAAAGAACAAAACATCCTAGAGTCTCGCAGATCCTGCTGCTGCAATATCCCTTCCATTATATCCGACAATGACAGAAATCGCTGTTAATTAATACCCAAAAGCAATCCACAATGTTATAGATTGCAAAGCACTGTGAATCACTGGATTTTCGTATTTATGAAATGACATTATCTGAGAATGGACAGATTAGGCTGGTAATTCTGGTCTATATATATATATATCAGTTACCATTTACAGTATGTGTTTATATACATGTGTGTTTATACACACAGAAACAGGGACACAGACAAACAGTTACTAATTTAACTGTAATAACACTTCAACATAGCTGACCCTATAAAACCAGCAAAAATACCCAATCTATTTATTGCTCTTTCTGCCCATTACGTTTTACCCAAGGTATTTTTATAATATTTTTATTACGAAATCTTCAAGTACGAGGCATTTTTAACTGGGGTGTTGATTCATTCCTTACAAAAATCAGTCATTTTCAAACGTGGCCTGGAGTTGGAATTCAAAACATTGAACTTTGAGACTAGTTAAACTTTGGTTCAGAAAAAAAAAAATATTTAAAAGAATCAAGTCCTTCTGGAAGACTGTTGTTCTTTCAAATCCTTTTGGGTGAATGTGTAAGGTGATGACACCTATAGCAATATACTAGTCTTGGCGATTGAAAGGCCAATAATTTGTGATTACGAAGCACTGAAGAGTTCAGTTGTCTCTATGCGTGCATAATTCTAATTGGCAAGAGCTCCAAACATTCCATAAGAAGGACCTTGGAAATCTAAGTCAGCAACCTCAATATATATAAAAGCCAGGCTTCAGTGAACCAAGTGTTAATGGAGTTCAAGTCTGCATCTAATAGGGCGGGTCTCAAGTTACTTATAAATATTAATCAGATTTATTTATTGTTTTCACTTCAGGCACTTATCAAAAACAATGTAATGCCACAGTCATTTTCTACCTTCATCCATGCGTGGACTAGTTTAACGATTAAATGAATAGTTGCAGATTTCAGCAACAAAGTACATCATGACACCAGCACAAGATTAGAAAACGAAGAGTTCCAATATATTTGACAAAAAAAAAAATAGTGTTTATTTTCTGCTTAATACGTTCAGAGTATATTTAACCTACAAAATTCACAAATAACTGCATGATGCCTACATGAAGATATTTTTAAAATTTCTATAGCGCTGTACCATAAAAAGTCTGCCTCGTTGACAGTGGAAGAACAAGTATAAGCAAGTATTTTAAAGATCCATATTTCAAGCAGTGTTGAGCCTCTGCATTATTCACTCAAAACACAGTATGGTCTTCTCTAATAAACTGCAAAATTCTAGCACTCTCAATGACAATTCAAGACTATTTACAATATTTTTAGGTTACAGTGCAAACAGTACTTGGATCCTTTGTAAGTCTCTTGGGTTTGTTCCTATGGCTATGGTGCTCTCTGCTCTGGCTGCTGTTTGCACAGAAACATGCCAGTTAGCCATTCTGACTGAATATCCCAGAAGCGCCTTTCTTTCTACATTTTAGCGTAACATTTCTAGCATATTTCACACTTTATCATTCTGGGAAGAAGTGATAAACTGTCTACTGTATTCCCTGAACAATTTCTTCACAATAAAAACATCATTATCCAGACACAGAAAAGATACAGATCAAAGGGTAGAATCACATGCTTTTCCTCATCATAGCTCTTAGCAGTTTTTGCAGGCTGTGGTGTCATTTGTCCCTGCCACCACCCTCTCAGAGGTGAAAAGCATGCTGCCCTTTTGCAGTCTCTGCCATTGTCTCTGGAGATGCGTCCATTCTCAGCGATTCTTTTAGGGGGGTTACTGGTGTCCCCAGATTCTGTTCATTTCCTAGGCTCAGCATCTGGTAAGGGTCTGGGATCCTCCCTTGGTTCTCCGCTTTGTTCATTAAACCACCTTCCTGAAAGAGGCAGTGTCTTCCCAAGTGATGGGCCAGCCTTGAGGTACTGACAGTTAAAGCTGTCTAATTTATGGGTCATTTCACTGATGCAATTTTGTTTTCTGAGTGCTTTTTCCCCTCTATGTCTAAACGTGCATTCAGGAAGATGCACACATACTGAAAATTACATGTTATTTATAAAAAAAGAGAAATCTCAAACCCACATAACCCATCATTCTCCACATGTACTTATAGAAAAGCAGTTTGGGGGAAGATTTTTTTTTTTTGAGATGGAATAACAGTTTTTCAATACTTGTCTGATGCCTGCCTTGTGATTAGTAAAAAAAACCCAAAATCTTTCATTATCACCCAAGTATGTCCCTAGTTACAAACTTGCCAGAAATAAGCAAGCACAAAGTTTTATAATTACATCCAAAAAGAGAACAAACAGACTAGGATCACTTTCTCTGCTGCTTATTTAAAAAGCAATTAATAAAATCAACTTGCTCTCTATTCCAGGAAAAAAAACAAGACCTCTGAAGCTTGAGTGGCACCTGAGCATCTTCCCCTCTCCCTGAGGATACAAATGTGGGGAAAACAGAGAGATGTGGAGTCCAACCCTGTATCCTCCTGATGGCAAAACCAGGAGTGTGCATTGACAGTCGGTAAGTAACAAGCATCAGAAGTGCTGCATGCCTGCCTGGTAGTGCCTCCAGCCCCCAACTCCAAACCACAGGGCTTTTACCCTTCTCCTCCCCACAGCTGCTGGCTGACAAGCACCAAAGGGCACAGTCCCAGCCAGTACAGTCATGGGCTGAGCTTCATCCTGGTAGAAAAACTCCCCCCAAAATCAAACAAAGCCCGTAATTTACTTCCTTTGATCTTCACTCTTGGGAAGTAAGCCAAGCCTGGGCTGGCTTTCAGTGTGATTTGGGAATACAGCCAGATTAAGCGCAGACTCCTGACAGTCCAAAATAGCAGTCAGAAGCCTGAGACACGGCTTGGGTTTAAAAGGTGTGCGGCATTCAGTCACCTCCAGGGGAAACAACACCAGCAGAAGTTTGAACAGGGTTTGATGGACGGAACTTGAAGAAATGATAACAGAAATATGACTTTGGACCTACCTCTACACATGAAATATGCCTGTCAAGAAGCCATTGAATAAAGAAGTTACATGAGGGAAGAATAAGCAGCAAAATAAAAACAGGGATTACAGTCAAAGCACTGACTAAGTGGAAAAGGAAACAGAAATGGGCCTAGGGAAGAATTTACTATTTACTTGTGTTTAACTTGTCTACATTCTCTGCAAGAACAGCTATCCTATCAGAGGAGTAATTACATTAATTTTATCAGATGTATAATTGGAAAATCAACTTTTAAATTTTGATTCTCTTATTATCCTCCAAATAATGAAATTAAATTGCTAAATAATTTGGTTTAATATTTTTGTAAGCACTAAAGTCTATAATTCAGAGTTCTTACTTTTCTTCTTTAAAAGACAGGTGGCTTTCTGCTCTACTTTAACCATGTAGGTTAAAGCCACAGGTTCCTGGAGATAATCACTGATGGTTCACAGGCTGCCTCAGCTGCTTCCTTGGGTACTCTGGAGGGGCATTTTCATCAAGTTCTTACCTTAATTTTAACTTTTTATATTATTCTCATACATAAAGGGAGAAGAAATCTATTTTATATGTCCCTTCCAGATTAAAAAAAAAAAAAAAAGATGTTTAACAGTCCATGTGCAGAATGACAATTTCAGGGTGGTTCAGAGTATCAGCCTGTAATTGCCCCTTATCGCAAACCAAAACCTGGCACTGAGGTGCCAACAGAAGAGAAACAGCAAATGTAAAACAAATCGAGGAAAAAATAATCTAATGGGGGTTTCTCTGGCAGTAGCATTTCTAAAATGGGCTACTGCTCCCTTGAGCAAGGGTGAGAGATTGGGTTTACACAGCGAGATCCTCTGCGCAAAGCCCGTGGACCGACCCGAGCTGGGAAAGCCCCAGCGGGGAAGGTCACCCTCCTCCGGCTCCAAGACACACTGCCTTGCATGAATGAGAGCTGTCTGCTGCCTACAGAAATTAATTCTCCCCTATATTGTGTTGCTTCACACACTGCAACCATCCCTACCTAAGTGTACTCTGCATATTTTGCAGGAGCATGCCTGGGACAAGTAAGGAAAGGATGCTCTGTCCAAGCTGAGCTGCAGCCTGATGTCTTTGTTGGTTTCTTGGTCAAGTACCACAGAGCTCTTGTGTCAGCCCATCCCCTAGACTTGTATAAGGTGCAGGGCAGGGGGAGGCCACCCCGCAAGAGATCCCAGTGCATGTGACAGAGCAGAAGGTGCAAAAAGAAACAGGCTGGTACTGACGGCATAAGGGTGGTGACTCCTGCACAAAGCGCTAACCTGAGGTTCAGCCTGAGGAGCCACCATGCAAGTGAACTGATATATGCAAATTATAGATCTTGAATAAAAGGGTTAAATATATACTTTCAGATTGGTCTGATGTAGGGCATCATCTTAAAAAGATTGTGGCTGCCCTAGCAGAATCGTCTGCTTATTCAGACTGGACAAACAGTTTTCAAATTAGGAACAGACCGTTTCCTGCTTACTTTGGTGAGAACTCCCACTAAGCGATGGGGGAGGAAGGTAGCACCCCATCGCTTGGAGACCCTAAAATTAGAGGCTCTTTACCCTGAATATAGGAGTCAGAAGCCAAATGGGTTACTGTGCATCTGGTTCAATAAGCTCATCAGTTTCAATTTGACCTAGTTAAACATGCAGCATGTTTCATAGAAAAGATTATATAAAAGCGCAGCAACTTTTTGAATTCAGTCTGGATCCCCCCAAACAATCTCTCTTACTCTTGTTTTCTGAGTTATTTACCCCCATAAAAATAGCAAGAAGAACACAGATGACTGACAGCAGTAAGCTTATTGTGAGCTAATGACTGCACTCTGCATGCCCTCATTAGTTAAGGATGAATTAACAGAACTGCTAAGCACAACTTTCAATATTACAGTCCCTCTAACTCTTGTACAAACACCCTCCACTTATACACTCACACTCTCCAGTCACATTTGTTCCACCCACTGCTTAAGGAGGACACTAAATATATAAACAGAAATCACTGGGATTGTGGGTGTATTCTGCCTGAGCAGCACGCACTGAAAATATGTCCTTATAATCGCATATGTATTTCCTTCTTGGTCTTTAACAGCCAGCGTGAGTCACACTGCTACACTTCCTTATAATCTAGACAGCGATTTGGAAGGCTTATGCTAAAATATGAAAAAAAAAAATAATATAGCAATGAGCTTTCCTCTTACAGATGTAAGGGGGCAAATCTCATTTCCACAGTTACCTATTATCCATAAGGAGTGGGAAGCAATTATCCACCCAGGAAAATAATTCTTAGTGTACTAAGCCATCCCAAAAAGCACATGAAGTTTAACCAGATCTGAAAGTTATTAGGAAGAGGAGAACAGACTCTCTGTGGAAACTCAAACCAAAACTAGTTTTCTTCTTTACATCTCTGTGTCTCTAATTGCTTTTAAGGGTTAAGGGCTTAACACAGGTGCCCCTCTTTTCCTGGAGATCTCTTCTAAAACCTTCTAAGCTCAGAACCTGCAGGCAGTGCAATACATTACAAATACCTCACATGAGTAGATGCTTAACTTGGCCAGCTGGCTGATACTCTCCCACTCCTCCCCAAACTCGCTCTCTTTACCCAGCATTTTTCTGTTCCTCATTTCCATCCATTTCTGCTGTTGTGCATCTTTCACCCCTCTATTTCTGCTGCCTCCCCCATAGCTAAAGGCTCCTTACTGTCTTTATCTCCATCCCATGCACACTCTGAAACCTGCTTACTTTCTTAACCCTAAAGCAGTTTTGTCATTTGTGGTTCAATAATCTCATTTGCTCACAAATGAAACAAAAAAAAAAAAAAAAGAGAAGGGAGAAAGACAGGAAAGCGAAAGGGGAAGGGGAAGGGGAAGGGAAAAAGGGAAAAAAAAGGGAAAAAGGGAAAAAGGGAAAATGGGAAAGGGGGGAGAGAGAGAGAGACACGAAGAAACTCTTCTCACCTACTATGCACGAGCGATTCTGCTCCATATTGCAAAGACATGATGCTATAGGTTTCAGCAATGTCTTTCAAACTACTTTGCGGAATATTTTTAGAAAAGTACCGCTCTGCTTTAAATGGCACCTTGCAGCCCAAGCCAGGGGGCAACTAGCAAATACCTGGGCCTTCAGACAGCTGGCCAAAAATTCCTACTATTGGAGGCTGGAGGAGCAGGGGTGCCTTCACAAAACTGCCGTCCAGCAGTTACAGACTGGCTAAATCCCGCAGGCGGTGTGCCTGCGCGTTCACGGCACTTACCAAAGGCCAAGCTAACACAAAAAGGCAGTTGACAGCTGCCAGGGTAACGTGCTGGATTCTGGGTATGTCAGCCTGCCTAGCTGCACTTTACAGAGGTTTATAAAAGAAATCAAAGCACGTATCATGCGATTCTTCAGTGCACAGCATTTCTGTTCTGACACATTCCTGTGGCTGTGGGCGGAAGATCCAAACAAAATGATGGTGTTGCTTCTTAGCAGCCATATCATTTCAGTTGCTTTTGAACTCCTCGGTGCTTCTATTTCTCAACAGAAGATTGAGAAATAGTCTTCTGTGTCTCAGTAGAAATATTTTTATTTCTCCGCTAAAAAGCAATTAAAGTTTTGTCTTGTGACCACAGGAAGCCAAAAAAAAAGCACAACCACCACTGCACTTCAGAGAATCACACTGATCATCAACTACTTTAAACAAAACTGCAGATGCTAATCATCAACTGGAAGTTTTTGCAGATAATGAGATGCGATGTACAGATAACAAGATGTACAAAGCCAGAAATTCACTAGTAATACACTTTACTTATATCCTTTATACAAAAAGAAAGCAACTCCTAACTTCATATTAAAATGATTCAGTGTTCCAAAGCAATTAATCTTATACTAAGAAATGCCCCAGAAAAGAAGTGATGAAATATTTTGGGGATAATTCTATTTCTGAGACAACTAAGTAGCTATCCTTTAAATTCCTCAGCAACTCCTTCCCATCCTCCTTCCCTCTGTCTCTTTTCCTCTTTGTTAGAGTAACAAATTTGGAGTCTTGTAGCCTGCTTCCTTCCACTGAGATTTCAGAGTCACTTTCATAGCGTAATTGTTAATTGTCGGTATAATTTGTGCACCCAGTAGAACTATCCTCAGGCTCAGAACACTACTCATGTAAATGTATCAAGTCATCCAGTCTAAGCTTAAAGTTTTCCCTACCACAAACCTACATCCCTCTGTATTTACCTTATTTTTTTTTTCCAGTGCCAACTAGATAAAAAAGAGGGTTCAAAGCCTTTGTCTTTAATCAGAAAGAGCATCATGCTCCTGCATGAACAAGTCATTAATACTTCAACTGGATGTTTTACATTAGCAAGGAAGAGGGAAAAGGTTCCTATCCACTGTGGAAAAATTTCATTTCAATGCGTAAGTGAACCGGCTTTGATAAGCAAATGATACAGAAGAAGCAAGGAAAAATCAAATGGGAAAAATTAAATGAGAAAAATCACAGGAGAAAGACACATGAAGAGGAAATTGAAAGCTCTAAAACACATTTCAAAAGTCTGTCTTAGTACTGTGTAAATGGAAAAGAGATGAGATCATGGCTTTTTGTAGGTGCAGTCAAGTATACTTTTAAACAAATTACTTGGTCTTATCCAAATATCTAGTATCATCCAAAAGGTTCTCTCCTCTTATTAACATAACACTCATCTGAAGAAAGTGTGTTTGTTCAACTCATTAGGATTTTTTTTCTTATGGTTATGAAACTCATTAGATTTATAATCATTCATTGAAATTATTCAATACTGTGATGAATGTTCTATAACATATGCTTAATAATTCAATACTATCAGATGCTTTGCTGTTTTATGTTCTTAGAGAATAATAAATCCTGTAGAGCTTGCAATTGGCTATACATATGAAAAAAGTATTTCTGCCTTCATTTGTGTTTGTCTCTTTATTTAAACAACCTCACCCAGACTGCACCAGGAGTATCATTTTAGGATGAAACTTTCCCCCCAACCACAATTGCTTTTAGTCTAGATAACATCAAAGTGATTTTTAGTGACACAGCAAAGTGATGTTGGTCTGAACTCTGGGTTCATCCCTGCTAATTCACCAAAACAGAGTTATGTAAGTTCACAGCTGAAAAGATTACTCATCAAACTACTGGTTAGACAGAGATTACAAAATCAGGTATTGCTAGTTCCAAACAATCACTCTTTATACTTAATTTCTTGGTGTTTTGTTCAGGTTCACCCGCAATGTACTTTATAAATCAGTAGAAGAAATTTCAATTTCAGTATCATTCTTAGGAGGGTTTTTTAGTGTTTTGGGGTGTTTTTTTTCTTTTTTTCTCCCCCATTTGGTTGGTTTGTTTTTTAAATTATCACCTAGATCTGTGACACAACAAAATGAGACAAGGTAGCAAACATTTCTGGGACTAAAGGAAGCATATCTACAATGATTCCTACACATCATGTATCTCCAACTGTTATTCTCTTTAATAGCACCCACACCATTTTCTGGATGAAATTATGGATCCTTTACAAGAGAAAATGAACATTTTAGAATTCATGGGTTGTTCAGAGTACCTTCTAAAGGTACTGAAAAATACCACTGAAAAAATTCCATAAAGACATTCACAATCCCGATGGTCTGTGCATTCAAAATTTTTGCTTATCTTCTGAAGTAATATCTGAGCAAGACAAACATGGGAGCAGACATTTCATGACAAGGTTTCATTCACTTGGGTGCATCTGTATCTACTGCAATTCTATAAATTATTCATACGAAATTTTAGTACTGGGGTTTGTATACAATTCACTTGTATTATTTTCAGCAACTAAAAACGGGTTAAAGATATAAGCATTCCTATGCTATGTAAATCCACAGATTAAAGTGTAAATGCACGATAAGATTTTTCCCTCTTTCCTCCCATCCATTTTTTTTCCTGATACTCAAAGTGATGCCTAAAAATGCCCTACCTTTGGTATTTTGGTGAGCTTTTTCTTGAATAGCTTCACATACTTTCCCTTCTATTTAATTTATTTTCTTTCCCTGTGATTTCGTTTCTTTTTGTTGGATGAGAAGTATCAAAAATGATGAAAGAGTAAGCATGAAGAAAATGCAAGGTGAAAAGAATGAAAAACTTCAGTGATGCTCTGGCCACATCTAGAGGGGCTAGCCCCAAACTGAGAAAGACACCTCAGATCCTCCTTCAGGCTACAGAAGCCTTTTCTTCTTTAGTATGGGACAAATAATTCACCTTCTCTGATTTAAGTTCCCCATCTAAATATGGGTCAGATTTACAACACCTAACACGTTGTAATAGTATCTCACAAATAGAAAAATACTCTATTCACAAAATACTTTCAAATTGGAAAATAAAGCAAATATTTCAGCCAATTGCAACTTTTAAAAACAAGAGTATGCAATCGATTGAAACCTGGCTGTTAGAGGTCATACACTCCTTCCTTAGCAGAGGTAAGCAATGCTTCTTTAACAAGCCTCTCTAAATCCAACAGTTCAGTAATGGTAACACTAGTATCTCTATATGGACCCCAGACAAAATGCATCAGTCATGATTACATCTCTGCCAGTTGTTTACTATTATAATAGGAATAAAATCCATGTGCTGGCAGACTAACACACTCACTGTCTCCAGTCTGAAAATTAATGTCTCAGTTTTTATGGAACAGGAGGCCACTATGCTAAGGTCCTGCACTTTGCCATTTAAACTGTCCTATTATACAGAAATTTACCACTCTTAGTCTCAGTGACATGGTATTGGTGACCTTAAGTGCATATTTATTTCTTCAATAAAGCCCTTTTTTTCACTGACAGAGAAATGTAAAGTTAACACATATATCTATGTAAAAAAAAAAATCAAAATTATCATGTAATACACACCATAATTCCAATCTGATGGAGGATTTTAGTCAGTTATAACAGAAATTTTTTAAGCCACCATGTTTTTATTTGCACGCATGTATGAAAGACATGAAGTTTCACTGTAGCAAAGACACATTTCTACAATCAAAATGTAGTTGAAGCACTACATGGAGAATGAGTCATTATTACTGTCTACAAATACATCAAAGATGTGCAGTAAGTTTTCTTGTCCTGAAGGGCAGAAGTGCCAAGAGGACATACAATTCTTCTATTTTTGTGTTAAAATGAAAAATATCTGTTTGAAATCCAATAAAACCAGTCATCCTACTTCAATTTCATAAACATTCTTTTACCAGAAGTTTAAATTAATCCATCCTGGATTAGGGACCACTCACACCAGTTCAGAACTGAGCTAAACATTTTTAAATAGCAAAACAGTCATGCTGAAAGATCAACTCATCTACCAAGTGAAAACTCCTCAATAATTTCTCAAAGGCAAAAAAACAAAAAAATAAAATAAATAAATTTAGAAATGCTCTCTAACATTGAGGCCAGTGTTACTTTGTGATGTGTATGAAAACACTTTCTGAAAATAGATGTTAACGTCCTTGGCGGTGAGGTGAGTTAGAACAGAGTGGAAGAGAATTTCTGTCTCAGCATCGAGAAATAATTTTACTCATTTGTTTCTGTTGTTTTTAAAAGACTGTAAGAGAACAGTAGTAAAAGGCTCAGAGCTACTAAAATTTAATTAACTGTGCATACATAGAGAATGAAAAGAAAGGAAAAAAGATTGGTCCCTACCATCTCCAACAAACTGAAGGAGGGCTAGATCAATTTGTCTCTTCCAAGGTGATCCTTTCTGAAGTGCTATTCCATAGCCCGTAGTGGCAAAGATGTACCCACTCCCTATTGTCACAAGTTTGCAGCCTTCATCTCTTCCAGCCTTGTAATTCAGCACCGCTGCATCGTAGATGAAAGCATCCAACTTCCTGAAATAAAAGAAAACATTTTACAAACCAAATCATCAGGGACAGCTGTTGTCAGACTTCTTTTCTCCTTGATGTTAGGACCTTGTTGAATATCACATGGATTCTTTGATATCATTAATACATCTACTGCTCCACTGTATCTAAAATTAACAAAAGGCATCTATTTTAGTGAGGGGAAAGTAGGACACACAGTTTTGCATTTCTATTTTAAGGGACGCTGTTAAAAAATACTGAGCAGGAGAAACCAAGCTACAAAAAGTCTTGCCCTGTTATCTTTGTATCTTTGCTCTCAAAATGGATAATAAATATCTTGAGGTGCAAAATGATCTCCAAAACCAACAGAAATGACAACAGAGAATTTAGAATTAAAACAACAATAACCAATTAGCTTATTTAAAATATTGAATGAGGCTGAAAATACGACTTCACCAGTTTTACACACACACTTATTTTATGTCTCTTTCCAAAAATAAACAATTAAGGTGGAGGTTAAGTCCCTGCTAAGACAGATGAAGATATTGGAGCATATCTGATACAGCTAAATCCTACTTAAAAATTATAGAAACTATTTCTTTATGATTCACAGTTCCAGGAGGAATAAAGGAACTTGTGGAAAAGTTTAAGCCTTTCAGTCCATCTTTCAACCCATGTCCATCTCATGTTAAACCAAGAGAAACATCAGGAGAGAGTGAGGTTGTTGGATTTAGTGTTCTCTTATGAAAAAAACCTGTAGCTTATTGCTTCCCTACTTACCCCAACGGTCACCATTCAAGTCATCAAACTGGAATTCAGTGAAGTAGTTAATTTAGAGAAAGTACAGGTGGCTCATGCAACCATTAAAAGAAATATCTGGGCCATCATTTCCTTTGTTTTTTCACTCTACCCTAAAACCCAGCTTAAAAGTCAGTTTAGCTCCATCAGTGCTAAAAATCTGACTCGCTCGTTCCTTTAAATGGGTAATTTAACATAGAGAATACAATTGCTAAACATCTGGTAGGCGATGTGTCACAAATTCAATCTGGAAATAAAATATGGATGGCTATCTCGCACTGAGGGTAACTAAACTGGAACTAGGCAAGAGGGTGCTGGGGTACTGCCCAAGCCTGCAGTCTTCAACACAAGAGCAGGCAGTTTTCTAAATGATGTGCTTTGATTCAGCACTTCGGAGACAATCTTTGGTTTGTGTAGAGAGAAAGAACAAAAATCCATATTCTTTGGGTAGGCACACAAGGGAAGAAAAAAAACCCTGCTTGCCCTACCCTCAAGCTGCTTATAACATTTCTGATCTACAGCAGACATTTACCATAATCAATACAATCCAATCTCATGCTTTTAGACCTCCACAGTTATCTGTGGGGAAGGAAGGACACTTCCCCTCTCAGTGGCTGCCTTTGGCTCAGGCAAGGGATTGGAAGGTAATGCTCCTCTCTGTGGGTACAGACACTGCTGCTACCAGACAACACTCTGGAATTTGTCATCTGTTTATTCTGGGATTTATAGTTTTGCAATGTAAGCATATAAAACACATGCTGGTAAACACAGAGAAAATATAGAGTCAGCTATTCTTCTGTCAAAACAGACTCAGTTAGAAATACAGAGGAAAAAGATATCTTTGCTAAAGACTCCAGGGCGAAAGCCCTGTGCTACCTCAGAAATCATGCTCTTCATATGCAGCTTGCCTCCTTAGGTATTGGCCAGTGTAATAAAACCTTGGGACAGAAAGACAAGGCACAATTGCAGTTTCAGTCACTTGCTGTGGACCCACATCCCAGCTTCCCAGAGAGTCACATGTCAGCTGCAGTGGGTACACACAAGGAAAGCGGGTTCTGAAGATGCCCAAGGCTTTACTTCTGAGGGTTTTCACTACTTCTCTAAGGTCACAATAAATCTCATTACACAAATCGATTTAAAAACATGAGGTACTTTCTTGACAGATGCTGAGTGCTGAAAGGTTCTGTTATCAGGTGCTGCCCAATGTCTGAACTGTAAATCAAAAAGTTGATTGCCCTGAAAAAGTCTGGCTGTCTACAAGTACAAACTCATATTCAGAATATATTTTCTCCATTTCCAACATAAATCTTATAAGCTCTCAAGGCTTAATTATCTCTTCATCATGTGCTGATTACACAAGTACTCTTCCTTGCAAAGCAAAGCTTCAGAACATGATGTACCCCTGCAGCGTGGGCAGGGAGTAACAAGCCACGACTGAAGCTCTCAGATGTTAGGGCATCCAACTCTTCCACCGCCAAGAGGTGAACTTCCCCACACTCTGAATTTTTAAGAACTTTCAGGCAACTTTAAACCTTCCTCGATAAGAGTTTCCAAAAACTGAGACAGCAAAATCTGGGCAAGTCTGAAAATTCGTCCCTTTCTGAGTTGTTTGCTAAGAGCATAAGCTCTGAAGACAAAGCGGGCATTTGCACAGGCCGGCAGGCTGCTGGGGCCACAGAGGACTTTCCTTCCTGCTATGTCTGCGTGGTGAAAGCCACATCTGCTGTTTTGCTTGGCACCGAGGGAAGAGCCAGGCTGCATCATGGCAGGGATTGCTGGACGCTGTAGCACATCCTTGTCTCGTCATTCTCAAGGCAGGACTGGCAAGTCTGGATCTGTGCTCCAGCTCTCTCCTTTCTTCTTTCTCTTCTTTCTCTACAGATGGATTGGCAAGCCCCAGGATCTTTGTTCTTGTGGCAGCAAAATTCAACTGTGCTACACAGCTGAGAAGCTTTGTATTGGTCTGAGTGACGACCACTCTGCTATTTAAGTTACATATTCACTGTAAAACAGCTTACACACACTGAGTACAGCTCCCCACATCAAGAAAAGCTCAAAGCCTCTTGCAAACCTTAGTCATGTAAAAATGAATCAATTAACTTGTCATTTCAGTGCAGCCACTTCAGTGGGTGAAAAGCTTTGTCACATTGTGTAGGTTTAAATAAACTGCTAAGAATTATTAAGAAGATGAAAGAGAACTATAGAAACTGGAATGCAGCAAGAAACAAGATTTATAACTGCCATGAAGTAGCCAAACGCACCAGGCATCTTCAATGAATGCAGGGGAACAGGACTACAGTGTTATGACTCATCTGAGCAACTGGCAGGTTTGTAAACTTCCTTGGAACTACTGCAATAATCCTAGCTAGGAAAGGAAATAAACATTTGGAATATTTATATAAGAGAGACTACAAAGGCAAATGTCCTTCATTACCTAGCAAGCACAAAGAAGAAAGGGGATGGGGAGAATAGTAGCTCACACAGCATAGGAGAACATCAGGCGTTATAAAATTATGAATTGGAATAGTTCTAAAAAAACCCCAAAGAGCACTACTGAATGTAATGATTTGAAGCTGGAGATCTGTGAAGAACAAATGTGGATGGTCTTGTACCTAAACATTTATGAGTCACCAAGAAGTATTAGATCTGAAAAATCAGAATAGCTATTGCAAAACCCCATCCTCTGAAGTGTAGCTGTACACATTCAAAAATGCCCGTGTAAAGAAAATTAAAGGAAAAGGTACAGAAAAGCAATTTCAGAAATGCTAAAAACACTTCCCTATAATTTTCCCCATCTTTATTATTGGCACATACTTTTCATCAAATTCCTATGATGAAAATTGGAAAGCAGGATTAGGAAAATGCTCCTTTATTAGTCATAGCTTATTGCTCAACAACAGAAGCATAACTCACTTGGAAAGATGTTACTTTGCTTCCTTAAACAACTATGTGATCCTTCAGCAATTTTGTTTTCTTGAAAAAGAAACAAGAGGGAAAAATCTAAAATGGCAATCTGCTTGGTAGTTCTGGGGACACAAACAGTAATCCAGCACACTAGAAATCAAACTCTTTCAGTTCCTTTGTGTCCTGCTATGACCTGTGTTGTAGTATTTAGAAAATGAGAGAGATGCTTTAATACAGCCCCGTTTAATCACATTCTTCTATTTTACTGTCAAGCACTGGAGTCTACGGAACAAATAATAATGTGTTTCCGTTGAGGATAAGAGAAACTGGAGCATGACTGAAGTCACCTTCCAGTTTTCAACTACTGCAGTAAATCCAAACATACAATATCTACAGCAGAATTAATTTCTTGCTAAAGTGGGTCCCATTCATCTGTCAGATCCAAGACATTAACTTCAGAATCAATTTTTCTCACTCTCATTTCTTTATGTTTTCTAACACGCTAAATATGTTATTTTCATGGCCAGACAAAAGCTGTGGATTATTGCTAACACAGATTTGACTTACACAAAACCAGAACACATGTAATATATGAAGTGCACCATCACAGCAGTTTGCTTGCACTGCATTTTGCTGTAAACAGGTGTATTGCAATGACTTTTCTACATCATTTTTGATGAACAGTACTTTTTAACTCAAATATGCACCTTCTGGGGCTTATTCTGAAAAATCAAAAGTCAATGACATATTTAAGAATAAGTATACATTGTAAATTGTATAAATTTTATTCTGAGGAAAAATAGTTAATGAAATCTGATCTATTTTTTATATTCGCCTAGGTGACTTAAAAAACTAAGACATTCCTCAAATTTGGTTGCAAATAAATGTAAAAGAGACTACAAAGATTATTACACAGCAAGTGTCATACCTACCTACTAAGGCTCCAGTCATGTCTTTTGAAAGGACAATATTTGAAATTACTGTTTTATTAAAAATATCAGACAGCAAATCAGTGACTCCTTAAACAACAATTTTAACACTACATTTGCCTTCACCTCTTTAGCCCCACCCGCATCATTCAAAACACTTTTACCCATTAAAGCTTTGTCTCCTGAATTTTCAATTCATTTTCAATTTCATTCACATTCAATTTCAGCTCATTTTCAAAACATTCTGGAAAAAAACCCCACTATTTTTCAGCTTTTTTGCTTTTAAAAATGAATTGCATAGTCTGCAGAATAGATGCCTTAAATGACCCTTAAAGTAACATTTATAATTTGATATTAGGCAAAAAAACTGGTAACCACTTAAGGCTGGATTAAACATAAGCATATATTTTAGAGACCATCTATACCATTGCTGGAAGGCAGGAAGTGCAAAAATATTGGTTTTAAAATACGATTGATTTACACTACAGATTATCAGATGTATTACAAATTTAATAATTTACATTTTATCCCTTCTTTATCCAGAGAAGAAAATAAATGAAAGTATGTCAAGAGTGCACAGTGAACGACACAACATCATTTGTGCATCTCTAAAACTATGTCCGGGGGATCTCATACCAACAGGTCACTATGGGATGATGCAGCCATGAAAGGGAAACAAGGCTGTTCTGAAGAGGAGGCTTCAATGAAAATGCTCTAGAGTGACACTTTGATATTGTTGGAGCAAGAGAAGCAGATATTTAACATTTAGCATGAAGGACTGATTATATCTTTTGCCCAGTTTTGACTAAAATGCATTTCAGGTTATCTGATGGCACTTCATCACGAGCAGTGACTTTATCTTTTAGCACATATTCAAATAGCTTCACGCAGATCTTAAGTTCACCTGCAGTGGATGGATTTCTTGACATTGCCAATTCATTAGGTTGGAAAATGTAACAACCACCCCCCTGCAGCAATGCAGGTTAGCAAAGCTTAACCCAGTTAAATGATGAACTCATTAGCGAGAATGAACTTTCAACTTTTCTCCCAGCTCAAACTGCCCTCTCTTCAATCTCCACACAGAAAATGTAGACACAAAATTCAAAAGAGCAATCTCTGACAGACATCAACACCATCATGAAAGATTGTGGAGGCTTCACCTCACCTCTCAGGGCAATCTCAGGCTGCCGGAAAACCCTCCTGCACCGCTTGGATGTGGTTGCCTGAATGGACAACCCTCTTCACTCACAGGAGCTCCCATTCACCACCCCTCTGAACAGCCACCTTCCCAGTCCCTGTAACATTTCCCTTACAACAAAATAATGGAAAATTTAGTCTGCCTTTGTGGTGAATTTATACTGTGGAATAGTGTCCCACTTCAGGTCTCAGAAGCCAAGCAATGAAGTACTTGCAAAGCATCAGTTTATCAAAATATAAAATTTGAAAAGTCAAGTAGGGGGAATATATTTTTAGATTAAAGGTTTTGTCCCAGTTACAATAGCATAATGAAGGATAAATTCAGCACATTTCATCAAGCACCTGATCTCATCCCCAAATCAAACGAATACTAAAACTCAGAATAGCTTCTCAAAAGAAGAGGGGGTAAATGGGATATAGCTACTTTCACCTGCTCATTTTGTTTCCAGATACTTTGTCATATTTAAAAACATTAGATAGATAACTGCATTACCTAAAAAATGATAATATAGACATAGGAGATAACCTTTTTTTAAAAAAAATAAATTAGAAGAGCACTCAGGTACTGAATAAAGGAATCAGAAATAAATCACTATAAACCATTTTTTTTTTCCTAGAGGCAAGTTGCTATGGATCAGCTGAACAGGAAAGACAGAATTATTTTTTATTTTATTTTTTAAAAAAAAGGTAGAAGTAAAAAGCAGCACATTTATATTATGGCCATGATGAAATTCCTGAGAATTGTGACCCAGCTTAAAAGGACATGATGATGTCTGGTTCTGTTTATAGGTAACATGAAACTATTGAGGTGTGAGCTTCCCCAGACATTTCAATGAGTGCCTTCGTAGATCTCAGTAACCCTCTAAACACCAATATTCGCGTTTGCCTGTTCTTGAAAGCCTGTAAGAACCAACCTCCCCCAGAAATTCCCCTGGAACAGCACATTAAGTTCTACCCAGTCCATTCTTTATTTAGACTAAACACATGTGGATGAAATATAAGAATGTGAGAATAACTGCATTTCCTGAAAGGACAGTAAGTGATGGGGAAACAGGGATCAGCCACCAGAAAAACTGATGCCAGAAAATCCTGCCACAAATGGAAATGCCATAGGAAGTCTTATCTGAGCTGCCAGCTTGGTGGCACTCTGTAGTCCAAACCCTGAACTCTGCCCACTTCAGTGGGAACACTTAGTGGTAAAAGCAGGAAAGCTATGCTGATTCAGGCACACATTTATTTTAAGTTATTAGCTTCCAGAAATGATACTTCAACAAGCGGATCATCTGAAAAATGCACCTAGATGGAAGATCAAATTTCAATGTTTTCATATCTCTGCAGTCTTTCGGCACAAATAGTAGTTGCCTAGTTGCAAACCAGCTTTCCAATTCCTAGCTTGGGTGACTACAGTTATAACATCAATTGAAAATCATTCCCCTCAGAGTGCAATACCAAAATGAATATAAGAATGAACACGGAAACAAATATTAGATTGAAGTCCAAAAGAAACATCGTAAGGAGAGTAGAAATTACGTTACCCCGGCCATCTGATGCCAGAGACTGGATGAAGCTATTGATTGCAGAAGTTGCCTGAACACAGTCAACCAGGAGAGAAAATACTGAATGGGCCAAACTGGGGGTTTTTTAACAGAATGTCAGAAAGAAAATCATTACTCACATTATTAGCTCCTTCAGATGGTTTGAAGGAAAGCGTATTTGTACAATAATTTAGTATTTATTGTCAAAATTGGTCGGGATAAATAGACATTCTGGAGCACGGCAAACATCTTGCTCTCCCAGGTAGTGTTGGATCTTTGTTCAGTGCTGTTTGCTGTTTCCCCAGAGGTTATACGGTTAGGAACACCCCTACATGGGTAGTAGATCCTTACTGGCATAGACTTAGGTCCCAATAATCTATGACACTAGCAATAAATAGATGCTTAAGGAGGAATAAAAGAAACAAGGCATGATACGGATGGTATTGTCACCGAATATATCTTCTTGGCTCCAGATGAATGGGTGTTTCATGAGCTGCAGGGTGTACTAAATCCCATCAAGTTTAACAGGTGCCAAATTATTCACCTTCCACCAATTCCTTCAGTTTCTTTCTGAGCTTGTTTCAATTTTGGTATTCACAGTACCTGATCTCTAGAATGTAACTCTGCGAATTTAACTGCACAAATGCAATATTCTATCACTACTGAACATCACAGAGGTCTGGTGCCAACCAAGGAAAAGACACAGAGAGAGATGAAGAGAGAGAGGAGAGAGTAAAGATGAGAGACCGACTGACGTTCACTTTTACTTTAAAAATGTCTCCAAGTATTCTACAGTTGTGATTATTTCAATTTGTCAGAACTAAAGAGTACTACAGAACAACAATTTCTGAAAGTATTTTACATTTCTATTTTCACTACAGCTAAGAGGCAGAAAGTATTCAGGCATAAAATATGATACTCAATACACAATTTATGGCAAAAGTTGCCTGAACTTAGTGTTTCAGACGTGGTCTAGCTCAGTTTCAGTTTTCATTTGACTGAGAAAATTAAAGCTCGGTTCAGCTTTGTTTCTAAGTTCCCATGGCCCTGTCTCACAGCTCTACTGAATTTTTTATTTTGTCTTTCAGACCAGCTGCAGAAATGGATGCTTCTAAGTATCAGCATCCAAAATTGTCCAAAAGTTATATCCAGAGAAATGGTCTAGTGGGTGCCTTTGTACAGGAGTAGAGCAATCCAGGAGCTAGTTAAAACACTCCTCTAAGTTATTTTATATTCCTGACTATTAGTTATAAGTACCATTGACAGTGAATTACCTGAAATATTAATTTCTCATCTTATGTCACACATCCACATTTTGGATTTATCACCTGCTTAAAGGCATGATCACCTGGCGCAATAAAATGCCCTTTCAGGGTTTGGCAAAAATCTTTTAAATTAATACCCTACAGATCTGATGAAAATACAGACAATAATTTTCTTAAACCTTTCTCCTTAATGAAATAACATTTAGAGATACAAATTGGATTCATCACTCAATACTTTCCTTTAAAAAAAAGGCTAATTCCTATCTTACATTTTAAGTTTTGTTGTAATAACCGCTGATGCAGACTCAGAAAATTATTTTGCCTATCACATGTGAATAAACAAGTTTCCAATTCAGTAGTTTAAACTGGTGAATTCTCAGTATCCCAAAAGATCTCTAAGGCTTTCATAATTTGAAAGACACCTTGAAAGAGGAGAATTAATAGTTCAATTACAGGCTGCTGTTTCAGTGACATCTTAAAAACGTGACCGGAGCAAGGATCACCCATCTAAAAACTGATTATTTCAGTTGTTGTATTTGATTTTTTTAATCCTGTTTTTGAAGCTTATGAGAAACAGGAAACCCAAGCAGGCTCGGAATAGAGAACTTTAACGAGTAGGCCATGAGAAAGCAGGAAAACATCCAGTTCTTAGAAGGATAGCTGGATATTAAAGATTTGATACATTATTTTGAAATTCAGTTGCATAAAGCAGTGTTTGTGCTAAAGCCGTCTCCAGCATAGCTTCTGTGTTCATGTATCGTAACAGGCATCCAACAGTGGTGCAAGCAATAAATTATTACAGACATCTCACACTGCCCACCAACTTTCCCTTTCTCCCTCAAACATATTTCAGAGTCAACCATCTCTGGCAATTTCTTAAAAATTTGGTAAAAGAATTGCTATATGTACTGCAACTTTAAAAGTCTAAGAGAAGAGTGAATATTCTCCATTACAAATACTGTAAGGTGTTGTCAATCAGAAACAGTCAAAAAATATTGAGCCACTAGATTAAAAGTTTAAAAATTTATGTCTGCTGAACATTTCTTTGAGTTCTGGTTGCAGGCTGTTATTATCTGCCCACAGGAATGATGAACTTGTGCTTTTTATGAAAAATTAAAATACATAATTTTTCTCTCAAACAGGTAATTTCTCTCATAGCTTTCCCCCCTCTTTTTAGGTGAAAAGGTATGAACCACAGAAAGAATAAAAACCAGAAAGCTTTTCCTTTGATGAAAATTTTTATGACAATTTTTCTGTATAAACAAACTGAAAATACTGAAAAAAAAAATAAATTGTTTTTTGCATCCAAGCGGAGATGTCAGCTGGTTGCTTAAAAGACAAGTTTGTTTTGTGTTTTCCTTTAGGCACACCACCACTTTAATTGACAGACCTAATTAACAGAAGGACCTGCTGGGCACAATCTGAAATGTGTTCCAGCTGACAGAAAGGGAGATGTTTGCCTCCTGGTTATGCCTGTGCCACGCTGTGGAAGCTGCCAGCACAGCCGCTGACCAGTTTGTATCTGTTCAGCAAACAACAGAGTGGGCAAAGCTGTGAACTAAATAGAATTATAAGCACCGTAAGCACAACAAAAAGCTAATTCAGGTTGATAAACATGAAGACTGAGGGTTCAAAGGGCATCAGAGCCTTCTAGGGTTTTCTCTTGCACTTTCTCAGCTTAGTACCATTAAAAAAACTCAACATGTTGCTTAGTACTATTAAAAAAATCATTAATAATCATATTGTTGTTTTCACATGGTAGAGTGTGCTTCCAGGGAGGAAATAACTTCTCACGCCATTCACACTTGTTCCGTCAGATACAGAATCACAGAATCAGCTAGGTTGGAACGGACCTTGAAGATCATCCAGTCCAACCGTTAACCCAGCACTGACAGTTCCCAACTCCACCACACCCCCCAGCGCTAAATCGATCCTACTCTTCAACCCCTCCAGGGATGGGGACTCCCCCCCTGCCCTGGGCAGCCCATCCCAACGCCTGACAACCCATCCTGGAAAGAAATGCTTCCTAATATCCAGTCTAAACCTTCCCTGGCGCAGCCTGAGGCCATTCCCTCTTGTCCTGTCGCTTACTACTTAGTTAAAGAGGCTCATCCCCAGCTCTCTGCACCCTCCTTTCAGGGAGCTGGAGAGGGTGAGATACTTTCAGGTGTTCTTCTAGCATTATTATTTATCATTAAAAAATGCTAAGCATTAGAACTATTACGTGTTCCTATCACAGCAAGTAGCAGCTCAGGACACATTTGCAGGCCAATAGCATCTTCTGAGGGGACAGCTCGAATCTGATAATCCCCTGCATCTGAGGCCGTGGCTGCTGAGGGTCCAGCAGGGGAGAAATAACCATCACCACAGCATTCCTTCCAAGCAGCTTCATATTTCCACCAGGCTGCCACAGGCCACTAGGGAACAAGGTATTAAACTCGATGTGTATAAACAACCAAGCATAGCAATCTTTAACAGGAAGGCAGATGGAGTCCCAAGTAAACTTTAGCATCAAATCCCTGAATATATAGTGACAGCTGGGGCTGTAAATAAAAACTGAAAGCAAGTCATGACAGCAAGGGGGTCTGCGGCTGTACAAGGGGCTGCTTGCCTGTGGAACACAAGGGATTCATTACTGCAGTTTCCTTGAAGCAAGTTATATTCTGAGCTTTTTGCAATGAAACTGAGATAAAGTCCTCACATCAACATGCTGCTATAACACAGCATCAGTTAGACCATCTCTTTTCTTGAAACAAGATATACACTGTGTGATTCTCAGCTGCAATCCTCATATCCAGGAAAATTAAGGAAGTGAAGAAAAAATTAGATGGATTCATCAGTGACAGGCAAGAGACAAGTGAAAGTTTCCCGTTTTATCTCTATAGTAAGAAGAGACTCTCCCAATTAAATTTTCTAAGTTCAGCCATTAGCAGTTAAATCCCAGACAATATTCCAGTGTAGATGTGCTGGGGCAAAGGTGGGAGCATGAAATGCATTTCCAGTTTACTGCCATTGCGTTTTCTCCTCTTGACAGTTTTAAAGCAGCAGACACGGAGAAACACGACATGCAAACTCAACAGCTATGGGCTCATACAGCCCACACCAAAAAATTACAACAAGTAAGGTGAGTTTGCTTGCAAAAAGAGAGCATTCTTTAACTATTACCTCCTCTGGAAAAATACAGCAAGGCATACAGAAGCACACAAACCCAAACAGCCACTGTAAACCTAACACAATAATTAACTACTTCCTATTCAAAGACTTACTCTGTCTTGAAAAAGCAAAATCAATAGGATCTGTCTCTCTGGTGCAGAGGGTTCTAGAAATGTAAATTAATTAAATGCAGCATAGACAGAAATGCTTGCGATGCATTTTTAGAACTTTATTTGATCAATAAACATCTGAAGAACACAGAGGAGCCACCGCAGCTCTAACAGAGCCGGACTTCACTCACCAAGAATACATTAGCTAATGTCTTACAGACTTTACTCTTCAGAATAATGCTCAGGAAATCACTGCCATTTCTGTTTCATTAAGGAAAAGGAAAAAAAAAAAAAACCAACTCTGGAGAATTCCTGAGCTCTTCAGTCCTGCCTAAAGAGGAATGTGAAGCTCTACAAGTAGCACAGTGCATGTGGTTCAGCTGATCCCTTATATGCACGAAATTTAGGGAAAAACACCAGTACATTTCTTTACAAGCTTGTAAAATCGTGATTACTTTCAGTACTAAACTGCATTGAAAGAGGGACAGTATTTTGTCTTTTTGAAAAATATTAAGTGTTGCTTGAGTAACAAGATGCATGAATTTTGCTCCCTTTTAACAGGCCTCGTTGCAAACTGATAGCTTTTAATTAATAAATACAGAAATTCTGCTGTTGTTCAAATGATCTTTCAGCAGCATTCTGAGAACTGTATGTGGGAATGTCAGAAATAAGACATTATCGACAAGTGGTAGATATTATCAAGACTTTACAGATAATTCTTTTTTATTATTTTCAGGAAAAAAAAGGTTGCTTTCTTATCAAACAAAGGGGAAAAGCCAATATAGATGATAAATTTACCTTCACCATTGATAGCAACAAGCCTTCATGAGTAAGCTGCAATGAGCCCCCCCCATGGGGATTCACCTGAAGGAGTAGGTATAATGTCAATGCCAGTCTAAAGCAAAAATCTCATTTCCATTTTGATTTGCAGTATTTCCCAGTTGATTCCTTTCTAGAATGATCTTAAACATTTTCAATGCTAATTGAACAAGATAGGTCAAAGCCTATTGCCCATGTAGTGAAGTTGTTTGTTCTAATTTAAAAAAAAATAACAAAAAAAAAAAAAACCAACAAATGCAGATGCTTTCCTGGTAAGTTAATATTTAAAACACTATTAGCTTCACCTCTCAAAGATGAAAACAAAGGGGCTGGGTATTTTGTTCAAGGCTTCCCAGACACGGATGTATGCACACATCTCTGCATGTACAGCAATACTCCAACACAAGACCTATCTAACCCCTACACCAGACCAGGAAATAAAGGCAGGAACGTAATTTATTTTATAAACATTTCTATCTGTATTTCTGCCCTTGAGGTTTTTCCTGGCCACATTAGTGACTGGACTGAAGCAGCTGACTTTTCACTTCTTGTGAGAAAGCAAGATAAAAAACCCAGATTGTTTTTCAATTTGTTTTCAGAATGAGGAAAGGGACATAAGCATGTCTCCAACAAAAAAAGAAATCTTAGAGAAATCCGTGCATCTGAAGCTTTATGTCTCCTTCCCACTTTTTCCTTTCAGTTCAACTCAATAATATTATGTATTAAACACAATGGTCTCAAAGATCAAGATATTCACATACATCTCAAGAGGCTAACACTAATTAAAGCTGATCAAAAGACTTAAAGAGTTTGAGATACAGCAAAACCAGGCTGAACTGTGACAAGAGACTACTCAATAGTTTGATTCTATTTAGATCAGATGCCACGTGTAGCATTATTCAGTCATTAAGTATTGCCTGATTGCTAGTATTTTTTGCTCTACTTTAAAATTAGAATCAAAAACTATATATAACTAATTAAAGGGGAATAAATCTTATGTCTTCAATTAAGCAAAAGTAGTTTTAAAAGTGAGATTGGAAATACATACAGGTTATACAAAAAATCTTCAGGAATAACACAGGTACTACTTATTTTGATTTGCAGCAGCCGTTATCAACCAGACAATCTCTGCAAGTCCTTCCCAGGTCTATAGTCTGTGATTGTACAATTACCAGGTAGTTCATATGGAAGAAAAATTGCTTCTTGTATGCTACCAATGATGAGGGTGAAAAAAGATAAAAGTGCAGGAATAACTTTGAGAACAGATAAAAATGAAAACAGACAAAATAGCTGTAATAAGGTAAACAAAACACATCCATACCGAAGAGGAAAATAGAAATTATATATTTGCTCAGAAGCAGTTTGAGGAAGGAGACACAGGTCATCCTCAAAACAGAAGTGGCAACATCGGCTCCATGGGTCAAGCTGTATTAAAAATCATGGGATCAAGCAAAGTATAAAAGGTGAAAGCTTGCTCAAGTCTAGATAAGGATGAAAGGGCAAACTTTACATGGAACGGAGACACAGTCTGACCAAATAAGTCACAAGGGAGAAAGGAAGAAGATAAAGCATGGGTATATAAAAAATGAGGAGTATACTGAGGAACAGAGCTGAAAATTTGGTAGAAAAAGTGAAAAATTATGTTTTTGAAGAATATGAATCTGGAGAAGGAGAAGAGGTAGGGACTACCAAATACCTATTCATGCTTTTCTATTCTCCTCTCTACAGAGAATCCAAGTTATTACAGTCCCATATTATACAGTCTCACCTCTTTCGCTCACAACACTTTTAGCTCCAGAGATCCCTGAGGTGTCATCAACGTGAACTGCATCACATCCTCACCAAATATCTTAGCCAAAAGGAAAATGTGGGTGGGCTCAAGGTGCAAGTGACAGGTGAGAATGACAGAGCCTGATCGGTTTGGACACCTAAATGAAATCATCTTTCCAGAAAGAGACAACTCTGAAGCAAAAAGAAGGTACAATCATGCTGCACGATCCATAACCGAGTTTACTGCCCACGATTACCACATTGATTGGGTCTTTGCACCCTTCTTGCTCTGCAGAAACTGAAGGCAGAAAATATGTAAGCCCACTTGACACTACTCTCCTGCTGGAATGTCCAAACCTGTGGTATAAGCAAACACAAAGTGACACTTCTATTGTGGGAAACTTCAGCAGCTGATGGCATGCTGTTTAATCCTTCTGTAGGTGCCATCAGACAAAATACTAAGGAGCGCAGCTGTATGTAGCAGTTACTTATATTGATCTGGAAAACCCCGCACATGGCAGCTTATCTGCACCATCTGCTGCAGAAATGTCAGTCACGGGGAGCAAGGCAGACACCTGAGGGTGTCCACACTGAGAAATCACTTAGAAGAGGAAAGAAACTTCAGCAGGGGAAAAAAAATCTATAAAAAATTAATAGCTTCTGCTGTCAAAAGGACTAAAGCTTTTGAGGAAGAGCAACTGGCACAAGAACAGCCAGCCTGAGTTTTAGTGAATATCATGAACTCCCCTGCAGTCAGGTAGCAACCTCCCTCCCTCAGTCCCTTTTCATGCTTGTGTCTGACAGGTGGCCTGATTTTAAATCTAACAGCAGTTTTCCAGAGCTTTCAGTGCCACAAATGGTTGGTGAAAAGTACAAGGAATATAAATGCCTTAAACTAACTATCCATCCAACTGAAGAAGTTCTAGCAATGGCTGAAATTAAGGATATCTTCTTCTTTAAAACTTCACAGCGGCAACGGTAGCATTCAGCTGACTATCTATAATGCTTAATCTAGTTGTCAACACAGGAAATATAACTTGCACAGGCTTGGGCAGAGCAGGAGCTCTGCCTCCCATTTGGAAGACCTTGGCCAAGGTTCATCTCACGTTATGATACGTGTCTATGTTAGGATAGGACAAACTGTGACTGAGAAATGGCAGTTGAGCATGCCTTGGGCAATGATGACAGAGGAAGTCCAGACAACAATATAGAGACAGCAGAGAGGGGAATAGTAGGAAGGATAACTTTTTAAAGAAGGGAAGTGCACTCTAAGGAAAGATTTGGGGACTTCAGGGTTTTTTGCGTAAGAAATATGTTACAATCCCCTACATGTTTGGGAGAAGGAGAGTAAAAATTAAAAGGTCAAGCAGTTACCAAAAAAGGACCAAAAGTGACAGCTTAATTTAGTATAGGAAAAAATGTGTCCTGTGTTGACTGTAAATAATAGCAGGCGAGATGTGCCTGCCTTGAAACAGTCACTAGAGTAGATGTACTTAAATCCACTATGGGTGATTTAGCCTTCTCACTTCAAAAAACCTGAACAAACTATATTGATAAATTATTATTATTGTAATGCAGTATTATTAACTAAAATACAGACTATTATCAAGCCTATATGTTTAGAAAAGATTACTAGAGCTAACACATTCCTGCCACCCAGATGAATACTGATACAAGTAGTGAGTCACTCTCATACTTTTTGATGATTAACAATGAAAATTCAGACTCTTTGTCCAACCAGGCAGAATGGGCTGTTTCAGAGGGATGGATGGCACTCAAGCCTAAATCTCAGATCTTAAGGAAGAAGGACAATAATATTTGCCAGAATATTTACCAAGATTGTCACAAGCAGGATTAGATCTCAACAGATTTTCTGAAGATCGAAGTCAATACTTCACATGTGACAGTAAAAATGTAAGAGTGGACCTAAAAACATACTGAAGGGACAAAGAGGTTGAAAAGAAATAACAAGTAGTTGAACACTGGCCAGACAAACAAGTTTTGTCAGAAATTCACCCTGTGAAAGCACATTTCTGAGAGAGTTCTGCAAAGGTAATGAGGGACTGTACAAAACATCATGTTCCGTGTTGAGCTCCCACCCATATCCAGGTCCACCTGTATCATCTCTCTGTAAATTTGAGAAATACTAATTCTGCTCTTTGAATCTATTTTACATCGGACATCAAAGCTTCCATGAAATGTTAAATGTCATACGAATCACAGGCAATCATTTTCCTTTTGGATATCCGTACAGTGCAGTTGAAAAAAAAAAAACAAACCAAACCAGTCATATACTACACAGCATGCCTGACATCAGTCTGTTCTGTATCACTTTAAGTACAGATCAATACTTCTCAGTTTCTGCAAAGTCTACTGTATTCTTTAAAATCCACGGAAAAAAGCTTACCCAGTTTTCAAGCTGACCAAAGCATCTTCAACTCCTTTCTGGTTATACTTCGTCATGTAAAGGTGCATATCAGGGTAGTTGTTTCTGATATTCCTCTCTGTGCTTCCATTTGGGACCGTTCCAAATCGAAAAGGAGGTGAATAATCATGCGGCCTTTGAAACTAGGGAGAAAAGGTAAAAGCAAAGTGTTTAAGGCATTCAAAATGTGAAGAAGGGCAATTTCAGGTTGAAAAAACCCAAAAGTTGTATAAGCTGCCTCAAATTTCTTCCTCAAATGCTGTGGGTTAATTCAGTGATATTATACCAGAAAGTGTGTCTTCACACTGACTGAACTTACAGAAACATACACATCCAAAGTAAAAACAGCTCAATTTTGCCACTCTAATGTGACTTTCTCCCACGCACTGTAATATAGCAGGACAGTAGAAACTGGAGAGATACTGTGGAAGATGTTCCTCATCCGCCAGCATCTCCCTAGAGAACCCAAACTACGAGCAGACACACTGGCAAACAGGAGTCAGAAGAAAACTATTTTGTTGGTAGTCATTTTGCGCTACCATCTCAGTTGAGACATTGTGGGTCCCCACACAAAGAAGGCAAAAGGATCATCTGCACTACTTGAAAGGGCACCTAACCCCCTGCTCCCGGAGGGGGCACAGGGTGAGGGCTGCCTTTCCTTCCACCACCCTGACTCAATGGGAATAAAAGTCCCTGCATCTTCCAAGGGGCTCAGCAGCTACATCACTTGACAAGAAAAGGGTTTCTGAGACCCTCACACCTATAATCCTAGTCCCTATATATTCCTACAATTTAAAACTACAAATTATTTACTTGAGGGCACACAGGTTTATTCTATAATTTTACTCTATATTACTATTGCATCAGCACAGACAAACAAGTCAGGGAATATCTGCAGAGGAATAGCAAGGCACCCTCAGATTTCAGATTTGGAAATCAGACAATCTCACATAAAATTTTGCTAACAGACCTGAAAATTTAATATGTGCCTTTTCAATAACTCCCTTTAAATACCAAGTGACACTTTAGGATTGAGTTGAAATATCTCTTTAAGAAGTAAATGAAAAAGGCCACTCAAATTAGAGAAACTATTGGCTAATGAGGAAATTCAATTGAGCATTGATAAAAGCAGTCACCCATGAATTCCATAGTAAAATGCACTCTGTCTTTACTGTTGGTTAGAAGAGCAATTTATATACCCTGTGCTGCAAGAGACAGCTAATATTTATATAGCTGCTGCTTCCTTCAGGCTACACAAGTAACAGCTCTCTTTTTAAAGTTTGGTCTAAGGGCATAAAGTATTCCCAGGATCCAGTGCCAATTTGCAAAGAGAATACAAATAGGCTTATACAAAAACTGGGAGTATTTTCAATTCCATCAAACCTTGACTGTGAAATTATTGCTGCAACAATATTTTCATGTTACAGAACTACAATTAAATGCTTCATTTTAATTAAGCATATTTTGACAAAGCAGAAAGGAATGAACTCTACTTTTCTCTATTCGTTTAGCTAACAGATGTCTTGCTTTTCTCATCTTCCTTTTTCACAGCTTTACTGTTTAAATTATTACTTTGCTACTACTTTACACATACTAATTGACCCATGCACTAAAATTACACTGTATACTAGTCATGGTTCTTAGTCTGTATCTGCTATTTCCTTTTTTAAGTTTATTATGCAGCACTGAAACAAACCCTGCTCTTAAATACATGTCCAGGGATTCTACTGATACAGGTGTAGCTTGCTATTAACTTTATTTAAATCTACAGATAATGAATCCCTGAAGTAGTGAGATGGCTTCCAATATCTGTATCAAATTTGCCAGTCAATAGAACTGGAAAAAAAAAAAAAAAATTAGAGAAACTATGTCTATTTTAAGAGCTGTAAAAATTGCTGCTGCTCATACACCTGACATTTTTTTGAAATTCAGCTGTGGTGAGCATTCTGCAAACTCAGTTCCTAATCCTGGGGTATAGCAGTGGAACTGGGGGAACAGGGATATTATGGTGGAGTACCCTGGTAATTCAGAAATGGAGTTTGGTTCTGAATATTCTCACTTTTCAAGGACATTCATATGAGTTTAAGACGTTGGGAGCAGTTTCCTCCCATAGGAATAGTGGAAGGAGCTGAGGTATGTGTCTCAAATTGAACATTTGTGGAACACAAAAATAGCAGGGGAGCAAAGATTAATAAAAAGTACTAGTTCATTCAAAGATCACAGGGATCACAAGCAGATGAATAATTCCAAACACCATACACAGACTGGAGTTTCTTGGCACAAGACACCCAACCAAAAAATTAAAAGTCACGAGGAGATTGTCTGTTACTACTGCCTGCCCACGGATTATTTGTAAAGAAGAAAGGGTTTAAAATCTTTTTACTAACAGTGAACTCATAACTAAGGTGTACAAAGTTCTCATCCATAATTTTAAACTTATATTCTGTGAATTGACATCTCCTGGAGAAGCATATAGGCTCTGTGATTGTAGCAAAGATCTACATGGCAGGCATGAGACAAGAAAGAAAAAAGGATCAAGTCTCTACATGCACTCATTTTCCCTGAAGCCCCATGATGGGAAATAAAATATATCATCTCTGCTAGGAAGCAATTTTCTTCCTAGACATTTTATGAAACTTTTTTTTTTTAAAAAATCATTAATAAAATCCTTCAATTGAATGCACAACCCCTGCTTCAATCACAATTGTGGAGATATCCACTGTTATTCAGAAGACTAACCAATTCGTTCTTGTTTCCCCATGCTCTGCCAGCTGCTAGACCGGTGGCACATGGCCACAAAACTCTGATATTTTGCTTTTATTTTGTTTTACCTATATACCTTAACAAAACTGACAATTTCATTAAATCGGTAAAGTGATCTTTCACAAACATTAAATACTGACTTAATCTGAAGATTTGAATGCTTGCCTGAAAAGGTTGGTATTCAGAGCAATTGTTGTATTTCTGGAGTATTTTAAGGAACTGTGGAAAACATTACAAAAACAGTAGAAAATAGTAAATATTAACCCTCTGCTAACACAGATATTAACAGGAATTATGGCTGGTTTGGAGTGATAGAAAAATACCCATATTTGAACTCTTTCTTCTTTTACCGGATGGAAAACACTGACAATCTGATTTGTGATCTTTGAAAAATACAGCTATTAGTAATTCCAAGACTATTATTATAATCATCGTTTAATGAAACACAGTTGATCTCTACGCCTGACAACCCTCAAAAAGCCCTTTAAAGGTCTAATGTTGAAGTGGAGAGATGGACTGGGGAAAGAGGGTCACCCCCAACTACCCCATCACCCATGCTGCCTGTTAACCTCAGCCTGCTCTGTTTTCACACAGACATATTTCTAAGTAACTACAGAATTTGTGATATCTTATTGCACAAAAATATAATGCCAAAGTGCAAGAATACTGTGAATCCTGCAAAAATACAGAACCTGTAAATGGCATAATTAAGGCTTCCTAATAAGGTTGAAGAGAATCCCCTAGAGCACACGCATGTGGGGCACTCCTAAAATGTTACTGTGCGGAGGAATCACAGCAGATAAACACTCTGCAAGAAAATTCTGTCCACTGCTATCTCCTCTCCCTTAGTAATCTCATCTCCTGTTCATTACATGAAAGAGGCGTAAGTGATCTCAGAAGTAACCAGTGCTATGAATGCCAGCTTTGCTGGATGCTTTTGGACTCATTTTCTGTACCATTTTGTGAGCACAAAGCTCTTAAAAATCTTTTACATACACAAGAATGTCAAACTATAATTTTCTTCTCATTTTCTGAATCATTTGAGTTTATGAACACCCACCCCTAGTAACTCCAGTACATGCTGTGCCATGTACTTCTGGGTGACACATAGATGACATGGCGTTCAGAAATTCATTAGCAACATTATGAATGTTGAGGAAACTATCAAGAAGTCTTAAAGTGAGGAATGGTAAATAGAACGTTATCATGTGTTCAGCAAATCTGGTGAACCACATGCTAGAGCATAACACATTTCCTGAATGGGAAGATACTGACTGCTGAGGGTCAGGGATGACTGCTCAGAGAGAGAAGGGTTTTTTTCCTGGCTCCTCTTCTCTGTAGTCTATCACATATGGAGCTGGACTGAGAAACCCCAGTGTCTCTAATTTGGAATAATTTATTTCATTCACAATACAGCATTGACAAAAGAGCTCAACTCTTCAGCCGTGGCAGTAGGAAAAAGGGGAGAGCAGGAAAAAATCAGATATCAGTAAACTGATTTACCAGCCCAGAAGGTTTTTTCAAAAATTACTGAACTCCTAGACATGACTTATTTTAAATTAATCTTACCCATACTTCTGGCCTTTCTCACTGGTCTTTGCCTACTACTGCTTTGCTTGAAGCAAGGGTCAGAGTTCTCTACTGAAAAACAGTAAAATTTTTGCAAATTCCTGAACTGTCCCCCTACCAACAACATTGCAGCAACAAGGCAAAGAGGGAAGAAAAACAATATAACATGAATCAGATTATATTCCCATAAATTATCCTAAATTATTTGAATTTCTAAAATCCAAGAAACCACGCAAAACCTGTGTATGACAAGAAGAATGTTTTGAACTAGACCCTTGCTTTTCTGGACTTCTGGCTTGTTAAATTTAATCAAAAAAGGCATGGCTCCCCTGATTTATCTCTATATGCTTCAGGCAAAATTTGAAGAACTGTAAAATAAAAACAAAGGTAGCAGATCAAATAAATGATCAGCAGACCACACAAAACCAGATGGTATTTTCTGATTCAAGTATTTTTCTATTTTTGTTTTGCTTTTTTGTGTAAATAACATCCTACTTAGGAGAGAGAACAGAAAAATTACAAAAATAAGGAAGTTATTAGCCAAAAGCTACAGAACAAATACTGACGTTTTCCTAGCCCATAGGTGAGAGTGGCAAACAGCCAGCAGAGAGAGGAAGGTAAGGGTGCACTGGCAGACCCAAAGGCTAGTGCTGTGCCAGGTGCAAGCCAAATCCTGCCAAAACCCAGACCTCCCAGGAAAACGCTCTGTACTTTCTCACAATCAGGAGAAAGACATTTCTCAGATTCTTTCTTTTTATCCTCAAGAGAATAGCTTTTATCTGTCTCTTATGAAGAATGCTATCGTGAAATAGAGGGATATTTAACAGTCTTCATACTCTTTCAAAGGTTTTGTGACAACACAAAATGAAAACAAAACTACTATCACTTTTTGTTTCTTTTTATCTGTCTTTCCTCTAGCCATGCTTGCAATTCATACTTTGATACTTCAGGCAATCAATCAAAGGGTGGTCATAAAAAGCAGTTAAAACAAAAAACAAACCAAGGCTACCTGAGCTGTTGCCTTCTTTTGAATAATATTTTCCTTTATTTTCTGTCCTTTGAGAAAAATCCCTTGTGAAGTTTTCCCTTGCGCTATACTCAATTTAAATATTACTTCATGTCAATATTTAATTTCATTTTAAAACAACAGGGGACAAACTTGAAAACAGCATGCCCTTCGTGTATTTTGTGCATATCCATCACATCAATAATTTTGGAAATGGACTTCAATCCCTGCATGCAATACCACTATTGCAAAGCAGCCATACAAATGAAATAAAAAAGAAGCGATAGCTGGGTTTCTTAGACTTATAAGACTATTGATTAAAATCCACAAGTACAAAGATCTGGGAAGTATACTTTCAGCAGAAGAAAGTTCAGTCAAGCTAGAACAATATGAAAAATAAGCATATTTATTATTTGTCATTTTGTGTGAAACTCAAGTAGGGTTTAAGTGAACTATCAGCGTCTACTGCTCAAAGTGAAATTCTCCCAGAAGTTCTTGAATTAGGAAAGCATCTTCCACAAACACATCAAAATTCTGTCCCTTATCCTATGTAATTTGCATCTCACTTCAATGTGATAACACAAAACCTGAACTTTTTGTATGTGTTTATTTTCATTACAGAATGTAAATTTTACAGAATGTTTACAGACAGTATGTACCACTTTTCATCATTTCTCTCTTTTTTTCTTTGTGCTGGCACCACTTTAAATCTGAATTCTTTCTATAACTTCCTTGCACACTACATAGAAAGCAAAAAGACGTATTTTCAGGAGCATTAACTTCCAATAATTACTGGATGGTTACTGGGTTTATGAGTATTTTGTCAATTAATATATTATTAATATTCCACACAGAGATGTTCAAGTCATTTTAAATATGCCTTCCCTGCATTCAAACTGACTTTTTCATTTTTCAAGCTTTTTTATGTTGGTGAGGCATTCCTTTCAATCAAACAGGAATTGATTGCCATCACACAAAATAAAGGCACTTTTCAATTAATGGAGTTACTCTTGAAAAGGCAACTCAAAGACTTTGAAAACAGTCTGATATTTTCATGCTTTGGGTCTTAGGTTCATTCACTGGAATGAAATCATCCAGTTTTAGCTTATTATCTTGGTCAGAGTTTTTTTAGGACAAAGTACAAATTTGTAGAATTATGAAGAATGGACTCTGACCTCTTTGAGCTGAAAACCTACCTTTTTATCACTCAGTCCAGTCACTTGATCAACAAATTCCTCTTGAATCATAAATGCAGCTAAATTGGCAGTATAACTGGCCAGGAAAATAACAGCAAAGAAAGCCCAAACTGACACCATGATTTTACTCGTCGTCCCTTTGGGGTTTTGCACGGGCACAGAGTTGTTGAATACCAAGCCCCAGAGTAACCACACTGCCTTTCCAATGGTAAAGGATGGTCCATGGGGATCTGTAATGGCAAAGAATGTTATTTTAGTTACAGTTAAATTAAACCTTGGCAAGATACCCTACAAAATAACAACAAATTACTCAAATATATATTCACTGTACTCCCAATGGAATCACAGGATTTCCCATAGGGACTCTCTATCGTAACGACATTAATTTCCATATTTGTAAAAAACGATTCAAAATTTTTCTATGTGGTATTTAGTTCAAAAATTTTAAAATGAAAACGGAAAACATAGGTTTGGAGGAGAAGCAAACTGGTATGTCTCTTGCAGTAAGGTGTGTGCCATGGTATTGTCCCTTTCAGTCTTCTGTGCCAGTGGACATGGAAAATGGAAACCTGTGGGTTTAAGTATTCATGATTCAATTCTAGTACTTTTCTTGCCCAAATTATTTTTTATCATCTCCAGTCGTCCATTATGTAGCTGTATTTAAGATACATCACCTAGTTTTAAGCAACTTTGCACTCAGAGGGCAAACCAGTAAGTCAACACAAAGGAGCTACCTGTATAGACACATAACTTAGAGCAAACCAGACTCTGGTTACCTCACACGTTCAGAGTCAGTTCTGTGGCTTCAAATGTGTTGGCATTACAGGTAAGAACCTATCCCAGCTAATCCATTCCATAATTTTTGTTATTCCTGTCTTCAGTCAGCTTTTAATTCATCCCAAATCAAGAAGTGGTCAGCACAATGCCCTCACGCCTGCACAGTGGCAGAAGTGGATTAGCAATGCTATTATCCACTTAAAAGGCTTTATTTGTAAGGCCCTGTGAGAATAGAGGGAATTTTGTTCTTACCCAGCTCTAGCTAAGTACAGTGCAGTCATCACATGCTGCTCATCATCTGGGCTCCTTTTATCCTCAGTGGAGAGAAACAGGCCTCTCCTGACTGTGATTCATTTTACCTTTTAATAAGGATCTATTTTTCAATTAAATGTCACTTCAGACAATGCACTCTAATGCAGACACCTGTACTATCACCTCCTTCCCCACCCTCTGCCTTCATCCAAGGAGATGCACATTACAAGCTCAGATTTAGTTATTAATTTAAATATGTTTTATTTTAATAATAATTTCATTACTGTTAAAAGAATAAAACCCAAAGTGGGTATACTTAGTGTATGTTCTCATTTCAGTATAAATGCTCTCTAATACAGTGCAAATCTTTCATGATACAGTCAAACACATCTTAGATTATCCTCTTTCTATTCTGCAGCAGTGCTAAGAAGATAGAGTGCAGTAAAATAAACACAATAGTGCTGACTTTTGGTTTATGAAACTACCTTCTAAAGCCGATTGAGCTGATACAGGGATAATATGTATTTTCTGAGCAACAATGATAAGGAAAGTATATGCCAAGAATGGAGTCCAAAGTTCTGTTTATGCTACTGGAGTTCGTACTACCGTTGAGCTTCATCCTGCCAATGCATAAGGAAAGAAGTAATCTACATAAAGATTCCTGTTCAGTTTAAACTTCCTGTGTTCCAAATGAACAGCAGCTGGATTCACGGCAAATCTCTAGAGCTAAGTTAGGATGGGCTAGTGCCATAATATGCCTTTATAGCTGTATGTACACTAAATAATCAATTCTAGCGCATGAGGTGGCACAGAAAAGAACAGCCTAGCCCCTAGATCCCCAGGGTCTATATTCACCTTTGATTTCCCATTCCTAAACACAGTGTTTATTTTGGACAGAGGTTACACATTTACCACCTTATCAAAATGATAACATCATCTGAATATTACAATAACCCTCTTTTTCAAGGAACGAGTCAATCATAATCTAGAAGAAACTATTAGCTTGTAAAAGTCTCCAGAACTTGTTCACCAAGTTGGAAGATCTCTTCTTATAAAATGGGGAAAGTATGACTTAGAAATTAAAAACAGGCTACACTCTCAACTGTAAGTAAAGAAAGGGAAGGATGATGGCACCACAATACATGAAATCCTCATTTTCAGGGCAAAGTGCTAATAATACACAACTGAAGCTTTCACTGAGAAAGGCAAGCTCTGTATTAAATTTTTTGTGCTGGTATATTTTGAAAACGAAGTTTCTATAACCATGGATGCTACACAGAAAGAAGTGATGCTTTTCTGCCACTGCCCTCATTTCAAGGCTGAGTTCATAAGATTTTTTTATAGGATCTACATAAAATTATATACAACGTAACTGCTATTTTTCAGATTATCCACCAAACCACACCGCTTTAGCTCATTTTCTCTGAGCTAACCATGAATTCATGAGTCGGGAGTCTGTAGAACTTATTCCAATCCTTTTTTGAGCTGACACTCTACGACCGATACAGTGTACTAACCAAGCACTGCCTGAATGTGACTCTCTCTGATATCACTTACCCTTCCACATGTCTTTATTCCAATGAATTAGAATACAAACATGAGCATATAAACCCTCAAGAAATCATATTTGAAATGAAAAGCAAACATAGTTTCATAGCTGCTTTTACTGCTTTATGCCTGTTATTTTAAAAAGATCAAGGGCAAGGGTTGGAAATACATGATTTTTTTATAGCTTTAGGATTGTGTAAAATGGAAAGCTTACCTCTCCCTTGTGCTAAGTTCCTGTTATATCCCACAGGACTGAAGTACTCAAATATAAAGACAGCCATGGCAGACACAATGAGAAGCATCACAAACATCATCACCCAGACAGAAGCACTAAAAGGTTCTGCAGCAAAACAGACAAGAGAAACAGAAACACAGTTCATTAAACCAGTTGCAGCACAGGAATTCAAATGTCTTTGGCTAGGCAAGCCCAGCAGCTTTCTTTAAGTTAGCTTTTACCAACCAAAATGTTGGCAAATAACTCAACAGCAATATATAAAGAACTGCAGTTAGTATATACATCCAAAATTCATAAAGTCTAAATCTTAAATGGAAGTTGCAATTCAAAAACAAAGGCTGCACACTTTTCTTTCACAAAGACTTCACTGAGTGGCAAATAATTGGTTTGACTCGCTGCTTATTAAGTCTACAATCAGGTAGCCCATTTCTATTCATCCTGAATGTTATCAACAGAATGGTCCAACCATTATGACTGTGTTTCTGCACAGCAGAAGCAATTAAGCATATGTTTAATACATTTGGTAATTCAGTGAAGTAGACTTCTCTCTTGCTTTCTATCCAACAAAATGTGTTAGGGAAAAAAGCTAAATAATTGCATTCAAGCCATTTTTTTTCCCCTCTGTGTTCACTTTCTTCTATCTGCAATGAAAATGTTGTTTTTACCAATTGCAAACACATCCTTTTGAAAGTCTCATTCTCATCTAGGAGCACGTTTCTGAAATCAAAAGATTTTCATGGAAAACTGAATGTCAGTTTGAATGACAGAAAACCCATGATTAGGTAGAAGTAGGTTGGAATAGAAAATTAAAAGTAGTTTCAAGTATCAGACTAAGCACCAACTTTTTGAAAGGATTGGATACGGTAATGGTATGGGATAACACAAAGTTCTTAAATGTCATCTTGCCCAAACACAAATTCTCTGTCATTTCAAGGAGTCCCTGTGGTAGCTGTCATGGTGTAAGTATATACATAAGAAAGGTTTTGTATGGCAAAGTAATATCTCTTTATCAAGGCGGATTATTTGGGGGTATTTTATATCCTAATTTTGGTAGATAATGCAAGTGTGAGTGTGGTTTGAAGTTTGAGAAAAAAGATCTTAGTATACTATTTCAAATTAGGACAAAATCAAGAAGCACTTGAAATCACAAGGAATTAGTGTGTACCGATGGTTTGTCTGTTTTTGAAAGCCATCCATCCTAGCTTCTTTGTCTTTGAATTTAAATTAAGATTTGAACCACTGAAAATTCTTCCATCATTGCAAAAAACGACTATGAGTGAGAGTTGAGGTGTGCTAAACCCATACGAACCTTGCCCGAGTTAGCACGAATGATTCACCCAGAACTAGAATGAAGCGTAATAATTTGGGCCCAAGCATGGAAAACTCATGAGATCATTTGCCTTTACTACAATTTTTTAAGAAACTTGGAACCAAGAAAAGACCAAATTCCAAACAGCACCAGGTGATTTTGGATGCAAACTAAAAGGGCAGGGCAGGGAAATTTTAAGTCAAACTTTTCTCTTTCTGTTTTTGAGATGAGATTATGGAACAGTATATTTATTTTATTTTACTTTTAAGAGAGGTTATGAAGTTCTTTCAATTACTATAATTAATTGTTTGGAAGAGAATAGTAAGTTCGCAAAATAACAGAATTCTTAAAAGGCAAAGAACAGGTAAAGGACATTATGTAGCCAAATAGAGTTAATTAATAACAAATATTCTATGAATTCACATATTAATTCTATTCAATTGGAATTCACATAAAACTACCATACAATTTTGACAGCATTCTCATAGAAGAAAGCAAGGCTGATAAAATTTATCAAAAGCAACAGTGTAGAAACAGCAGCAGTAATTTGTCAAAGTCTAAATAAGGCAAAGGCCAAAACAAGCTGATGTGAATGAGCTATAAACAACAATTTAAGCAGAATGCTCTTTAATAATTTAAGCAGTCTGGTAATGAGGTGGAGGATTAAAAGGAGCAACAGGAGAATAAAAAGCTATTTAGAATAGCAAGCAGTAAGATTGAACAAGTACAAAATAAATTGAATAACAAAGTCGATCCTCCTGTCATATTAGAGATCAAATTACACATTCAGCACTGTTCTTTGATTCTCAAAGGACAGAAAGAGAACCTCCCTCAGGCAAGCAGCAGGTTTTATAAGAATTTTCAATAAAGCTACGATACGGCAGAAAAATACTAATATATGACTTGCCAGCGTGCATGTCAAATGATTGGCAATGGAGAATATTGGGCAATTCAGAAAGATGTCTTACTCCACTAACTTCAAGTTTTACCTCCCACCAGCAAAAGCAATGCTTAATACATAAAATAAATGGGGGCATAGATTTCCTATTTCACCGATGCCTTCAAAAAAGAAAACCGACCTCACCTCTGAGCTTTCTCCCTCTTAATATATCGACATTTGTATTTGAGGTTTCCCTTATTTTGTTTGTTTAAATAAAGTTGACTCAAATCTCCACAGAATCTTAAAAAAAATTTATTCGTGGATCTAGTCTATATGAATTTTAGTATGATATAAAAATGACTTAATGTGGATAAAATTCTCATTTGAAGGAGACACCCCCATCAGAATCAGAACACAGCAGATAATGAGGAAGAGGCTGTCAGCCCATCAGTTACTTAGATCTATTGGATGCAACCACCAAATGGAAAACCTAGTTCAGATAAAACCCTGTATTTGTCTGCATTCATAGTAACAAATAACACAACCAGATATTTAACGAACTCTAATCAAGTGCTATTTAAGAAAAAAATATTGTATTTGACAGATTTTTTAAAAGCCTTTTAAAAGGATTATGTAAGATGACTCTGTTAGACATTCACTTAATTGAAACAAAATCAGTCTGTGAATAAATTCAGTTATCTGCCTGAGAGTATTTTGCATAACAAAGCATTTTACTACTATGCACACCTCTTCGAAACACACAGTCAATTCCGGTAAAGTGGCAGTTTCATCAACATCTAAAAAACCAGAACATACTTCGGAGAGCACAGACTTGATTTATTGGTGCAGTAAATCAGATTTCTTCAAAGTAATGCTATTCTATAGAGCTTTATAAGAAGGGGTTATTTTTACTTTTTGAATTATACGTACACCCAGCTAAACCAATAACATTAAATGCATTTTAGAAATCTAATAACTATGTTGTGAAGAATGCAAAAGCAGCATCTCTTTAGATGGTAGCTGTAAGCAGATTTTTAAGAGGTAAGCTGAGCCTGTGATAAAAATCAACTGGATTTGCAGCATATTTAGAAAACACCCCAGTACTTATATTTCAAATTATAATTTCAGCATGCTGCAACTGCAATTTAAAAAATGAATTCACTTTACAAGTCAATGACTTATCAAAACGGAAAGACACTATCTGAATATTTTCATTAGAAGTATAGCCTCTTATAATTTCATTTAAAGGTCTTTCATTCAGTAAACAAAAATATTAACCACCAACAAAATCTGTTTAGGTATCACCGTGTTTGGGAAGTTACTTGATTACTCACTGTGTTATATTTATTTGCATCATCTCTGTAATGTGCCTTTATGGAACAGGTATGAGAAAAGCTCTCTGCCTAACTGACGGTTCTTGTGCAAGAAAACCCAATTATTTGCTCACTTGTAGCTTACACTACACCAACAATCTGTTTCTCAATGGCCCCAAGTGATTTCAGTGGAAGTGAGGAATGTACACCTAGCAAGTGTGTTTCTTAAAAAGAAACCACATAATTGGTGATGCAAAACTGGCATCACTGCTGGCTCAATAGACTTGAACATACTAAACCATTCTGTAAGATATCTGGAAAATACTGGGTGTTCTGGTTTTTGGTTTGGGTGGGTGGTTTTTTTTTTTCAATGTCACTTGAATTATTTTAGCATCACTAGCAATATTTTCCTGTGCAAAATATCTTTACAAATACACCATGAGGAACATAACAACATTGTGAGCACTTCTGATCCATCTCATGGCTCATTCTCTTTTCAGCTTCAGGTAAATTCAGGCTAACCACCAACTACAGAAGTAAATAATAAGCACTGGAAGAGAAGGAGAGGGAAATAATGGAAGGAGAAGTGAGCAATTGAAACAAGAAGCAAACAAGGAAAGAAGACCAAAGTCCTTGTTTCTTTATATCCCACCTCCTTTCTGCTCTATCTCCAGTGTTTAAGTGCATCATCACAACTCTGCTGCTCAGTTGCATCAGTGGAGAAAACACTGAGAAGTTCTCCAGTGAAGTATAATGGTGTTCAGAAACCAGAGGTAACTGTTGTCAAATTAGCTGTCAGATCTCTTCTAATCATAAGGAAGTCTCTTTTGCTTAACTATTCTACAAGAGTTTTTAAAATTATTTTGTGAATGTGAATGTTAAAAAGATATGAAACCATTTATAAACAAGCATAAATTAGTTTGTAAAGAAGCAGTTTTTGAGAAAGTAATTTTTCCAGCTGAAGATTTTGGGGGAATTTCTTTGCATATTGAAATCGCTATCATTGGTTTTCACTTACTGCATCTGAAAACAACAGCACTATCTTCTTGTGCTAATAATGATGTTAATCAGCACATCAACACGGTACAAACTTCCTAATGTAAAATTCAAAACTTGACAGAAACATGTCAGAGCTCTATATAGCTTAAACAATAATAAAACCTACCCAGCTCTATAGAAATGCAATTAAATGATCTGGATGGGTTGGAGAATCATACCTAGAAAAGCAGATGGTGAAACTGTGCCATTGCTCCGTGACACCATGACACTAATCCCAGTCTCAACAAACGGTACTGAAAAGTCAACCACTTCAGAGCGTTCTTCGTTAATAGTGAGAGACCCCACAGCCATAACTGCACGATGATATACCACCTGATCCACAAAGAGAAGACACCACCAATATTACTCAGTAGAGAATACCTCATTTCTCCAAAAGAATTAAAAATAAACATTGCTAAGTTCTTACTTAAGAGCTCTTTTACCTAACAGAACTTACTTCACCAATCATTCCATTCCACACATTATTGACTTTTTTGCCATGTTTCCCATTAGTCACCAAATACAGGTCATATGTGAACTTGACAGTTTTAGACAACTTCTTCAAGATATCGATGCAGAATCCTTTGCAGCACTTCTTTACGTTAGTTCCCTCATTAGTTGAGTTGCTGTCAAGAGAGAAAAAAGACATAAACATTTCTACTGGGAAAACAGAAGAACCACAACAGCAAGATTCAGCTACTGCAAAACAATGTTTTGTCATACTTGTGAGTGACCACATTTTTCTTAATTGATGGAGAAATAATCCACAGGATGCTTTATATGGTGTTTGTAGCTCTTACTAATCATAATGCAGTTGCTTAATAAGAAGATAACGGTAGACCTTATATTACATTGTACGACCTTGAGTATTGTGTCCAGTTTTGGGCACCTCAATACAAGAGAGACATCGAGGGGCTGGAGCGAGGGCAGAGGAGGGCAACGAAGTTGGGGAAGGGCCTGGAGAATAAATCCTATGAGGAGAGATTGAAGGAGCTGAGACTGTTTAGTTTGAAGAGAAGGCGGCTGAGGGGAGACCTCATCACTCTCCACAGCTCCCTGAAAGGACATCGTAGAGAGGTGGGTGCTGGTCTCTTCTCACGGGTAATTAGTGACAGAACAAGAGGGAATGGCTTTAAACTGGAACAGGGGAGGATCAGACTGGACATTAGGAAAAAATTTTTCACAGAAAGAGTGGAACAGGCTGCACAGGGAGAGGGGGGAGTCCCCATCCCTGGGTGTGTTTAAGGGTCGTTTAGATGAGCTGTTGGGAATATGGTGTAGGGGAGAACTTTGTAGAGTAGGGCTGATGGTTAGACTCGATGGTCCCAAGGGTCTTTGACGTGCTTTCTGCTGCAGTATCCAGTCTACCGCACTTCTCCACCAAGACACGGTCTTCTCTTACTAATGTCTCTTTTACACTCCGATTAAACATTTATTATTTCTAGTCTCAAGACATAAGAGTACATGTCATTTAGCAACGGCAGAACTTCCCAACATGCAAGCTATACAAAGGCACAGCTGTTCACTGTAATGAAAATGTATGCTCAACCTTTTTCTGCACTTTGAGAAAGCGAATTTCAGGCTGCCCTTGAGTGCAAAGATGAGGGCTTTCCCTTTATTTTTTTTCTGAAATGTTCATTTCATGACCTCTAGAACCTTTTAGAATAAGCGTCTTCAGAAGCCAAGGCAATACTTTAGGGCCTTTGAAAGAATTCAAAATTAAAATAAAACTAGTTTAGAACTTGACTAAGTACAGTTATGTCAAAAAAAAAAAAAATGTTCCTCTGGACTTCAGGGAGCATATGCACAACCATTTAGCAGAAACATGCATTATATTCCCTAACACCTGCTTAGTAAAAAAATGTTATTATATGCAGTTCATAAATACATAGAGTGAAGCACAGAATGAGTGAAACAACATTGATAAATGCACAAAGAAAATTTTCCACTGATTTCTAATGACTGCTCCGAAGTTATAGAGCAATCAAAGCAGTGGACTTTTCTCTAGATGGTACATCACAGTGATATTTGATGCTGCAGTAGTTTATCCTGTACTAAATTTCAGCATAAACATAGATTTTCCACAGGAGTCATTCTCAATTTGTTAAAGACTAATTAAAACAGACATATTTCAACATAACTGGAAACAATTCAAAGAGGACTCATTAAAGGAATCCTATTTTAGAACAAATCTTCTTTCATGTGACTGAAAAGGGCTAACTCTAGTTGACTTTGAATTCACTATAAACTTACTGTCTTGTCCTTAATTCAATGTGACTTACATATATAACCAGAACCTTCCAACTCACTAAAAAGGAAGATGTGCAAACAAGAGCATACCATGTGGTAAGGGGAAAGAGAAGGAATAAATGAAATATAGAAGGAAGAGCAAAGATAGGAAGCAAGAGAAAAAGATCAGCAAAGTATCAGAAAACAATTATACAATGAAAGAAGCAAAGGCAAGAATTTATGAGAAAATAGAGGAATATATTTTGCATTAAGAAAAAAAAAAAAAAAAACAACATGATGAATGCTGTATATTTACTTACTTAATTTTGACAAATTTACGACATGGCACAGTGTTTTTTTGGCAACTTTCCATCAAAGGATCCACATCCTCAACAATGACAAAGGGAGCCTCCTCCAGGGTGACAATACTCAAATGGTTATCGTCTGGGTCGCTGTCTGCGAAAGAGCTGTACCTTGGCCAGACAGAGTACTTCAGGCTCAGCGAGTTGTTCTCCCATTTCCCCACCTGAAATGCCAAGATACACAGGCTGCTGGTATCTACTTGCTTGTTTTCAACAAATGAGATCTAATATTAAATGTGCTGGGATATGGGTACAGGAAACTACACTGCAGAGACAGTTGTCTTGGGGTTTTCTTATCAAAATTATCTTGGAACTTTTTAAGTAATTGCATGAAGTGAGAAAATGCACTGTGGTACAGACAAATAAGGTACCATTATAGACTGGATAACATCAGGTAACACTATCTACCACCTGGCTATAGTTGCACTGGAACTTGATATGCATCATTTCCATTTGAGCCAGAACTCTAATCAGATATTCCATTTGTAATCAGGATCAACTTGCAGTGATAAGAGAACAGTTCTCAAAAAATCAAACCAAACCAACCAAACAAAAAACCCTAACCCCACATCCACATCAGACTGATGACCAAAGTATCATAATATCATTTCTGTATCTTCTCAAAAGAGAAGACTCTACTATTATATTTTGAAAGCCATTGTGAAAGCCCTTACCTAGGGTTCCATTGTACCTGAGCCAGGCCAAACCACCTTTTTAGTAAACACAAGTTCAACAGTACATGATTTTGTTCTTATTGGAAATGATGTGTTTTATTTTGCTTTAGTTAATGACAACTGTTTGGAGACTTTAAGAAAGCACACCTCAATTTACATTAAAATTGTCTATTTGTTATAAACTATCCCTTCTAATTAATGTTCATTTCTTTCCGCTTCTAGAACACCAGAGAGGACACACGATTTCAATATTTTGAAAACTCTAGCATTTTCTTCCTCAGATTCTGTTTAACTACTTTGTATCCATAACACTAATTGCATGTTTTATCCCTGTAGCGATGACAGATAATATAAATGAGCTAACAATCCACAAAATTTATAACCTAATGCATTTTAATAACTCTTCAGTTGCTTAAGCTAAACAAATTATAACATAATCATGAGACTGCTAAAATATTTGTTTTGCAAGGAAAATGGTGGTAATTAACATTACAATGACACACTCAGGTCCTAAAAAAGAAACAAAAAAATTGTCACCTACCTTCTGTCTTCTAGAGACTCAAAAATGAATCACAAAAATTCCCAAAGAACATGGTTTATATCCATTCCTATTTAGGGAAGCATATAAGTACATGCCCTTTGCAGTTTCCTTTCCATCCTGTTTATAAGTCAAGACGTTTTGCTGAACTTTAATGTAGGAGGCAGAAATGTCAAAGCTCTATACACTTAAATTAGGAAATTCAAAATATCTCAAGGAAATTAGGAATTCACACCTAAATCAATGGGAACCAGGCACAGGATTTATACGTACATTTACAGTATGAAATTTAACCAAAACACAATGGAAGAAGCCTTTGTGAGAAAAACTATTTCATCACAGGGAAATAAATCTACTTAACTCTCTATGAGGCAGTTGCTTTGCAAAAATAGTTTAATTGTCAAATTATGGTATATAATCGCATTCACAGCAGAGTCTGTGCTGGTTTACGTTAGCTCACACAGTGTCGCTCATATCTATGCCCTAAGTGCCCCACGAAGTTGGCCATCTGGAAGTGGGAGATTTCCAGCCAGCTCAGTACTTCAGTCAAACAGCAAACGTGCCAAGTAACACAATGAATTTCAGAAGCGGAAAATGCGTCCGACCGTCTGCCTATTCCAACCAGCAAGAAGAAATGAAATGTGACTGAGGCCCCTTTGCATCTGGGTGTTCAGGACTATACCAGGGGCAGCACCTGCCCTTTGAAACCCCTCCTTGAGGAGACAGGTCTGCCGGGTCCTGAGGCACTTCCCTCCGTAAGCCACCCCCTGTGTTTGCATCACGGTCACACAGACCAACAGGAACACGAGTTGCCACCACACTGTGAGCTTATCTGATCCTACCAAAAATATAACGACTGCTTTGATGCTGTTTAAAGAGGAATCATGGCAGTCTTTCATACTTCAACTGGAGTAACTGCCATTTTATTGTTCTGAGGGGGATATAACCAGTCATAATTTTAAAACAGCTGAATTCAGAGAAATGCCAGTTTCTTTTGACATTTGTATCTGTATGGAAGTATTATGTGTTGAGCAAATCTCTGAAGTTTGGTCCAAAATATTTTTTCTGTTGCCTTCCATGGAATTATCTTAATATTCACTTCTTATATCCTTATTTTTTAAAAAATCATTAAAAATTAAAACCTTGCCTTGAGTCTTAGGGGCATCCCTACTTCTCTGCCCAAAGAGGTCTACTGCTGCAGTCCCAGGCTGTCACAGTGACTTCATCTGGGCTTTCTATGGTGCACAAATCACACGGCTCTTGCTGGTCAACCAGTACAACGAGTAACGCAGAGTGTCAGAAAGCACAATGAAAAAAGAAAGTACAAGAGAATGATACCATTGTCATGAAGAGTGGTAGAATAGCAAAAGGCAGAAAAGCTCTGAAAATCCTCACTGTTGGGCTGAGAATGGCAAATGAGGAAGAGCAGTAATTAGAAAGTCTGTAGGTCACTCCTTTTGTCTGGGAAATGTTTGTGTTGTATCTGTCTATTCTAATTAATAAACGGTTAGCACAGCCTTTGGATTTGCTCTGCTGCTGAACTCACAAGTTCCCATGTTTATTTGGTATTTTGATTTTAAAACAGTTACACAGTTTAAGGTTACAAGTTACACTTCAGTCATTCTGCTACAGTTTTGAAGGATCAAAACCACTTTTTCATTTATTTTAAGTGGAGGGTAAGAATTGAGTTTTATACAATTAAAGCAAGTAGTCAAAATATGGGAGGATTTTTGTATTTGTATTACAAGCCTCTTAGATTGTGCAGAACTGATTATAGCATTGTTATTAAGAATATGAATGGTATTAATTATTTACGCAATGTTTTGTATCTTCATATATTATTTAGTTCTTTCAACATCCTTATGCAATATCTAGTATCCCTTTTTTACAGGGTGAAGGGTTGAAATGACACAGAAAAGTTGTAGAATAAGCAAAACTAAAATATGAGCATGTTCGCATCGCAATAAAGAGAATTTATGAAATTGCATCCATCTGTAGGTGTCCTGAAGGATCAGCATTTATCTCACTTATGGAAGTCAGATCTAGTGTCAGGTCCAGTCAATATCTGTTTTGAATGCCTTTTAAACTTCATATGCTTATGGAAAAAACCAGCAGGTTCTAACAACTACCCATGCTCATTGTATTTCACAACATTATAAAGAGGTCTGCTTATATGCAAACCCAAATGTTAAGTCCTTATTCAACACTGACTGTTAAAGTGGCTGATCTATGACAAGAAAGGAAAATATGTGAGTTAAAAAAAGCATGCCAAGTCCTGGTTTCACCTGTGAATGTCATTATAAATCCTGTAGAATATGAAAAAGTTAATGTGTAGAATGTGAAAAATAGAATATGAAAAGTTCCGTTTCTGCTCTCAGTAGGAGACAATGGTGCTGTACGAATAAACCATTTTACAGTGAAATAGTTTATCTGCCTGGAGAGCTTCTAAATTCACTTGCCTCCAGTGTTTTGCAGCACTCATTTTCAATGTGCTACTTCATGATCTTTATAGCTACTGATGAAATCAACTAAATGTGGCATCCTCTGACCAAGTCCAAGCATCTAGATTTGAGGTAGAAGCGCTCTGTGTCTGAATTAGCATACTTACCTACCCAGTATTGGTATCCCTGATACAGAAATTCTTTATGCAGCATCTTCTAAATTTAATGACAAAATATTTGAGCACTAGACCACATTAACTTGCAGGTGAAACTACAAACCTCCAATATGGAACAGTAGTGAACAGTAACTCTACATACTCTTAGCAGAGACCAGAAACAATTTTCCTAGTCAGTCTATCAAAGACTAACAGGTCCACAAAAATAAAATAGTGGTAAACTCACATGAAGGATGGAAACACACTGTCTCTGCTGTGGAAATATTATCACTGTAGTGAAAAGTTACTATCTTATTCTTTCCATCTGCAGCCTAAAACTTCCTACTTCGATCGATCTCAAGGGAACTCTTGGCCATTCAGAAGCTTTTTCTTATCTCCTCAGTCTTCAAGCCATCACTGCTTGGAAAAGGGTAGCCCAGAAGACAACAAGGAGTTAAAATACTGTATAGGTCTGCTAGGTTTCCAAAATTATATTTTGCTAGGGTGGGAGATGAGTAGAAGAGAACTTTTCTGAGGATCATTTCCATTATCCTAATTTCTTGAAAGAAAACAGCTTAGAAATTGGGCGTTCTACTATTCAAAACATAAAACCACCATTTGAAACAGCTTGTAAACAGAAATAAAGATGTTTTAATAGAGACATTGCACTTATAGCTCTGGACTTGCTATCTAGAAATACATGCTAATCTATCAGAATAGGTAGAGATAAATGTGAGGTGAAAGAATTACAATGACTCCATTCTATTGCTTTGTTTTGTTTGGATTACTGATTCATAGAAATTGAATTTTTAACTTTTTTTTCTCTGAAACAGAATGAAAACATTTTTAAGATTTCAAAACTTTGTGTTGGTCAGGATAACCAATTCCCCTAGCTTCTGGAAACAAGACTACTGCCCCAGAGAGCTCACCTGAAAGCACAGCTCATTAACAGTTCACAACCAGAGACAAGTTCCTACTGAATCAAGAATAATCTCACCTATTTGAGTTGGTGTGGCAGGCCCAGCCATCCTGAATTTAAAATGAAGCCATTATAAGATAAAACATTTATAAGTGGTGTAGCCACTTGCCAATGACAGGAAATTTAGCTGTAGATGAATCAGGGCAGTTTGCTTGGTCCTACCTGCACCCCTTTCCTCACCTAGTTTTTTCCTCTTTTCTGGAAGATTAAAAATATTTAAGATCCCCATCAATCCCAATTTTGGTGTAACACAAAGTCATCTTCACGTTCAACCATTTGCTTGTTCAAAACCTCATGTGCTGTGTAATCATTTCCTTAGCACCTCTAGGCACACATAGCACATAGGAAAAATATAGCTACTTTTATGAAATGTGTTCTATAAAGTCGCTTTTTCATTTAGGCAACATGACTTCTTTAGAATGACAGCCATTTAACAGAGCATTAAAAAAAGCACAGGAAGAACATTTGGACTTCTGGATTATGCAACCTAAAAGATGAAACTACTGAATAGTTCAAAGACAGGTCTGAAAATTTGATTTATGCTCCAACCTTAAACCCAATTAACTACATTTAGTTACGGTCTATAGCAAGCCAAGCAATGGAGAAGAGAATAGCATGCTTAGAGTGCAAAGAGCACAAAAGTGTGTCTAGAAAAGAGCTCTCCTGCTTAGACTTCCTAAGAATCCAATTAGTAGAGAAAGTATGAATCTCCTACTAGTAGAGAAATTAAAAGTGAAAATGAGCTCGCTCTCAGCAGATACAATGGAATATCTGTGCTGCTAGATTAAAAAATGGAGGGGGAAGGTAAAATGGCATTAAGGAAGATTTTAAAGTAATAAACACAGTAGAGTGTATTTGTAAACCAAACATTTTAAAAAAGAAAATTCAAGCTGAGGATAATGCTCAAAAAATGTAGACATGCTCCATTACAGAACTGTGAAAAACTGCATGCAAATACATTTACTCTAGAAATAACACAAAATATCCAGAGATAGATGATAAAATTCTGTCGTTCCCAGTCAGACTGATAACGATGTGGGCTCAATCCCAGAGAAATACAGAAGATGGCCCTCACTTGAAAAAAGAACAAGAGAACAATTTTTAGGAAAAATCCTTGCCCAAATTATAAAAATCCTTATTTATGGCCAAAAAACCCCAGGACTCTCATTAAAAAATCCAGTCTCAATAGCAAATCAAACCTTTGATTCACTATTGTATGTGAATCAGCTTCAAGTACAGACTTGCAATGGTACGTGTACCACTATATTTCTTTTGACTGTGTACATTCTTTCCTATTTTCTCCATCTTCATATGCAGTCTGGAGTACTCCCTTTGGTTTAATCTCTACAGGATACAGGAAGGAAAGCAGAAAATGGCTGAGAGCACAGAAGAGCTTGTTTGATGTCAGACCGAATTAACAATCATAGGATCCTCATCTCATCCCCCATTGTATGAAGCACCTTACGAACTCCCTGTATTACATCGTTTGACCACCTCATTTATTTGACCGCCTATTTATTTTTTTGAAGATTGCGGCTGAGGAGGGTGATAGTGAAGTATTTGGCGTGTTTCTGTGTAACAGATAAACATAGTAAGCCTAAAACAGTCAACTTGCAAAGTTACACATTGCTGTACCTCAGAGAGACCCCTCTCCCACTGCACTCTAAAGCTGTCTCTAAATAACACAAGGATGACTGACATAATCCCAACCACACAGCCTCACAGAGACCATCGGATCCAAGAAAAAGAGCAAGGCCAGATCCTGAGCAGAAAGGGAAAAGAACAGAGCATGTTCTCCCTTGTGTGCCAACGCTGGCACGAAAAGAAAGTCTGTCACACCAGCATATCTCACAGAAAACAAACAAATAACTCGGTCCTATCACCCTCTTCCCAGCAGATGGGAACTGTACGCAATACACAGTCATCATCCTTTTGTAAGAAAAAATGTTACATGACAACATGGATACTAAATGCACTCCCAGGACTACTCGACCAAATCTCTGAAAAGAGAAAAATTTGCAGGGATATTCTTTCTACGTTAAACAGATATTACAAATATACTTTTTGAGCTGTCTCACTTTTGTGAGGAAAATAATGCTGAGCAAATGCAAAATCTAACTCATCTTGATTTAAAGACAAACTATTTATTAGGTTGTTTTCATCACACTTTTCCATTTAAAAGGAAGAGCTACTCTGGCAAGTTTTAAGTCAATAACTAGAAAGCATAAATTGAGGTTTTTGGGCTAGCAATACCAGGCAGCTGCAGAATAAAGCATAGGAGCAAAACTCTTTCCCCAGAAGCAGCATCTGTTGTATACCTTCTGCTGCAAACCTTTGTGTCGCTTCATGTTTCTGAAGGTCCATATTTCACAATGACGCTCTAAATTTAAATGACAAAATATGCTGTGAGCACTTTCACGTCTTATTAACAGGCAGTGTTTTACAGTCCTGCAGGAAGATGTCTGTTTAAAGACTCTGAAGTTTTCAAAATTTGCTGCAGAATCTCATATGGGGTATGTAAATGTACGGCTCTTCCCTCATGGCTGCTCCTTATGCTGACAGGAAGGCACCAATGCTGCGACCAGCCGGGCTCAAAGGCAAACACAGTATCCAGAGAGATTATAAACAAACAGGATGAGAAAGAAAAGCTACCACCTCCTGTAGTCTCATTTTTCAATACAGAATTCGCACTCACCAAATCCTCAGCGACGGGTATAGTTTTGGTACTCGGAAATGTCCCAACTAACTCCACGTAGCGCAGGATTTCAAGCCCATGCCAGGGAAGCTATTTAAATGTTATGTCATTAGAAAGGAAAAGAGCTAAAAAAATTGACAGCCCCTTCCTCCACCTCCCAGCTACAGAAGACTTTTTGTCACCTCTGCACTCAGTGATCTTACAGCTCTCCAGAAATGTCCAGCTATCCATACCTTTACCTCCAGAGAAGACGAGCTGCCCAGAAAGTCTTCCTACTCTTTAACCTCCTCTCAGATATTAGCTGTAAAGACCAGGAGCAAAGCACACTCCCTGCTTTCCATGGTAGCCGCAATTCCTGGGAACGCAGGATTTAAGGAACGCTGCATAATGATTGGTGTAATTCAAACCACTCAGTACAGTAAAGGCCTTCAGGCTAAGTAAAGGAAAAGCCTTTAGGCTAGGTAAAAGCTCACTGATACAGAAACAATACACAATTTTCACTTGACAGTGTCAGGAGAGGCGTATTTACAGGAAGACTAAATACACTAAGCAACAAGGATAGAACAAAGAAAATGACAACCCAACAGATGTTAAAGAGCATGCTGTTCCTGCTATGGGCAAAGATAATATATCATGTTAGGCCACAGAGCTACTGAAAAAGGTATACCGGCAAAAGGATGATTAGACTGTGCAATTTCATCTGTTCTAGTTAAAATATATGCATTTCTTCACAACTTTTAGGGAATGTCTATCACGAGGCATAAATCCTTCCACTGTCATAACTCTTGCTCTGAAATCAACATTCTGTAAGAAGCTACCCTGTACCATCCCAGTGACTTTTTACTATCACAGTATTCTGACAAAAAGTTCTGACAGAAATCTGACCAAGTGTTAGGGTTTTGTCCAGTGAAGTTTCAGCCATACCATTAGATATGATAGCTGTCTTTTCTTGGCTACATGATGGCGGATGTTAGTAGCCAGATGGAGCTCTCTGTGAAGACCTTGGTTCATTTATTCCAGGCAGGAATCACACACCCTCTGCCCACTCATTCCTACTTAGATACAAACGTGTACAGCCTCACACAGAGCTTGTAAATCTGGCATATGCTACATAATCAGAGCAAAATCAAGTTCTACACTAAATCTTGCATTAATAGAAAGTTAAAGATGATTCATTACATTTAGAATAAACCTGGATATAAGTAACGGTTCTCGCAGTTGCATTTAACCAGTAATTGTGGTACACAGTGCCTGCTGCTGTTGCTTCTTGTAAAAATTCATTGGCTACAAAAATGCAGGACATTTATATCTCACAAATTCACCCAGAATATATTAACTTTAGCTGTATCTCTCTGGGAGCAGCAGTAAAAATTGTTTTTACCCTGGAATACACTCATCTTGAAATGCTATACAGTCCTCCCTACCTTACTTAATGTATATGATATGCACAGCTAATTAAATCACCTAATTTTGCCACTGGTAATTATATACTATTTTAATATTGGATTGATTGGGTTTATTTCCACGTTAAAAAAAAACCTAACAATAAGAAAGACTAACAGGCTGTGAAGTTTGCAACTCAGTGAAGTTAACGGGCTGGGTGAGGCACCCAGGTCACACCTCACTGAGATAAGCTTACTGGGGGAGTTGCAGCTGGTACTGCTGGACCTCTGAGGATTTTTTTAGCCCTAGCACAGTGTCCCTGCAGTGCTTTGGTGATATTTGGGCAACACTGTTAACTCCTGTAATTTTATCAAGTTTCACTGAAACAAGCACATTAAGCTTGTCTTCTTAAAAATCTCCTGCCTGCGAACAGCAGCCCCTTTGCCTGTCAAGATTAGCAGCAAGAATATGAATGTTGATGTCAGAAGTTTGAGCAGCTGCTATAGGATCTGTCAAAATATCTTGCTGGATGCCTGATGAACATGCCCAGAAGTGATTTTCAGTCTTCAAACTATTATCATCCAACCAGCTTTTTTCAGAATCTGATATGGGACAAATCCCTCAGTCAACCCCATTTACATGTGAAGTTACCACTTCAAAGTTTTGATACTGAATAATTTGCAAAGGAAAAGGAACTTATTTTCCTAGAGGTAAGATGTATGCTATTCAACTATGGTTGAATGGATTTTCTATAACCTCAAGCCTCAAGTCAACTATATCAATTTGGAGACCAAGGAAAAATTGTATTTAAGTAAAAGCCAATTATTACACTAAAACCAAAGAGAATTGAGTTTTAATATTAAGTCTTGTATTTTCAGGAGAATACTGAGTAAAAAAATCTTCCCATAAACTACAATTACTCTTTCTTACATAAATAATAAAGTAGCTACTCGCAATCTCTATGTACATTAGTTATATTACAAGGAGTAGCAGGCTGATGCATTGTCAGTTTTTCCATGAGTAAATCATTTAATTCTAGGATTTAGACTCTCAGACTTGATGTTTACATATAAGATTGAGGATCTTTACTAGGACTACAATAAAACAATTCTGTGATACTCATTGCAATACTGTAATTGGAAGTAAAAGCATGCGCCTGGCTGGAAACTCGAAGCAGGAAATGTTAGTTCTCAGATGAGTAACTTTGACAGTTTTAAAATTGAGCAAAACAGCGCAGGAAGAAAGGAAGAAGGAGACAGAAATTGGCTAAGAGATATGGGGTGAGAAATGCAACTTGGGAACAATGTCGAGACAAGACTGGAGAGATGTTCCAATAAACCAAGGGGTGAGCAGGGGGTTCTCATGTCTCTAAGTCAGAGGAACTGTTGCATTATTTCTGAAGCGCACAGTGACGCTCTGCTGATATAAATGCGGGGTGCTCCGAGATAGCCGAGAGCTACATCCAGCTTGCCAGGAAAATTGATTAGTCAGTTTACTTGTCTTCATCCACAGAGGCAGGGATCAGCTTGTGGTCAGAAGAATAATTCTGGTGGTGACAGCCCGTTCTTGGCCGCATTTCACTTCTCCCCTCTGACATAACTAAACCTGGCCCCCTTCCCACAGTCCTACGCCAGAGCAGCAGACGCAGAAGCTGCACTAGGGGCAGGCTGTCCTGGCCCAAGTAACTCCTCTGGCCTCCTATCAAAAGGGCTCTGAAGCAAAGGGGCAGCTAGGAGCAGATGCGTAATTTTTTTTCTGGGCAGGAGCCTTCCTTCAGTCACTCTTTTATTCCTCCTAGGAGTCTCTCCAACATGACAATAAGCAGGAAAGGATTTATCAGATGGAAAACTGTGCTCGGACAACGTAAGCATCAGCCTACTGAGAGTCTTGTATCCCAGTGCAGCAGGTGGGGTGTGCACTGCTGCTGGACAACATGCACAGTTAGATCCAGAAAAACCTGCACTAAATCTATTCTCTGATAGGGGAGTCGCTTGAAGGTTAAAACAGGCTCAAGTTATTTCTTGGAAATAATGTCAGTTCATATATCGGGCATTTCTTTGTTGTTGTTAGCTCATTTTTCAAAAACATCAAACCTATCTCCCCTTGTCCTTTGAATGGTCTCTTTAGAGAAGTTTCAAGGTACAAAATGTATTAAATCATTATACCATAAGCATTGTTGGCTGCCTCTCTTAACCATTTTCTCCCTTTGGTGCTTCATACTAATATTCCCCAAGTAGTATAATATTCTTTTCCAGAACATTATATATGATATGCAGACTGCTGAAGAATTTTAAAATAGGGTAAGACATTTTCATAATGGTTACTGAGAAAAAGATTCATTCAAAGATTCAGATTGACACATTTGGTTAAGATTAAATTTATCCAGAGAATTAAATTTGCATCAAATGAACATAAAGAATTACATAGCATAATCTAGGAATACTCCTAGATGCATGACTAGCATATTTACTGAGATGTCCTTCAGTAATTCTTATTTTGTCATTATTATTCAACATCATGAAGAGTCTTGTGGTTTTATAAACTGGAGTTTTAAGTTAATTTTATGGGATCCATAATAAGAATATGACAAGAAAAAGAGTTCATAGATTTCAGCAGCAATTTAGATAATGCAGGATCATGCTTTATGATTTTAAAATGAAACTGGTGAACGATACATAATGTATTTTTTCCCCACAGTGTCATATCATAAACATTTTCTAAGGTCCCCTGATTTTAAAACATGGGACCACAGATAACCTGAAAAACTCAGAGCCAAAACAATAACAAGCTGAGATGCAAGTTTTAAAGAAAAAAATTCTCATTATAAACTCCTTTCTTTTATTACTTGCATCTGTGATTATCTCTGATATTAAGACACTTTGCTTTCTAGCCTATATAGAGGTTTATGCAGATCACTTGCCTACCAGGAGAACACAAGTCAAGATTCTGAAGGTTTTAGGCAAATGTTACAGGGACTATCTGCCAATTCAACAGGAAATCCACATTTTAAAAAAAAAAAAAAAAGTGTACTTTAAAATTGGCCAAACAATACAAATCCAAGCAAATAAAAGGACTGGAGGCAATCCCAAGCACAGACACAGGCTGGGCGAGGGGTGGATTGAGAGCAGCCCCAAGGAGAAGGACTTGGGGGTGTCAGTGGATGGAAAACTGACTGTGAGCCAGCAATGTGTGCTCACAGCCCAGAAAGCCAACCCTGTCCTGGGCTGCACCCAGAGCAGGGTGGGCAGCAGGGCGAGGGGGGGGGAATTCTGCCCCTCTGCTCTGCTCTGGTGAGACCCCCCTGCAGTGCTGGGTCCAGCTCTGGGGGCACCAACATCAGAAGGACATGGACCTGCTCAAGCGGGGCCAGAGGAGGCCACAGAGATGATCAGGGGCTGGAGCCCCCCCTGTGAGGACAGGCTGAGAGAGTTGGGGGTTCAGCTGGAGAAGGGAAGGCTCCGGGGAGACCTTAGAGTGGCCTCCCAGTACTTAAAGGGGCTACAGGGAAGGTGGGGAGGGACTCTTGATCAGGGGGTGTAGGGATAGGACGATGGGTAATGGTTTTAAACTGAAAGAGGGGAGATTTAGATTAAATATAAGGAAGAAATTCTTTACTGTGAGACTGGTGAGAGACACTGACAGGTTTCCCAGAGAAGCTGTGGCTGCCCCCTCCCTGGAAGGGTTCCAGGCCAGGTTGGACGGGGCTTTGGGCAACCTGGGCTAGTGGAAGGTGGCCCTGCCTGTGGCAGGGGGCTGGAACTGGATGGTCTTCAGGGTCCCTTCCAACCCAAACCAGTCTATGATTCTATGAGTTGTCAAGATATATAAACCTATCCAAACTTAGGTAGTTAGGCCCAAGTTTCTGGAGATTTTTCAGTGATCCATTTAATTTTACTAAATTGTAATAATAAATGCAAGTGTGTTTCACAGAAATCTTCTGAAATGCACATGGCTTATCTTCACTGGTATGCATTGCTTTCCCTTAGACCGACTCAGAATAAGGTATAATTATCTTTTCTGAACTGTTGTGACAAACCTGTAGAATACAGTAGAATATCATCATTGACATTCATGACATTAATCTGTCTACTTGACATTAATAGGGTTCTACCAAGTCTCTCCTATCTCCTCTCACGTCTTTTACCCAGAGGTCATGCTCACCTTTTCCCATTCGCGATCGTTGTTCAGTACTATCACCACCAGCCTGGGGTGTGCCTGATAACCATCTGCTGTGAAGGACAAATCTTTACCTTCCCAAGTCACATTCATCATAAACCTAGAAGGCAAGGAAAAAAAGTTTATTGAAAAATTAATGAGCTGTCCAGCAGTTAATGAGCACACTAGTTCAGTCATCAGAACCACTGATGAAATACATGCACCAAATCCTGCTAATGCTGTGAAAAGCCTACGCTTGCAGCATGGGGACTCAGCATTTCAAGGCATCCCATAGCAGAAGACAAAGCAAAACACTGTTTGCATATGATTTTACATAGAATTCTTAAAGCAGCTTCCACATTATGTATGACCTGTACACTCCACGAATAATCTTTCTGGCCCATTGCACAAGCTCACCAGTTTTTCAGGATTATTTTAAACATGTCTACATCAACTCTGTGTGTAACATTATACTATTATCTCATTAGACTAATACATGGAGTAAGTGCACCTACTCTGGCTTCACCTGCCTATACCTCCAGGAGTCAGTCAGCCCTTTCTGACACTGCATCTATACACGGTGTCTTTGTGACACTTGGATAAATTCCACTAATGCCTTCAGCCAAAACCAGACATGAAAACTTTGAGGAGGCTGATAACATTTCAGTTCAGTAATTTCAGAAAGAAAAAGGATACATAAACTTTGCTTGTATTTAGGTTAATTTTCAGTGGTTTTCTAAAGATACATACACTAATTAGCACTTTGAATAGAAAAAAATAAAGGGACTCAGAATAAAATGTACAGGAAGAAGGAGGATTTTTAAATTTTTGTTGAAAATGTCAGATCAATCCCAAATTTCCTGCCTTTAGACTTAGTCATTTGAGCACTGAATCAATAAAACTGTTTATTTACCACAGGCTCTTTGTTCAGCTACAAAGGAAAAGACTTAACTGAAAATTTTGTACAAATTTATGACAACAGAAGGAAATGACTCAGTGCTACAAGAGGTACCTCTTCAAAGATGTGCCACAGTACTCTTTTGCTTTCTCTGTTCTCCTGTATTGACACGCTAACATGCATGTTCTAAGGACAGAATACTGCTCCTAAGTAATCCCGTCATTAGCAAAAACTACATCATCTCTACTGAGTTACTGCTCTGACCCGGGCTGTGCCCTCAAGGAACACTTATGAACTCTGGCGAATAACACCACAGGTGGCTTCATGAACCCTGGCCACGGCCCAGAAGTGCTCCACAGCCAGACACTGCCAAGGACTTCATCTACCCTGGGGTAGGGATCTCGGTTACTCTACTCATCACCTTAAAGACATCCTTCACCTCTGTACATTCCTACAGCTTTTCTAGCCATAGATTTTTCCCTAGAAGTCTTAAATTCCTTATTGAGTTTATACAAATTCTAATACAGTCTACTTAGTTTTTCCATTCCTGATGAATATGCCTAGTTTTTAATTTCTAACTGCTGCTTTCCATTCATCATTGAACCATGTACCCTCTTCTCCAAAGCACTGTCCTTTCATTGATTCAGAAACGCCAGCATTCTGGCCATCTAACAAAACTGATTCTCCTCAAAAATAATTTTCTCTCAAAATTTTCCACAGATTTATAGCATAAATCCATGTTTACATTTGCTCCAGTTCCACATAGCTTCAGTGTTTCTCAGTGAGAACAGATTGTTTCCACCGCTCCAGGGTCAGAAAGAGTGATGAGAAATTGCAGTTTTTATTTAAAGCACAAATACAGGGAACTTACTGCCAAGAATCTGAACTACCACAGCACACAGGTCAAGCTCCCCAGACTGTGATATTGAAAAAAATCTATCATTTTATACATTATCTGAAATTCTGTCATCTACAAAAATTAGGCATGAAAGGGAAGAGAGTAAAAGGCTGGTATTGGCATTGGTGTTCTTTGGTCATGTTGAAAAACATCAAAACTCTGTCTTGACTGTCAATGGGAGCCTGACAGGGCTCTCCTGGGGGTGAGAGGTAAAAACTGCAATTCAGCATCTCAGAGATCCCACGACACATCCAGAAGATAACGTGCCCCCCACCTCATATCCATGGTCTGAAGTTAATCGCACTGAACTGCACTGAATTCTCAGCATATTTCATCAAAAGAAATTCAGTCCAAGTTTTCACCTAGGTGCTCTCCTTCTGGAATTCAACTCAACACCAGTATTATTCAATCCTGCAAACTGATATGTTTTGAAGGGTGTTAAAATTACTTTAACTGTTCTTCGTACATTTCTCTATAATATTTTATCCACAAACTGATAACTGCTTTACATTTTTCTTTGTTTCATTGTTTTTGTAGCAGCATCGTCTCCTGGTCAATCTGACATAGGCAAAATTCTTCAACTCCACACTCAAAGGAGAAGGTTTTGAATTGATAGGGCTGCCCAAAAATCCCAATAGAAGCACCACACTAAATAAAATTATACAGACCCAGAAGAAATAATGGTATTGTATCAGAACAGTTAGTAATTAAATGTGGACTGCCCTAAACAGCCATATTAACATCATTCAGCACTGGTTTGACAGCAATTTGTAAATTCACCCATCGTAATAACTCATATTTTGTGGCAGACTTTCGGCGTGAAAATTTTCCCCTTGGCAGAACTTTGCTTTTCAGTTGAACTAATTTCTCATATATTACATTTTTTCATCCAGCACTGAAAGAGCTTGCTTAGGAATAAAAAGCTTGTTTGCCACCTTGAAAGGAAGTGGTGAACCACCAAACAGAATTTGCTTGTACACACATGTGAGAAACCAGCATAACGTTTGCTCACTGCTGAAAATCAAATGCATTGTGACCCAAGGAATAAAATTCCCAAGAAGTCACCTCAGGGGGAAAACAAGGACATACTGGGAAAACATGCACTATTGTATTTGTACTTTTGCACCCTCCCTCACAGGTTCCCTCCCAATTCACACATGTGAAATAACATCCTCCACAATGAACACAACCTCTTGTGGGGCCAGGCAGAAATCACCTGATTTCAATAAAACTGGAAGGTGAGCGTTTTGTGTCCTCCTAAGGGCTGGACCACAAACACACATGCTCTACTACATCAGTGTCCAGTTGGGTTTTTAATTACATTGGTGCCTGGACTACAGTTGAACCCTTCTTTTGTGTAGTTTGGTAAAATCACTACCCCAGGTTTCAAACAGTCATCATATTTTGGGATTAATTTCCAAATGCTCTAGTCTAGAAGCTAGTCAAGGGCCATCACAAGATGCGGTGCTGTAGCTGCAGTGATGCTCAAATGCTCCAAAAAGACAGATGAACCATAAACCTAAACTGAAAAACTGAACACTATTTTTAAACTGTGTGAATTTACCAGCCATTTAGTAGTGAAACACATCTTGCAAGTTAAAAAAAAAAAGTCCCCAATCTGTAAAAGCCTCTTAAAATTGTATTGTCTGAGTCATATACAAAGGTATCAGTGAGTGATGCAGTCTGAGGTACCCCAGTTTCTCAACGTTGCAGCAATAAAACAGAACTTCAGAGATTCTTGTTTTCCCAATCACACTTCTGTGTGAAATTCATTAGCTGCCTGAGTTCTTCAGAAACCAGTGCCTACAATCTACATTCCCTTTTGAACTGTCGTATTTCTTCCACAAAGGACAGAAGTCCTGCTCTGTTTTTACTGGCCAAGATCTTAAACTGCTTGTCTCTACAGAAAACAACCACGTGCTTTTCTGTTTCTGATTTTAGGAAGAGTGAGGAAAAGAAAATATTTATATTACACGTTATTCTTCCAGAGTTTTAAGTTTGCCCAAGATTTAATTCTGTCCAAGATGTCTTTGGCTTCTGAACTGGTCAAAAGGTATTTCTGAAGAAGTTTTCAAATTGCATATTCCTGTTCTTAACTAAACGAGGTGCTTGATTATTTAGGCTTGTTGCTTTAAGGGGGCAATTCAAAATACATCTTGGATTAGTAGTTAATCTGTTTTCATAGCTCGTTAATGCTGTAACCTTTACAAAGACACGACAGCAGAAGGCCTAGGGATAGTAATATGACACTGAAGTCTTAATTAACTTTTGCAAACTGAAGTTTGTGAGTAAGATACCCCAGGTGAAACATGTATGAAAAATGAGATTTTGGGGGGTAGAAATAAAGCTACTCTCACAGTGAATCCAAACCAGTTTTTTATCATGCAAAGAACCTAGTCTGTACTATATATTTCAAAACACTTTTAAACATTTATACAATTCTTTTTTGCTTGTCACCTTCCCCAACAAAACTGAAAAGACAAGTGCTGAAACACCATAGCAGAACATTTCCCATTGTATTCACAGCAAGCCTTTGAAGCACCAAGGTTACAAACTGCTCTCAAGGTTTCCAACTTAATTTTTATAGACTCAGAAAGAGTAAGTAATTCAGATAAAGCTTCAGATTAAGGCCAAAACTATGAAATACTTATCCATGTCAAAAGTATGACTATCCAGAAAGACAGAACATGTTTGAATAAGGTGGGGTGTTCTACCCTGTAGATATTATATTACAACTTAATTGGTTCTAATTTCCATTAACAAATGGGGGAAGACTTTGCCAAAAGGATCAGACCTCAGTTTTTAGAAGACCATTTGCTAGGGTACAATATCGCTGAAACAGAAGCACCTTTCTGGCCCATCTCCTTACAGATGACATGGACTTTCTTTGACCATAAGGTGTTTGGTCAGGATTTCCCATAATGTGTGAAAACAGTTGAAGCCCCAGTAAAAACCATGACCACTCCTGGAGCAGACTTTCTGCTTCTATGTTACACAACAGCAAACAAGTTTGCAAGCTATGGGATTTCCTTTTGATGTTTACCATGTATTTTTATATACGTATATGCAAGATACACAAGTGTTCCCCTAATAGATGCAAAGATTTGAGAGCAAAAGCAAGGTTTAGTGGATTCTGTGGTGGGCATTTTTTTAAGGAAAAAGACCCAACCATGTAAATTATAAAGATCACTTTATTTCAAAGAAAGATCAGTCCTAGCCCTGGCTTCATAAAGTTCTGTGGGGGATGTGAGAAAACAGAGACAGAACGAAAGTGCAACACTGCACAGGAGAGCAATCCTGCAAGGCTGAAGCAGGTGTGATGTCACCTCTAGAACGTCACCAGAGATGGTGCTCAGGGAAGTTCCACCCGGCAGCACCCTCCACTTGCTGTATCTTTAGGATACAAGCCAGGGAGCATCCTCCCAAATATTCACGTCCTCAGGATGGGCACTCTCACGCCCACCCACCTGCATCTCAGAAGACCCTGCAGCACTACTTCACAATTTATTTCTCCATCAGAGCAAGCCAAGCTTACTCCTGTTCACCCATTAAAAGCAGTGAGCCAAGAGATTATCCCCTTGTTTCTTCCTTTCAGGGTAACCTTTGCCACAGGCAACAGCATATGAACCAGTCCCTGGACAAGGGAAAGCCAAGCTGAGGGAAAACCCTGGCCAGAAGACAAGAGGAATGCAGATTTTTGAGATTTGTCTTAGAAATAAGTAAAAAATACGGAATACAATCTGGAAGCATCCCTCAGAAGCACTGCACAGCCAGGAGGAAGCGCTGCTGTAGAGACAGGATAAAACCAGTCTCCACATTGAAGCAGCAGCACTCTATGCTTGCTGAGGCCAGACAGGTCTATTTATGCTTAAAATAAAACTGAAATACTCTTCTAAAAAGATGCAAGGATCATAACATTAAAAAGATGTCATATGTAAGAAAATACTTTTACAAATGTGTAAAACTTCAGGGCATCTAGAAAAGTCCTGGATTTTAAAAGCTAGCAATTGCGTGCATGTACATACACTGACCCAGGAAGTCCTTGGAGCAGTGGAAAAATTAAAACTTATTAATTAATTGATCCCTTAAAAATAAATACATACAATGTAGTTGTGATAATTATTATACATATGACAAAAAAATGCTCTCACCAAAACTAATACAATTTTAAAAATCCCCTCTTCTCCCATCCAAACTGTTTATTTTCATGTTTTCTCCATGTTTCTTTACTTCATGTTTATTTTCTTTCCATCTATCCACTGAAATACAATATCAAACTGTCTGTGCTAGGATCAAGTTGCACAACTGAACACAATTAGACAGCAGCTGCTTTTCCTACAGAAAGGATCCTCCGGTTTCTCCCCTGCCAAGGTTTAAGCCGCCTTCTTCACTAGCCTCTTTTCATAACATTGCAGTATCTAGCAATAAATAAATTGCTAGACTAGGCAGCTGGGGAACACGTTGAATTCCCAGGGTTACCTTTAAAGCTTTTAACTGTGGCAGGTGCAAGTGTGACCATGAGAGAAACTGTGGAAGCAGCAGGGGCACCCCAGGGTGCAGGAAAAGTTGGCCAGGGGGGCTGCAGAATGGAGGGAGTGCCCCCCATAAAGGAATTACACCTTAGAAACCAAAAGGCTCATGCAAACATCCTCAGCAAACATCCCGTGGTTTTAAAAGCAAGTTCAGAGAGCGGAAGCACAAACTGTCTCAGATGCCCTTTCTTTTGGTTATTCTATTTGCTCCTTCCTCTTCTCCTTCATAATTTTATACAGATTCAGACTTTAAAAGTAGAAATTCAGACTCGTTGGGCTCAGGAACAGAGCCAGCTCTCCAATAACAGGCTGGTTTATAATTAGTGTGAAATCCACCTAATATCCAGCTCCCAAACAGTCCACTGCCTGGGAAAAATACAATGGGTGAGGCACAGGCACTAATGAAAACGTATCACTCCTAAGCTACCTCCAAAGAAGAGAACGGAGTTACTAGACCTGTAAAATAAAGCACGCAGCCCGAGCTGCAGGGAGCAGAAAGCCTGTGGGACTCCCCGTGGCCTTGAGTTGAGATCCACACTTCGTCCCCTCATCCTGCAGCCCAGATCAGATAATCAAACTTGACAAATTCCTCAGGTGTCATGACCAGGGACTGTCATTTTTTATTTAGTCCCATCTTCACCATGGAGCAGTGTTTCAAATCCGTGACAACCACAGGCATTGAACAGCAGAGACTAAGGGAAATACAGGTTTCATAAAAGAAACTCTCCCCCTTCTCTCCCAAAGAAGGAATTTCCAAACTGAGATTTAAAGGAGATAAAATGCCTCACAACCAACGTGTCATCTGGTGATATTTCTCCTTCCTCCAAATAGTATGAACCAACTATTTTAATAATCTAGACAGCCAGCCTGTCTGGGTTTGGCATTCACCCAGCACCATACCTAAAAAAGCAGGAGTGAATCCAAATTTTGTCTTTTCTTCATCTTGTTGAGGCTCTGAACTACTGAACTTCCTTACTATGATTCTACTGTGAAATTTGAAAGATACTTATCAATGGAAACCCCAAGACAAATTATTTATCATTAAGATTTCCTAAAAAAGATCTATAAAATTACATCAAGAAACCCTGAATGTAAAAAATATGATATGTGGTCTGAAGTACATACAGAAATAGGAATAGGTCTGAAACAGATCAATTTTAAACAATGTAGCAATGCATTTTTCAAATAGTGAAGCTTTTTTTAAAGACAATTTTATACCTTAGGCTAGTAGGATTTTTTAAATTTTTTTTTTCCTAAATTCAAATCCTTTGCAATGATGCAAAGAGAATCCTCTTCCTCTTTGTGTGTACTCCTCCTCCACTTCCCCCAGGCCTTGCTCTCCTGAATATAACTCCACAACGATACCCTCCTTTGGAGCTGTATCTCCCTAGGCCTTGAGCCAGCAGGGATGAATTAAATTTTGGGAACAATATGCCCAGTGACTGTGGAAAAAGGAATGGCATGCCAACTACTTGCACCTCCTGCCAGCTGCTCCTTAAAGCATTAGTTGCCACGAGGCCTGGAAAAGTCATTTTGCCCCAATTCTGCCAGACAAGTGACAAAACTCTTGGGGCATCCTTCTGAAAGGGAAGGAAGCAAAATTAGAAAGGGTCCAGCCCCCTGGTAGGGTGCCACAAGACCAGTGTAACTAAACACCAGAAGGTTAGTGAGTTAACGTTATTATTAGCAAAAACATTTCATAAAAAGCACTAATATGGTTACATTTTGCTACAGCACCTCAGAAGCATCCCAAACTCTCCCTGTGAAACCTGCTCGGCTTCCCGCAAGGGGATGGTGTCTGCAGCAGCTCTGTCTCCCAGAAGCTTCACTTACATTTTGAATTTTACATTTTGAATTTCAAGGCCTGCTTTCAACCCTGCTCAACTCCAGAACAGAGGCCATGCTTGTTCTCTTGATTTAATTTTTTTTTTTTTAAGGCCCTAGTCTGGTAACTGTTCAATACCTTCTGCTTCCTAAACTGACCTAACCTGGGAGAAAATTCTGATACAGATTTTCCATAGTTTCTTGAATCACTTCGCAGTAAACCAGCGCCACATTGGGATCTCTTGGGTGGAGTGTTTTCTTCCACAACTCCTCTTTTGCTGCTGGTGAAGTTTAGTTTTACTTTTGAAGGAACACGACAACAGTTTCATAATTCAGTTCCTGCAATTTAATGCAACTCTATGGAAAATGCCCTCATAATACAGAAGAGGGCAATTACAGCACATGAATTAAAAAAATTGCAAATATCTAGGTGTTACTGTTTAAAATCAGCAGTAGGTTACAATTTGTGTATCCCCATGTACCAGTCCAGTTGCTACAATACTACTAGGTCTCCTGATCACAAAGCATCCACACACAAATTAATGAGGCTAAGTGGGATCCTGCCACTGACAAAGTTTTTTCTTGTCTTGAGTATCTTTTCTCACTCATTTCTTCATGTTGACAATAATAATTTCTTGTAATCCAGGACATTTGAAACTAGTTGTTAACATTAAACCTAGGGCTGGCAGCTTGGTCCTCATCTGGTGATGCTTCCCTAAATATACTGTCCTCCCTGGAAATCCGCTGGTCCCTGCATCCCTGTGGCCTTGGCGCTCCATGAAGGTTTGCAGCATTTAGGTGCATCATCCTCATCTGTTTCCATAGAGCAGCATTTGCAGTAGCAAAGGAGAATAAGCAAATCTAGCAGCATGCAAAACCTGAAACTTCCTCAAGCTTTAAGTTATCAAAAATAAAGTACTAAATGAAAAACATACTCAAATTAGATGTTTATGTAAACAATGTGACTCCCGAAGCTCGGGTTACAGTCTCAGATTATCACCCCGCATGCAATGCACTCCTGTAAGCACACAGTGGTTCCATTCAAACCACAGTGGGATCACAAAATGGGAAAGACAAACAAAATATCCTGGAGAGTCTGAAAGTAAATAACGTTGTTTTTCTGCACAGCAAGTATGCTCCTAGTGAAAGAGCATTTTGCCTCATATATAATTATTAGTTAAATAATGATACATCTTCAATCATACAATAAAGGAGATCATACTTATTTTTCTCAAGTCTTTTGACAGAACTTAAATGAACAAATCCTCTGTAAATTGGCTGTTGATCTGTATGCAGGAAAAGATTAAACAGATTTGCTGGATTATTCAGCAAACCATTGTGTCCATTTAATCCCTGATTTTGCTCAGAAGAGAAAATTTATCTGTCACTGCTAAAAGCTGGAATCAAAATACTGAACGATGAATGACTATCAGGAGTAGAGAGACAGCATACCCTTGCCCTCCGAAGACACTGTTCCATAGCCATGCTGTAAACTAACAGCAGCACAGCAGCACGGACCAGAAAATGAACCGTGTGGTTGTCCATGGAAAGACGGGAACATTGGGTAGCACATTTCAAAAGACTGTTCCCACCAAGTCCCCAGGTTTTTAAAGGCGGGTGACTCGGGGCAGGATCTACTGACGCATTCACACCTGGCCTTTTGCACTTCACATTGCTCCTGCGCCCTGGTTCGGTGATGACGAATGAAGGAAACTATGCTTGGGAAGGGTATGAACTGACAGCCCGCTCAGAGCTGTGTAGACAGCTTTCTAGCCCTACACCTTCACTACTGAAAATAACATGAGTCTCTAAATTGTGCATATTAATTGGTTGTATTTGGTTAATTGAAAGTAATCAAATATAAACACCACGTGGTAAACGCCTGACTACCTATGGATGGACACATCTTTTTGCTTTTCAGGATAATGACAACAGAGCAACAGCTTGGTCATCCCCATCCATCCTCGTTCACATCGAAGTGGTTGGAAATGTTGTGAAAAGTATCTCCCAGGGTTATGACTTCTATAAGCAACATGAGTACTCTTCTAGACAAAGTAGAAGCATTTTTATTCACAAAGCAGCAGCATTTTCCACTGCGACTGGCAGGGTTATTTTGGTTTGCTGTTTGTTTGCTTACTTGTTTTCCTTTTCTGAGAGAGAGCAAGCATTTGTTCAACTGACATTGCATTAATGAGCTGCTAATTCTATGTATCCTGCTGCGCTAGTGCCAGTATTTCACACGGTAATATTTTTCTGCCTTGGGAGAATTTGGGTCTTACACAGATGGGAGAAGATGATTTGAATCAATACACACACACATATATATATATATGTATGTTTTCTTATTGCATTGAAAATGATCCCTGTATTTTAGTTTAAATCCTTTATTCACAGGGAAAAACTAGTTTTCCCATGTGTATCAGAAATGAACATTGATCAAATCATTTCAAAAACTAAAGCAAACCTGATTTTTTTCTGAGTCTAGAAAGCCAATAAAAGCATCTTGGAATTGTAGAGACAGGGGATGGATAAATTGTGTGCTTCAAAGCATATATATCTTCAAACCAATTTCATACTCAAAGGATTTGAGAAAGAGGAAGGAGGAGCTTCCACTTCACAGCCTTCTTTACATAGAATTTCTTTATAAATGGAGATGAAAATCACTATCTAGATGCGGAAAGTCACACATAAAGCATTACCATCTTCCATTTACAAGCAAATTAGCTATTATGGCATAGCCTTAGAATACTATGCCGGGTTTAAAGATGAATTAGAGTCTCATTATAATAGATGGAGTCTTAAAATCCTGGGGTTTTGCTCCATTCTGGAGCTTGCTTTTGCTCAAGTATCACCTTACAGAGCCTTTTCCCTGCTTTCCACTGAGCTGTCTCCTCCTGAGTTTGCAAGAAGTGTCCCTTTGTGCAACCCTACTTCTGTGACACCCTTTTCCAGCATGAACAGTACAGCAGATCCCAAATCCATAAGCTGTTTATAATTACTTTAGCCCTTCTCACTGTGAGGATGCTCCAAAATCCTTTGTCCAACTGAACTCGTTAATACAGCATCATATACATTTATCTTGCAGTTTATAATATAAAGCTGCACTACCTGTGACCTGAAACTTTGAAGATTACATTTCAGAATAAACCCCCAATTTAGGCATTAATTTGTCATTTAAGGAAGAAACCTACAATTTAGTGATGAGGATAAAAAAAGTACAATGAATTTATGTAATCCACCTTGGCATGGAGCGACTGGTCAGCTCCCAGAGATTACTTAGCACTGCTAAATGCTTGTATATACTTCCTTTTCTGCATTATGTGACAAGAATAGTCTTGGAGAGTTATTACATAAGAAGGACTACTTAAAGTTTATTCATTTTAGTACAATTTTGACATTTCTAAATTAAAAACAGCCTGCTGCTGGTTCTTGTGGTGTCAGAGAAGCTCAAAGAATCTCCAGTACAGAAAATATATTTTCACTTCACAGCTCAGTGTTTTGCTTTGGGAAGTGACTTTATTAACCACAGTGCACTATATTACAACTTTTTTCTATTAATAATTTCTATGTGCATCATGCACTGCACACTTCAGAATCTCCTGGTGAAGTCTCATTTCACTGCTCTAACACTCACAAGTCATATTCTTGTAGTCATACAGATTTAATGAGAAAAAAAAAATGATTGTTTGAAGGTAGACAACTTATCCTGAATATCTAATTCAAGTCTACACTAGTATATTACCCAAACAACAGGGTAGGAGTCCTTTTGAAAACAGGTTCAAGTTTTTGTGGCCCTTCCAACTGAATCACAGTATCTTAAACAACAACACTTCTGACAACAGAATACAGTTTAACTTTCAGAGAAACTGGTGTTCAAATATTAATAGTGGACTTCTTTGCCACTGTTAAGGCACAGAACCTGGTTAACGGGATGCTATTAGCTTTCACTTTTATCTGGCATTGCCAGCACACACAATAACTGTCATACCAAATGTCATACTAAAGGCAAGTCCTAACTAAGAACTGTGCAAGTTTCTGAACTTTGGTCACACTGTTTATAAAATACATGTATGAAATGTTAGCATCCATTTACTTGGCTTTTAAGCAAGTTTCTGAAAAATACTGTGCACAAATAAGCCATTTTCATGGAAAACAACTGCTCCAGGACATCATATGGCAATCAACTCCTAATCTAAATATGCACCTACATCTCAGAAGATTAAAAATATTCCACAATCTCCTATATGAAGTCAGCACTGACTTTCCTTCTTGTGCCAATTTTATCCCGCTTTTTTGTAGAAAACACTTCATCTGCAATATTTGATCAGAATAAATTTCATAAATACTGTTTAGTAGCTTCCATATGAGATATTGTGAGGAGTTATTAAAAAATATGCAAGATTCCCTTTACTTCCTCTCACAAATCAGGTAAAGAAATATATTACTGTGTAGAAGTAATCAAGAGTACCACATCTAAAAGGGATAATTAAAAAGAAAAAAAAAAAAAAAAGCAGCAAAGAATCCTAATATAAACCTTGGCAGTTCTCATATGACAAACTGTTTTGAGAAAACATCCACATCATCTTGGATTAATGCAGATTAATTTTTGCAGTTATTCTAGTGGAGGTGACAAAAATAAAATCCTCCCAAGCAGAAGTGACAGATTTCAGTCATTAGGTGATAAAAGCTGCCTAACTCATCTAATACTTCTGTAATTTCCAGAGACACCTCTTTAACGTTGCACATCTCTTGCCTTCTGAAATACTACCAGGTTGCTGCTGATGCGATTGAGGCATCGCCTCCAGAGCATTTTGGCAATTCTACCTCAAAGTAAACAATGGCACAATTTTATTAACTGAGCATTATACTCCCTAAGATCAGTTTCTGGAATCTTCTACATCAGATCCAGAGCAGTATTTCTTTTCCACAGCACATGACATCATTTACATGCACAGAGTTACTAGTGCAGCAAGTCCTCTTGCATGTTCCCTTGGAACACCTGAAAATCACTGCTTAAAAACGGCATGATGGGATTAACAAAAAAAAATATTCTCCTCCAAGAAACATATAATGGCAATAGAATGGAAAATTGCTAAGGTTACATATGGGAAAAAAAAAAAAAAAATAAAATCACTAAGTCTTACTTGTGCAAGGTGTGAGATGGCCGGTCATTTTTCTCCAGTTGTCCATAGCAGCTAGTTTTTGCTTCTGGAATGAATGAATATTTTTCCAGCATGGCTGATGCAGCAGTGGCAATAATCCCAAGGCCATCCCGTACCCGAGCTTCTAAACTGTAGTCCCATTCATCATAAGATGCTGAAATGAGTCCTGAAGGAAACTCCTTGGGAGTGATTTCTGTGTTACCACTAACAAGGCTGGGAACTATCCAAAAGAAATCATAGCCAGTAAGGCCCAGGGAACGAGCCTCATCCAGTATATAGACAGCTTCATCCTTGGAACAATACAGCAGGATGACGGATGAATGGATTTTCTTCAGCTGAATTTGGGTCTTGGCATCTCCAAAGGCGGTATCGAGTATGATGATGTTCTGCATGTCCCAGCCCACAAAACTATTTTCCACTGTGGTCTTAATGACATTGATGAAGTCTCGATATCCAGGGAATGTGGTGGTCACCAGAGAGAACACATGCCAGTCATAATCCTGCATGATCTTCAGCATGATGATGGCTTCTTGCTGGATGGAAGCCCCAAACTGGAAGAACGTGGACATGACATCCTAGAATACCAAACACAATGAAAGATTACTGATTTTGTACAAATCTGAAATGAACAGAATTTCTAATTCTTCTGCTCTCTTTGGTCCACCATTGCTACCAAACTTATGTTGCATTCCAATAACTTGATGTGCCCTATCATACTCGTATCATTAGTAAACAACACTGATCATAAGTACCACAGCTAATTAAGATACTTGCCAAAAAGTGACAAACAGATATTTACGTAGGAAATTCCTGAGTGCCTGATCACTTGAAGACAACTCAAATCAGTACTTACTGAGGAAGCTCCCTAGAGACAGCCACCCACTGTTAAACAACCCATCTCCAGCAGGCAGCTTTAGATTCATCACACTTATTAGGATTGCGACCAAATAAATTCACACCAATTTTTAGTTACAATGGAAATAAATTACATATATATGAAGAAGCCCTGTACTTCAGGGTCTAATTTCTGAGGGATACTTCATTTCCACAGGTTCATTGGACTTGGTGGAAGCTGTCAAACCCTGCAGTAGATTTATCATCCCCAGGTACTAAGTTCACTCCTGTTCCTGGGCTCGCTACCAACCATGCTCCATTCAGAGCACATGGTCCATTGATGCCTGATGTAGAATTAACACATGGACGGGACTCCAGGGACAACCAGCAGGCTGCCAGTGTCCTTGTTAAAGGACTTAAATGGAAGGAAATCCAAACAATGGCCTCACAGGCTGTGACTGGTAACTGCACTGACACAGCTGTGCTGTCGGTTTGCTAGAAGATTTGTTTCTAATATTTGTTTTAGGCTTTTACAGTATTCATAATATTTTATACAGCATAAGGGCAGGTGCCTTTTATTTTTAACAACATCTATCAGAAATAGGCAACACAATAATATATTCTGTTGGCACTAAATTTCTGAGCATTTTCATTGGTCTATTTTTACAAAACCACTGCAAGATCTAAATTTATTTTTTAATTTTACATTCTAGATTTATATACATCACAATTATTAGAGTACCAAAACTATACACAGGAAACTATATAATTCTTTATTTTTACTTTATTTCAGTATTTATTCCTAACCAGTAGGGGCAACTTAAGTGCATCATTTTCAAATACAGAAAGCATGAACTCCTGCTGAAATAAAAGCTTCTGATTTAAAAAAGAAGATATTAACCACTGAAGATTTCTTACACAGCATTTACAGGAAAGACACACATGGTGCTTTTAACTTAAACAGTTTTATGAACATGATTGCAAACTGCTATCCTATTTTACACTTGTGGGGAATAGAAACAGATTAATTGACTTAGGTTTCATGGCAAGATGGTGTTAAACATACAATTATTAGTGAGAACAGTAACTCAGCTCTACAAGTTCTCTATCTTATCTATGGAAACCTATTCAGAGCAAACTGAGTGCCTATTTTTTTTTTAATAGATGATGAGGAGTGATATTACTTCCCAAATGTTAAGAACCTGACACCAGGATTTTATATAGGTTGACAGCAATAGAAGTCTTATGACTTGTGTCAGACCATGAAGAGTGATATCAAAGGTACAAAATACACACCACTAGTGGTAATAAAATCATTTGCCATGGCTTCTTTGGTACCTCAAAGATGTCATTTTGAATGCCAGGGCCAAGATTTGAAGTGGTTATTGGTTAATTACAGATGTTATAAAACATATCGGGGAAATGAATTGAATTAGGAAGATTTGATAGCTGAATCCTTCTAGGAGCTATTTCCCTGTGGCCTGCACTATATACTTAAACAAAGAAACAAATGAGCTATTTATCTGGGGACACTTACAGATAAAGAAACCGAGCACACAGAAAATATGCTCAGAGTCAGCATTTAATGGTTTAATTACTGACTTACTATTACAAAGTAAATTAGATATCTAGAGACAATGCCATGAAACAAAAGTTGGCTGTAGCTTCCTAACTGAACATAAAAAAATATTGTAATGAAAAATCAATCACTTCAGTTTTCTTCTCTAGCTCTTGTCTTATCCTGGTTTTTACTTGAGATTATGCTAAATAACAGTAAAATTAAGTAAGTACAATAATTTACTGTAAATTAAATAGATTATTTCCATTCCTTTCACTCTACGTCATTTCTAAATGTGGCTTATGGCTACTAATGTAGTGGAATAATTCTTTCATGTGATACATACACCTTGGTCCTTCATGCATCACAAGGAACTTCTTCAATAAGGCAACCGAAGATGAAGTCTTTTAGTGCAAAAAAACAACGTACTTGGATATTTCCAAGTATGACCTTTCTAACTAGTAAATACAGATTTTTAAGCTAGACCAGTCACCTTCCTGGGCAAAGAACAACGGTCTTGTGCACAACAGCCTGTGTTACCATTACAGGAGTTTGACAACAAAAGTACTAAAAATAAATCCTTTCCTTTTGTAAACATTTAGAAAAAAATCATTTATTAAAGGGATTTTAATTGAACAGTTTTGTAAAGTTCACACCAATATTACATGAATCCTTTTCACATAATTGTGAATGTGAACTTTAGTCGAAATCAGGCAATTAATATCAATTTGTGATCAGAATGGTGAAAAAAAATCATAACTATATAGTGAAGACAAGCTTGCGTTCAATGGAAATACAAATATCACAAGCAAGATTCTCATCTGAAGAAATGTAATATAGTTGCACTGACTTCATGTGATGCTTTCATAGAGCTGAAGATCTGACTGTATGTGTTTACAATGAATTTGAAACAGATGGAAGATTACAAGCAAATTGCAGCCTTAGGAACTTCAACAGATATTTAAATTCCTATAAGGAGAATATTCAAGGACATATTATCCATTAAGTTTAGGGGGGGGAGAGAGAAAGTTTAGTGAAGATCTAGCAAATAAATAAATAAAAGTATAAGAGATTCAACTATATATTGTATCCTTAAACATCTACAGAACTGTCCATTTTGGGATTTTTAAAGCTTCACATTCTTCCTGAAAAGCATTATCATTCCTCTGCTTTATACAGACTTAGTGTTTTGTGACACATATAGAATTTAAATTCTATTTTTCTATGTTCAAAAGCAAACTAAATTGATGTTTGTAAAAAAGCAAAATTATTCAGCTATTTTCATTTAACTGTCATCTTGTCATCTATCAAGACATCCGTCTAAGTCATTGCTGAAATAGGAATACAGATGTAATATCAGATGTGCTTTATATGCACATCAGAAATACGTTCTTTTGCCTCCCTTAGTGGCCCCATCTATTGAGATTATCTGTGGGGGGTGGAAGGAAGCTGTACCACTTATCCAATACAAGAAACTTTTATACAAAGGAATTCCACAAATAAATCTCAAAGCATGAAAATCCCGAGATGTTACAGTGATATGAATAAAAATTTAGTTAGAAGCAGTTGTGGAAATTATTAAGTAATGCTTTATTTGATTTTTCTGTTCTAGTTTCTTAGCTGGATTCTACCAGAGCCATGTAAGCAAAAAACAGCAAAGAAAAGAGAAGGAAAAGAACAAATGAAAATTTTTTGTTTCTTTCTGTCTTGTACATGAACATAGAGTTTATAGCAAAACATCTCCCCATATGTTTCACACCAGAAGGAAGTAATCCTACAATTGCTTCTTGCTTAACATTATTCTTGAATTTTGTATACAATAAAAATTCTGTCATTTGAGGAGAAGAGCACTTGAACATTCCCATGCCTGTGCACAAAACAGAGAAGCTCTTTCTGGTGCTGTCAATTCACAGATTAATATAACAGAGTAAGTTGGTTTTTAATTAGTGTACCAAGTCTGTAATCTGTCACTGTTGTCAGAATTGCACATTTCACTTCCCCAATTCCAACAAATTACAGGAGTATTTCTCTCGAAACCTCAACCTCAGCTATTTTCACGATATCTTTGTTTCCTAGCTCTAGCGTTTCCATGAGACCAGCAGGGCACATTCCCAGCTGCTCTAACAGCTGAGGTAAGGCCTGACAGCAGTTTATGTCTACTAGGGAAAAAGCTGCAGTACTTGGTTAGTTAAGGAAAGAAACATTTGTTATCTAAAATAGTATACCTTTTGTTAAATGAAAATGAAATGCTAAACCAGAACAAAATAGGGGTCAACATAAAACCAAATTGATTTTTCGCTTGGCAGTCTTGTTGAGGACAGTTGTTTCACGGGTAAGACAATATTATGAGAGAAACCAAAAGCAATATGAAACACGTTTTAAAAAGCAATCCAGAGGATGATTTTATCCTGCTAGAAACAAGTTTATTATGACAGGACTACAAGTAGGACTTTAAAGTTATCTTAATTACTTCATTCTTACTCACTCTGTATCTTCCATAGAGATCCAGCAAAAATTATTTTTCTCTTATTTTAAACCACTGTAACTTAAATATAAAAATAGAATATCTAAGGCATGTCATGCTAGGTCTACATATACCGTGCAAGCTGTTTCCTGTTTAATGAATTATAGTAGTTATTTGGCATTTTTATGAAGAGTCAAAAAACTGAAAGCCAGAAATTAGTCATGAATTTAAACTGAGTAATTTAGCATCACATCAAAAATATAGAGAAGGAAATTATTTGTGCCAATCTCAAATGTAGGTAAATAATGTAACTTGGTACCATTTCTCTTGGATTACTTGAAATGATGTATTGATCCCCTGGTAAACATGAAGTGAACCATTAACTCTCATCAATATCCAGGTTGCAGCCATACAGTCTTCCTTTGTGGTACTATACAGACCCATGCAAAACTTGCAGTAAACACAAACACTGAAGCGCAGGAGCTGAAAGGAAAACCTTTCCTCCCAAGACACCCTGCACATTTCCAAACTCTTAAGTTATTAAATTCCTGCCTCTATTCATTAACAGTATAGAACATGCAATTCCCAACACAAACATCTCACCGAGGCGCCCAGGGAGAAAACTCCCCCATTATCACCATGGGAGCAATTTGGTAGAAATTAAACAAAATTATGTACTTTCTGGCAAAGCACAGCAACATGTGAGGGTGGAAATAATTTACTAGTTATTACAAACAGCAGAAATTACTCTCTTCCCAAGGACCTGGCAACTCCCTGGCGTCCCACATGGCAAAAGCATGCACGATCCTCGCTGGCAGGTTTCTCTGCTGCTACTAACCTCCGGTTTAGCAGCTGCCCCCCTGCCCTCCCACATGGGCTACGAGCTGCCTGGACCTCAGGCACCCCCCACCAGCGCCCTGCATGGGACCCCCCACTGCCATCACCCCAAGACCAGCCCAGCTGCAGCCCCAGTGGACACTGATGTGTTCCTTGTACTCAACCTGGAGCCCGACTCGTCTCCCCATCCTTGTCCAGCAATGCCTGGGCCCCCGTGCCAGCCCCCTGCAGCACTAGCTGAGCTGGCTGGGAAGGAAGGAGGGGGCAGCAGGGCAGGGGCTCTGCAGAGGGGGGGTACATGGGCTTCTGCAGACCTCATGCGAGAGGTTTTAAGTTCTCCAAATCTGTCCACATAGACCTGTGAATGTGTTACACCATTTGTCACTGAGAAGACTAAGGTCTAGCAAAGCTAGAAAAGGAACAGAAATTTTCTTACTTTGTAATAACTGGTGCAAATGCGGACCCACAAAATGTATAAAGGTCAACAAAAAGGACGAACCAAGGCCTTACTTTTTATTTCGAAAGTTTGCTCTTGGAGAAGAACATTCAAGTTGAAAAGGGCAGTAACAAGCAAGGGAGTACATTATGGCTTTCCAACACCTGACATGTCCCCTTTTATTATTTCAAGGAATAAATATCAGAGAAACATGATTTTGAAAGGTTAGCACCAGCTTAATCAAGCATGTTCTTTCCCATTTCCAGAGGGAGCCTGTAGGGATTCATTTTGCAGAAGCTTCTGTATTTTCAGGTCATGGTTTTATCCTAAGAAATTTGCTAGATAACAGATAGGCTTTGTGGTTGTTTTTTGGGTTTGGGTTTTTTTTTTTTTCTTTAATATATCCATTTAATTTTATACTACCTGCTTGGCTTATCAGGGCCTGCTACAAGACTTGAAGTTGGTCACTATTTTTTTTCTATGCCAGAATAGCAATTAAACAAATATAAAGGAATACAAACAGGGTTTCTACAGATCATTGCAGAGTCCACTGGTTTTTGCTCCCTTACATTCTTTGAATAATACAGTGTCATGTCTAATGCATTAAAGTAACCCAACACGCCATTACAGTGAAACAACATCACTTAATTATGGAAGAAGACTAGTTTTGCACAGAGCTCATGAGCCATTCCCTGGGCTGCAGCACACTGTCTGGGTTTTCAACACACCTGGGTTTTCTTTCACAGATTGTTCAAGCATTGGAAATTGCGGTGTCTCTGTCAGAACTCCTATTCATCCAGGAAAGGCAAGTGAAAAATGTTTTCAGTGGCTGAAATGATGTCAGTAAGTCTGTGACCGAACTTGATAATATCCTGAAAAGATTCATGTGAACCAGCAGGGACTTCTGTGTGGTCATTTGGTGAAAAGTTTATGCATAAGATGTCTCCTTTCTAGATAAATTTCACCTTCCTCAGTTTCAGAAATGTCTTACACTGTGAATATTTCAATGAGGAAGGGCAAAATCGTGGTTCTACAAAAAGGCAGTGTGGAGCAGGCTGTACCATAGCTATTTGGATGAATACCAGCTATTGTAAAGATTTTGTGTGAAAGAGAATCACAACATGTAAGAAGTGGAGTACTGAAGCCTGCAAGAAAGATAAGGGAGAATAAGAAGTATTTTCAGACAAATTATATTTGCTTTATATCTTCAAATATTACTTGATATAAATCAGTCACTCTAACACATACAGGATCATGTGGTGCTGCACATCAGTGTAAAGTGTTAGCATCATCCTAAAATATTTTTCCTTTATGAAGATATATACAAAAGTTTCTCATTTCCTTTAAGTATTTCACCACGAAAATAAATATGGAAAAATTTATGTGACCTAATATATCAATTAGCCAGGAGGACAGCTTTTATGCCATAGACTATAGCTGAGGATAATTCCTCTTATGCCCCTTGTCATGACTGAAGATAAATGTTTTGCTGTTTTTTAAATTTAGGTGTCTGATTCCTCATGGTTTGTACAAGCAGCATCCTTCTGCTTTATTCATGTAATTAGTCAGCACTAAACTGATGCAAGTAAATAGTGTCTTGAAGAACACAAAAAGACCTCTTTTTCCATGGGAAAGTGACTTTAAATTAGCCATGCAGCACATCTTTCACCTCGAGGAACACCTGAGTTCATGTGGAGAGCTCCTGAGTTTGTCACAGAATCACAGAATCACTGAGGTTGGAAAAGACCCTTGGGACCATTGAGTCCAACTATTGGCCCTACTCTACAAAGTTCTCCCCTACACCATATTCCCAACAGCTCATCCAAACGACCCTTAAACAGACCCAGGGATGGGGACTCCCCCCCCTCCCTGGACAGCCTGTTCCACTCTGACCACTCTTTCTGGGAAAAATTTTTTCCTACTGTCCAGTCTGACCCTCCCCTGTTGCCGTTTAAAGCCATTCCCTCTTGTTCTGTCACTAATCACCTGTGAGAAGAGACCAGCACCAACCTCTCTACAATGTCCTTTCAGGTAGTTGTAGAGAGTGATGAGGTCTCCCCTTTCACTGTCCTTTCAGTGAAAACTCTCCAAATAGTTGTTATGAATGATGGGGCAGCAACTGGGAAAGTTAATGACTTTTCAAAGACAGAAAAGGCAATTGCTGTGAAGATACCCCAACAATGCCGGTGAAAGTAACTGGCTTTCTGCTGTATGGAAACATTCATCTGCCAACAATTCACACGGGATATATCAAAACAAACTTGTGGTGGCAGCATTAGAGAAACATGGGATCCTGTTCTTGTTCTCCCCACAACAACGTGAGGAAGTTTAGAACAAACTGACGATGATCTCTTCTGTACAGATTACCTACCTGGATGAGAAAAGTGAACAATGAAACGATGCAATAAAATGAGGTATGAAGAATCCCACACCGTGATTTTACCACAAAATTTTACAAAATGCACTTGTTGGAAGAAGGAAAGCTTAGAAATATTTTCAGAAAAAAAACAAAAAAAAAAAACAAAAAAAAACCACAACGCACCATTTTTTAGAATCATAGAAAGCTTTTCAAGAGGTAACAAATAAAAAGTATTAAGAGGACAAAAGTGAGCTTGTGAATTAGCCCAGTGAAAGGCAGAAACTAAGGAAATCCAGCAGGGATAGACACAGATGTCTGAGGAAAGGAAATGTCTGGATAATTTTCCTCTCCTAGTATTGGTATTTCATTGTAACTCACATAATTTACCTCTAGAGATAAAATACCACAAAGACATCAAACGAATGAAGAAGACCAGCCAAATGAGCCAGCTGGGTTTCTGGAAAATAAATAAAAATCTTGGTATATAGAGTATCCATCCCCGCTATCCTGCTCTCTTATATTCACACTGGGGCTTTATTTACCAATGTGCACAGTTTCCTAACAGTATTGAGATACGACGTATTTTACAATCAAAACAGCATGCTGGGCCATGTGGAATTTCTCCCCTTTCTCAAGTTTCAGTCTGTGACTATAAAGAATTATCTATGAAATTAATTAGTTAATTTACTTTGAACCACATCTGCTCCTATAAGGACATCAGAGATGAGCTTCTCTTGATTCACTGGAACTTCAGTGGATATAAAATCAAAGCGTTTAGGTTACAGTGAGTTATTTCTTGGAGCAGACAGCTAGTTCTAATCATAAATCTTGAAAACAATCCCGCTGTTAACGGCCACGCTTACTGAAAACAACCTTGTATATGGGGTTCAACTGTCCAGTTTCAAAATGAGTCCCTGAAAGCCAGGTTTCGGTACAGGCAGATGGATCTCTGACACAAAGGAAGATTCTAAACTTTCCAAGGAACTCCAAAAAGAGAAGCAAATGAAAAAGCAGTGTTTTATCTTCCTCTTTCAATAAAAAAGTGAACCTCGCTAATCTGTATTTTTTAACTTTTCAATAAATAAAATTTCATTCTAATAGTTTATACATATTTTACTGTCCCAAAGGATTATATCATTAGTCTTTAAAAAGTGCAATGGCCATATCTTGTCTGATTAACAGCTTTTTACAGCACCAGCCTAATTATTTTTTCAAAATCGGTCACCTAAATCAATTTTGCTCTATCCCAGCCATAAGTTTAAACACGTACACAAATTACCTTGAGCCATCCACAGAATATGTTGGAATCCAATCTACTTGACATATTTTTGGGTATCTGCTAAATTAAAATACGTAGATCTGGTCATATTTTTTCAGTTTAATGGTAATGTTTTGGCTAAGCAAGATTTCATGTCTTTACCTTACTATTGCTGTGGAATCAAAAAAATATGGTTTTTGAATAGCTTACGGAAATTTTCAAGAATCAGTGCTGTGCAATAACTCATCCCTGGGACAAATTTTCATTTCAGCTATTTACTGAACATAAATAGTTCTAGTTAGTTAATAGTTATATCACTAACACACTAACCATTTCACTTCACTGTAAGATGACATTACAGAGTAATTTAGGTATATATTGTATACTCCAACCTATTGGAAATGTTGTTCAGAGCAAGGATTTAGAGTGGTTGAGGACAAGTATGATTCTCTGTTCAAACTTTCTATCTTATCTAGTACAATTATTGCACAAGAAGACCCTGCAGTAACAACCTGGTTACAGCTCATGCATCAACGAAATTTGTGAAAGAATTTTCATACAGTTTTTGTCATTAGGAGCTTTAAAACCAACACCATCCAAACTTATTAATCCTGTAAACAGAATCAAAACCTTACTTACCCACAATAATATTTAAATATGCTATGGCCAAGAATCCAGCATTAAATCCAGAATCAGTAGCAATTTATCATTTAATGGCAGCCGAATCAAACCAAATAGGCTGATTACTTATAGTGTATATTGCATGTGTGCCTAAATGCCATGCACTATATAGAAAGATATGCATAATTAAATATCAATAAAAATGCCTTAAGACATCATCTCCTTATCTGAAAACATTTGGTCTTAACTGAACACTAAAATACTTCTCACTTGTATTGATGATGATAAGCCAGAAAACCATTAACTAAGTCATTTCGATACAGCTACACTTAACAACTAAAAATGAAGGCAACAAACAACCTCCCCCTCCACCCCCTTTCACCAAATGGTAAGTATAAAATATTAAGCAAATAAAAGAAATATCAAGCGAATTGAATTTTTACTGTGTGCTTTTCCTTTATGAGCCAGAACTCTCGGACTAGTCACCTCTGTGTACCCAGTCTGCTTCAGCAACACTGGATTGAAAAGAGAAATCCAACAGCAAGAGGCTAGCTGGGGAGGACAAACAGATAGACAGATGGGAAGGCAATTTTTTAGGAAGAAGGCTGAACAGAGTTCAAGGAGCCATTCAGAGCAGCTCTCCACGGCAACAGAGATTTATGGGATATAATCAAGTAGCAGAGGAAGTTGATGATAAAACGAGAGATTCACGATTCTTGACCTTTTCAAGAACACATATGTATTTTGGTTCCCCAGGTAGTTTGGGTGGTAAACAAGAAGAGGTGCAAACCTGACTCACCTGCCTTTGGAAGGCAAAGTCCAAAAACACCACAACTTATTCAAAGCATGCATGCTGCTTTGAAATTCTTCTAGAAGGAAGTGTTTCAAAATACTTGGTATGCTCCTCTGCTCTTATGTACAATCAACAGATCTGAAGAACAGAGGGTACTCAAGGGAAATACCATTTATGCTTATCCTTTATATTATCCTCTTTAGGCATCACCTTTGGCCTCTGGGCAAAGCTAGAGCCGCTCTTCTGTTATGCTAATAGAAATCACATGCTTCCTCAGAACGATCAGCCCATCAGTCTAGCAATGAATATCCTTTTCCATTGTACAGTTAATAGCAGCAGGTCAGAAGTAAATTCAGTTACAAAATTCCTGATATGTATGATCTGTATCAGTATTTACGTATCACCCTAGCTCAAGATGAGAGAGTGGATAACTGTATCTCTTATCATAGAATGGTTTGGGTTGGAAGGGACCTTAAAGATCATCTAGTTTTTAGCCCCCTGCCATGGGCAGGGACACATCTTAGAATGAATGCTACTGATAAGAACATAGCCCAGAGTACACAACAATGGATGATACTTCACAGGTATTCACAGAATCATATAGGTTGGAAAAGACCTTGAAGATCATCCAGTCCAATGATTAACGAACATTGACAGTTCCCAACTAGACCACCCTAAGTACTATGGTAACCTGACTCTTAAACCCCTCCAGGGATGGGGACCCCCGCCTGCCCTGGGCAGCCCAGCCCAATGCCTGACAACTCATTCTGGAAAGAAATGTTTCTTAATATCCAGTCTAAACCTTCCCTGGTACAACCTGAGGCCATTCCCTCTTGTTCTATTGCTTACTACTTGGTTAAAGAGACTCATCACCAGTTCTCTGCCACCTCCTTTCATTGCAGAGGCTTTGAATAACCATAGCTGAAATCACAAAACAAACCACATTTGTGTTAAGGTAGTTGCAAAGTCTCCAGTACTCAGAGCTACTGCATCCATATGAGAAGGAAACAGGAAGAACATGAAATGAGGAGGAATGTGGAATTCAACTGTAGGAAGATACAACAGTTTTGCGGTATCAATGTGCTAACCAGAGAAGGATATAAGCATTTAACGTTTCATTCTGTGATGGATGGTAAGGTAATATATCTACAGACAAAAAAACCCTCTGTTGCACCTACTTTTTCTGACTCTACCCACACTGTTCCACACCTTTGACTTAAATCTACATTTTCATTTTGGCATTCTGTTTAAGGATGCATCAACTTATTTAGTCACAAGAATATCACACATCAACAGATTTGCCAAGCATTATTCCCATGAGCAAATAATATTCTGGGCAGAAAAGTTTCATCAACATATATTCAAATTACTGAGATTTTTATATGGGCAGTAAAACTATTTATTCTATGAAATCGCTTAGTTCAAGTTACTTTTCCTTAGTTAAATAGAGGCAAAATATCGTTAAGCATGCTTCTGATTTACAGTAAATATCAGAGGGAAAACATAACTTCAGGAAAGGAAATGTTCAAAATGCTAAGTTTAGGTCCTTACAAGGCATAGTAATTCTTTCTAGAAATTATTACAGATTTGACAGTCATACTAGATACAGTAAGTACTGCACCGCTATAGCAAACTAAGTATCTCATTCTCAGCTATAAAAAACCATGTTTGTACAATGTGCAGTACAGTGTGAAGCCATCTTCCTTAACATGCACAGTATATTTATACTTTGAAGAGAGACACATAACAACCCTTGTACTGAATACAAATAAGTAACAAAGCATATTATTTGGCTTGATGTTTTTAATGCTTTATTCATTGCATTTGACAACACTGTGCATACAGCTCTTTCCTAGACAGGTGCAACACCACACAAATCAATGACTTCTGTAGATTCCTATGAAAATATAAAAAGAAACCAGTTTTTCTAACCTAGGTAAGAAACACAAGATTTTAACTAATCTCAGTATAAACTACAACAGTTAATAGCTTTCAGGGATCCATAATGCAACTAAATTGTAAGTACCTTCACATCTAAATTCAAAAGGAGTTCAACAGATTCCAAAGGCAAGTATGCTCAGGCAGAAAGGAGCATCTGCCCCGATGGGAGTTCAGCCATGCCCATTGTATTTACACTCATACATGTGTCCTCAGAGAAGTGTTTAAGTACTCAGCTAACTGAAATAGATTGTCTACCAATACGAAGTGGGGGTGCTTGCTCATTTTCATTAATGGAACTGTGCATCAAAAAGTTTTAGATGCCAATCCTTTGGGGTTTTTTTGGTTTTTTGGGGTTTTTTGTTTGTTTGTTTGTTTTTTAAATAAAAAAGCCTTTTGTGCAGGAAGGCTAACAAACAAAACACCTGTTCTTACAAGTTAAGTGCCTTCAGTTCCACACATAAAAGATGTGTACTCATTACATTTCAGGGACCTTATGTAACATAGCTTGTTAAGAAAGTTGCAATTGCAGGTTAGATTTCGGTGTAATAGGCACAAGGGATCGTGCTTCGCCTTAAAACTAGTGTATACTGAATTGTCTCCATTTGTGTCCCCTAGTGCTATACCTCAGAACAGCAGTTTTAAATTTAGAGACTACAAGATTGCTCTTCTTTTGCAGATCCTTTAGAAATAACCCATGGACCTTCTGATGTCCACAATCCAGTATGAAAAAATACTGCGACTTGAAAGCAGCATCCTAGCCATTTCAATCTGATACTTGCTATTCACAGAAGGTATAATATTTCACTATAATTAAACTTCTTATCAAAATGAGTATTTTAGGATTGATCCTCAAACTTGCCATGGCTTACTGTGACACGATGTACTACCAAAAAGGAAAAAGAAGAAGCTGTGACCTAATTCTTTGCAATATAAATATACACCACCAAAACTCCTGGAATATGGGTGAAATGTAGAAGAACAGAGGAAGACTTCACTGCACAGCTCTCACTAGGCAGTTCAAGCACTCCTTTCCATGAATCATAATTCTCTATATAAAAGCAATGTGACCTCGAGTTTGCCAGATATTTCATGATCAAGAAGATGAATAATGAAGCTGAACTGAATCTCCCCCTTTTGTGCAAGGAAGATGGATCAGTGGAGTAAGCAACGATTGTCCTGCGTTCAGGAGCAGACACAGATTATTTTAGGGAGAAAGGTGTTGATTTTCCAAATCCCTACTAAATAAGGCAGTCATCCTGCACAGTGTGCATTGAAAATTGTGAAAGAAAAGAAAAACGAGGTGCAAAAACTATGTCATATCGCTTGACATGCTCCATTCCACAGACAGTAGAATTTCTCCCACACATGAAGATCTTCAGGAGATGGATACATGGCTTGCTTGAAGTCCACGTGAGATCTGTGGTTCTTCTCACTGGACAGACGTTTGTTGCTACAATTAGTCTAGTCAATAGTTGCAACTACAATAGTTGCTACAATAGTATGTCAGTTCATTAGAAATCTCAGAGAAATAAGCAGAAACAAGCTCATGTACATAAAAGATCTGTTCTGATCCTCCCTGATTTCTACGGGAGTAAATGCAGCTGCTGAAGTTCAGGACAGGAGCAGGCAGTAAGAACAAGAGTGTCACCATAAGACATGGAGAGAACAAATGACCACGTCTGCATTACCAAACACATGCTGCAGGGAAGGGGTCAACATCCCACAGCGTGCATCTTTTTTTCTCTACTCAGCCTTCCTTGCACAGGGCAGCCTGGTACAGACCTCAAAATCACTTGCAAGGAATTCAGAATCCCTGAGCTACTGCAGAGGACCTTGGATAACAGGAGTGGAGGAGGAGAGCAAAATCCCATCCATTGAAAAATGAGCAGTGCCTCAGCATAAACCTGGACAAGAAGGGGAGCTGTTAGAAAGCACCACAAGAGACAGGGAACTGGGTATGCAAGTACCTACTGACCCATGGGCTGAGCTTCCTGCTCCTAGCAGACACCTTGCTAGGCATCCCACAAGTAAAAATTTCATCTACAAGACTGCTGCCTCTGAAAGCCATTTCTGGTGACAGTTCAGCTATTTCCATCACAACTTATACTAGTTCTGCTGTCCAGAGCTGACACAGAGCCAGAGACAAACATTCAGCATGTTGGAAACACCATTAGAAATAGATGAATAGTACATAACAAATTAACAACTTCCTCATGGGGATCAGCAGATTATATTTTTTTTTCCCCACTATTTGTGGATTATGTATTATTAATAAATATTTGGACAACCACTTGATAAAAATATTAAATATAAAAGTTTTACCCAATTTTCAACAAAACACTTTCATTTGAAAACATAAACGTGAAATCCTCTGTCACTTGAATTCGTACTCTCAGAAAATATAAAAAAGCATAGAGCGGAAGTAATACAATGTGACAGGTGACTGGACACAAATCACAAACAGTTAAGGAATACCATTTACAAAAGCCCATTTTCTTAAAGTTAATCATCCTTATTATTAAACAAATACCAAGAACAACATGGCTTTAATGAAAATCAGTGAGGGCCAGCAAAAGTTTACCTCTCTAAATTACAGCAGTAATTTTCCATTATTCTTAGCAATGCAGTTTAGCCAGCAATAATCTATCGCTTCAGACTCTTATTTGCACAATGACCATATCATGAAAAGGCATTTTCACAAAAGCTGCAATTTAACAGCTATCAATCTGCAGAGATATAACAGGTTTCCTTTGTAATAAGGAGTACAGCCTTAGAATAAAGCAGTGTAATGCATTGCCTTGTAAATCTGCTTCCTGGAAGCCTTACTTTTCCCCAGTGTATGTAGTACCATCATGTTACAACACCACACCTCATGAAATGTCTTTAAACCATCCATACAGTAACAGTTTCTAGACTCCTCTTTCAAGTGACCATAAGTCTGGTCCAAATGTGGTTTTACTACTACATATGGATGACCATGTGTTGCTATACATACTCATAATACAGGATATAACTTTACAATATATCATGTTACTCATTTTATCTCAGTGTATCAAAGGATAACACATCATCTGACTGCAGAATAAAAATTAAAGCTGAAAAAACTGTAACTTATACAGTAGTCTGATAAAAAATTCAAACCTGTAAAATATACTATGTATAGAATTATGTACACTGAAAGACTACTGCACAGAGTGCTTCATGCTTCTCCAGAAGGTTAAGCAGCACATTTTCCTTTAGTTTTTTTGTCCAACCAAACTCATAAAGGAGTTATATTTATTATTATACAGTCACTTCATAGAAACAAGACACACTAACAATTTCTTACTACTATGAAAATATCAAGCAGCTTGTGACGATCAGTTAAAATAATAATCCATTTGATTCTTCTATAAAAAATTGTTTTTTTACAACCTCACCTAAACCCACAAGAAAGAACAGATTTTAGGAAGTATTCATGAGCAAAATTCAACACAAAGCACAGAATTAAGTAGGAATAAAAGTAACTTCATTAAAGAAATATACAGATACTTGGTGCTATGGCAGAAATATGCATATATGGAAAAAGTATTGCCTGCTCATAAGGAAAGACTCAAATTATTACTTGAAAATGAGACTACTACATCGAAATGAAAGTCAACTCAGCGATGATATTTGTACCTACACTGGTGCGTTGGAATGGATGCATAAGGGATATTCTCATCAACTCATTCATATAAATTGGTATACAACATGCAGAAGAATTTGAGAAGACAGTGCTAAAAATGATTGTAGTTTCTTCATCAAACAAGCAGAAGAGATACAAATGAGATACAAAATGGGGCATGATTGCTAACACCACTGTCTGGGAAGACTTAGTCATCCCTTCAGCTTCTTTCAGAGAAGCAGTTCAATGCACACAGGTGCATTATGAAGCCCACAGCTAGGTGCATATTCCTACTCAGAAATATGAAGTAAGTTCCCAAACTATTTGAATATTTTCACAGTTTCTTAAGATGTTTAACACATAGATCTTCCTACCCCCCACCAAGAAGCAGCTGAAGAATGTGTTTAAATGAAATCAGAAGCACCTTTATTTACTGCAAAGCTTTGGACGAATTACTGCCCAGTTCAGAGAGATGGTGCCCATGCACTTACACTCTTCAGGATGTCAGACAGTCTCAGGGTATTTGGTGACTGAGAGAAGCAGAAGTTTAGTTAGTGAATGTGATTCAGTTGGCTATATACTTTTAAACCAGTTTCATTTATTCCCTTCACCACAGAAATCAGAGAAGTCAACCTCTCATGCTCATCCCCTGGATTTTGGAGCCCTGTCTCTACACAGAGACGAGGATGTGGTCCCATACTCACCAAGAGCTTAATGTACATCTTTTTGAAAGGATATGTTGACCAATTTCTATTATGTACATTGAGTACTATAAAAAACTGGGAGAGGGAGGGTAGGGATTGCGACAGATAGATGATAAATCTAGATCATTACAAGTAAGCCATGATCTTTAAATAACTGCTGTGGGAAGACAGAGCAGTCACACCATTACCAATTTCTAACTAACTGTAGGACATCTTGGCTGAATGGAGCTTTCTATAAATTATGTTAGTCTTCTATTATTATTTGGACTACCATTACTTTCTTGGCAAGGTATGGGATTCAACCCCTAGACCTTCAAAACAAGTCTTTTAGCTTCTAATCAAAGTTTGGGAGAGCACACTGCCCCAAGACCTTCTCATTAACATGTTTTGCCATTGCACAAGTTCTGCACTCCATGATATACAGACTGGGAAATCTTGTAAAGCATGAGAACAGAGAGCTTGGCAGACTTTGCTCAGGTTTCTCAGGCCAATGAATGATAATCAATATTAAAGCCTGCTGTGTTTAAAACTATTTACCCAGTGTTTCCCATCCCTCCCCTTTAACTGACCTCTAATATGTAACCTCCCATTGGCAGTAGTCACCCTTGTGGTGCAGCTGGAAAAAAGATTCATCTGAATACTCCTTGTTTGCATTGGTGAAAAAGCAGTCAGGCTGTCTTAAACAGGCTCCTGTGTCTCATTCATCTTGAAAATGGCCAACTCTGCTCTGAAGATGATGAGGGGTGTGCAGTGATTTTCAGTGCTGCCAGAGCAGTAAACTTGAAGGAGAGGGATGATACTGCACAATGCAAGGACTGGAGCAAGGCATGCAGACTAGAGTGAAAGAACTTGATTCTGCAATTATCATCTGATCATAGACTTAGTTTCCTATTATTGAAGTTTATTAAACTAATTACACCTCTAAAGTTTAGGTTAGATTCAGAGATTGTACTGACATTAAAAAAATTTGCTAGTGATTATATCATTACAAATGTCAGCGAGATTCTAAATTGCTAACTGCAAAGCAAAGCAAAAATTATATCACATTCCAGTTCAAAGGAATCAGATCGGGCAGACTATCTCAAAATCATGTCTGACTATTTAAACTCATATTCAGGTTTTATATGTTCTATCTCTGAGCTGTAGCACAAAGGGACTATTTGGAAATATTAAACATATGCTAACACTTTAAATTTAAACAAGCTTTGCATTTATTTAATGCAGTATCTGCAGGTAATGTATTACACATCAGCTGTTCAGCTTCATTCTGCTTTGCACTGTTATTAAGACATTGAAATCAACAAATAATTATTAAATTTTTTTTTTTTTACTGCCCAGCATATAGATATGACATCCTCTTTTCGTATTCTGAACATACAGCCCAAGTAATGCTGTTACACTAGAAGAGAGAACAGGTCTCTGACCATCCCTTGGTATTTCTAATTTGGCCATACAGAGCAGCCCAAGAAGTGCCTTTTTTATTTGTTTATTTGGTTGTTTTTTTGGTTTGGGTTGGGCTTTTTTAATATCTCTGCAGAGAGGTATGAAAACCAACATGTTTAAGAACAAATACTAATGATGCAACCAATCAATCAGTGTAACCAACTGAACATGCTGGGTAAACTACATGAAAAGAATAAGCCAAAAAGAAAAACGAATGTCATTTCCATCAAAACATCACCAAATGCATACACCTTCCAAACAAGTACTGGTGATGGCTGGGATGTAAAGTCATGACATTAGGCATGATTAGCATACCTCCCTCTTGCTTAACTGAATGCTCACCAGTATCCAATTAATTTGAGGGTTATGAGTAAGTGACACCAGCTAACTGGAGTTATAGGACTGAAAGTAAAGGCTAGAGCTACAAGAACCTCTGGAATCATCTGTTCCTCAACCAAGTTCTACCTTCTGAATGGTCACAAAGCTGTCCAATTCCCCACAGGATACTCTCAGTCTTTTCCAAGTCATGTCATCATATATAACTAGGTACTACTACTACCACATCCAACATTCGGAGGTTGTGTAATAAAAGTCTGTTTCAGAGCAAATTTGTGACTATTTATTACAGAATATAACAACTGCATATAAAAAATATGAACAATAACACAATATACAATGCACAGACAGAATCCCTACATATACCCCAAAATACTCGTATGTTTATACACACATTTGTATACACAGGGCAACAACATATTCCTCCTGTCATACTGACTCCATCATACTAAGTGGTATCTTAGTAGTTGATAAGTAATTTGAAGAAACTATGAAACCACTGCAGAACCAAAGAAGTTTACTACTTTAGTCATTAAAAGTTTAAGTAGCAGACTATTTTAATTAAGCAAGTTTTATAATGCCAAAACTACTGCTGTTATTTTCCAGTAGAGGGCAAAACCAGTGACTTCTAGTTCACTTAACACGAGAAGAACATTACCTATAAATTACCATCAGTCGAATTAAGCACTAGAATAGCAATACTGATCTAAATGGATATTTTGAAGACTTGTGATGAAGTGATAAAGCATTTTATTGCTTGCTTGTTTGTTTTTTTCAGAATCCAGATCATGTTCTGAACTCTGCATGTATTCCCTCTCCAATGCAGGCCACAAATCCTCTCCATATCCCAATTCCCCTTCCACAATCCTGCTGCCTTCCAAGTTTCTTTCCAGATTACACTTCAGACTTGCCAAAGTCATTTAAAGTTAATGAAGGTGGACTGGCTGAAATTTTCTTCAGGCTACAATTTTTCCCCAGTGCTTTCATCCCTGTCTCTCATGTCAGTAATATTCTGTGTACTGACAGAAACTTAACTTCACTACACTCGCACATAGGCAGGTTGATGAAATAGTACAGAGGAGAGTAGCAAATTTCATACCATATCATGCACATCAAGAATACAAATACACACCTAAGATTGCAGGGATGTTCTTTCCTTTAACACTGTTAAGAAATTAAAGACCTCATCAATTTCCAGAATAATATTTCCAGCAGTTTTTCAGAAGCAAAATCTGAAAACAGTCAAGGCCTGATCCAAGATCTCAAACAGTTCTAAAGCTGGTCAACATCCCTGGCTGTAAAACCTGCACTTCTAATTGTAAATGGAAAGCAAATACCCATCTTGCTATCTGTTACAAATTATGCAAGCCTTTTCCATGACATTATAACCTAAATGATTTTTTAATTTCTAGATCTATGAGGGATCCCAGTAGAGTCATTATGTTAAGAGTATATTTCTCCAAAATACAGAGGCTTTTTTCTTATGATCAATATACCACATTCATCACCAATAACAATCTCTGAGGTGTTCAACTGTTCAAATTTGTCTTAGGAAAATATGATCCGAAAGACCAGACAGCGTCATCAGAAGGCAGCAGGGGTGGCAGTGGGGGCTACTGGAGTTTAATGGCAGAATTATCCCCGAACTGGCATATGTTCATAACTGCTTCCAAACATAACCCAAACACATTTTAAAGTCTCTTGACCAGGAAATGCCATATTATGGTTCATTTATTGAATTACACTTCAGACAACCTTTTTTTTTTTTTTTTTTTTAAGATTTTACAAATGCACATGAAAACTTGCAAAATGGTATATATAAACAATAAGTGGGAAAAAAAATATTTTTTTCTTCATCTCTGCAGATCTGGCATGCCCTGTTTTCCATACATACAAATCTCAGATTAGAAAAATCTGGCAGTCCAAATTTAAATTTAAAGCCTTGCAATACCTGAGTGCTTAGTTGGTTGACACTAAGGAATAGAAAGCATTCACTTTTGCTAAAGAAAAGCAAGTATCTGTCTCTTTGCAACAAAAAGGGTGCAAACCTCTTTCATAAGACTTTAAAAATGTGAATCTTAATTTCCAGATCTGTGAGGGACCCTTTAAAATCTCCTGGCATGATGTTTTCTTGGGTGAGGAACCTTGCTGTTTTGTGGAAGGCATTTTCTTCTGCCATTAAAAGGCTATGATAGAAATCACTTTTGGGCTTTTTGCAAATAATGAAGAGAAAATTAAATTCCTCCTCTTTTAAATGAGTTGTTTTAATTAGAAGTGGAAGAGAGACATAGCTCCCAAATGACCCATAGTGCATGGATCCTCATTTGAGACAAACAAAAGTGTCATCTGCAGCAAGAAAAGCCTGTTTGTGGGTGTTGAACCCCACGTGTGCTGAGCCATAATGATGATTTCTGGAGTGCTCACAGCTAATTTACAGGCTTACCATAAACATAGCATTATAGTGTTTGAATGATTCCTAAACATAGAGGAGTTTATCCCAACACGTCTGTCTGTAATTATCATGTTGAAGGAAAGCAAAGCAGACAGAGTAATCACATATTAGAAAAGTGATTCCTGGGAAAATGCCATATAAACCTTTCCTATTTCTGTCCTCTCTTCCAAACCCATTTCAAATTTTTTGTTACTTAAAACATTTTAAAATGTCCACTTATTACAATAAATCCTTGCCTTAAGGTTAAAACCATTTGAGTTGGGGGGGGGGGGGGGGGGGGGAAGCTCATTGCATAGGGAAAGGTCTAGCTAAGCACATCCACCTTAGCTATCAGTTTGAACCAGAACCCACATCGCACAATAATTTCTGCCATCAATTTTGCTTGCCCCAAAACTGGCACATGCTAAGTTATCTGTTTCTTGTAGGTTAAGTTAAAATGTCTGACTGGAATTGCTAATTTTTTAGCAAACAGAAAACCTTCATTTTTAGATTGGAAAAGCAGTGCTGATTAGATGGCAGTGATTATAAAGTAGCTCAGCCAGAGATGCAGTGTTTGCCGCAGATACACAGAAAAGTCTCGCATCAGAATTTATTACACTAGGCTGTCTGGATCAGCCTGCTCCCAGGCTTGCCAGGCTGTCTAATGGATCCATAAAAAGACAAAGCAAGTTCACAAGTAAAGATGAGAAAGTCCTGTATCACTCCCATCCTACTCCTCACTAACCAGGTATTTAAATTTAGAGAGCACACGTGTAAGCTGCACAAGGCAGCGCTTGGGCTGAAGGGCAGGTACTAGGGGGTATGAAGCACACCAGGACTCCAGCAGCTGCTGCTCAGCCTCCTCCCCTTGCAAGCACAACTTACCAACGTGGCACATTATCTCTCACCTTCAGAGGCAACCCATCGTGCTCACTACCACAGCCGGCTGGGCAGCATCAGCCTTAGTATACCTCCAGTGAAGATAATTCAGAGAACCGCAGCACAGTCTTTTATTTCAAATTTTTGGGGTTTTATTTTTTATTTTAAATAAACACGTTGGCAGATCTAAATCATATACCGAAAAAATTGACTCAGTTTTTACAAGAACTAAATAGTAGGTAACTAGGTTTCAACTCCATGTTCTACCTAAATTCAAGAAAAAGTTCTCAGCAACTTCAGCGTCTGTCATCTTTGCCTCTAGTGTACCAAGGAAAATGTATATTCTTTCCATAAACGTGCATTTTAAAATGTATTTATTACTATTTTTTATGTGACATTTAGTACGTTAGTATAGTACTAAATAAAAAGTAACAATAACATATTATTTATTATATAATTACTACTATTAACAGAACCAGTTAGTGTGATTTACCACCTCTGCTATGCACTGAGTTTTAACCATAGTGATACTGTATCATCACACCTTTGATTTGGCTGCCCAATTCAATGTAACAACAGTTCAAGCTGACAAGTCAAGCCAGAAGAAACACACACACTCAATGCTTAAGGTGTCAGCAGGTCTGCAGGCAGAATAGAAGGGATCTCTTGCTAAGAAACACCTGCAGTTCTGTTCTCTTGCTGGCATCCTACTCTTTGGTCATTGCCCTCTTTAGTTCCCTGCTGCTTTTCACTGTAGTGGAAAAGATATAAGTAGGGGGAAAAAAAAAAAAAAAAAAAAGTAAGGTTTCAGAGTTTGCTGGTTGGTTTTGTGTTTGCATTTTTCCCCCTATTTTCTATGCATTCATATATCGTTATCCAAGTAAAGAGGCAAATATTGCCACTTAGCAAAGCACGTTCAACAAAAAGCACGATTTTAAGAACGTCTCTTCAAAACTGTGACCAAACTGCTCTCTCCGTTTAGCATTCAAGATTCTTTACATCAGCTTGGAAAATGAAGTGGAAACAGGCACCCAGAATTAACTAGGTTGCATCAAACTTTCATTCTGAGAACATACATAGATGCACCTTTATTCAAACCCTGTTGGAAAGTTATTGATTTGCCAAATTTTCATATGTGGGAAAAAGCTATTCCATAATACCCTCAATTTCTCACTCAGGGTCCTCAACCATGGACTTTTCTAATAGTCCACCAGCAAAATTTGCCTTCTTCAAAGCGTAATTTCCATATATTTACATACATAAGCCTTCCCTGTATACATTACATTTTTTGTCAAAAAAATTCTAATGACAGAGAAGAGATTCTACAAGCAGGTATTATGTGTCCTTTTATAACTCTAAAGCCTTCAATGATAGTCCTAATGAATAGTGCCTCTGCAAACATTTTTTACGACTGCATCAATTAATTTGGCAAGGTCTGTAAAGCAGTCTAAAAATCGATCTCTTAGAATTTCAGAAGACACCTACATATTTACTTGTGCTTTTGCAAAATGCTACATCAATGCTGAACAGTGCAAGAATTTAACATGATATTAGTTTAACCTAGCATTGCTCCAATCAATAAATAGAATTAGAATAATTTACTCTCCCATGACTAAATGCTGAATTTAGCAGTTTTTCCAAATACACAGCCAGATGAGACCAGAGATTTAATTTCATTAGGAGTGCTTTTTGCTGTGCTCTTCTAAAACTAAATCTAACTTTTCCATGAATAAATGCAGCCATTAAAACTGCTTTGTAATTTTAGAGAGCAGTGTTAGAGCCAAACTGTCCATCAGAATCAGGTTAACAGTAAAGAGATCATATTCACTTTTTGTTTCACTAAATAACACTCAAAATAATACTCATGTAAATAAATAACTCAAAGCATTATTTACTTAGTGTTAAGGGAAGTGTCACATGGGCCCCACTTGGCTATGAAGGCCCTTGAATGAACCCTATTATCTTAGGATCCACAATCCTTTAAATTGCCATCAGCATGAAGCATCACAAGATCAGCTGTGGTTTGAATCAGGCCAAACGAAAGAATTTCTCTGCCACCATTTTCAGCATGGAAAGCTTTCCTCTTAAGTAAGATGTTGTCTGTCACTTGGCACAGCAGGGAGACAAAACTGTCAAAGAAACCATCTATCCTTATCTTTTTCCTTTGATACTTGTAACTCTGTACTTTGCACTGCTAAAGGCTTTAAATTCTTTTCCCTTTAGCAAAAAAAAAAAAAAAAAAAAAAAGTGTGTCTTACAAGAATAAAACATTATTTGGTTTAACTCACTCTACTGCAGAGAAATTCCTCTGAAAGCTAAGTGCCCTTCTCAAGGCTACATGCACTGCAGGAGTAAAATGTCCTGTGGACCCAAGGCTCAAATTCGTGAAGACATTTAGGCAAGTGCCTGGTTTGGTTAAGTTCAAAGGGATATTGGAGCCCAAATTCCTTTGGGATCCAGACCTTGGTATATTCTTCATACATACGATATTTTCAAAAGTGTTCTATGTTTAATAATTGTCAGTATTCCTCTGAAAGAAATATCACAGTTATCTAATACCATCTACACGTATCTTATCAATAGAGCCAACAAAACACAGTAACTGTGAAAGCTCGTGCATCCTACGGATTACATCGCAGCATCCAGGGAACTAAGGGTATAAAGAATAGAGATCTTAGGTGAATCCCAGAGCTGGCTGCTTTGTAGTGGAGGTAGAGTTTCTGAAAGTTGCCAAATGGCAACTGCAGAGCCTTAAGGTCCTTAGAAACTTCAGAAGAGGGACTGGTATAAACAAAGCTGTAGACTTTACTTTGGAAATCCTCCCCTATTCTTTACTGGTAAGTGTAGCTTCACAGATCATCACATCCCTGTGAGAGCCAACTGATGTCATACTGCCATTTATCTTGTACTGGACCTACGCTAGATGCACAACATGATGAATTACAGGTGGTTTTATACTGCCACAAGGAGTTTTCAAACCAGTTTTAAATATGACAGAGTGGGGCTAGAAGGAAGCACAAGCTTCAGAATTACAGAAATCATAAGCTGACACAATTAATCAGTGTGTATAGAGAGCAAACAACATTCATAGGTTGTGCAAGTATCTCCAAAGACCACCAAAAAGCAGATCATCTTAGTTCACCACTCTCAACTTGTGTGAAAGTCAGACCACTTGCAGAGAGGGATGACTGTAAATAAAAACACACAACTGAGCTACCAAGACCTCCTACCTCCACCAAGGAAACTGATAATATGGTCTTTTGATGTCAAAATTGAATTCATATTAAATCATTCATTATTAAAACAAGTGGAAAATAGCATTTCTTGGTCTTACGGGAATAAGTAAGCATAAGAGCCATTCACAGGGAGAAATGTTTCAGCAGAAGGTTGGAACTAAGCCAGAAGCAGGGCATAGTCTCTTCCCAGCAGTCAGCAAAGCTCCTACTGAATAAAAGATTGAGTCATGGCTGTATTGGCCAAATCCCTACCATTTCCTTGTGCTACAGGACTGATGAGCAAGAAAGCAGAAATCCAGCATTCCCCATGTTATACAAGGACTCTTACATTCAGCAATAGCGTGGCCAGCAGGGACAAGGAAGGGATCTTACCCCTGTGCTCAGCACTGGTGAGGCTGCACCTCGATTACTGTGTTCAGTTTGGGGTCCCAACTACAAAAAGGCCATTGAATGACTCGAGCGTGTCCAGAGAAGGGCAACGGAGCTGGTGCAGGGTCTGGAGCACAGGTCTGATGGGGAGCGGCTGAGGGAACTGGGGGGGTTCAGTCTGGAGAAGAGGAGGCTGAGGGGAGACCTCATCGCCCTCTGCAGCTCCCTGACAGGAGGGTGCAGAGAGGGGGGATGAGTCTCTTTAACCAAGGAACAAGCGATAGGACAAGAGGGAATGGCCTCAGGCTGCACCAGGGAAGGTTTAGACTGGATATTAGGAAGCATTTCTTTCCAGGACGGGTTGTCAGGCGTTGGGATGGGCTGCCCAGGGCAGGGGGGGAGTCCCCATCCCTGGGGGGGTTGAACAGTCGGGTTGACTCAGCGCTGAGGGATCTGGTGGAGTTGGGAACTGTCAGTGTTGGGTTAATGGTTGGACTGGATGATCTTCAAGGTCTTTTCCAACCTAGACGATTCTGTGATTCACCAGCACCTTTGATGTCATTGTAGTCATTGGTTTAAACACTGACAATGTATCTTTGTCTTTGCAAGAACCATCTTGGTCAGCAGACGTTGTGCTAAAGTGAGAGAAGAGCCTTTCCAACCAGCATGTAGGCCTCCTGGTATGAAAGTTGAGATTCTTTTCTGGACATGACTCTCCTCTGAGATTGTTAAAAACACTTTAAAGCCCGGGACTGCTGTATGCAAGCTCCTCACAAATTTGAATTAGTAGTTGCCAAGCAACTTTGAAAAGATTACCATAAAAATTGTATAGAAAAATAATCACTAATGCATACAAAAAGCACAGGAGTTTCTGGAGGAGTAGAAGAAAAAAAGGGAGAGAGAAGAAGGACACCAGGAAAACTAAATTTTCAAGCTTACCTTAAGTATCTGCTGTCACTAAATGCAGTTCTGTAAACAAACCACAGCTCCATAACCATCTAAATATTTGGAAATTTTGCCAACAAACAGGAATAGCAAGCTTCTGAAACTTAACTGGAGTTCATGCTTTTGGAAAACAGCTGCTTCGCCTCCTCAGCTACTACTGCACAGATATGTATCTTAAAGACACATTGAGATCTCTATCCCACAGTCCATCCCATCAGTCAGTCCTTCACACCTGCATTTATAGCCTCATCCTCCTTCCCCCACCCTCTAAGCTGACTTCCCTAGGGAAGATCTGGAATAAACCTAAACAAAGTTCAGAAATGGCTAACTCAATAACTGCAACAGCTTTTTTAGAGGTTTCTACACTCTTATTGGAGGTTACTCAAGTTTGAATTACATATATAGCCATTTCTTATCCTCAGCTAAAGCCACCACTGTACTGCCCTTTGGCCTCAGCATTACTGCCACTAAAGGGACAAATTTAAGTACATTGTCATGCACAATCTGTTCACTGGTATGCTAAAATGGTTTTAGAATGCAAAACACCATTTTATAAGACAAGGCAAAGGACAATGAGCTTCAAAATGTTACAACTAATTTCTCACTAAGAATCTTATGAAATATCATTCCCAATAAAAAACAGTAATTTCTCTTGCAATAAGATTTAAAAACAAAAAAAAAGCTTTTCCTATTCAAAGAAAGAGAAATGCTTGAAACATCCAATAAAAGCTAAACATTACCTTTCAGTTTAAAAGTAAATCAAGACATGGATACGCACGTGTCTGAGCATGTACAAAGACTCATCAGAAGACAGAGAAAATACACATTACTGACTGAATAGCCAGGACCACAAAGTACACTCTTAAATTACACCCTTTCCAGCCAGGCAGAACAATGCCTCTGGAAGCAATATGAACAACCTGAAGTTTTTATTACCTCATTCCATTTCCTTGGGGCCTTAGAGAGAAAAGAGATACCACAGAGTGTATTATCTGGATGTCTTGTTTCTTGGATTTTCTGATCTTTTTGATAAGCACACTTTGAAACAAGAGTCCATAACATACAAAATGCATTTTCTAACACTGCAATAGAGTCATATTTTCTTGCTCCCACTTGTCATCATTAAAGTAGCATATGGTCGAAGGGGAAATTACTTTGAACCTGCCACTTAAGGACTACTGCCCTAAACAGGGGATAATATATGCCTGAAAACAGTCAGATGCAGGAGTGCTTGAGAGCAGCATGATAGAATAATATTACCTGAACAAACTTCAGTCACTTCATCTCTGCTTAATTTTTATTAGTGCTGAAATTCAACAAGTTCTGAGGTTATATGGTTACATTAATCTAGATAATTTGTATTTTCACAAGAGGGCACACAAGGAGGTTAATATTTCATGCTACCTATGGAAGGACCAGATGTTAAAATCTCAAACTTCCAGGACCTTGAGGCTGCAGCTATTACCAGGCTGCAACATGTACAACAGAGGAGATTCTGATCCCTCAGCAGAAATTAGAGAACTCAAATCAAAACAGGACAAATCAACTACCATACCAAATCTTATTTCTTATCCCTGGCAAGAGATGAAGAATCCAGGCAGTACATTACCAGCTACCCAGGTCTAAAAGGCTGTGCTGGCTGCCAACACTTCTTGACCTGTTTCTTCACAACTTGCCAGAAAAGGAGAAACAGTATGAGGCATCTGATTTACTGTCGTGCAGGGTACAAATGTTTGCTGACTGCACAAGGTATAAATTTTCCCTCTGTTCCTCATATATATTTCAAGGTGTTAAACTGAATTATCCTCAGTAAGATAAATTGTGCATAAACAGAGCATTTGTGATTATAAAGTCTTAAATAGACCATTCTGCAACGAAATAAAAGGTTGATATTATGAGTTTCACAAAATCAGTCTTACTTGCCCCATGTCTTATCTTTCTAACAACTGGATGCTTAGAGCAGAAGTGTTAATTCTGTTTTTTCTGCCAAACCTTCAGCAAACAGTTTAGCCTCTGATGTTCTAGTTTATGCAAGAAAGAAAAGTGTCACAACTTAAAGGGAAGTACAGCCTTGGTATCTAAATGGAGAAGATCGAAGGGAACCTGATAAAACAGTAAAGCCATGTAAGTGTGCAAGCCACCTGATCTCCAAAGTCAGAATTGCTTGGACCAGATGACATACAGAGGCCCTTTTGAAGCTGAATTTTCTTTGATTGTTCAATCTACATATTAATTCCCCAATGACAAAGGAACCCTTCGTGATTAAGAGAATTTTGTTAAACTTGGAGACTTATATCCAAATGTGTTGAGTCATCACAGTACTCCATTTCAAAATATTACCATACTGCCCTATTTTGACACCTGCTGCAGTTTTATATTTACATCATTGAAGAGGGGTAGCTAATTGCAGTGTGCTTACACAGAACCATTCTGAGGACAGCACAAGAAAAATCAGTTCTTAATCAGCTTCAGAAATACTTCCTAAGCAGTCATTTTATTACATCAGAATTTCAAATCATTTTAACAAAGGGAGCATATATCAACAAGAAGTGGTGCAGCATCCATAACTCCTATGAGTTGAGCTAATTTGTCAACTTAAATTTGTGGAAGCCTTTTCAGCACATAGGAATTTAAATTATGATTATAGCAGCATGCAAGCAACTCTGCAGAAAGTTGCTGTCACTGAGGTGACACATGAGCCTCCACAACTCAGAAGGTTGGTGCTCCTGTCTCATTTCACAGTGATACAGCAATCACCTGCAATGCCAGCACAGAATGAAGCCCCAAAGATGATTAGTTCCTATAGACTAAAGCTAATGTATTTGGCTGAAAACTGCTAGATTTCCTCATGCAGTTTTTACAGCTATGTGCCTCCACAGCTTCCAAAGCTCTTCATTCTTCCAGCCTTGGTGCCCAGTTTTGAGGCACGATCAGGAGAATTAATCAAAAAGTTTAGCAATTATCACAAAAATAGTTACTGAACTCCCCAGGACAGCAATGAAAATGCATAGATCCTTCTTAATTATTGAGTGATATTCCACCCATCAGCAGACAATATAAATGGCTTAACATCCATGCAAAAATCACTGGAAGGAAAGATACAACTGTACCTGAGATGGGTGTCATAAGACAAAACAGAAAAAGTATCTTAGCTGAGAATGCAAAATGGTTCAAAATACTGGTCTTAAACCTGCAAGGATAGCCCATAACTGCTGAATATATTGTATCAATATCAAACAATCATGCTCAAAAATAATTACTTCTTCTTAGAATATTAATACACAGAGGCACAGAATCACAGGTATAGATCAAAGCACTGAAAAACTCGATGCATTTCATATCCTGTCACAGGATTTCACCCACATGAGCTGCACATGAATGAACAACGTTTCAGTGACAGGTCCTTAAACTCAGCCTCAGCCCTTCCAGCTCAGAAAATTAAACCGTTCCAGTCCGGTGAACCTGGGCAGTTGAGAGGCTGGCCACAGGCTGCTCCTTGGATTGGTGTCAACCAAACATGAGCACTTGAAAACAGAAATCTCCAACTGCTGCTTTTATACTCTTTTTAGTGAGAAGCAGAACAGTTGTGGACACCAAGAAGCGAGCACTGCCTGACTAATTTTAAAAGTCTAAGCAAGTCTTTTTGGAGTACAGAAGGAGACTGTCTCTAGGAAAGAGCTACAAGGGAGCAATGCTTTAATGAGGAGGGTCAGTGGTAGAGAACAAAGTGGTAGGAAAATAGTATTTTTAAACCAAGTAAAATGTGGACTGGATCAAATACACAGTAAATTTGACTTGTGATGGTGTCTATCAACCCACTACAAAAAGCCAAACATAGCATTCAGACATCATCGCTTCCAGGACTGCTGGATCCTACCAGGCATGGTAAAGAGAAAATTACCATTAGCAATGTAGCATTATTTTTAATTGACCCAAAAAGCCAGCTGTCAAAGTGTTTTCAGTCTGCCAAATGAGTTTTTAGGTGTGTGGGAGGACACCTAAGGACTTTAATATGTTTCTTACAAAGAAAATATCCATTATAGTGGAAAATGGAGTGAGAACTTAATCAAATAGATGAGAAAGTGAGGAAAGCCTCCAGCATATTCTGATAAATTAAAGGTTACATTCACAAGAGTATTACACTGTGTCTGTGATCAATTCCTATGTTAGCTATAGATTAAAACAAACAAAAAACCCAGCTCCATGCCTGTGACATACCCCATACAACGGTACCCAAACCAAGAACCACCAACAATTATTCTGTACGTAATTTCTTCAATTATGAAGCTTAGATTGGTTGAAGAGTTGGGAGAGAGGGTCAAAACCCACCAATATAGTCAAAGATCTAAAACGGAACTATTTCCTCCACAGGCGATTTAGAAACTGGCAGTAACTTGTGACATCAGTGGGTTGTGGCATTGCAGGGTTTTGTGAACATCTATTTTTGTGAGCATAAAATGTTCCAAGAAATTTTCTCAAAATGATGGGGTCATCCTCACTGTTCTCATCTCAAAATCTTCTAGCCTCTTCTTGTAAAAGAAGTGAATGAATTCATTGACAGCTGCATCCTCATCCAACGTTAACTAGTTCTTCCACCAAGTTAAGACAGAGGTCTCAAATGCTTCTGGAACAGAACAACTTGGGCTTTCATTCTGATCATATTACAAGTTCATGCCATACCCAGGAAATACCTACATGGGCACATTTTTCCACAGTCATTGCCTTTTGAAATTCATTCACATTTTGGAAAGAGGCCAAATATCATATACTCTTTACAAGGTTGTTTTATAAGCTAGATTGGTTCCTTGATCTGGTTCATGGCACAGCCGTACAAACATTGTGCTGGCACAACAGATGTCTGGGGGAAGGTGAGGAAACAGGCATGCTTCATGTTGTATTGCTATCAAAAACAACTTACCATGAAGTCATAGCCTCTGTATACAGACAATATACAAATAAATCCAAGATGAAGTCATTTAAAAAATTTACAACACCCTACAGACACAAAGAAGCAAAACAAAAGTTTTCCAATACCTCCCATTTTCTGTAAAGTCTTTATTGTTCAAAGATAGTCAGCTGACAACAATTAAGAAGATTCCAAATATTAGCTTAAATGAAAAGAAGCTACACTACAAAAAAAAACCCCAAAGGGATCCAAATGCTATCCTGTCATTACAGTCAAGAGGAAAAGTACTGCTCTAGGCATAAGGCATGATACCAAAAAATCTGACAACACTGCACATAAGAAGTGATTAGAATACAAATCCATTATGTAACACTGATATTAAGCAGGGTTCCTTCTAGCCTAAGATCAGACCATGGAATGTGCTATTTTTGTTTTGTAAAAGACATGTATATCTGAAGCCCAGGAAAGGCCACTGATACCTAGCAGGCTTTCCCTGGCAGACAGTCCTTCCCTGAATTTATTCCTGCTTGGACTACATTATATACTTTGGAAGGAGATGAACCTAAATTCTCACATTTTCAGTGAAGAAGTATCCATCTCAGTCCATCCATCACATTAGTAAAATCTTCCAATAATTAATTACTCTGGGTTAAAAACTTGCCTGTCTTCCTTAAAATTAAACTCAAATATCTTTTATTGCAAATCTTTGTTACTCAACTGAAGAGAAGGCTCTGTTGTCCATTTAATTATGTACTGTGGTCAAGACACCAGCTCACATTCTGTTGGCAAATAAAATATTATTTTTTAATTTATTGCTGAAGCAATGTTTCCAATTTTTGTAAGTCTTATGGTTCTTGTGGGAGAGAACGGTGTGGACTGGTTGCTTCCACATGCGCCGCCCCCAACAGATTGCCTTACTAAAATCACCAGAACAGGACAGGCAGCTCTTACAGCAGTCACCCTCGGCCAGGAACAGCTTCACTACTCCTACTCAGAACTCCCTCACTGTAAAAGACACTATTGGCTCTTTCACCCATAACCTTGGAGTTTCTAGTGGATAATCAGCAAATGTAAATTTTCTTAAGAGTCACTGTTCTAAACATATGCCCATAATTTTGTTCTAGATGCCCAGCTTAAGATTTAGTCCCAAGCCTCCTAGAATTACATCTATTTAACATAAATTTCTATTTGGAATTATATTTTGTCATAGACATCTGTAGGATATTGTGTTGTTAGTCAACTGAAAATATGACTGCTGGATGCTGTGTAACTTTTGTCAAGAACTCATCAAGCATAACCAAATTAAAGGTCTTACAGAAATATATTTCATCAATACTATTAATTTCATTACAAATTAAAAGTAGCTTATTTTTCACTTTAACTGACACTAATTATGTTACTCTCCTAATTTTCTATTAATAAGTCACATATCAGGTGTTCTGCTATTTTACCTGGAACCGATGTAAAGCTGAAACAAGAAAAACCCAGGTCGTTCTCTTTACCCCCTCTGGTACATATTTAGTGCTCCACAATTTATATCACAAAAAAAACCCACCAACAAACAAAAAAATATCTCAGCTGTAATGCTACAGAGAACACCTTGCCCACTTCTTGGGTGTTAGATATATGAAACTACTGATTTTTAAATGTCTTTTTAGTAACTGTTATGTAGCTTGTGAATAACTGTTGGTGAGTATTTCGCTATCATTCTATGATTTCTTCTGCCATTTCTCATTAAGTTTGCACGCCCCAAGTTTCAGATAGAGGAGTGCCCCTAAAATACTAGAATTTTACTCATAATCTAATTATTTTGATTATACTGAGATCAATTTATATAGGAGATGCATTTTTATCAGTCTTCTGTGCAATTGCTCAAAATGTAGGGCTACACACAACATATAATCATCTCAAATATAAGTTTCTGGGGATAAAAGCTATAGAAAAGCATCTATCATTCTTGCTGTCAACACGCCACAGTTCACAGGGTGCAGTAGCACCTCAGGGAATGGTTTAGCTGTTGTGGATTTTCCCAGCATCAAAACACATTGCTGACATAGTCCATTCCCTCAAAAGTATATACATATAACAGCAAATATACTGTTAATAAGCTATGGCTTAAAACTGCTTATTACTGATACACAGACTGCTGACTAGGAGAGAAAAAATTATTCTGGAGGGGTACAAAGAATCACAGCCTACTTACCCAGCCTGCCTACAATGACAAGCTAAGTAAAATATATCTACAGAGACATCAGCTTAAGCAGAATGTTCAGTACAAATTACTTGCTCCTTAACCTAAAATATAAAGGGTTGTACTTTTATTTTCATTTCTGGAATGCTTAAATGCCCAAACCTGAAATACAGAAGTTACAGATTAATCTCTTGGAAGCAAAGTTTATCAAGTGATCTCCTTTAGCCAGAAGCAACTGACTGTACCCAATGCATGCACTGGTTATAAGAAAAACAAAGATTTAGACTTAGACATACTTTATATACATTAACAACATCCTCATGACTAGAGTCCTACCTCCTATGTAAAGTATTTCACTGCATAAAAATTATCCTGTATTTAAGTGAATATGGCACAGGATTTTTGTACTGTCAAACGGCAGGAAACTCACTGCTCTGCTTTACTTCAGGTGCTAGTTATATATAATTGGACCTCTGATACATTGAGACAGTGAAAGCATTTCTCAGTTCTCAAACTTCATGCCCTTATTTAATTATTCTGCACCCTCAAGCATAAAATGCATTATTTCACGAAGTGCTTTTTATTTTCTATTGATAATTTCCTGATTGTACTCACTGACTACAGCTTTACACCATGAAAGCTTCTGTTTTTAACTTGTCTATTTTCTGCAAAATAGATGTAAATTATAAGTATCCACTAAGAGAATAAACATCTCCTGAAAACTGTGTGTTTGATTACTAATGATAGAAGACTAAAAATATTCCATACCTTCTTAACTGTAATTACCACAGCAACTGTAAATCAAAATCAGCTTTAGAAGGCAGATGGAATAAATACAGTAGAGTCCCTGCCTGGAAAACCTTATCAAGGAGGGGCAGGAAAGTTTTTGAAGTAGTTTTACTCACCTGACCCTCACACTAGTTAGGATGGTATGGCATGGCACTGTGCAGATATGCCCAGACAGTAGCTGATCCTAAACTAATAAAATAAATACTGAAAACATATGGATGAATGGGAAACCCTTTTTCCATTCCATCAAAAACTTGAGGGGAAGAAAAATCCCAGAATTGGTATGAAAAACTAATCTCAAAATTCTAGAGCACCCCAACTGAAAGATTAGCTTATTTAAACAGAGGTGCTCTATTTTCCTAGCTGTCACGCATTCCATTTTTACGTTTTCATATAACTGATATTCATAAAAGTTATTTAAACTGAATACTTGTGCAGAAAGTGCATAAATGGTCTGTCTGGGTATTTCTGAAACCTTCATAATTGCCTCAGGAAATCTGTGGAAATAACGCACTGTCCACTATCTGAGCTTACAGCATTTCCACACTATCAGCACAGAGACCAACTTTGCCATTTTCAGTGCAATTTTTGGAGGATGGAAAATGGAGAGAAACTACTATCACTTCCCTTCTTTACATGGTTTTTCACAGTCTCTACCTACACCCGCCATACTTTTGCTACTGCTTTATCATCTTTAAGACAGAGAGTTTCCTCTGAAGCACAGATAACTTCTTTATTTTGCCTAAACATACTCATTTTTGAGCCAGTATCTAACTAGGAGCAGGAAGTCTCCCACTTCAGAAAATGTCTTGAATTTCAATCCTGTGTTTCTCTTCCTCCTATTCATTCAGGACCTCTGTCCATTAATACAGCCTTAATACAGTGTTTAATCTTTCATGATTTCAGGAGTTAGAGTGATTCATTCAGACCTGAGGGTTCTTGCTTGTCCTGTGTGGTGCACCAAGAATATAAACCCATTATTGTGGTGTTTGGCTTTACCATTGTCAGATACTGCTACTCACAGCTGAAATTCCCCCAAAGAAAAAGCGCCACTTTTTTTCCCCTAATAAAGAAAATGTCAAAACCCCTAATCTTGACAAGTCATTTTGGTGCAGAGTACTGCACAGTTCTTGTACAACAGCCTGTAAGCCAAGTTCTGCTAATTGCACAGTTAATTGTCTCCGGAAAGACTGATAGGAATTTCTTCACAAAAAAAGTTGGCTGTATACGGTAATAAAAGATATCTGAAAGTGTTACTGTAATTAAAAAGTCTTGGAGACACTGAAAAGATCATGTTGTGGCAAGCATCCAGTATACAACAACCAGACGCCAACTCTGAAACTCCTTAATATATTAAAGAAGAATAATGGGACTGAGAGAGAAATTACATCCAAACTCAATCAAGCCTAAAATGAAAAAAAACAAAACAAAACAAAAACAAAAACCAGAAACCAAAAAACACCACCCCCCCCAAAAAAAAAACCTCAATCAGACAACAAAACAACAAAATAAAACCCCAGCCTTTCACTCCGCTTGTAAGCTATTAAGTTCTCACAAAAAATCCCCAACATCCCAATACTCTGAGAAGACAGCTGCTCTGATTATAAGTACAGATGAAGACCAGACATTATTTCTTAGGGTTACTATCAGAATGAGCCCTTTACATCTCACATCTTCCTCTTTTCTGCTGTGCCCTTTTTGCACCAAGTCCTGCCCTGCTCTCAGGCACCCATCCTCTCATGATTGCAGTTGAAGGAGAGATGGTTGTTTTCACGGAGGTCCAGGCAGGACCCATCACCTGATGGTCTTCACGCTTCACTCAGATGTTTGATACACAACAGGAGGAAGCGTACAGAACCACGCCTGGGTGAAAACAGGCGATTGAAACAGATTTCTTTCCTTGCCACTCAGCATCTTCAGTTAGCAAAGACTGTTCACCTCGTTTAAATTTGAAAAAGAATATTTCTGGGCATTCACTATCTTTATTTATTGCTTGTCTTTCCCCAGCAGCAAATGCCAGCTTATTTATACTGAGACCCTGATAAAATCTGTGCAACACCTGTCACGCTGGAGTCTTCCCCAACTTTTTCTGAGTAGAAGAGTCTGATGTGACTTGATATTATACAAATCTCACTTTCTACGCTGCTACTAAAAACTGCCATGCCAGTTAGAGAATTGCCCAGACAACAACAAAGACTGCTTGAAGATGGTAGTTCCCTGAAGAGCCGCATTTTTTCACCATTCTGTGCTCCACACTGGATGCTCTTCACAGCAGTCACCATCGGATCTGACAACAGCAGAAGTCAGCATCCGCCTGTTACACAGGCTTCCCCTTTAATAAAGCTCAGAGTTTGAGAGCTCATCCTCAACACTGGTACTCCAGGTGTGCAGAACATTTAGCTGGTGCCACACCACTAAGTTTATACGTTTTATCCGCAGACTTCCAAAGATGCAAGAGTTTTACAGAAACATGAGTAATGCCCTTTAGACTGTTTCAATAGAATGATACTATTGCATTTTTTAGCAGAGAATGAAATGAAGCAAAGTGGTGAACGTAAGAGAATTTCTTTCAGCATTGTAATTAAAAACACAAATGAAATAAAGACAACTCAGGTAAGGGTAAGGAAGAAAAAGTCAGCATTAATCTGAAGAACAGAGGGTTTAAATAACTGACAAATATGACCTTACAAAACTTCATATTTATAACAGTACCAGGAGCCCAGCACTGCTGATCTTCCACATACTGATCTGACTCCTTGAGAAAGCATCCACTTTGCAATATTTACATTATTTGTAATAACTCAGGGTTTCCTTTTCCTAAACCTGTGAGTTTTCTGCTCATATCCCAGCTCCTCAGGATAAATATATTTTAAAGAGAGGATTTCAAACAAATAGAGCAAGATGCTAAGAAAATAAGATGATTGAAAAAGAGAGTTACGACTAAAAAAGAAGACCACTTTAATGACTGCTGAGTGGGCCTGGGACCCAGCCGATCTGTTTCTTCTCCCAGTTTCCCATCCCATCCAATTAATAACTGCATATTAACAGCTTCTACATAAATTATGTCTAAGAGACAGATTACCTGATTCTTTCCTGCTGAGATCTCCACCTAGAAATGCCCTGGATGCAGGTGATTACCTGGTACCAAGAGCAGCCAACACTCGTGGCAGCTGCCAGGCCAACAGGGACTGGGGCTAGGGCTCAGGGGGAAAGTTTTGACTGCACTATTGTCAACTGAAAAATGCTGCTTTCTCTAAACCAAAGCGATTTCATGAAATTTTGTACAATGTAGCTCTTGCAAAACAGAAACAGTCATCCTGTTCAGGCATTTTCAGAAGCGCAGGGGAAAAAGCTTCAAAATTAAGAATGGCACTACAATTACAGCTGCTTTTTCTTCAGGATTCCTGCATTTTAAGGGTTTGCTTGTGTAAATTATCTTAGACTGCTGAACAGGAGGGCATATTCTTCTAGTCTTTCAGAGTGGGGGGTTTAATTATTATATTTTTTTCTCAAAAGTAGGCAATGCCAAGATCTTTGTTTTATTATAGCCACAGTTATCACTATGGTCATGTGTGATGTCAGTTCTCATTTTCAGGAGGCAGTTCTGTGACAGGCCTAAACTAAGAGACATGCCAATCCACACAGAAACACCTACTGAGCATAAACAGACCAAATTACTTCGTCAGTGCTACAAAACCATTTCTGGCTATTTAATAAAGCTTTTTAAGAAAAAAAGCACCCTAGGACCAATGTCTTTTCATTCAAAATTCATGAGCTCTATTAATCTATCAAGTATGTATTTTTATTGGATCTTAAATAGCTCCCTGAAGGCAAGGACATTTTAAAGCTAATTAAATAGAAACTGCCACATTCACTGTACTCGGTGCTCAGCTGAGGATACTGCTTCCATGCCTAGCTACTGAGCCTTTTCCATTAACATGCTAGGAAACTTTTTCAAATTACACGTAAATATACAAACTGATTAACAAATCAGCCGGTACGCCTTAATTTTTATACATCTACCCATTAAAAATATAATAGTACTGATTTAGGTGGTGACCTTAAAACGCTTTCCAATATTTAAACCACATTTCCTCTGACATGCACAGCTTTCTAAAAATACATATAAAAATGCCATTCCAGGGCTGACATGTCATATGAGGTGAATTTCTGAGCAAAACCCTAGCATCATTTCAGAAGGTTGAGAGGGCAGTACTGTTAAATGCTCTCCCAGGAAGATGAATTGAACAGGTGAACTACTGAAGCGGCCTCAATAATAGTACCTAAAAGCCTAAAAAACACATCCTGCATATTAAAGATATGGAATAGCTATTGGCCATTACGGATGGAGAGTATTAAAATAGATATTTATTATTTATTGATGAGGATGGGGAAACTCATTTTTTTAATAGACACAGATGGAATACAAGTTAGTTTCTTCAGTGACAATTTCACTGATAATTTTCACTTAAGATTATAAACAATGGACCATTTTGCTATGGATCACAAGGTTTCACAAGCAAGATACTCAATGAGGAGAAATTTTGCCTGTCTGAAATCATTCCTCATGTAATCACACTAAACCTCAAGGCAATTCTACTACTTCCAGAAACTCACTGGCTCACTCAAAGGAAAAAGTCATAGTTCCCTAGCACATATTATACGGGAGAGCACATATTATACGGGAGAGCACATATTATACGGGAGAGCACATATTATACGGGAGACAAAAGTGCTGAACAGCTTACCAAGCAGCATCAGCTAATTAACATCGTATCAGCTCTAATTGGAAGCGATTCAGCAGTCTCAGCTTTGTAGCAGAAGTCTTTCCAGGACTCACTGATGTGAAAGGCTAATACTGACACCAGGGAGTGTATAGTTATCTAGCTCTCAGATCCTAGAAGAAAGCTGTACAGTAATTGTTCACTGGAGAGTGGTCTGGAGTCACCGGCAAGAGAGAATCCAGCAATTGTGTTGCTATTTTTTTCATGTTACTTTACTCAAACACCCTGTTGCAAGCACAGAATTACACGGGCTGGCTAAACCACCTCTGTGTCACTCGGGGGTCCAGAACAGGAACAGGATCAGAACCTCAGCTCCTTCAATGATTGGAGGTCCTCTGTTCTTTCCAAGTTACTTCATGCAATCTGCAATCTAAGACACATATCAACTCAATGTCCATTTCTTACGGAGTAATACCAATCAGCATTTTAATTCTTTTAATGAAGACATAATTAATGCTTGCATTTGTCAGGTCATGCAAACTGTGACCTACTTCTCTGCACTGCTGTGAGTAGTGAGAAACTAATTAAAGGTACGTTCTGATGAGAGTCTTTGTGTTGACTGTGGGCATCAAGGAGGTTGCCAAAATAAGCCAACAAAAATGAGACACCTTTAAAACCAAAGGAACCTCAGCAGCCTCTTACTGGGTATTTTCTACATGTTACTGCCGTCCACCTAAATAGAAAGGGATGATGAAGACTAGCAACTTGAAATGCTCACCATGATCAACCTATTAAAACATATTAAATTATCCCTTCCTTGCTATCAGATACAAGTTTTAGAGGATCTGTTCTAAAGGACACATGAAGGACTGAGACCTTCACACAAACCCATACAAAATCCTTTAACTTACCGTGCTGTGGTATAAACATGGCAATGCCCACCTTCCTAAATTAGCTGTTCAGATAGAAGAGTATTTCAGCGTTTTTCTTCCCCACAGATGCCAATAGGTAGTGCTCAGGAAAACTATTAAGCAGGATGCAAAACAACTTAAACCCAAACCAACTTGCGAACTCGAGTCAGTGTGTTAAGGCGTGTACTTAAAAGGGAAGGTATCCCACACCTCTTTCATCCCACAGAAGTAGTGCTTAATATACGGAAAAAAAAAAAAAAAATGTTCCAGAAGAGAAGGTCCAGAAGCACTAATGGAAGCCTGAGCTATTTTACAAAAGGATTTCTTGCACAGAAAGAGTACAGCACTATAAAAATGAGCTCCAAGGACACATTTCACATTTAAGTAGAGTCCATTATCAAGATATAACATTTTCATGCATCATTTTATATTGAGAAAAGCTGTGTAGTCTGAGAAATGGCAGTGTCTAGCTCTTTCTGGCATAAAAGTCTTCTGTGTTGTGACAGTGATACAAGCCACAGATGAAAATTTAGCTTTTCTCTTAGACCTATTTCCCTATCAAGTGTAAAAGTCCATAATTTTCCAATTTATTTCAGAGACAGCAACAAACAGATGGACAAAACCTTGGCTTCTGTCATGGTATTCACATGTCCTGTGACAGCCTAGTCCTCCACTGGGCCATCAGCAGCCCTTCACTGTCACACTTACCCAAGAGAAATGTGTGACACTGAGTGACATCCCATCACAGAGCCCCAATTTCCTTTTTCCTCCATCTCCATCATTCCACAGGGGCCTTAAATATCTATATTAACTGTCTTGTTCCCTATTTGATAGCTATTTTAAGCTGTATTTCAAGATGAAGCAGTGACTCAAAAGACTGAGTATTGCACTAAAAATCTGGATCTAAATTCTAATGCTCTGTCACTTAGAGTAATGCCTCTTGGTCCTGGTCTCTACTGCAGTCCACTAAATCACTGTGACGGTAAAATATCTAAAGTAACAAGGAAGCATATGATGTAAAACATGGTCAGAGTAGAAAGATTAGAAAGGAAATATGAAAAAAGAAATAATTTAAGTCCATCTCAGGAGAGACAAACTGTGAAACTGTGAAAGCCAGACTGCCCAACAGAACACTGGTGATTCACAGCCGCCGTACCTTCCCCACAGCGCAGAAGGCAAGCATCACCGCAGTGAAAAGCTTTTTGTTTTCATGCATCATACTGATAAGCACTGAGAAAACAATGGCAGAAAGCTCTTAATGCCTAAATAACTTAGTACTAATCCTGCTGAAATCATTTGCCATTTTAGGAAATCCCACCCGAATGGATTTAAGTAATTAGCTCTGTTAATATCAGAGGGTTCTTCTTTTGCCTTAAAATCATGCAAGGTATGTAGAGGGAGCATCACCTGCTTTAACAGAGCCAGTGCTCTCTCTAGCTTCACTCTGAGATTCTCTTCCTCTTCCCTGTTCTTTCTCTCCTATGACCTTACTTAAAATACTTCAGCCACACTATAAAAACTGTCTTAGAAAAAGGCAATCACTAGCCCATTGGACGAAAAATAAAACATTTTTTATGCTTACCAGTTATACCAGAACTTTCCACTGGAAAAATCTGAAGGTCTCAATGCACTTTCAAGCACCTAATCCCTTGGGCTGAAGACCTCTTGCTAGGAGATAAAAGGTCTAAAACTGAATGACCCCAGCGGTACTATTATCTCAGAATTTTTAGGAGAGGGCCCTGCAGGTCAGACCTCAGGAGAATACACAGGGTTGGATGAGAAAATAAGGCCTGTTAATGCTGCTTCTCCATCTGTACAGTATACCAAAAGGGTTTCAGTATGCAGAGTGCATGATGCTGGCTCATTTTTAAACTGATAAATCCAGCTCCCAACTTATGCTCTAAAACTTACTCAGGGTAACATTCAGAAAAAAAGGCCAGAAATGCTAATGTTCTGCACCAATGTACCTGAAATCACCTAAAAAACCTCTGCTCTCCAAGCCAGGAAGCCTTATGCAAGCTAAAATGAACAACAGACTAACAAAAAAAAAAAAAAAAAATAGGGCTTATTATAATGAATAAAACATTTCAGATTTTAGCCTGTAAAAATTAAAAAGTTAACGTGACAAGAGGCAACTGAAGTTCATTTCTTTTTGGATTGTGCATTTGTGTCACTTCAACTGTATATAAAAGGTTCTTCCTTAATTCATACGGGTTTTTAGTAGTTTGCATAATGCAGATTCTAACAGCAAAAACCAAGTAGAGTCTATAATATGACTTCATTGCAGTTGATAGAAATGGAACAGCAAATGAGGCATCCATCCAGTATCTACTCTGAAATGAAAGACATTATGACTTACCAAATTATGTTGGATCTAATTTGGCAAAAAAAATAAAAGTCACTGTAAGTTAAATCTTTCCTCAAAATTACTGTCAGAAAGTCCATGTAAGCATCAAAGCAGTACGAGGATGAAATCCTAAATCCTGTTTTATTATTAATACAACTTCATTAACACCTTTTGTAGTAGTGATTTCTACATATCTGAAGAAGAGGGTTTTCATTTTTAACCTCAGTACTTCACTGCTACTCAGTCTGTTCTGAGGTGCTGTGGCAGAGCAGCTGCTGTTATCTTGATTTTACCTTCTTATTTTGTCTCTGATTGAAAAGTCACCAAAACAAGTTTCTGTTTATTTGAAGCTAATATGTAGGCTGCCTCCTCTGTAAACAAAGGTATAAGCAGACTACTTAGCATGTTAATGTGCTAGCAAGCCAAGAACATTCCTACTTCATTCTCAGGGAGTCTCATGCTTTAAGCATTTTCATCAGTGATTAAAGTATTAAAGCTTATATTGCAACAAAAATACTTTTCAGTTTTCTGTCAGTCTTCTGACTCTTCTGTCTAGGGTTTCAAAGCAATTTTCTGATACAAATAAATTAATTCTCAATACCCTGCAAGGTAAGAAGTATCTTTGTTTTTCAAGGGGCAATAGCAATGTACTGAGCAAAATGCAGTCACGTTTGGAACTGGCCTAAAGTCCAGACTGCAGACCTGGAAAACTGACAGAATATTTAACTTCCAGCTATGGTTTAGGCTTCACATACAGTCCATACTTCTGAGAATCAAGACCTATATTTCTTGATTCATATAATGAAAATAAAAAATGACTGAGGGAATCAATCAAATGAATTACAAAGGCATATCAGATTTTACACCCAAGCATCAATTTTTTAAACATATAACTCTGACCACTTTCCTACTTCCAAATCCATTAAGTATTATTTCATTTGCATTCTCAACTCTGATACTTCAGAGGAAGTACAACTGCCAAGGCACAATAATTAAGATTCTCCCTTGAAAATAAAATTGTGTGAATATAAGTGGTCACAAACTTTGAAGCTTGAAAACGGGAAAAAAATTAGCTTCATCTTTTCAGCATTTGTATTTTTTCCAACACACACTTAAGGGTGCAACTTTATGGAGTTGTAAGCATTCAAAAGATGCTTCCAAAAGAAGCTATAGCATTTGATAAGCCTGCTGAGTTTAGAAATATTAAGAACACAGTAGTGTTCAGATGACCCAAAAAACATCAAACAATGATTCCCTACCCTCTAGACAGAAACAGATGACACCAAGCAAGAATATAACTGTTTCTTACTAACAGATGACAGGAAAATTGACTAAATGCATTCTGCTGTTCATCCTTGCCACCACTACATACTGGATGCCCCACTGACATTATAGCCAAGCAGAGTCCTCAGTATACATTTCCAGATGAACGAATACGCTAATATGAGTGATATAATGACATCTCACAGTATCATACAACTTAAAGTGTCATGCAGCTTTTAAGTCAATATCTAATTAATCGACTTATTTTAAGCAGCAGCTATGACTTCCTATAAAACCTCACTTGCCTTGTGCCCTTACAAAATCCTGCAGCTGATTCATGAAAGACCAGCACAGATAGCAGCTAAGGTTCAGTGCAGACAAAAAAGGAGTGAGGGAAGTAGAATTACTGCAAGGACCTATTATATAATTTCAGTGGACATGATCTGTGGCTCCTGAGTTAGTATGCTATGTTAATAAATAAGTACTCTCTCTTTTCCTAATAAAGGTCATTTAATCCTTAGCAAGAAAAACATCTTAAGGTAGGGGAACAGCATCTTGAAGGTCTAGGATTTTACAATCACTTTCACTGTCACCAAAAAATAGGATGTGTGGATGCCTGAAAGAACTAGGTATAAAAGAACTCAGCAGGAGTACACAGAACAACTATGATGCCTGTGATCATACAGTATGCAGAGTTATTTAAGGAGTTTAACCCAGAAAATCCTTCATAATATATCTAATCAAGTAAGCAACCAGTAACTGATCTTGTTAATGCCTGCTTCCAGTCTCACAAATAAAAATTATCATGTCCAGTTTGAAAAAAATGTGTCCTAATAAAAGTGGAAGTTGTAAATTATTAAAAAACTTCTACCTACACTAGCTATAGCATTGAAATGAACCTTAAGCCACTGGACTATGAAGCAACTTCATTTTATTATGTAAGCAAAATGCCAAGTGCTACTTCTATATTTGTATAAAAAAGCCACTAAGAAAATATGCCTTCAGTTAACTGCTCTTTTGCCACTTTTCACTTGAGCGTGAAAGCAAGTAAGGCCTCATCAATGCTGCCATCTACAGAGCGCCTCTCCATACCAAATTTTTTTTTTTTTTTTTTTAATTAAGACTTGGAGATTTTCATTGCCTGATAATAAACAGCTTGGACACCAAATATACACCACCTCAGTTTCTACTTGCAACAGTCCCAAAGAGAATTATATTCTATGCATTTTTTTTCCTGGGGGGAAAAGGAGGAAGAGCCACAAGATAACCATGATTTCCAGACAATTTCAGAGACAGTCACATCCACTCACACTGCTGTGGCTAATGTCACCTGCAGTAGTAATGCACCACGCACTTCAGCAGTTTACAGGGAATATAAAAGTTGTGGAAGAACAGCGAAAGATTGGCACATAAATAGCTGAACTAAAACTAAAAAAGCCTTCAGTGTATCCAGGAACATTTTTACCTTTCTTTTGCTTCTCCACATATAAAAAGTAAATAAATATATGAGTAAAATAAATAACTCATTTTGATAAATGCATTCTATCTCAAAATATAACATTTTCTATTTCATCTACCACTACAAATGCTTCATGACACAATTTCTAACTTTCAGAAGGTATAAGCAAATCTCTACACAGAAAAAGTTAAGTGAAAAATATGATAAAAAGTAATATATAAATACAACAAAAGTTGATAAAATTATCTCTACAGCAACTTTTTTTTTTCTTGTTTTACAGTAGAGACAATAACCTATACAGTTTGAAAAAGTGTTTTGAATTATATTTACTACAAATTCAGGCAGCTTTCTTTAATATAGATAAATCTCACTGTAGAAGGTACAATTATGGTGAAAACTTTGTCTTGTCTTCAGTCAAGTCTTCTGTAAACAGCAGGTTTCAGCGTGTAAAACCATGTTTCAGCCTCAAATACACTAAATCCCATTTGGTATGTTCTCTTCTGTAATCACAAAATGCACTCCAGTTAGGAAATTAAGTCATAATTGTTCATGCATTTCCAGTGCTAGACCTTTAACTAAATATACAGTGCCAGGTTAGCTCCTCAGCCCCAGAAATGTTGTTTGTTCTGGCAGAGAGTGCGGGCCCTGCTCCAACACCTCGCCAGTCCGTTACAGACACGGTAACCGAATGCAGACAGGACTCATTTTCTTCTGCGTGTGAGATTCCTCATAAGGTGTATTTGGCTGTTCAAGCTGCACAGGTTGCTGGGACAGTTTGAAAACCAGGAAAGAAAATTAAGGCTTTGCCAGAAAGCATTTCTGAATGCTGCTGGGGGAGCATAACCACAGGAGCTTGGTGCTGCTTCCCCTACGGCACAGCTGACTGTCCTCTCCCTCGCCCAACCCCTCCTGCCCAGGGCAGCCCTTCAGAACAACGGCCCTGCCTTTTCCAAACCTTCACCCTGTTCACAGCCCTGCTCAGACCAACCACCTCCTGCACTTCCACCATGAGGGACACTCATCTTCAAGATCTAACATGATCACCCTGACGCCTGTTCACAGGATCAGCCAAAAATTCCAGCTGAATCCTTCACGCCATGTCTGCGAGTCACCCATACTGTATTTTTTAATTCCAGCAAGTTCATATTCTCCTACTGACTGTGATCTTAAGCAATGATCTGACGGCTAAAACTGATCATCGTAAGGAAAGTGTACCCATAGGATTCATCGCATACATGGTGAAGCCCCTGATTTTCCACACAGAGCCCCAGCCTGTGCTGAGAGGGGACTCAGCGGGGGGCTGCAGTAAGCACACATATCTTAGACGCTGAGAAAGTTTATCAAAATGTTAGCAAAGCATCTATGTTACATGATTTAGTTGAACCCAGCGTGCAGGTACCTGATCTCCACAGTGGGTTTTACAGGCACACACATGCCCTCTCACAGTGGCCATCAATTCCAGTAAATGACATTCAAAAGTAGAACTTGTCAATAAAAAGGGTGGCATTAACTTTTAAAGTTTATGCTCAGGAACTCACAAAATTCAGCCACTGGACAGTAACATTCCAGTCACTTTTGTACAGCTATGAGATATTAGGGTAGATCAGAGACCCAAGCTGTACACACCCATGAAAATATAATGGTGTGTCACACGTGCCGAGCCACTGGACATCTATATCTTTCCACTGGTTTTAGCAAAAATAAAACTTACTGACTACCAGGTGAATTTTTCTACCATTTGGCTGTAGCACCACATACCTGAGGCTGTGCAACAAATGCTTCTGCAGAGCATGGTGCAGGTAGAAAACCTACCAGGCTGACACGCAGGGATGTATTTCTGCTTTACCACAACACTGAACAGGCTCTGAACAGATTTTAACAAGTTGCCCATTTTACAGAAAACTTGAAGGAAGAAATCCAAGATACTAAAGGCCCTTCTGACCTCCATTTTTAGCTCCATCCCCTGCATTCGTGATATACCACACGACAGAAGGGTATAACAACACAAGCAACAGTGAAGCACAGAAAATGTTCTCCCTTGAGCACGTTATCAGGCACCATGAGGAAAACATGTCAATAAGCTCAAACAACCAAACAACACATTTGCTTTAATTTTATATGTAAAGTTTTGCACAAATTATGGATTGGATAGAAGTTGTTTCTACTCTAACTTCATATGAATTTCAAATACTTAGTTTTATTTTTAAGACAACAGTTATCTAGAAGCCAAAGATTTAGGCAGCCTATCTTAAGCCTGAAAACACAAAATCTGTTGCAAGCAAAACTGACTAGGCCAGCTCTGAAATTACCAGCACAGAGGATATGCTTTAATTAGAAGGTTCTTGAGGACAACAAGTACCTGCCTTAAAAAAAAGATGTAAGAAGTTGCCAAAACTTTTCAATGGACATGCAAGACCTCACATGGATGAAAGGGGAAAATGTTTTAAAAAGGTCATGGTAAATAATCAAGTTTGGTGCTAATCCTGTAACCAAACATGGTTACATATGGAACAGACATTGCTAGAAGAAACCTCTATGTAAAAATTCACCTTTTTATTGGCCTTCATTCAACTTTTCATTGTGTTTTTACATACTTGCCTCCCTGCACAAACGTTAAAAACATCTTATGAAAGCCATTCAGGCATTATTTTATATATTCAGCCCACAAGAAGCAACTTTTCCCTTTTCTTTTATTCTTCAACTACAACGGAACATCAAAATTACAAATCAAGCTATATAAACCACTGGGAGAGGTATGCCAGCCCATATCACATCCATTTGTTCAATTTTTCTGCAAAGAATGCCCTTTGGCAGTTCACCCCTCAGAGTAGACACCAACTGCTCTGTGCATGTACATGTGCAATCTTTCTTAACCTTTCAAAGGCTTTAAGCACAGGAATTTAGATAGTTACAACATAAAGTCAAATCATTTTGCTCCATCTGTATGCCAGACTATAACTGGAAAGGAAGCTGCAAAAGTGGATCTTTTTGCTGAAGGTCTGGGACAGAAGAACCACCCAATAGTTATGTGCAGACTGAAAGTTACTTCTGATCCACTTAGTGTGCATTAGTTTTATTTCCAATGACATTTTGGGTGCACTAGTCAATGCAGCATCCAGGAACAGAAGACGTAAGATGTAATGAAAATGTATTATTAAATCTCTCAAAATCCCAAACCTATATGGAATATACATAACATCAGGCAGCCTGCTACATCTCAAGGAGGTAGTAATGTTATGTTATTCTTTTTGAAAATAAATCTAAAAGCTCGTTTTTTTCAAGAAACTATGCATCAGCACCAAGGAATGAGTGAATTCTCTGACACTGCTGAATTACCATCTGCCTGCAGAGAGAAAGTCCACAGAAATGGCTAATGTACCAAAGCACAATGAGGTGAGCATCTAACAACACGAGGCACTCCATGCCCTCAGCACACGTGGGATGCCAGGTGCAGAACAGCCTCTGGAGCTCCCCGGGTAACATCGTGCCTGTTTTAGTGGGAAGCTGGCTACTTACCGCCATTTGAGGCTGACTGCTGAATTCAGTGTGACATCCAGCGTAAAACTTCTATAATTGCTCAGTCATAACCAAATATCTGTATCAACATCACTACGTTATGACTTCTGATACTCGCTGAAACTCCTCCTTGGAGCTGGACATATCTCAGTTCTCCTGACTGTGAGATCACTGCCCACCAGTTCAGTGAGACTGAATCCTCCTCACTTTTCCGTCACTCCTTCAAGGTCTCCACACGTAAGGCACTTAAGCAAAGACTTACTTTAGGATCACTGACTACGCAGAAAGAAGCAGACCTGGTTGTTTCACTGCAGTGAGTGAACAACAGTCTTCTCATCTTCAAGATCTATCAAACTTACACTTGCATCACAGTCTGATCCCACTAACAATCACTGAACCATCACTTCTCCAAGTCATTGTCACATTCATTTTGCTCACTTCCTCGAATAATATAAAAATACACTTGCCAGTATCCAGTCATATTTCAATAAATCTTTTTCATGTTAGATGGTATCAATGCACTCACCTTTGATTTATTTAAATAGATGCAGTATTAATAGGTTTTCTGATCAGAAAATAGTTTGAAGGGGTTTATGTGAAACATTAAAAATTACTATTTGATCTAGTCTGCAACTCCTTAAGTATTAGTGAGAATTCATTTTAATAAAGGAAATAGCCAGATCAAATATATGACGTCTATGAACCACCTTCTAATTTTTTACCTTATAAAGTGATCCCTGTATGCTATTAGACCTAACATAAGCTCAGTGACCAGTCCTTGCCTGCTTTCATTTGCCAGAGCAATGAAACTCCATTATCTTATTTGTCTCTACTTGAATCTTTGTGCTATAATAAAAATGCATTTGATTTCGTGCAGAATTTGTATGCTTTGGCAAGCTCAGCAACAAATCACAGTTTGCATCTAGAGTAACGTTTAAGTATTGTAGCACGAAGCTGCACCTACAGAAGACTTAGAGACTTTCAAGTCTGGGACATGCCTTGCTTCTGCCTCTCGGGTGTCTTTACTTCCACAAGGTTGCACTTCATTGCAGGGTTGACTGAGCAAAGGCTTGTGAAGTTGTCCCTTGGGTGCTCCCTCATCTCTGATCATGCCTGCCTAATAATTTCTTTTTTCTGAGATAACCATGTTCTCTATCTTTCTGTCATAAGGAGAAAAAAAAAACAGCCAACCAAACAAAAAGAGCAAGTTTCAAGGTTATTAGAAGTGCTTTATAATTAGTAACTATGGGTATTCTCCCCAACATTTGCTTGCTTAATAAAAATTCACCCTCGTTTTTTGTGTTGACTTTTAAGAAACTTCCAACATTTCACCTTTGTGTGAATTTGTTGAAAATAAAAAATTTAATGCTACCTTTCTTTACATAATGATAATACACCATACAGTTATATAGCACATTTAGTTTGTATAATAGCTCTTCTGCATTTTTATCTGCACAGTTGTTTGAACAGATCTTTAATGTATCCCAGAAAATGTGAGAATTAACCGAGTGCAGGCAGAAAAACAACTCTTATACAACCCTAGCTTTGAAACGAAAGACACTTATCTCCCAGTTCAGCAAAAAGGGATAATAATATCCACTGACCTTTTTATGGTGTTTTTTCAACACAGAGACCATATTATTTTCTAGAATTTTCCAGACAAACTTGTTCATGCATTATACAGGTTACCCACCTGGACAGAAAATCTAACACATCAGATTATGATTCATTTACTGTATAGCAACAGGTCATCTGCACAATTCAGTGGATATACCAAGGATTTCCAGGTGGCTTGGGCAAAGATCCCAGATGCTGCAATTCTAGCAAGATAAGATTTATGGATTAAATAAAGACATTGAAAACCTGTATGTACAGAAGCCTTAATTATGGGTATTCTTAAAATAGTCTCTATTAAAGCAGAAATTTTTCTAATGTTAAATGTTTAATCATTAAATTATTCCTGTTACAACCAGAAAAGTTTGTTTTACAAATGTGCCGTGGATTTGGGGGTGGGGAGAAGCTCTACAAATTCTTCTTACTACTGTTCTACTACTTTAATTATTTCAATGCATTTTGATTTTTGACAACGGTATTTTTGTTTTATACCAATTGGAAATTCAAGCTAATAACGCACAAACACATGTCCAGCATTTGCAGCTTTATAAACCATTTTTAAAGCCAACAGGTGGTTCCTGATAGAAGCAGCTCTCCTCAATCAGCTGGACCTAGCTAATAGGTGGTACAGAAGCTCATGATCCACAACACTGCCTCTGTGAGACACAGACACTAAATGAAGCAGACTTCTTTCAGCCTCCTTGGCTCAGAATGATTACTGAACAATAGATCCAGCAAACAGCAATCTGCTGCAGAAGCTGGGAATAACTTGGACTCCTACAACTGTGGTTATACACTACAGCTAAATGACTTGCTCAGGTTCACACAGGAATCGGCAATCAGCAGAGCTCTTCAGAGTTTTAGAGTCAGTGAATGCTCTGTCCTCTTCCCTCCCTGCCTTCCTTGATCTCAACCCCTTCATTTTCCCCTAGACAAACTGATAAACCAATAGAAAGGTCTCTCTAACCTCTGTCAGGTGACAAAACTGAGCACAGACGTTGATGTCTTCTCTCAAGACATAATTTTCAAGATCACAACACAAAACACAGTCATAATTATATATATAATAGCAATCCATTTTTTGTAAAGTAAGAAATCATATAGTTACAAATCTGTCACTACATTTGCAGCAAATCAAACACACTGACTAGTTTTGATCTTCTAACAGAGCTCACACCAGCAAATCACATTAAAAAACCAGCAGCATCCTTTCCACTGGTGGTATGTCATCTCATTACCCTGAACAGGAAAAACTTTGCTTGGAAGTGCAAACTTCTGAAACCCACATTTCAGAAGAGAAACTCTTTCCAAGAGGAAAGCAACAATATAAATGATCAGTTACTTAAAGAATTCTTCACAGAATCAAATCTCTTAGTTTTATTTTGCCACAGGTGGATTCTGGCCAGACTACAAATGGCCCTGGATAACTCTGTATTTAAAGAAAATTATTTTTTGCAATGACTGATGTGTATGTAACAAAGCCATAGGACTTGGCACAGTAGGTGGTAACATTAAAAACTAACTCAATGTTGTTATTAAATTCCTATTTTTTTTTAAAGATTCCATCTGCTCAACTCTATTCAAGTCCTTTAAAATATATACAGCTTAACTCCTGATAGTAAGATGTAAAATAATAACTACAGTGATTCTGGACCAGGAATCTCTTGATAATTACAGAATCATAGAAACATCTAGGTCGGAAAGGACCTTGAAGATCATCTAGTCCAACCAATTACACTTATAGTAGATTCTATGTGTTTGACCAGCACATTAAGTACCAGTATTTTAGTGAAGTACTTACAGGTTTATCCCAAGGAAGAAGCACCCAGAGGACTCATCCATTCCACCTCTTTTGTATTATTTGTGCAACACTTTGTAAGGCCCTCTGTACAATTCTCCTCTATTTGTCTAAGACAAGTACAGCTATTGAATAATTGGATCCTACTACTATTTTGGTATAGAGAACATTAATACAGACTGAAACAATCAACCATAAATGAAATTCAAAAAGACAAAGACCTGGTGAGGTCACTAAGGTTTATACCAAAGAACCATCTGCCTGTGGTCAGGTACACTGATGAAAAGTTTGCGTGTACCACCTCAAAACTATTCATGATGACAGCAGAAGCACAATTCTCATTCAAGGCCAAGAAATAGGGGAAACAATCCACAGGCAAACAAAGCTGCAACTAACATACGGGGTGAACAACCATGCCCAGACAAATGAGAAAAGCCAGTTCTTAGGGGATCAGTCAAGCATTAACTATATGGTTTCACAGACGTTAGACAACCAAAAGCAACCTGGAGAAAGGGGTCTGGGGGTGCTGGTGGGCAGCAGGCTCAGGGTGAGTCAGCAGGGTGCCCTGACAGCCAGGAGGGCAAACAGCATCCTGGGGTGCCTCAAACACAGTATAACCACACAGTCACAAGAGGTGATTATCCCGCTGGATTCAGCGTTGGTGAGGCCTCACCTTGAATACTGTTGCAGTGCTGGGCCCCACGATTTAAGAAGGATGTGAAGGCCCTTGAATGTGTCCAGAGGAGGGCACCAAAGCTGGTGGAAGGGCTGGAAGGCCTGTCCTGTGAGGAGCCGCTAAGGACTTTGGACTTGTCTAGTTTGGAGAAAAGGAGGCTGAAGGGTGACCTCACTGCTCTCTGCAGCTTCCCAAGGAGAAGAGGAGAGGGAGGTGCTGAGCTCTCCTCCCTGGCATCCAGTGACAGGACGTGTGGGAATGGTTCAAAGCTGCACCAGGGGAAGTCTAGACTGGACATCAGGAAGCATTTATTTACCAAGAGGGTGGTCAAACACTGGAAGAGGCTTCCTAGAGACGTGATCGATGCCCCAAGCCTGTCAGTGTTTAAGAGGCATTTGGAAAATGCCCTTAATAACATACCTTAACTTGGTCAGCCCTGACTTCATCAGGCAGTTGGAACAGATCATCATTGTAGGTCACTTCCAACTGAAATAGTCTATTCTATTCTAAAATTGGCACAGCCTGACCAGTGCAACACTCCAGGGTTTTTGCTGTGCACACATATACAGCAGAAAAAAACAGAAGCCTAGTTTCCAGACTTACATTTGTGCCATTTCTTGCCCTATATCTGAGTGTGGAAACCATTCTTAGAGTTACAAAATAAACAGTACTCCACCTCATTCTGAACTGCGGGAAGATAGTCTTTCCCCTGAAAAGGAACTGTGATGGAAACCTCAAATCACCCCACCATGGCAGTCAAAGTGCAGGTGAAGGCTCTTCTTGGCAGGATTCAAAGTAATGGCTCAAAAATTAGTTCCACACTCACCTTTCCCCAGAATCAAGTCCCTTTTCTTCATATCAGAATCAAATGTTTTAAAAAATGTTAAAGATCCACAGAAGTCAGATCACTCACAGAAGGTTTAACAGTACTTTAAGAAATGCAAAAAATGCAGCATTTCCTATGTAATTCCTATGCAAAAAGGGATTACATAGTCTGCATGGAAGCAAACTTTATCATGTAATTTTACTACAACCAGACCTCTTAAATAATTGCAAGATTTTCCTATTAACTTTGCCTTTCCAGCTGCAGAATTCACAAGGGGACTTGCTGCAACAAGCAGGATTTACAGTGCACCTGGTAGGAAACAGATCTGGTTATTGATAAATGTTACTTGGCATCCTAAATGCTGTGAAAGTTTGTTCAGGATAGCTCATTGCTCTCCTGCCATCCATCATTCATTCATGGGACTAATTTAGTTAAGTCATTGTTCTTATTTTAACATTTTAAAAAGTTTTATATAACCCCTGCATTCTAGTATATTAATATTACTTGGGTGTACGGACTTCATTTTTGTGTTCGATTCAGATACTTCAAAGATGAACAACAAAAAAAAGGTAGTTTGGAAAGACTTTGTTCATACTTTTTGTGTCAAGAAAACTGTATATGGCTTGTACATGTGAGATGAGCAGTTCACCAGGGCATGCTTTGCTATAAAAGTAGATGCCTGAGTTATCTATTTTATAAACCTAAGGGACTTTATTGTTTTAATGACTTACTCACTGATGACATTTAGCTTTTTTCTTTTTCTTCTTGTAGTGAAGAGTAGTACAAGAGATAAGGGATGCTTGTAAAAGTATTTTGGCCAATTATGAACCCAAATAAATATCCTCAATTGCCTATGGCACATAGATGTAATTACACAATATATTTCTTCTAAGGCATAAGGCTGTTTAGAGATGTGGTTGAATAAGCACATCAAAATATGGAGTTTCTCAAGAGCTGAGCTGGAAAGGTCAGGAGAAAACTATTAAAATCTGGGACTTCTTTCACTTCGGAGAGAAGAAAAAACATGACAAACCATAGAGAAGGGGCAAAGTGGAGAAGGAGATGAAGAAAGTTATTATTGTAGAAATAGGTTCATTTGTCAGAAGCAGAAATTGAACTAGAATGTTATCAAATTATATTATAAATTCAATCGTTGGTATTAGTTCAATTGCTGGTATTTATCCTCTACCTGTCAGGCTTCTGTATGCATCATCAGGGTTTTGCAACCTCTTCTATCAGGGTTTTGCAACACATCTATTTTATGCTTAATATTCTTTTCTGGTTCTTTAAACCACACAAAGAACCCCCTCTAGAAAAGCCACATGTTCATATTCCATACCATATTCCAGCGTAGCAAGCGTGCTGCAATGACCATCCCTCTGCTACCAGTGAGGAAAGTGAACCTCTGCACCTCAGAGACTAACACATTTGCTATTACAGGCTTGAGCAACAAAGGTGAGATGCATAAAAAAATACCAGGCCAAGTGCACAGGATGATACCCTGCTTGGTGGATTGCATAAACACCTCTTGAAATACTGGATATGCTAAGGAAACTGTGCTACGTGATGACTGTCTTGAGAACACTTATGAGAAAACATGATTAGAAAAGTAAAATCAGGAGAGAGAAGACCAGTGTGGCTCATTAACAATTCCACTTAAACCTAAGAGAGAAATCATGTACAACGCTTGTTGGCTGGGTAGGTAAATATATATATCATGGAATATTTTATATTCTGCTAAGATGCTCGAGTCCCTTAAGACGTTCCTCTTGGCCAGTCACTTCTATTTCAGATCACCAGTCTATAAAAAGAAAGAATATATACTAGCACACAAGCAGCAAGAGCTAGTATCTATATAAATAACTCTCAGAAGATAACTGCCCACTCCCTATCATCTCATGCAAAGACACACAAGGAAATCTAGGAGTTTGCAAGAAATCTGCTTCAGTACAAAATTCTGCTTGAAATCCTTTTGAAGTAGGTTGGAGAGCGGAGGTACAAATATGAGAGAAAAAGTCACCAGTTCTGCATCCAGTAACCTCTGCAACACTTTCAAAATCTGAATTACCCAAGGAGTATGCTGCAGAGTGCCCACTTCACAAGCACACCACAATACCCACAGCTAACAGATTTGGTTCAAAAGAGCTAAGAGCAGTCAACCAGTTAAACCAAGCCAGCATGGAGGCAATGTTGAAAATAACACAAATGTCTTGAGCTGAAGTCATTTACATGGCTGCGTTTTTTGCTGTTCTCAGCTTTCTCCACAGCGCTAGACAGATTTTTCCTGAAGCACAGAATGGTCTTTTCCTCGAGAATGCTTGATCAAGCCAGTTCTCAACAGTGCTGAACTCTGACACAGCCATGTGAACTGTCAGCTAAGGCAACAGTGAGAAGGATCCTCCCACAGTATGGAATCAGCCATAAAGATAAATTTTGCTTTAAAGCCTTTGTTTCCTCATAGAATTTAAATTCCAGTGGTTTGTATATTTAATTCTTTCTTAAAGTATTCTGCTTTTGGCAGTTAAATGAAATTAAATTAAACCTGAATTTTAAACCAAACAAAACCGCAAACAAAAAACAACCTTTAGATTCCAGACCATGGAGTAGGGAAGTAGCCATATCCCTGGAATGAGGCTGTCTTCTGGAAAGATACTTTATGTAACACCCTCAATGGTCTCCAATGGTGTTTATGAATTCCCCCACTAATGAAATGGATAAGTACACTGCAAAGAGGTAACTATAAAAACTGTAAAACAGAGTTTTCATTTTTCTCCATGTGTTAATTCCAAACAGTATCATTAAACATATCTTTTGCCCAGCCAAGATATTATTTTATTGCATGCAGTAAACTCCATCCTGGTCACATCAAGAGATTTCTTAAATGACTGACTTCTCTAACTGTCTAGCTACTAACCTCTGTGGGCTTTTTACCCAACTTGCATGAGAAGGGTGTTTTTTGGAGAATGCTGAAAGACAGAGGGAGTTTTACTAATGGCTATAATTACACGCTCAGGGTAATTTAGTTGAAAATGAGCTGCACAGTGTTTTCATGTGTCTCTAATATTGCTATATCTCACTATAGGGGGGATATAGGGGGAGAAGCAGGAAGTCACAGGGAACCTACAAATTAGATAAATTGGATCAAAGCTAAGAAAACCATCTGCAGATTTACCTGTGACAACCTGTTTGCCCAACAACACCGGCAGTGATGAAGCAAACAAGCACAGCACTAGCATATGCTGCTCAAGAGACAGCAGTAAACCACAGTGGAAAGCAAATTTTATTGCTAGGTCCTGTTCCTAAGTACCATCAAAATGTTTTCATATTTCATCACAGAGAGCGTGCACTGTGTATTAACACAGTGGCAGAGAGCCACAAGTTAGCACTGTGGATGAGGCTTAATCATTCACCTCTACTGTCCAGGCAGGCAACAAGTTCAGAATAATATGAGGACATGTCTGTTCCTACTGTTCAGTCTTAAAATACAAAAATTATATCACTGAATTCCTGAATCAGGTTAAAGATCTGCAAAACTCTCAGTCTTAAACATCTCCATTATTTCTCTGCTTGTCAAATTCTACACCTTTGATTCACGATTACTCAGAAATCACTCTATACTGGACACTCAAAAGCAAGAGGGACAAGTGTGGAGGGAGCAGTGTCGTTGCAGAAGAAAAGCCAAACCAGAAAGCAGCAAAGGTCTTCCAAAGAAGGCTTATCTATATGCAGCGATGGCTGCCTGCTATCTTACCGAAGAAAAAAAATCCTGCTCCCTCCTTCACTTCATAGAGGTTTCATTTGTTTTTCAGAGAGGAATAGTGCAGCAGGTATTGCTACAACAGCCTGTGACATAGAACATTTCCCCCAGACTCCTTTCAAGCCCCACAACCTCGCAGCTGCCCAGCACAGGGGTCACAAGGCTGTCATATAACAGAAGCAGAGAGAAGCCTTTCACTGTTGCTTCTTTTTCTCCATCAGCAGTCAAGGGTTGTGCAAAGGCCCTTCTGCCCTAAAAGCTTTTACGTGGATTACCACACAGCATATATCCCATCACCTAGGGTTTATAAACAAGGTTATTAACACCCACCAACATGTCTGAAAAGATGCATTCTCCAATAGAAGCACATCACATCCAAGCAGAAAGGATCACTGGATGTTTCCCATGCCTGTCTCACCATGGACCATGCTCATCTCACCATGTTTCCTGGGTGCTGTAAACAGACCACAGGCTACAGCCCATAGATCCTTCAACTTAAATTGGAATTGATTCCATTCCGTGTGTCATATTTCATTTATCATTACTTGAATTATTACTGCATTTCCCTGGAGCTGCAAATAGCTTGAACCAGACTCTTCCCTTGTTCAGGAGACACCGCAGCAATATCTTTCTACAGGAGGGTCAGAGATTTCTCTAAAGTCTACGATGAAACGTATGATGTTTTCTTCAACCTCTCGCTAGGTACGCTCAGTATGCTTCCATCTGCGACAGATGCTCTAGGCACACAGCAGGTACTGTACTCATATTTAACATGTAAATTGGCACGGCTTGCCCAGGTACCATAAAAATGGACAACACCTAAAAAATTAAATATCAATGAATACATTTGGAACGGGGAAAGCTTTCCTACCAGAATTCTCCCTGAGAAGGACAAAGCTCTCAACAGAGAAAACGAAGAAAAAGTAAGAAGCTATCAGGTGGAAAAAAATGCACCTCCTTCAGAATAAATCGTATCCTTTTCCATATCTTTAAAGGGCACTGCTAAACATAATGACTAACATTGGTGATCAGGTAAATCTACTGAGATTGCTCCACATAAAAGCAACTTCAGAGGTTAAACGTTTTAATTCCAAGAGAAGGCTTAAAGATTAAGCAAAATTGCATTGCGAAGTGCTTTGGGTAATGACATCTTCATAAACGGAGACTACACTTCTGCATAACTGCCTCCATGTGCACATACACCTCTGCTTGTGTATACAAGACAGCTCTCCTCTCTGTAACAGATAATGATTATATCTCTACATTTAGAATCTTCTCCCAGTTCTTAATATAAATATTGGCAGATGTTTTTACCTTTGTTGCAGAGAGATTAGTCTTTGGCAAGTTGCAAACTTGTAAGTTAAATGAGAACACTGCAGAATCATGGGAATACCAGCACTGGGAAACAGACTTACATAAATTCTCTAAAAGGAATTGCAAACTTTTTGAATTACTAGAACTAGGACAGTTTTTGACAGCTGATTATTGAGTTCTCATGTTGGACAATGTCTTGGAAGACCATCTAGAGATCTGGCTTCTGCCAGCTTTGGCTTTACATCAGCCAGTATTTTCACAGTTGGTGACAAAAGCAAATCCAACACTACATCCAAAATGATCATTCAAATATGTTTCACCAATGCTAGAAAAAGCTCTTTACACTAGCCTTAACAATAAAAAAAAAAAAGTCAGATTTTTACAGTGAGATGAGTAGTGGAGAGTATCAGCAATTGTTTATGTATTTTCAGGACTATAAGATGTATTTTTAAGAATGGAGCTTTTTTGCAAGCTTCACCTCAGACCAAAGACCTTCTGATACGTTTCCAGTCACAAAAGCTTCAACACAGCTCTTGAGCTAGAAGGTGGCCTGTTTTAAGCAAAGGGTTGTTCAGTGATAAGCCACTGAACTTTCCTATGGACTTCATTATATTTTTTGCCAGCAAGACAGAGACAAATCTACAGAATGGACAATGAGATAAGTAAAAAAGTCCCGCATAGAGAACCAGTGTGCCTTTTGTTCAAGGTCTAGGACTCAAATGTCCATATTGATTATACTCCAACAGCTGTGCATTCAAACACTTGCTTTCTCAGCACTATGTAAAGATTAAACAACTTCAGCTTTTTGAACATGGGAATATTTCAGTAGCCATTTAACATTAGTCCCAGAATCAACAGCATAGTCTGAAGCCTTGCCTTTGCATGAATCCGGGCACCTTGTAGATCTAAAAGACAGTAATAGAACAGGAGAGGCTAGACAACAGCTACAGAGCAATCCAGCCAAAGGCCAATGTCAGCAGTGAGATTAAAACATAAAACTTGCAGTAATTCAATAGGTAATAGAAAACAAGATACCGAACTTAGATTGTCATAATAAGAAACTGTAAGCCATTTTGAATGGTGGCCCATCCGAAAACTGTAACGGAACGTGTCAAAAAATGAATTTTCTGAATATTAATGGTAGTCAGAGAGTTCTCACTTAAACATCTTTCTATTTTCAACCAGCTGTAAAAGAATGTACCAAAAGGTAGGAGAAAGCCATTATCATTTTGTGCCACTTTTATAGACACAGCACAAATCAAGACAATCTCGGTGAGGCACTGCTAAGATTTCACCTATAAAACTGTCTGCCATTTCAAAACTCAGCGGTAGAAGTGTCAGACAAAAGAAGGACACTTAAAGAACAGAAAATTACTTAAATGGCTAAAGAAATGGAATTATGACGAATATATTAAAGAAACACATTTATACTTCTGTAGTTAATAAAAAGGCTAAGGGGGAACTAAAATTTGATTAACTGCTTTTCAGATCTCAGTGTGCTTCACATACTACATCAGAACTGAATGGAGCTTCTCAGAGTATGTTCTGATTATCATCAGTGCTGCAAAAACACATCCTTGTGTCAGGAAAAACAATCCTGGTTAGCCAGAGGAAAATTATTTCAAGCAGTATGCTCACCAATGAAAAAAAAAAACCCAACATTTCTATAATAAACAGAGAAATTAAGATAATATAGTCCTCCACTATTGATTTAATTGAAACCATATTAAAACTAGCAGATAATAAAATTTTACAACACTGAATTAGACTCTAGAAGATTATTAGATTTTCTTTGTGCTTCTGTAATCAGGTACACTGATACACACTTCAGCCACTGAGTTCCTATCATACTGTGGACTTATGTTAAAAAATCTGGAGTTCTGGATTTGGATTATTTATACATTTACCTCTTCACACATTCCAAATTATTTTTTAAAAAATTATGTATATCCAGAACCCATGGATTTTTACAGTTTAGGAAATTTCTTGCACATAAGGTCAGAGAGAAAAGACAAAAGTTGAAAAGCTATATTGGAGCAATTGTTTACGATACTAAAAATTAGTTTTAAGGTCATTATAGGGTCAAGCAGTATTTTATTTAATGTTTCTGTTAACAAGTACTCACATATATGCAGACTATCTTCACTTGAAATACCCTGCAGAGCCTGCTGGAGTAGCTGAGTAGACCCAAGTGGAACTTGATGATCCAAGCTACTTTTAAAAAAGCTATTATTATTTATTTCTCAGAGATTATATCGACTTCACCCAGAAGTTTTATTTTCTAGCACTTGTAAGACTACCATTAAAAAATATACTTAGATTAAGTTATTAGTAAAATATCGGATTTGGGGGATAGTCTTGCACTTTAAGTCTTTTTAATTTCATGCTCTAAAGCCTGAATTTTTAAACTATGAGCGTACCCCCTGTGGCGTTGCAATTCTCCACTTTTTGGCCCAGGATATGCCAATGAGACCCAGTCTATACCATTGTATAAACCAGTCACATCTAATTTTCTATCTTGGACACTGAGTTTAAGAAAAGTTTTCAAGCCAATTTAAGGTTCTCCAGAATTCAAATGGAAAAAGTGTATAAAAAAAACCTCAAACGTAAATAAATAAGCAAATAATCCCAGGACTCATGCAATTCTTATTCAAAGGCACCTGCAGCCCACTGTATTTACATTCCTGCTCTACATAAAACCATTTTCAAAGAAAACTTCTGCTTGAGAGACAAAGGAAGGAAAGACTTGGTTCAGACAACAGTAGCAAGTGAATGCAGATGCCTTATTCTAGGCATGGGGGATTCATTCCTTGCTTAATATTGCATTCAGTTGCATGATTTTTTCCTTTATGTAAACAGATTTGCAGCACTCACCATATTTCAATCCTCGCTTTGTTTTGCTGTCTCTCACTGAAAGCACATCATCCTTGAAAATGCTCAGACCAGAAAACTAGGACAACTGTAACACTTGATCATTCCTATATCATAATCTCAATATAAACACAACAGTGAAAAGATAAAAATACATTCAGCTGAAATACATTTCTGTTGAAATCTAAGGAAGGTGTTGCCATCTGTATGTATCAAATACCAAATATTAAAATAAAACCAGATAAAGACATCAAGGTAGGCAACATTTATATCACTTGAAATGCTGAATCACACCAATTCTGAGTAAGCTGCAAGTGGTACAACAGCAATATCCAGCTTCCTCTGTCCTTCCACTTTTGTTTCCAATCATTTCTTACTAATGTTTCTAATTGTTTCTTATTAATGCATATAAATACCTGAAGGGAGGGTGCAAAGATGATGGAACCAGGCCCCTTTCAGTGGTGCCCAGTGCCAGGACCAGAGGTGAGGGCACAAACTGAAACACGGGAGGTTCCCTCTGAACATCAGGAAATACTTTTTCACTGTGAGCGTGACTGAGCACTGGCACAGGTTACCCAAGAAGGTTGTGAAGTCTCCGTCCTTGGGATATACAGAAGCTGTCTGGATGCTGTCCTGGGCAGCCTGCTCTAGGTGGTCCTGCTGGAGCAGGGGGGTTGGACCAGAAAACCTCCAGAGGTTCCTTCCAACCTCAACCATTCAGTGGTTTTGTTTCAGTGATCCAACAAATCCTTCAAATACCCGTGCACATCTCCATGAATGCTCTGTGGTTAATGGTGCAGCAATATTGAAATAATGAAACTACAACTGATGAAAGCCATGTTAAGAGAACAGAATGAGGAATCATCAGTCCTCCGGTACAGCAATCTCAGCCCGTGGGCAACTTATTAGGGCAAATTAGGCTAACAGCTGAACTGCAGAAAACACTGATTTACACAGGGCTGTTAGTCTGTCAATAATATGGTAAAATACATTTGTTCTGAGGTGTATATGTCAGAGGCTATTTCCTCAAAGTATCTAATGAATAAAAGAGTAGGACAGTGCTGTCATTTCAACTTGGATCAAACCTCACATTTTATATACCTTGCAGGATTCTTTATAAGTGTAAGCAACAGTATTTTGTTATCTAATAAATTAGGTATCTTCACTGATTTACCTGCACAGTGCAGAGGTCTAAAGAAGCCAGTACATTCATAGATGGGATATTCTTTTCCCAAAATATCTTTTATATGCTGATGGTCATGCTCCTACAATGTGTGAAACTATGTAAATGAGCATGCTATAACCTAAATTTCTTATTTGACATCTAAGTCAGCTCCAAATGAATCAGAACAACCAAATTATTTTTATAGTGAGGGTGACCACGGAATAAATACCACCGTTGAAAAAATGATTCTGTAAGTAAGCTTCAGCCATGAGAGTAGACTGATATAATGAACCTGGCGTGCTTCGCACTTACAGACCTCAGTTATAAGGAAATGTTCTACATTTCCCCTTTGGGAAGAGGTGAAATATGCTCCACTGAGCCAGAAACTCACTGTTCTTGATTCTTCTGCCTCAGGTTGACTTGACTTGGATATTCCCTCTGTAAAACTGGTAGAGTCATAATGGGAAATTCCAAAGGAAACAGTCACATTTCTTCATGTCATGTCATAAAGTCATGGTGGGTTTTTTTTTTTACGTGTCTGTGTGTGTATATGTGTATCTATTTTTACACACACACACTTCAACAACACTTCATTCCGCCTTCATCCCAGTTTCCCTATAAGGAGGTTCAGCATCAGGCTGGGGACTGCAGCATGCCTAGCCTTCAGCAGCCATTTCAGAGCCACAGACACATACATCAGCCTGCCGCAGAGGAAGGGGAAAAGCTCCTCACAACCACCTGCCTCCCCATACTCTACACAGCATGGCTTGCACTCCCACCCCACACTGTCCCATTCATCACAGCTGCTCTAGTTGCTTCTCCATCAAAATAGCCCTTTTACAGAGACCAAGTTTTCACTTGATCCCTCTCACCCTTTGGTAATGCTGAGTGAGGTGCAGACCTGAACAACAGATCTATCACAGGCCAAGAAGCAAAATATTCCTGAACTTGTTCCAGGTTACACCAAAGTCCTTAAATGGTTTGCCCTTGTTCAGAACTTCACCACTTTGCTTTGACACATATGCCAGACTTCAAAAAGTCATCACTAGTTAGTATCACATGTCCATATAAACAGATGTAACCTATATTGTCACCAGCACTGTCTGGAAGAAAGAAGAAATGGTGCCAACCCTTTTTTCTACTACTTCAAGACATTCTTCAACTTGTGAACAAGAGCTCATCAAAACAGTGCACAGCTTCAAGTTACTAAATTGGTGAACTATTTCTCCAGGAAACTGTCACGTTCTCAGGACATGATTTTCCTTGTGACTTCAGTTCTCATTGCTCCTATATTAGACTACAGTAATTCTACACAAACAAGGGGATTTTGTTTCCAGTATTCTAAAGGATAAAACTCAACGAAGGTTCTGTTACACATAAGAACCATCCACCATGTAAAATCTTGAGCACAGAAGATGCAAAATCAACTGTATCACTGTTGCAAGAGAAAATCCATTAAAACAGTTATCCTTCTCAATATCTGTTTTACAGATAGGAAATTTATTCATAAATTATCACAAATATCCAGGGCCATATATAAATCCAGCATGGTATTGTTACTACTAGAACTAATGCATGTAACCAACACTTCTTGTGTGGCTGGAAAATACTTCCTCTAAGCCCATTATGTCTTATTCTACTAATAAAACAACATTCCTTTATTCCTTTACTGAAAAGGGGGGGGGGGGGGGGGGGGGAATCAAAAATATAAATCCTGCATCTGAAAGCTTAAAAGTTATAGTCCAGTCCTCCTCACCAAGGTCCTGCTATTCTCTCTAAATCACTTTGTAATCTAGACAGTCTGGCTACATTGCCAACACATCAATTATACTTTGCATGGTTTGATTGCTAGATTTATTAAATTCAATATAATTAAGCGTGAACCTTTTAGTATGAAATCCATATGCTGTAAGTACAGGAACAAGTATGTCTGAAACTTTTAAAAGTTAATCATTAGTAAAAGAAAAGTATGATTTTAGATCTATAAAACAGTTATACAAAGCAGACTACATTTAACCTTATGGAAGCACAATGGGCCATGAAGTACAAAGCAAAGATCAGTATTCCATGAAGTTATAAATGAGACTAAAATACAGACAGACATACCGACTCCTGGAAGATCCAAATTTAGTCCATTACAAATCATGAGTAGACTAGAATAGTAACTCATTTTTCTGCTAGAAATAGCTAATTACAGATTCAGAACCAAGTTCAGCAAGCTGTGCAATTACCAAAATACAGACAAATTGAATGACAGGTATAATTTCAGTTGTTATGCAACTGGAAGAGTGCAGGGAAGACCAAGGAAAGCTGCTCTTGGCACTTGCAGAACTGCTGTTAAGATAGACAGTCCCATTCTTCGTAAATGGTCATTAGTAGCATTTTGACAGTTTGACCAGAAGAGATACTTATTAACATGAAGGTTAATTTGGTGTTAATGACTGCTTAATTTCACAGATCTTGCCTGTACCAGAATAGCAATGCTAGTTTATTAAAGCAGCTATATCCATTTTTATCATTTCTTCTTTGTAACCTTTACAGTGTTCTAGAGATTTTTTTTTTTAAACTCTCAAGATTTCTCTAGGAAATCTTGTAGAATTTGTTACATTAAAAAGCCATAAACTTAGTCGCAGCAAGAGATGGTTGGCATCAGTGCTGTCACCACTGTGCTTTTAATGTAATTCACATTTTGCCCTTTTTAGTGATAGTTACCGGTTTTGTGTCAAGAGTTTAGAGCCAAAATTGTCAGTATGATTCCCTTTTAATCAATTACATTTCTTCTCAGAGCACACTCTGTTAAGCATAAGACAAGCTAAAGCTGATAAAGGTTAAATTATTTTAAAATCAGTTTTAAAACAGTTCACTATTTCTCTAATGAACAAAACAGTCCATTCTTTCTGATTCATCTTTTCTGTTTTTTTCATAATATTTATATAATGAGGTAATAATAATTACCTCTCATCATCTAGAAAAGGGAGGACAGAAACAATACTGCTAATTCTGTAGCCCTGACCAATCCCCCTTGTGCAAGCACACAGATCTTATGGAAAAAGAGTATGTCCCAGGAATTTCTCAGAAGGTATAATGAGAAACAGGTAAAAAACTTGCATTGCTCCTAAACCATTTAGTGCTTTTAAATCATCATCTTATTCTACCTGTTCAGCTAGAAGCATGAAGGTGCCATGAAGTGACAGTACTTTAATTAGGAAAACAAGCTGCCTTTACCTTAAACAGTAAGTCTCTGGATACCCCTCTAAATGCACTGAGAAGTGTTAGGGTGGGATTTTCAAATTAAGGATGGGAACTGTGTTGTAAACAAAGAAAATGAAGAACAATCTGAAGCAGAACCAGGCTCCCACTGTTCCCTGGAAATAAAAGAAATCACAGCCTCTTACAATGAGCGTTTTCCTGTAGCATACGTTGAATTCAGAGAAGAGCTGTACATTCAACACTGTCTAACACTGAAAAATCCTGCTTTGTAGATGGTAAAAAAGCCACTCTTGGTAAATAACATTTATTGCAGAAATAAATAGTGTAGATTTGTCTTTGTAGACAAGGTAAACAATATTGATATCTCATGTTCATATCACTGAAATAGTGTGCTATTTTATCTCCAAAATGTAGAGCCTGGCATGAACTATATTAATCAATGATCATGATGTAACGTGGTCCTTGAGAAAGGAAAGTTCATCTCAGGATGCATCGGGCAGTGACTGCAGCACAGCTACAGAAATATTAGTGCTAGGTGACAAAGCACTGATGAACAATCATCTGAAATACTATTTTGTACAATTCTTGTTACCCACATTCAGGAAAGATACTTGAAACTGTACAAGTATAGGAAAGGTAATAGGGATAACAGGGCAAATCAAGAACCCATCACACAGGCTGGTTTAGCCTAGCAAAGTGAAGGCTGACAGAGACACTCTTGTCTGCTGTGTGAATGGGATGAAAGAGGAGCATTAGAGAAGTGTAAGAGCTGTCTAAATTTAAGAATGCTGCTTATATAGTCACAGTGTATATGAGGTAACCCTGAATAAATTTAGGTTCAAAAATAAAGGTGTCTAACCATGAAAATAAAGAGGCTATCAAACATCATCCTTTTAAAAAAAAAAAAATTGTGTGCACCAAGCAAACTTTAATGTAATATTTGCACAGTTCATGAGGGATTTTGTTACACAGTTCTTATGATGGAAGCAGAGAGAAGTTTTTGAACAGGAGAGGAGATTTCCTGATAAAAACTGGTAGGGTTGAAATGTAAAGAGCCAACTTTGCAAAGAGATTCTTTGACTGTCAGTCACAGCCAACTTGGAAACAAGCTCACAGTAGACCATGAGTGCATGGGCATAGTGCAAAGGTTTTCCAGACGAACCGAAACATTCCTTTCTCATCCAAAGAGGAAAACTAAAAAGATGCTGTCAGCTTCTCTGAGCATTCAGCACCAGGCACAATTACAGGACAGTTAGTCTAGCACTATGCTATGCTATTATATTTAGATTTCAAACCAGATGGACACAATCTAATACTTAAATATTAGAATTTTCTGCTTGAATTTTAAATAGATCGTCTCAGTTCTGACTCAGTCTCAGACAAGTGGTGGCAGTAACACTAGAATTTACATAAAAGAAAACCACAATGGATTACAAATTCAGTGAGAGGATGGCAAACTAGACATAAGGCTGAAAATTTTAAAACTTTGCACAATAACCTGAAACACGAGTAAAAGGCAGAGGGCTTTCATCCAAATACAATATTTCATTATGTTTAAGAACATTCTTGTCAAAACCAAAATTGAGTTATAAGATGAAGAGAAACAGATGATGAAATAAGATCTTCTTATGTTCTACTCCACTAGAAAAAAAGCAGGTAGAGCTGCAGAGAAAAATCAAGACACAAACCTTTTGTTGCACCTTAAGCCTTTCAGGTTTGCTTCCTTCCTCCTCCAAAGTAAACTTCCCTTAAGCTGAAATCACTCACAGATATACTCGCAAATAGATTCTTAGTTGTATACAGAATTCTGTCCAAGGTCAACTTTGGCAGAAGTTTGACAATTCCCATCTCTAAAAATGCATATTTTACAAATGGCCTTCATTTTAAGCAGTGAAGACATCTGTTTGTACAAAATTACTCAACCAGCACACTTCTGCAAGCATCTTTTCTCAGACAGCTTTATTGGTTTGCTTTACATTTAACATAATGTTAAGAAACATAAGAATTTTTCTAAATTTGTTAAGCACATTTGAAGGAGTATATATTTCATTAAGATAGCATCTTAAGCCAACAGTAACATCACTCATTTTCCACAGTAATCTCTGACGCACTAGGAAATATATGCACTGCAAGTACCTAAGTACTGTACTGGAACAACTACTGGTACGCAAGGCCACAGCTTGGACACTCAATCCATGTCCTAACAGAGGGGAAGAAGTAATCAAAAGAAGCTTACCAAGCTTTCTTATAATAATCAGTCAAAGTCATTCCTTATCCTAATTCATTGTCTCATGCGAATTGTAGCTTTATAGGCAAAAAATCTTATTTTATTGATATGCCAAAATCAATAGCTAAACTAGTTCAACAATCAAAAGCTGTCTGCCCTCCAACTGGTAGCAGACATGCTGAAAAATACTTTTAACTCAGGTTTCTGTGGCCTAGATCAGCACTGTGGCAAAACTGGAGATGAAACTAACGTTAGACATTGCAGGAAAAATCCTTTAACATTTACAAAAGAAATTTTAAAATTAACCAAATTCGTTCAGCCTCTTCTAAAGTGATTATGCAACACACTATAAATTTGAGCAGTACCATCTGGTAGGAAGATGTACAATGCACATGCATCCATTATTCGCACATTTTCACACTGTACCAAGCCTCTAGGGGAATATATTTTACCATGATATTTGAATTGGAAAACATCATTTAAGGTCTCAAATTTGAAAGGAAATGGTTTGCATTTAGATGCAGTTACAGAATTAAAAGCTAAACTCATAATACAGAGTAGCAATGATATGCACATTTTCTAGTAAAATGGGTCAGGACAGAAGGGTATTTACATCACCATTTTAAACATCTAGTTAAGTAGCTAAATTTCCTACACGGACACTGCACAAACCTGACTTAGGTCCACCGAATGACCTACTACTCTTCACTACCTGTTTGGGGGACATTTTTAACTTCAGCAGAAGCAAAATAACTAAGGGAACTGCAAATACTATGTAGTAATTAGATCCACATCTCAATGCTGAAGGCTTACTTGATTTCAAGATCTCTTTCCTTCATTGTGCAATTGGTGAGTACAAAGCCAGTCTAGGGGATGAAGACTAGAAGAGATTATAACCATGCACTGCAAGACATAATTGTAGTAGCCCAACACTCACGTCAAAGGATCATGCTGAAATTTTGCACTGAAAACCAAACCATGGGGAATTTAGGTTCAGATAAAAATTATGTAGCTTACTTTCCTCTTTTTAGACAGCAGTTCAAAAAAAAAGCTATTCAAGGAACTCTATAAAAAATTATAATGACATGTATATTTACAGCTATTACCTATCCAGCTAATTGTCTCAAAAAGTTTGAAATAATATTAATTTTAAATATTCCTTGAGTTAATGGATAGAGCTTTTTCTCCCTGACCATTTCGCCTGACTAGTATCCAGTTTATACTGCCAAATCCTACAAACAACTGTAGAGGCTTAAATAAAATAATCAGAATAGTCATGAGTTCAATACCTACTGTAGGAGCCTCAAGGCTAGCAGTCTTCATATCTTCTTTCCTATCTACATTAAGAAACTAGACAGGACCAGGTGGCAATTTTGATGGATGTTAAAATAACACTTTGCTATATTTATGAAGTTGCTTGTGTATTTAGTCTACAAGCAACCATTACTTAAAATTAAAATGCATATCTTGTATTTATTAAAATAGACATCAGATGGGAGTTCTTGTTGTAGAGTCATGAAAATTTAGAAGACTGTGAGAACATGTCAAAGAACCTCTAGTGACTCTGGCCTATTTCTCTACAGAAGGCTGCTTCACACTTCTTTATAGAGTAAAGAAAACACTATGAGAAAGCTCAAACTCATCTGTTCAAGGTGTAAAATACATTACAGAAGTGTGATTAGAATCAGTAAGAGAACTGTTGGGATTTTCTCACTGGGTGCATTTATTTGAATGTCAGCAACTTTAATCTAGATCACTCATTATACAACAGGACCCTACATGTTCAGTGATATTATTGGAAAGGCACCTTTTCAACCTGGATGTGTTGCTTCTCTGTTAGTTCTCAACAGAGCTTGCACAGCCAACCACCTTTATAAAACTCAGAAGTAACTTGCACAAATTAATGAGTTTTATCATTAAATACCCTTTTAAAATATCATTCAAGGTCATGACTATGCCATGAAATGTTTTTCTACAATATACATTTCCTTTGCATAAGCATATTTGGCAGGTAATCTCACTCACAGTACAATGAACTTCCTTCATCAACTCTGGTTTAATTGCTACCCAACACACACACTCTTTCCCTATTAATGCTTTTTGACAAATTCACTGCACAACAATTTTCATTACTTGTCCTCTCACGCAAAATGGGCCATTATTTCTCAATCACAGTAAGTTTTCAAAATGAACCAGTTTTTAGTACAGATGGGTGCGGGTGTTTGCAGTATAACATTTGGGATATTACCTGATTATAGCTGATACAGTTACAAGTTTGTCAAGCACAGCTGAAGTCAGAGTAGTAAGCAAAACAGGCTGTCTTCTTACCATGACATTACTTGAGAAAATACTACCTGCTGTTGTTAAAAGTAACAGAGAAGACCAGGGTTTTTTTCCCACAAACAAGACGCTGTTGTGCCATCCAAATGGAACAGAAGAGGTTTTGAGGACCATTACTGCATAACCCTTCTGTGACAGGGAAAACATATCTGATTGTAGAAATAGCTCAATGAAAGAATTTATCAGAAAAGGTGATTTACTGAAGCCTTTCTCGTGCTGTTTCTTCAGCTCAGGTAGAATTCCTGGAGTTAGACATGCTTTCTCTGCCCTACCAGGATTCAGCTCCTACTTGTCTCCAGGAAGGCTCCAACTTTCTAGTCGATGAGTATTTACTTACACAAAACAGAACAGCACTAGAGAAATCTCTGTAAATCCACCCACCCCTGCCCCCAGCCTGGAGTTGATGCCCATTCTGAAACGAGTTCATTCCAAATTCACTTTCCTGCATGCCAGGGGATTATCACAGGCCTCTGGTAGTTGGTCAAAAGTCATTCATATTTAACAGTAGAATACTGTGAGAATCTTTTAGGAAACTGCAGGAAAACTCTGTAAGAAGAGGGTAACTGAAAGGAGGTGACTTCTCATGTATGACATGCAGTACTGGTTTGGAGTTTGTACAACCTGAAAATTCTATGAGCAATTGCATAACCAGTCCTTTGAAGTTATGGACCCTCTTCACCTGCAATCTAAATACGTGAAAACCACAACTGCAGTAATGAAATAGGTATCTATACATTTGTGTGGCCAAATACGAAGTTTAAGAACTAGGGTCCTAGACAAGGAAGATGAGTTTGCACAGATTCCCATCTCTCAGCAAAAGCAAGGGTTACTAGGATGTTCTTAAAAGTATCATTCTTAATTTAAGCTGCAAAATAAAACCTCTCCAGTGATCCATTGCATAAACAGTTCATTTGCATTGATTCAGACTTGCTCTGTTTGCCTTCTGGTCCAGAAATACGACATGAATGAAGCTTTCAATGAGGTACTTAGGAAACACCAATAATAATTTACACTCGAAAAAAGGTGCAACCTCTTTTTTATATAGCTGACTATAAAGCTGCAATTTTTCCTCTCTGGAAACTTCAGGTAGCTATATATTGTATTAAAGTATCAAAAAAGTAATTTCAGAAAGTTTTTCTTTTCAAGTATTTTTTTCCCAGTCATTTTAACAGGGTAAATTAAAATCAAACTTTTCTATAAAAAATGAAAGCATAACTCTAAAGGGAAATGCTCAAAGTTGATCCTTGATCACACGTTCTAACGTTCTAATTCTTGGACAGTCTTAATTTCATTACATTAAGGCAGAAGGCAACACTTGAGATACTTACAGAGCCTATAGGTAATTGTTTATGTTCTCTCAACTGCAAATTAACTTTATTTATACATATGAAAACTCACTCTAAGGTAACAGATGGGAGCTTCTGTGGGAAATATGCACATAAATTTTAGGTTTCATGTGAACTGTAGATGAAAACAAGCATACTGCCTCAGATTGAAATCTCCCAGCTGTATTGATTTTTCAGAATGGAACATGACTAGGTTATTCACAGATGCTCTCCTCCCGCAGCAGCAAGCTGCTCTCCCTCCTCTCACGGGGAAAGGGGCACTGAGGAGACGCACTACTGATGGAGCTGGGGGGAAAAAAATTACTCCAGACATGAGCTGCAATGGATCTGAATGAAGAAGGAAGGAAGAGGACGGAAGAAATGCATTTGTTCAGGAGTCTGGGAACTTTTTATTTTTTAAAGAATTTCATTCCTCTTCTCCTCTAGGCATCTCATTCCCTTCATCATATATGTACATATAACTCCACTATGTGGCCTGTCTCAAACAGCTCTCCTCTCGTCATACACAGCAACACTAACCATCTCCTCTGTCTCTCCCTCACCCCAGAGGAGTGTCAGTCCCAACTATCAGCAGATATTCCCTTCATCCTCTTCACTGTCTGGTCCCCTACAACCTTCCCAAAAGCCCTGCACTGAGCCTCTCTCCTCCCTACCCCAGTCCCAGCATCCACGGCAGGTTCGCTGCAGCTCCCACAGTGCATTCCCTACCTGAGCTCACCGCTACCCAGGGCAGAGGAAAACCAAGGATGCAGGGCTGGCCCAGGCAGGTTGTCAGTCCACACCAAAACAGTTTGCAGAATAATCCCAATCCAATCCCCACAATTCTCTTCAGGTTGTCTTGTCTCCCACCTTCACAAAGTATTATGTTATGCCCAGAGAACTTTTAAGAAGGGACTGAGCAGCGAAGCATGTGTGGTAGGAAACATGTGGTAGGAGACTCCAGCTTAGATTCACAGGACTGGTGATTTACACAGGGATGGACACAGCTGACCTTTTCTTTTATTAGCTCCATTGACCTCAGCTGACAAGCATCCCAGCAACTGAACAAGTAGGGATGCATAACCAGTTAATTAACCCCTTCTCAACAAAGCCCCAGTACCTTCGGGCATCATTCAGTAACATTATTATTCAGTAACTCTGTCAGTGGGACATCCACACAGACTCTGCACCAAACATCATGCTGTAATAGTCTGCAGGAATTCTGTTCATGATCTTAGGACAAAAGGATATTAATCAGCAATTTTGAGCAGAAACATTTGATACAGTCACAACACACTGCCAAGGAAGATTTACTTCTTTAGTGAGGCACAAGATTGCAACTGCTGGAATTCTGTCTCCTAGGCATTCGAAGTCTACAGCACCTCCACAAACTCTAAGTTTACTCAACTAGAAAAACTAAAAATAAACCCAAACAGTAATGATGTGGCAGACTGACATTCATAGATGCTGAACTCTAATGCATATCAGCGCTGACCTAGAACAACCAAAGTTACAAGGGAGCAAGCACACTGTCATTTCACAACCCACAGTTTGCCCTATATAACGGAGGGGCACTTTACTGGCCATAAGTTGTAAAGAAAACCAGCAGTCAATCACTGTCATAATTACAACTCCTTTTTCTCTTACTGTATTCCTCACAGCAGACAAGAAAACAACTCCTGCAATTCCTCCCAAGGTTATTCTGCACACTCCCACACAAGAGGATTCCTAATCCTGTAGGTATGGATCAATGGAAGTTATGAATCACACAATTTTAGAAACAACCAGTAGACTGTCAAGAGTTTGTACATGCAGCTGATACAGACACCAATCAACAACAGTTTCCCTTTTAACTCCACTGCCAGTGACAGAGTTCCTATCTCAACACAAACTCTTAGGCTGTTAGCTGTTATCATTAAGGCTCCAGTGGTGGAACCAGTCCCACACCCCGAGACAACCGTTCTGGTGTTATTTACACGCATGGACATGAGACCCACATACCAGATCAACTGCACAGAAATGGTACACAGCGGCTCCTAAGCGCACAGAGCAGCTACGGTTGCAGTAGGAACAACTTCATATAGACAGATTCAGATGTTCCTACTGGATGGTACTCTAATTTTCCCATGAGACAAGCAGTTCTGACAGTCCCTGAAGTTTGCAGCCGGAAGCCTCATATAAGCAACAAATGAAGCTACAGCAGAGAAATGATGGCTGCTAAGTCATCATCTTGAGAAGCAGGAATCACAGATGTAGCGCTCCTGTGACATCACGTTCAGACACCTGCAAGCTCTCAAGCAATTTGTGAAAGAATTAACTGTAAGATGTGTAAGATAGGTCCTTGCTGTAGTAAACCAGGGAATTCCTTTTGTTAACCTTCAGTGTACAAAAGGATGCAAAACAGACAGCACAAAGGGAACTCTTCTCCGTGAAAAATTCATCATCTTTTGCAAAATATTGAACCCAAGTCCCAGCTTTCCATTTTTTGTAAGGAGTTTTATGGCTAGCATACCAATGCAGCCATCCTTAAATACATCAACCAGATGTAAAATGATACAGTAATATCTTCCTGAATATTCAGAAGATCAGTTAATCAAAACTGCTCTATCTCAGAGGGATCATTAGGAAGCACAATTCTCATTTCTAAACTGCAACTTCCAATCACTACTGATCATTCTAGCAAATATACCCAACTATTATGTTCATCCCACAGCTTAAGTCATCTCCCAAATGACTGCTGCAGCTTCCAGTTTCATTTGTTATTTCCTCAGTGGTGCAGTTACGCATGAACATAAATAATTATGGCACAAAGAAATGCAAAGTTATGAAAAGCATCAAATAAATGGGATTTATTCATACCAAAATAGTTTATATGTGGTAAGGCATAAAGTTATGACATTAATTATAAAGTCATATCTATTTTCAATTTCAAAACCCCAGTTTAAAAATAAACCTAAAATTGATCCATAATGTTCAGTTATTTTTAATGTTAGTTGCCCACAGCCTCAATTTCCATTTCAATTGTTTAAGTCTACAGGATGTACATTAAATGTGACAAAAGAAAGACGTTTATTAAATCAAAAGTACTTCCTCTGAACTAAAGCAGAAATCCACACTCTCCCCTTGAATGCAAACCTCAGTACACCCTGATAGGTGTTTGTAAAGGAACTTGCATGTTTTATAAAAAACCTCCTTCTGTTCTGCCAGCCTTGACTGCACGTGATAATGTGCTTACTTTACACCAGCACCTAACTAAAATTTGGAAACAGGTACTAGTGGGGAAAACGGGCTTGTTACCACACAGTGTAGCTATGAAAATTTATAGGGTGGACTAGGAAAAAAAGAGCTCTATTTTTACCTGAGCCCTTAATTCACATAAAAATTAAAAGTGAAACACTACACCTGCCACAGAATGGTGGCTGGCTAATCTTCAGGATAGCTGCATACGAAAAAAGCAAAATTCACTTACATATCTTAGAGAAACAGTGAGCCCAGAGAAGTTATCCCATATACCACGGATAAGTTATTCCAAAATGGGCTCCTGGCATAAGAAAAAAGTTGAAATTTCCAAGAAATAGGAACCAGAAAAAGCCACAACCAAAAGTTTTACTTCCCTGATGCTTGGGTGTCTTGCCTCTCCTCACCATTATGTAAAACACTTGAATACAACATGCTTAAAGTGATCTCATTCAGTAATCTCTACCAGGGATCTAAAAGATGCAAGAGGTTTTTTACAAAATCTGTCTTCAAGCCATCAACTAAATATTCTACAATCCATGGGTAACAGCCCGGAATGAAACAGCATGCTGTATTCTGGCTTTGTGACCCTGAAGCTTTAAGAAATTATTTACATATTCATGAAGATCAGCTTGAATTTCAGAGATGTTGCTGCAGAAGATCTACACCCCAGAGAGCAGTCATTGCAACCTCTTGGGAGGAGCTCCCCGGGAGGGAGAAACCTGATGTTGTGAGAGTCAATTGCAGGAGACCATGAGGAGATGATGAAGTGAAAGCCATTGCCCAAATAACCTCCTCAGGTGCAGCCTTAGGGTGTAACTAGGAGATGGGGCACAACCACGACTGACAGCAAATAAAAATACTGGAGTCAAAGAAAAAGGTGGAATCGAACTGCAAGGAAACAATATCCGAGTTTTCACCACTTTGAAAGTTCTTTGGCAGAGGAATCTAGTGAAGTGCAGAGCCCTGAGGCTCTCCATGTTGCAGGGGAAATGCTGCAACAAGAAGTGCAAAAGAAGTATTTTAAGGAAAGTCACTCTAACACGAAAAGAAGAAGTCATCCCACATTTTCATGCCCTGTTCTATACATCCTCTCTGAAAAGCTATCTCCCACGCACAAAGTAAGAGGAGGATGGTCTCACGTATTAAATTTTACAAGTTAAATTAGGAATGTAATAATCCTCACTTTTTTTTTGTTACATATTTTAAATAATTAAGCAACGGAAGCTACTTGGCATCAAGATACCCACTCCCAGTATAAAGCAGCAGCTTGCGCACAGCTGCGCCCTCAAGGCACGTTCCACAGGCCAGCCCGGTCTGCGCTCCCTCTCGAAAGAAGGCAATCGCTCTGAAGGAACTGTCACCATTAATGTCACTGTAACAGGCACTTCTGATGTGTCACCAATTTGAATCACCAGGAATGAGAGATAAAGAAAGCAAATTTCACCATGCTTACAGACGAACACTTTATTTAAAAACCTTTCAAACAAAATAACCACTGGCCAGTTATTTTGTTCCCAGTCATGTCTATTCAAGGAAGCATCCAAGTACCTGTTTATGTGTCATTTTAACACTTGTAACATTCCCTACAATGAGCCATGGATGTGCAAATGACAAATGTCAAACGCTTCCACTTTTTTCAACTTATACAAAGCATATGAATCATCACACTATCATGCACATGAAAGCCAAAGCTAAATAGAGTTTATTGTTAACAGATGTCTCTCTAGAACTTTTTTTGAACTATTATTCTGGAAGTCTTTCCAAAGATTTAGCCACATCTCATCTGCCTCCCCTTGACACAGACCTTGTTACAAATCGTGAACAATGATGCATCGGAGGTTCTGCCCCATCTCAGAGGCTGTACCTGTTGTCTAATTCTCAAGCATGTTCAATATTGCTTGTCAATACATAAGCTACAAATCCAAAAACGTTGGGATAAGAGTTATATATCACTTGTGTTAGCTGGCAAAATCTTGAAGCTTTTCTGCCCAGCAGCTACCAAGGCTGGGTAATAGGTTCTCACCCTCTATTTATACTTTGACTGACAGTCATGCCAAGAGGGAATCCTTTCCACTAAAACTAATTGTTTTACCGAAATGCTGCCAGACAGCTCCATTACACCCCTGATGTGCCAGGGGGAATTATAGCTTTTATTTGCACTTTCCTCAAAATAGCTCAGTACTTCATGCCAAGATGGGGATCCTGACATTATTCACAATTTGAAGGAGGCAAGCTATCAGTTATCTTTAAACAGAGCACTGTTCCACTTTCTTTTTGAGAAAAAAAAAATATTCCATATTCCAAGAGAGGGACAGTTAATAGCACCGACCACTTCAAGGGTATTTCAGACAAGAACAATCTTTTGTAAATCCCTAAATTACCTGCCACAAGCATATGAACAGGAAGGATCAGTTGAGATCCCTGTTTAGAAACTCCTTTGGTAAGTAGTTGTTGATTGCTTTTTTTATGTAAATGTACTCCATTTTCACCTTTTAATATGACAGAGGGAAACACCTTTCAAATGGGAAGTGCTGCTTATGTTATAATGAATTTGCATACACTGTGCAGCTACATTAACTCATGGAGATTTCATAGCATGGACTATATAAAACACATTTCTTTTAGTAATTATAACACCTGTTCACGCGATAGGCAGAAAAATGTATTCATGTATATGATCATGTCAGTTTTCTCCCTCTGCATCAGTACCTCACAGCCCAGTTTTTTCCCCCATAACCAAGTATCCTCCCATGGTCTCACTTCCCATTGTCTCATTTTAACTATGATAGGGTGAACTAGTATTAATTATCATTAATAATGATGAGCAAGTTAAAGGGAAAAGTATAACACAGACAAAAAGAGGCAGCAAGAGACTTTTTACTGGACTAAAACCATTTTATCCAATAGCATACTCCTTGCAGGACTTGTTTTGCACACTGTCACATTACAAAAATTCTCAGTTTTGTCAATTATCTACAGACACACTGGTATTATTCAGATGGGACACAAATTGTCTCTCCTTGAGAGACATGGCCACCACACAATGAGCTCCGTTCGCTTTTTAATTTTGCACACATACTGCCAACTTCAGTTTGTGAAGCCTTCTTTCAAGGCTGTTTGCTTCATTTCAGATTTCAAAGCACAATGATCTTTCCTCATACTGTGTTTTGCCCAGTGGTTCTCCTGTGCTATGCTTACCCTTCTCAAAAAGTAAAGAACAGAAAAAGATGCAATGATATAATGCAAAACCTGATTGTTGTGGTACTGTGTTGGAGTCTGTATGGTACTAACATGTAAAGTTCTCTGATTAATGTTAGTGTCACACATAATGTTATGAACTTGCCCTAAACAATTCAATAAATTATTGGTATTATGCAAGAATAATAATTGAAGATCAGGGATGAGATTTATTTCTCATCTTTCATAGGCCAGTGGCACAGGGGTAAATACTCTTACAAATATGAAAGGAATAAATACTTTAAACAGAAAAGCATCATTCAAGACTTCAGGTATTATTCTGCTTTTACTATATGACATGCATATCCACAGTTTAACTCAGTGGATTAATTGCAGCCTCACATCAAGAGTATTTTCACAGAAGAACATGCTAACACTTGCTTAATAGCTCACAGTATCAATATTAGTGTAATATTTCAATAGGTACCAGCATCTATCTCTAGCTCAACTGATCTACTATAGCAAGGTGTGCCTCAGCAGAAAAAACATGGTTCCTAAGTTTGTTCTCAATGCACATGCAACCATGTAAATGCTAAATCAAGCTAAGGAGAAATAAACAAGTTTGTTTGTCTTTTACGGTAATGAAAAGCTATGTTGTCCACAATGTGAGGCCCAAACAAACACAGAAGGGGAGCATTTCACAACCCATGCATTATTTCATAGGTACTTGTGCCATATTGAATATTTGGACATGAAAATCAAGTTACTTGAACAGCTAGTGGATTACGTGTCTATTGGGAATATTTGGTAATGCAAAATTAATACTCAGACCCAGTACTCTACTGATCTCAGTTGGGATTTCCAGCTTATTTACCTGATGCTCTTTTTGCAGTGTGTGCCAGTTTTAGCTGGGATAGAGTTAATTTTCTCCACAGTAGGCAGTATGGGGCCATGTTTTGGATTTGTGCTGGAAACAGTGTTGATAACACCGGGATGTTTTTGTTGCTGCTGAGCAGCACTTACAGAGTCGAGGCCTTTTCTGCCTCTGAGCCCACCCCAGCAGCGAGGGGCTGGGGGGGCACAAGGGGCTGGGAGGGGACACAGCCGGGACAGCTGACCCCGACTGACCCAAGGGACATCCCAGCCCACGTGGCGTCGTGCTCAGCAGATAAAGCTGGGGCAGGAGGAGCAAGGGGGGACGTTGGGAGCGATGGCGTTTGTCTGCCCAAGTCCCCGTGAGGTGCGATGGAGTCCGGCTGTGGGAAGCGGGGAATGAATCCCTTGTTTTGCTTCAACACTTCGTCAAGGCAGTTCCCAAAGAGAAACAGATCATCAGGATTTTAATCAACATGGCAGGTATTTTAAATGCCAGAGGAAAATATGGATTTTCATCTACCTGGTGTGGTCAGTAAGAGACTGTGCTCACTGGACTAACCTGGAGAAAATGGGAAAAGTTAGAACAGTAAGCACCAGAGTGGGAAAGTATGTTGGGTTATTGATTTTCCCCCCTGCCGCCCCTAAGACTAAGACCATACAGCTGGCAGAAACTACTTTTCTGACAGCATGAATAATAGGATCCTCTGCTTCATTCTGTCATAATGCTTTGGCTAGTCACTTCTTCCAAATCTGTGTGTCTCTTAGTGTCTGCTTCAACTGTAAAATATTACAAATATACACAAAAATTATCTATGAGCAGAGAGTACATGGTATAAGCTAACACTGCAGCACAGTTCAACAGTCCAAATGTGAAATAACAATGCAGTAAAAATTGCTGCTATTCCCAAACCACAGATGAAGTTTGGGAAAGCAGATTTACTGTCTCTCAAAGCACCGAGCTCTCAGTACCCACATGAGCAGAGGAACCTGACCCACATACCCTTCTCTAGGAGTCATGCCTGCAACCTTTCAAATTCCTCCCACGTCACAGAAATACCTCTTCATTAGCAGCACCACTTTCTGATCAAATTTATCACTTACCAGGACTAGTTAATCACCTCTTAGAGAAAAGCAGCAGAAAATAAATACATCAATAGAAGAAGACATCACAGAAGACAATCCATGTATCTGTTGTTCATATGCGAGCAACAATTATTTACACACTGGTATCTGCCTTTGCACTGTACTTAAACCCTTTGAGGATTACAAATTTTCCTGCATGTCTATTCAGGCATTTAGGTACTTACAAACTTAAATGCTCACTCTGGGAACAGGCAAGTCCCAGGGTCTGATTTTAAGTGCATGTTTTATTTTGACTAAAATTAGAAACTCTGAATACATGGTGGGTTTTTTTCAAAAGCGCCATTGAACAGAAGAGACTAGACAGACAAGACTTCATTTGCTGACTTGCTAGATGTTTCTTCCTGTTTTGGTCTCTTTGCAGCATGTTGATCTTCACTTTGGAAAAAGCACATGGTGAATTCTGCAAATTTGCTGTCCAAAATAGCACACAAAGCACAACTGCCATTCCAAGGCACTTCCAACGAAACTGAGGCAAGAGGCCAACTCTCACTTTTAGCAGAGGCAGACCACAGGCAACTCAGCTGAGGCCCTGAGGGCTTCTGTGTGCCAGTCAGACTAGATCAGATGCAGCAAAGGAGCAAAGGAATGTAAAAGACAACTTAAACTCAAAATACCTTTCCAAAGCTCTTTGTGCATCTGCAGAATCAGGTCTAGAACACAAAGACCGTGCCAGCATGGGGGAGGAAGAGGGGAATTAAGGCACCACTGATATGAAGAACATACAGCTGAAAGCAGATGGCGGTCCTCAAAATCAAAAACCTAAACCTCAATTGATAAAGGAAACAAGGGGAGAAAAAAAATCCAAAATGGTAAAAGCATTCCCAATCACATATTTACAAGAATCAGGGGAACTATAACATTACACAAATAATTATTGCCATGCTGTTAGAACTACATTAATGAGGAAAATCACATGTGGGCTCAAGTCCACGAAGCAGATGCTTTTGTGGGGAGGTAGAACTATTATAACAAAAATGCCCCAAGCAAAAAGATACCAACTACCCTGCAGAGTCAGGGAATGAAGCCTTGGGTGTTCAGAGGAACTGGCTTTGTTGGTGTACCTGGAGGCAGCTCCAGGAGTTTTGGCTGGGCTAGTAACACAACTTTGTTTCATGACTCTGCACATGCTCTCTCTCTTCTGTCAGGTAAATCGGTAAAAATGGAAATCCTAAGTGATAACGGGTTTACTAATGTAATAATTTATTGTAACTAATTTGCTAAATTAAGCAGGGTGGGTGTTGTAATAAAAACTATTGTAACTAATCTGCTGGGCTGGGCAAGGCGGGTATGGTACACTTGAACGACCTGTAAATGGTAGACAATTAAATGTAAAATGGGCCATTCAGATTGGAACAATGTAACCGTGTCTCCGAAACCCCACCTAACATTAGATGGGAACAATGTAACTATGCCTTAAAAAAAAAACTCCACCAAGAACTGATAAGTAATTTCTGTTTGAGAGAAAAAAAAAAAAAAAAATCCAATAGGAGAAAAGCGCGCCAAGAGACCAAGGTTTCGAAACTTTCAAAAGACCCAATAGGAGGAGGACATGCACCCCAGCAACCCAAATGATCCAATGAAAAAGAGCAGGACAATCATCTGATGAGAAAGACTGGTTAAAGACGATGACACAAGAGTATAAGAACGCGGGGTTTTTTGAAATTCGGGGTGCGTGTGGCAGAGCTGCGGCTCTCCATGCACCCAGCGCTGCTTTGCCTATTGCCTCTCACCCAAAATTGATTGAACCCAAATAAAAATTTTTTTTTTTTTAAATGAAAATTGGCTTCGTCTGATTATAACACTAACACAGAGATTAAGCCATGTACTTAAAAAAGAAATCCATGAACTTGGACACAAAACTACAGTAACTTTTCCCAGCACTTCATACTGTCTTATTTAATGACATGAGTAGAAACAGAGCACACACTTACTTTCTTTTTCAAACCGAGATGTATCCTTCTTTTTACCTCACTCCCACTGCAAGAAAGCAAGGGTCGTTGCACAAACAGCAAAACACTAAAACCACGATGTTGCTCTGACTATTTTTCTTCTCTCCCAAAAGCACAGGTATGAGTGCCTTAAAATTTCTGAAGCACTTCTTTTACACTTGCACTGGCCTTTTCTTTCCACATGGCCACATATTCTCATTAGTAAGCACTTTATCACAAAATAATTGGCTTCTGCAGGTCCCTGAAAATGAAACAGCTGTAAGAGGTAAACAGATTATGATAATTCCAGTATTAATGAAGTCTGGAAGAAGTCTGTATTGCTTCAGGGAAGAAACAGGCTGGTCACTTTGAAACAGAATTTTATTCAACTTGCTGTTCAGCCTTTTTTGGTGCAAAAAAATATTTATACACAGTACTACCCCTGTGTTACAGACCATATGTAGCATTCATTAGCACATCACTTTAACCCTCCTCTGCAGACACAGTAAATTATCAGTAAAGACTTTGGCCATTTCATTAAGGTATTATAGGAAGAACATTCCATTCCTGCAAAGACACCATTTCAGTTCTTTAAACCCAGCCACATAGAATGGCAGAAAAATAATGCAGTATAACTAATGTTTTTTATAGTCTTCCTTCTCTAATGTTCTGCTGTGTATGTATATCATGTCCTGCACTTACAGCAGAGCCTCTCTTTGGAACTGAGAATACATCCTTACCCAGCTTGAATCTGCACAAAAAATTACGGATTCTGAAATGCATTACATTCTGTAGCCTTTTTTAAGAGCTATTCAATAATAAAATCAAATTCTCAGTGTTAGTAACACTGATTTCCAACTGTTCAACAATGCCAAATGAAGTACATTGTCTCTGAGGAACCCTTCACAACTGAAGGCTGTGCAAGCTCTGTGAGCAGACACCTGAAATCATCAGTTCCTCAGGATAGCTGTGTAGAAAAACCGCAGTAGCCCAGGGGAAAGAGTCAGGAGAGATTTTCAAAGTTGAAAAGGATATTTATCAATATCTCTAGGTCTCATTCTCTGTCTCACTGAGTTTTTGAAACTCTTTCTCACCGCTTAAGTCAGCCACAGATGGAAGTGGCACCATCCGCATTACTGCTGCTCGAGCCACACGGCAACTGCTGGCCTCCAGGCCCAGGGCTGTGCTCCCCAACATGCCCGTGGGAGCACATCTGCTACACACACACCACCCACAAGGAGCACACCCAAGAGCAACTTATCCTACCTCTAAGGCTCAGGTTTCCACCTGGAAGGAAATAGTTAGTTTGCTCCAGGTACAATCTCAGGAGGGAAGTAGCATCAACAAAGTGTGGTCAGACAAAGGACTGGGACCAGGACCCTGAAATGAAATTACAAAGTGCCTAAAATCCAGAAATATGCTTATCTGTATGCTTATCTAGATTATTTTTTCTTTAAATCTAGGTAATTTCTTTTAAAATATATCCCCAGATATGAAGAAACGTAGTTCTTCTACATCTCTTCACGGATACCATTCCATCAGCTTTGCTCCCTCACTAAAAAAAAACAACCATTGTACTTACACAGCAATTTCTACTTCCTTGACCTGGTTACTTACAATAATCACACTGCCATTACCTCTCTATATTCCCTGCACACACATCAGCTCATGCCATAGGACATATCCCCCACGTGTCATGGACCTCACTAGAAACCCTTTCTCCAGAGCACAAGAAAGAACTAATGGATTTTGCTCTATGAACTGAACCTTTGAATAGAAGTCAGCGTATTCAGCAAGTCAGTTCTCAGTGCCAAAGTTGGTTGGTCTAGAACTCCTGATTATTTACAGAGACAGAAATACCACCACAGGCTTGAACCTGGAAAGACTTATTTGATCATTAAGATGTTTTAAATCTTTCTGGTATTTGGAGGTCATAACATTAACATCATTGGAAGAAATTATCACAGTAACTGATAACAGGCAGAGGCAATTGGGTAGGAGTGAGAAACTTGTTAAACCTGATAATCTGCAAGAACATGAAGAACATGAACACTTTATGATTCGCTTCTACATGCCTATGTAACACAGAAACCAAACAGAACAAAATTAATGCATCCTGTGGAACATATTCATGCAAATGCAGCACTAATGGCTTGGTTTTCCAAAGGAAAACAAGGACAGTCAGTTACTGGAAAAAAGCACAATGGGAATCTGATTTTTACATAATTATGTACACATTGCTATCAAGCAAAACATCAGATATTCCCATGCTTGTCCCACTTCTGTCTTCAATACACGGAATAGGAATGAATGTTCAGCACAGCCATTAAAAACTGCAGCATTTGTGTGTCCAGCTGTAACTGTAACCCAGACTGCCCAACAAATTTATGTAGTGTACACCAATGCATAGCATGTCTGATATGGATGCAGATTATGGTGAGACTAGAACACAGAGCTCAAGGCTTTCACTGTTACGAATACTGTAACCTTCCAACCATGCAGCTCCATGGCTGTTAACAGGTTCTCTTTTTCCCTAATAAAACAGGATGACATGTGGCAAACAGCGCTGTTTTTCCAATGTCTTCATCGCATCTCTCAATAATTCTGCTGCTGCCTGAGGCACAAAAGAATAAAATACAAAAAGGCAGAAAGACCCAAAGAATAGTCATAAATTCTACTTAGAATGAAAACGTAAAATTAACATTTCCAAGAAATAAAAAATATATCCTTTTCTAGGAGCTGAAGCATTATAAATTCTTAGGACACAGTTTACTATATTCTTACAAGGATCCCAAGGCCAGTCTGTCTTTCCAAGGCTGATAAGCACAGTCCTTGCCTTTCTGATCAGCTGTACAGCAGGATTCTACTCATCCCCCTTCACCAAATCCAGCATTTATATAAGCCTGGCTAGATTTGGAGACAATCTTATTACAGTATTGGATGGTTATCTCAAGCTTTTTATAAATGTAAAAAATGTAGGATTAGAAAGAACTTTATGCTGCAAATCCTCATCCTTCTTCATTCATTGACCAGCTTCCATCATAACACTAGCTGGCTTCTTGCCATTCCTCAACTTAATTTTCTTTCTAAATACTATTCACTACTATCAATTTCCCACCCAAATGATGCCCACCTTAGTCTCAGTCCTCCTATCAACTCATTTTATGTTTAATCAGCTTTTCTTCATCCTGTATCCAGCTACCATATCCACCTCACAGGCTCATTTTTACTAGATTAAACAAAACCAACTCACCTCATCTCCTGCAAGTGAGACTTTCCATTCTCCCATCACTAAAGTAACTAATTGCTAAATCCATTACAAAATTAGCCAGGCTTTTTTAGAATGCGAGAGACTAATTGCAGACAGTGTTCCAGGAGTTCCTCTGTTTCCTGCAGTGGAGTGAAATTGTCTCTATTTCCAATAGCAACACTAACAGAAAAAAGTACAGGAAGACCCTGCCAGTTTCTGGCCCAGAGAAGTTTGTTGGACGTAACCAGTTCTTAGCAAGATGTTCCAATTTGGTCCTAGTAAACAGAATGCTATTCTTGTTTTACCTTTTCATTTTTTCTAAAATATCTATTTTTACAGTGTCTCAAAGCTGATAAATTTATTAATACTACAAACCGCAAATTTAATCTACAATATGCTAAACTATATATTGTGGTTCCATAAACAAAGTATGGGGTTTTTTTTTTAACTGAAATACAACGCAACCTGGTGAATTCAACATACTGTCTTTTAGCTGTATTCTTATTCTAAGAAAATTTCCAGTCCTGGTCAGACATAATTAATATTCAAAACCTGAAATAAACAGCCACAATGAGCAGCACAGAGATTTTAATCCTATCCAACCGGTCATGGAGAGAACTGCTAAAATCTGGGTTAATCCTTCCAATCCTTAGTCAGAAATTAAAGTCTGTGCAATTGAAATGGTATAGCAGAATTAGATTTGCTTGTGGTAAGGATTCAATTAAACCAAAAATTAAGATCTGAAATAGCTTCAGTTAAAATCAAAGAAGTGCATTTCTACTGACAGATATTATAATCCAGAAGAGGCATTGTACTGAGACCAAACTCATAGCCCTTCTCTCCACAGGAAATTAATTTGGGACAAATCCCAGACACTGATTTTCAGATAGGAGTTTTGTCAGAAAAGAATAAATCAGCATTTCTCCAAAACAATAATGACAACTGCTAGACTGGAATGCCATGAGTAAGGCACAGCCTCCGGTTAAGAAAACCACAGAAATGAAGACAATTACTTAACATTGCAATTTTATGAAGCAGATTCTCACAAACACCCTAGTGGCAATTTTAACTACTTTATATTTGTTACTGTACTCAAAAACATGACATACCCATTAGATGTAAAATATTTATCTCATATCTATTTATCTGTATTGGGCAGGGGATTGTTTTTATTTTTAGCAAACTGAGAGATTACACATGTCAACACAGAAAATTTTAAAAACGAAAAAGAGAAGACACCACTCTCCCAGGAGCAATTTCTCTTGAAGCTTCTTTATCATTTGATTAAAGCCTGCACAAATCAGGCTGGACTAAATCTAAAATATAACAAATAGTCTGTCTGTGCTGTTGCAAGTCTTCAGACTTGTCTATAGACAATTTATGTCAAGCCTGAAGTTTATGGTTGTTTTCCTGATGAAGTTATATATGAGATCACCTCGAGACCCAGAAAGCCAGTGCTCCCCTTGAGCCTACAAATGCCACGTCTGTGCACTTGTGTAGCACATCACACTGCACAGTTACCATGGGAGGCAAAAGCAAAGTGGCAGTAAAACTTTCAGTTACAAACATTTAAGGTCTACAGCAACAGAACAGAGGCAAATATTCAGCTGTAGCCCCCATGCCAAGACAGCCAGAGGTTTCAACCTATTGCATAAGCATATTTCTGTAATCTTTGTTGCTCCAAAGCTGGAAGCTTTTACTTGGGCAAGGCTCTTTGAAGTTGCTTTGGGAACTGGATCTCTGCAGATGGAAAAACAAATGATTAAACCAGCTCAATAGGGAGTCAGACTTACTGTACACACTTGATTTAAAAAGAAGCTAAAGGAAGGAGAATGTGGGTTTTTTTAATACAACACTAGAATGCTTGTTAAGAAGGAAAATATACCACCATCTGAGCTAAATCAGAAAAGCTGTTTTAATAACAAAGTTTTTAACTGGGTCGAACATGCAAATGAAACCTTAAAGTGACTTCGCAAAACAAAAATCTAATTACCAAAATGAAATTTAAATAGAGTATCGGGTTTAACTTAAGTAAAACCGGGTAACATGCCGACAAGATATTTCTCCAGCAGTCCAGTTAAGTCATTTGAAGGAGAGCACCCCGAGTACCCTTGCAGCACCAAACCACTCCTTTAACTAGAGACTGGTCTTCTAAGCAGAATATGCCTTAAGGACTTTCCACCTCAGATACTGAGGCTATGTCTGCATCGTTATGCCTTTTACAGAAAGAACATATGAAGCCCCTTATTAGAAAGGCAAAACCCCCTCCATCTTCTTGTTACATTGCAGCATCCAAATCTTCAGGAAAAGCATTTAAGTAGGCATCAAAGGACTAAATATTTTAAGTATTTGCTTAATTTGCACTTGCTCATAGTCCTCTACTTCATGAAATCAATCATGCCACAGCCAGGATCCCACAAGCAGGATTTCTGCTTTCCATGTGGGACTCACACATGACCTGGATGCTCTCTTTTCGTAGTAGAAGTATGCTCCTTGGCATTTATTATACAAACGCCTTTGCTGACCTAGAGAATTGTTTTCCACATAAGTTATTTAAAACTAAGGTTTTGCGTGCCTATTACTTACTTATCAGACAGTAAAAAAAGCATTAGAGGTGGGAAATGAGCAAAGTATATTCTTATTTTGGCTTAAATCTTCCACTGCTTTCAGGCAGTGTTCACTGAGGTGTCCACTGCAGCTTAACAAATCAAAAGGACTTGTATCAGAATAAGGATTACTGAGCTGGACCATTACATTTTATTATTGGATGAAATAACTCACTATTTTAAGATCTCCACCTTGTACTGTGAAAAAGGTAAACCAGAAAACAGTTCCTCTCCAGCCAACAGTCATCTTATACAAGGAAACACACTTAAACAGAAATAAGACAAGCACACAAAAAAGACTGGTAAGGCTTTCAGTGACCATTAAAGGCATACATGTTGCAAACATGTTGCTGGTTACAGTTGGCTCCCATAAAAACTTCCCACATGTTCATTTAAGTTATAATTCAGAGACCATGGGAGATGTTTTTACAAGAAATTGAGAATCTGAGAGTATTTTTATATAGTGAGAAGCTATGGAGTAACTGTTCAGGATATTTTAAATGTGAAGATTTTTTATGTACACCTGTCCTAAGCCAGCTATTTCGTGTCATTTCACTTATTCACTGACCACTGGAAATAATATGCTATAAAATGGTGATAGATAGTAAAGAACAACAACAGGAAAGCTAAAGAGATTGTAGCCAGAAGACTGTATCCTATAAAAAGTTAGAAAAGGAAAGTGTGCAACATGACTTTTAAAATTGTTAAGACTCGAAAAATGACAAGATGAGTATATCTGGAAATGGCTATGAAGATCATCTGTTGACTTTAGCCAACCTGGGGGTAAAATCATAAACTTGTATTTTTCCTTCCACCAGTGAGCTTACCCTGCAAAGAGCCAAAACTAACCTTGTCTGACACTTTCTTATGCTCTGTTCTCCGAAGACATTGCTCATTTTCAACCTCATGATACAACCAGTCATTTAGGCGACATCAGTGCTTATGTAATTCACAATCCATAACTTTGTTCTGTGCACATAACTACAATTAAGTAAGTAAAGTAATGGCCAGTAAACATGAGTCTCAGAATATTTTAAAGCAATAGCAAAACACATTGACATACAGGGGAGACTGAAGAATCAGCGAGCCACCTAACACCGTGGAAAGCAATTTATTTTCATATATTTTACCTGTCAGTCTGTCCTGTCTCCAGGTATTCTGAGGCCCCTAATTAGATCTGAAATTCAGATTAATTGAATTGAAAATCAGTTATAAAAGGGAATCATGAATATATCTTCAAATGCTAGTTCCTAAAAATCCAAGGGAGTATGCACCCCTGCAAAGCACCCAAACAGAGTGAACATACACACGTAGAAAAAAGTACATTTATTACTACAAATCACAGAATTATTTAAAAATCTTCTGTTCTCTACAGAAATTGATGTTTACATAGAAGGACATCAGCACTGGACACAGTATAAAAGTGCATAGTAAAATGAAGGGAGGGTTGTATATAGGAAAGCCGATAGACTAACCCTATCCCAGAGGTTATACTAAAGGAAAAAATAAAAGCAGTAGGGCAATTTTAAATTACATCAGAAGAGAAGCATGCAGACTCCAAAACATCAATTACCAGATACTTAAATACAGCTTGGGCTTCCTACATTGCACCAGGAAAAAGCAAATGTCCCCCTGTATGAATATGTAAAGCTGATCAATGAATGCAGAAGGAATAACGCAAGACAGAAGAACTGCCCAAGGCCAGGAACCCTGAAGAGATACCGGGATGGAAACTGTTCAGAGTTTTGAATACTTTTGGTTTTCTCATACTTTTTCCTTCACAAATAGATCACTTTCAGCATCAGCAATTTCTATTGCTCGTTTATCACCACCTCAGCTCTCCACCAATGTTACCCTAGCTCACCTGGTTTAGTTTCTCATCCTTTCTCTGCTTGTTAAATATAAACAAGCTTGGTTTAAAGTTGTAAAAGTCTTCACCTTCTTCTTGGGATTCCAGAGAATTTTTATTTGCTTTAACTAATCTTATTTTAGCACAACTATCACCTGTGCTCTGTGTCCACTGAAAGAGTCCCAGTACTCCTAACATTAAGGGATACATAATTGTGAGCTGAGAGGTATATTCTCCCCTAGCCAACCTTGTTTATCCTAGATGTCAACTAAGGCAACAAATGGAACTAAACCAAACCCCCACCCTAACTCTAACACCAGGGTGACAGTCAAGTATAAAGGAGAATAGCAAATAGATGGGACACAGATGAAGACAGTGTTAACAGGAGGGTGTTCTGAAGCAGCTGTTTGGTGGAAGATTGCATACAGAATGGACTGGATAAGAAAAACACAGTCTAAGAACAAGCAAAGGAAACCAATGTTTCTTCTTACAACTTCTGTACCGCTTTGCTCTTACGTAGTTAAGTGATAGAGCTTTATGTTTTGCATGCTAAGCATTGGAGTCATCCACATCTTTCACTAGAAACCAGAGTCCACAACAGGAAATTTCAGCCTTTTTGAAGACAACAATCGTTAAAATGCAGATGGAGAAAGGAGAGCGGAGGCTATGGTAAAGAGCAAAACAAAACAAGGGACAGGGTTGGCTTATATACTACAAAGGTTATGTGACTACTGAAAATAAACCAGACCATCCTAAATGGTTCTTGACTAGAATACAGACACTCTCCAGAGTTTTTGCATCTGTTTTCTTATGATGAATTCGCAAGCCCTATCTCTTCCCAGGTAGGTACTTCATATAGCTCTGGTGCCTCTGCTAACACAATTTACCCAGAACTCTTAATTAGCCTCACACGCAAAAAATAACATGTAATTTGTCTGGTAATTATATGTTTCTGTAACTCCTAAAAGTAACTCATTACAGGAATGTCATGCACTTAGAACAGATTACCTTAATTCTATTTTCTGTTTATTCAATTATAACTGTCACTGCTAATTGTATTGTAAATTGTGTTGAGCTGGAAGGTGGCTACAAAATCCCAGCTCTTTTCTCTTTCATAGTGGTTCTACATATGCAGTGTGTTTCCACTAGACACAAAATCAATGTAGTGAAAACAAAGCAGTCCTACTGTTAATTCTAGTCATGTGGAGAGGCAAGCTGGTCAGCACAAATAGACAAAACTTTGTATCAACAAAATTACAGGCAGACATCTTGAACCAAAAGTTCGGACACTGAAAAAAACCCACACCAGTGCCAAGATAAGGAAACAAAAGGAAAAGATAAGCGGCTTCCCACCCAGCAATCCCTTGAATGAAACAGGTTTATAGAAATATCTTGCTCTGAGATGCACAAAAGGCAGGCTATAAACAGTTACACGCCCTGAGCAGAGGCCACGGAGCAAGACCAGCATTGGTGTCCTCAGTCATGCTGCAGCAGGTAACTTGTGTCAAGGAAACAGTCCAGCCTATCTTCATTAAAAGCCTGAAAGGAAATAACTATCCCAAACCTATGTGATAGAGATAGAAAGCCTAAAACACTGACTGAAGAGTTATCTGGTAGTAAAATACCTCCCCAAGAGAGCTTACTCAAAACCTAGATTAAAGGATACATAATTCTAACGTTGAAAGGTGTATGGTCTCAATCTGAAAAAAAATCTACTTTATCCAGGCTACTCAGAGATGGATGTATGTGATCCTACTGGGAAATTACACTACCGACAGCCAATTCAATACACCAAACCACAATTACTTGTAGGCTCCATCATGAGGAGCAGATAAATCGATGTACTTGAAAAATATTAAAAGCATGAAGATGACAACCTTTTCTTTTCTCACTATTCCTCTCCACCTTCAGCAAGGGAATCTGGAAGAAAGCAGAGAGAAGAACCTGCATGTATACAAAAAAAAACCAAACCCAGACCTAGCTTTCTCAGACCTGATCATGCCTAAATACAAAATCAAAGATGACTTCCAAAATAAATGGAAGTAATTTTGGAGCTGTATGCAGAATATTAGTGTTTTAATCAAATCTCATCCACAGCTCTCCAGTGTGCTTCTTCATGTATTACAGCCCATAGGGACTGCACTTTTGCTTTGAATTTGCCCCTGTCCAAACAGGTTAATCTTCCTAAGCATTCTCTGTTCTATAAATGCATAATCAAATTGTGATGTTTCACTGGTGCCCATGCTCCAGAAGTTTAGGACCAGTCTATGACCTCAGATGTGTTGCTGGGTTTCCTAGGTCAGTTTTAGTTGTCTCTGTGCCTGTTGAGGAGAGGAAGGGAGTAGGGATGGATTACATTAATTGTCTAGATATATACATTTATGAATTATTTCTTTAATCTGCACATGAAGCTTAAAGAGTCGGAATTCAAATGAAACTTAGCCACAAATTTGGACTAGAAACTGTTGATTTTTTTAAGTAGTTTAAATCTATCACAAAGGTTGATTAGGGAACCTTCAGCCCTGTGTATTCCTCAGCCTACCCCAGTCAACAGCAATGGACCCCTCATGTTTGAGGCCCAGAAGGCACAGACCTTTTTTCAGAGGAATTTTGCTCTTCCCTTAAATAAGAGATAATTTGTACACCTGGGACTCCTCCTCCTTCCAAGCACTTTGATCACTTAACCTTCATGTGTATGGGAAGTACAGGGGAAATTGCTGTTGGGAAAGGTGAGACAATCTTTGCAAGTTTGCCCAACACAAACTTACAGCTGCTGGACATCAAGTAATGTCCATGTGCAACTTGGAGTATCACATCTGCCTATCAGGAAACTAGATCATTTTCCTGTCAGTTGTTCAGCTTTTATACTACATTTCTTCTACATGCTTCAATTTCTTTTTTAAATATTCCCTCTTTTAATCAACCTTATTTCCAGTTCTGGCTTCACAGTGAGCCTATGAGTCTCAACTCCTCCCTGACCCAATATATTAAGTCTCAGGATAGAGGAAGATACCTCACTGTGGGCCTTCCAGCACAGCTGCTTTGAGTGCAAATACTCAAAAAGAAATGCTTGCTAGTTGCTATGCATTTACACAAGAACACAAAACCTTTTCCTAGAAACAGTGGGGAGACCCAAGCATACTCCATGAGCAGCACCACCTCTCTGGGGCCACGAGACCCCCAGCCAGGTCTTGAGAAGCCAGAGGGGCCCTTGGGTGGAGGGTGAACATGCAGCACAACTGGAGTTCTGCACTAAGAGAATAAAGCCATGTCCATTTTTACAAACCATGCATCTAGCTTATGCACCTCAATTGCAAGCACACGTTTTTTTTCTCTTAAGGACATTAAGTCTAAATCTAATATAAATAGCCAGGGATGCTGCTGCAGTTTTATTTATTTCAGTGAAGTACAGAAGAAAATATCTCAAGGATTTAAACAAACAATATGGTGACAGATGGTATGGAGACAATCCAGGCTGGCCTCACTCAGTAAAATCCACACAACCTCAGCTCCAGGAAAGAGGGGAGGCAGAGGAGGAAGAGGAAGGGGGAGGAGGAAAGACAGAGAAAAAAAGAGTACATGCAAGCTGGTCCAGATGACCACAAATTTCTAACAAATAAAACCAGTTGCGGACTGCAAAGGTTTTCTGTTCATCTATATAAAGCTCTTTGTAACATCACTGATGTAAGCTGATCTACCTCAGATATCTTCCAAGCGAGTCCAAAAACAGTATAAAGAAATTGTTGAAATTAAATTGTTAGTTCAAATAAGTGATAAAACACACTATTAAACTGTCTATTCAAATAATCATAAGCATTCTCTCAAAACTAACAGATGAAACATGAAAAATGTTTGACATGATATCAAGGACCCCTGTTCTGTTCACTGCATAATTTTATTAGGATTAATATTTTCAGGTATATTCTCTGGATATATTCTGATTGCCAGACATGACTTATGTGCTTTATAATAGCCTATTATTATTTTGTAGCTAAAAGGGAATAATTTTGGATTTTATATTTGAGAATGTCCTTGGGGAAAAAAATTCCAAAGATGTTACCAGGAAAGTCTGCAAGTAGAAAATTACGCTGAAAGTCTGGTGTCCTACTTTTACCACTCAGGAGACTGCTGTGTTATAATTACCTATAGGCAGGCAATAGTCTGGAGAGACTGCTACATCTGGAGATGATCTACAGCACTGACTTAATAGCAGTTCTAATATGTGGTTGATCAAAACAAAGACACTTAAGGATTTCTGTTTTCAAGAACTGTAAGAACAGTTTGAAAAGAAAGCAAACAGTACCTTTGAGATGAAAGTATATTGCTCTTCCTGCAAACAACTAGATCCAAGTGAAGCCACTCATCTCTCCTAAGACTGGCTTATAGGATCTCACCCTGCACCCTGGGCTCAGCTGCAACTATGCAACTCAAGCAAGCTAAAAAATAGGAACTTACACCTTACGCTACATCAAAAAATCAAGTAAACTCAAGAAGACTTCCATTTCCTACAATCTGCTTATTAGCTACAGAAATTCCCAATCTCTTCAAAAATATCTTCTTAGGGAAATTAAACCAAATATCCTTCCCTTCAGCTCCATAAGTGTGACAGTTCAAGTCTACTCTCACAGTATTCCAGAAAATCCTCCATGTTTTCCTTTGTTAAATAAAGAAGAAAATTTTTGTGTGGACAACAATGAGGAATATAATCATCTCAGAAATAGCTAGGAAATCCTTTAGAAAAGAGAGTGGGAGAGAGAGCAAGAGGGCAAGGCTCACGTCATTAATGTATGCTCCTCCGAGTTCCGAGACGCAGCTCAAAGCAGCAAACACTGCAGCTCTCCCTCTTAAAGCTTTACTTTCTCATAGCGATGACAGTACAAGAATAGTAATGTAAACCAGCATGCTGTATCATAACCGCCTCACGCTCCCAGAGCGCTGGCTCTTGTTGAAGAAAAGCACAAGATATTGTTTCCGCTCACCCCATTCACCTCAGTAAGACAGATTTCAAGTATGTTTTTAACCATTTAATAGCAGTGATTATGGCATGTGTGCTTAAAGGTACAACTGCAGATGACAAGCCTAGTTCTAAAAACCTTTACAGATGTGCAAGACAATTTATTTTTCATAAATATAGATTGACTTTTATGGAGATAGTCAAGTGAACACAGATTTGCAAATGGTACATTTTTATTGCAGATCAAAATAAAAATGAGAATATCTAAAAGTTATGCTTCCCGTAGCAGCATTAGTAGAGCTAGAAGGAAAATCAAATTCAGGTGCTTCTTTAAGAGGCAGAAGCTGGAAGTATTGTGTGCAATGAATAGTGCAAGCTACTGTATCTAGACCTGAAACAGCAGTTACATGAATACAGGTATTTTTGCACCAAAGCATGCATTAAACTACAGTTTAATCTTCCAGTCTTTTACAGTACCAACCAAAGCTAAAGTTAACATGCTCAGGAGTATAGTGCCACACACATGCTAATATTAGATTCAGTAAGGGCCAGAATGAAAAGTTACAAAATTTAAATTTAAGATTTTTTGTAAAAATACAGGACTGCTTTTACAAGCCAGCTAGATGAGCTGGACAGAAATCTACATAATGCATATGGAAGACATGCAAATTGATGATCAAACTAGATGAAGTATGATCTCCAGAAAAGATTCTACAATAAAAAAACTAAGCCCAAGACCCCACATTCATCTCAATTATTTTTAAAGCATAAGAATTGAAGCACAGTTATGCATAGTGCAAATGTGAAGTGTGGCTTTTCTTTTTTTTACTCTTTTTTGATATGATCACTGCGCAAAGAAGTTGTAAGACGTGTAAAGGGACCTTAAGAGCCATGTACAAAGTCATATATGGATGAGTGGAAATCCTCAGTACCTGAGCCAGGAGTCTGGGTGTGCTTTGATCACAGTTACAAGGCTGGGCCTAGAGTTCTGGTTTGCACAGGTGCAGTATGGTTTTTGTATCACAGGAATGAGGAAAACCAAAGCAATTGCAGCTATGTCTGTAGTGAGCTGAAAATGACAGGTGATGCAAACATCTGCAAGTATTTCAGCAAAATACCTGAAAAATATCCACCAAAAGAATGAACAAGATTTTAAAGTACAGTTTCACTCAGTACTTATTCAGTTATGACGCGTTAACAAATACCCCAGCAGCACTATAGGACACGGGGGGGGGGCTGGCAGAGGAGATGAACATGAGTCAGCAGTGCACCCTTCCGGCCATAAAGCCTAACCAGGCTGCGTGAGCAAGAGCCCAGCCAGCTGCTGCTTGAGGGATTATTCCCCTTCCGTACTCCTGAGGCCACATCTGCAGTCCTCGGCCCCGTTTGGGGTTCCCCCATCAATATACCCGAGTGAGTCCAAAGGACCGGAGCGTAGGAGGTGCGAGAAAAGGCTGAGGGAACCTCCCCAGAAAAGAGACTGGCACAATTGCAGCCTACAACCATGCAAAGACAGAGTTGGACTCAGGCTTAGAGCAAAAGAACAAGAGCCTGTGGTCACAGCACTGAGGGAAAATTTAATGCACTATAACCAAAATAGCTGCATGGTGAGAAAGGTTAAATACTGGAACAGATTGCCCAGAGAGGCTGCGGTATCTACATCCATGGAGCTATTAAAAATGTCACTGGACAATCTGATCTGACTTTGATGTTAGCTTGTCATGGAGCTAGGGTTGGGCTAGACAGCCTCCAGTGATCCCTTCAAACCTCAGTTGCTCTATGATTCTATGTTTACTATTTTCGAGAAGGATGGGAGTGAAAAAAGGAAAGCCAAAGGTGATGGTAGATGCAAAAGGGATTTTATACGAAACAATTAAATGTGTTCATTGTCAATATTATCAGCAGAAAGACTAATAAAGAATGTTAATTTAACCACATATAGTACTTATTTTTTGGAAACAGAAAAGAAATCTTTTGAATAACATTTCCAGAGCTGTTTCAAGAAGCATCATGTTGTAATAGCCCTGCTGGAAAACTACCTTCACCTTCAAAGCTGTTTGGCTGCGCAGTATAACTGCCAGTACTTCCACAACAGTAAAATGCTTCAAGTTATGTATTTCAGAAAGATTTCTAATGAGAGATTAGAAAGACTTAATTTTGCGATATGCAAAAGCAGTATGGTTCAAAGACACTAAGGATTCCTGAATGTATTTATAATACATAGGGGCTTTTTCCCCACTTGAGAAGGAATCAAATCCTTTAGTTTTGCAACAGAACTAACCACATTGTTCTGTTTTAGAAAAGTATCACAGACACTACCACTATCATGATAGCATGTGGTGAAACAAACATAACTAAGTTTAAAACCAAATGCTTAAGTCAGGAAACATTTCCTAAGTAATGTTTGGTTAGAGATCCCTCAAATGTCAACAGATACAGGATGAATGAGCAGCCAGACTGTTTTCAGCATCCTCCAAGGGATGCTGATGCACAGCAGGTTGGCACAGATGCCCCAGACAATTCTCAGCTTGTTTCAGCAGACTATCCCACAGCTGAATGTGTTTTAAGTCTGCGGCAGAATTGGGGACCAAAGCCAAGGAGCAGTTCAAGTGAAGGCAGATCAGCTAGGTTCAGAAGACATTCCAGTTTTGTTGGCTTCGCGTGACTTGTCAAGTTTCATACTCTGTATCAAGCAAACTCATCTCCTGAGGTGGTGCAGGCAAAACTTTCACCAGCCTGAAGCAGAGCACGGCCAGCTGCGCCAGCAGAGGAGGCAGTCTACACAACACCCCCTTCACAGCAGATGTTCGCACGGGGACTCAGTACTTCAAAAGCTCTATGTCCTGCATTAATCACTGCATGCTCCAAATGTGGGCATCTCTCATTTAGAAACCCAGAACAACTTTTTCTTTTTTAAACAGATGGCTCATCGTTTCAGATTCACATTGACATAGTATTTATTAGCCATAGAGAATATGGCAAGCTTATCTACTCCGAGTCATTCCAGTAGAGTCTTCAGCAGTATAGAGCATTATAGACAACTTCTCATTTCCATGCCTTCAGTTTAGTTCATGTTTAGGACAGTTAAGCATCATATAACAACCACTTGGCACAGAATTCACCGAACTGTTTGCCACCTTTGTGTCAGCCATGCTTGTTGGACTACAAAGAAGCAGGTACTACACACACACACTTTGAAGTAAAAGTCATCTAAAACACAGTACCAGCAAAATGCCACAGGGGAGGCAAATATCTGTTAGAGCCACATAAGGACATAAATGAAATGACCTTATTAGAGTGCCAGAGAACTACATCCACAAGCAGGAGTGAGACCAAGCATCTTCTTGCATATCCAGCCATCTCAATGTATGAGACAAAACAGAAGACTTTAAACACCGATCAGCTTCACAATTTAGCCAACATCCATGTGTTTCAGCTAAAATCCTGTCACTGACTTGGAAGGCAGATTTTACATTTGCAGACCTTCTCCCTCAGACTTCATCTCCTCTGCCATTATGACAGCACTGTGAATTTCACCTTCAACTCCCAGGAGTTCTTTCCTAAACAAATGGTTAATCGAGTGTCATATGCATGTCTCATTACTGTGATGTTCCAAACCCAGCTGGAAGACATTGCACATTGCAAAAGCCAAGTTCAAAATAAAGGCAATTTTAATTACATGAACAAACAATTCCTTCAGCCCATTCAAGCTACTGAAGACAGCTTTGTTAGAGTGTCTTAACACAAAAAAGAACAATTTTGATTTCCCTAGTGGAAATCTTAGAAGCCAAGTTTCAGCACAAAAACGTTTTATTAGCAAACTGTGATAACCCCTAAAATCAAAGACAGTGATACAATAATGACTATTAGCATACAATGAAAAGAGTATTAACTTACTGAGACAAGAAAAATACAATCTATTTAATTTTCTAGAGGCTCCTACATAAAAGTAAAAAATAGATCTGTATCAGTGACATCCTGCATCTGCTACCGAGTGTGAAGTCGATTCCATAAGGATTTCTGCCAGTGTTTCATCAGTCAGCACTGGCTGGGATCTTCAAATGTTCTTATACTGGCATAGAAAGTTGAGTGAAATATGTATCAAATAAAATTCCTAAATATATATAAAAAAAGACAGCTTCATAAAGATGGGTAAATCTGTACAGTAGTTTAAAAGTACATGAAATAACTGCCTCTGTAACTTGGTCGCTGCAATTACATTTAAGATAGTAGTATTGACTGTAATGATCTTTCCATATAAATCAAGATGTCAAAGCCATTGTTATAGATTCTTTGCTACAATTCAGCACTTACTGTCCTCCCCTTGTATGACATAAGTTTAAAGGAAGGCTGTTCAAAGTACCAAGAGAGACAGGTCTCTTATCCCAGTGGAAAAAGTCTTTCCCAGAGGTGAAAAGTTTCTAAAGTTCAAAGCTGATTCCTCAATTGTAACTAATCATTGCATCTTTCCTGCTTCTTTTTCCCCCCCTCAAGTTATGAAACAACATATCTGGACCACTTCATTTTTAGATGGATTCAGAGAGCAGTTTACTATTCAAAAGCCACTTGTAAGGAATAACAGTATTTAACGAATAAGAAACACTAAAGGGTACACATGCCAGGAAATAAGTTACAATTAACACTGAAATGCTGGAAAACCAGTAAAGGACTTCCTTCCCACACTTGAACTCCCTCTTCATCTATCCTCTGAGCTCCTCTCAGACTTTCAGGCCAAGCAGCAGCCCATGAAAGGGAGCTGTCGTGCACGGTACTAAGCACCTGTTCCAGAAACAGCAGCAATCACTTCACTAGATCAATGCTGCAGTGCCAGCAAGGATTTCTTAAAAATTCTTACAATGTTAAGGAACATGAGCTGGGTACATGAGTCACTTTTGTCATTCCAGTCTCACAACAGATTATATAAAGAGATGTTTTCCAACAAAACAATTTGTCATTCTCTCCAGACTTCAGAGAAGCCCATTGTGAATTTTTATGAACTACAGGAAATCAGAAGTATCTGGCTAGCAAAAATCTAATGTAATAAATACAGTGGATACAAGAGCTGGTTCAAGTTTGTAAGACTACTTAATTTATAACCTGTAGTCCATCTTAGTATGATTGTCCTATCACTACTATTGTCCTCAAATACATTCAGATCTATTGCTTGCTATTTCTTATAAGAACACAGAATATCGGCTTATAATTTTACATCTTATGCCTAAAATAATTTTATGGACCTACTATTTTGAGGTTGGTTTTATAGCCATATGTCATATTTGCTAGTAAAATTTCTAAACTGACCAGCATTCAGTGTACTGGAGAGTTAAATTTCATTAGGACTCCTTTTACAACAGACAGAAAGTTGAGTTTCAGGCATGAACCCCAAAATATTTCAGAATATTTGATGAGTGATCAATGAGGACACTGTTCCATATACTTTTTCTTTTTTAAGTACCGAGCCAGAATTAGAAGCATCCTTTTTGAACTGTTTGTAGTGATTATTCACAATAGAGACCAACACAGTGAAAAACATTACACTAGCAACAGCTTTTTGTAGATTCTCCTACCTTATCTGCCATTATCATGGAGGCCCCGCCATGAATTCCAAGAATTGGAATAGAAGTCTGAGATGAAATAAAATCCAAAATCTGAGCTACTGCCTCCTGGTCAGTATCATCTCCAAAAACCACTCCATGGATCTTGGTGCCTGACATCAAGTCGCAAACATGTGTTATGATGCTCTTAGGGTCAGTCTGGTTCACCAGAAGGGTCACTACATTGACATCAACAGTCAGGTCTGCTGTCATTTCTCTGGTCCAGAGAGCTCTGATATCTCTCTCTGTGATAGACTTGGTCCTTCCCAGAATCACTGCAATGTTCAGGATGGGATAACTTTTCTCCGCTCCAAAAACAAGATCCAAAGGCGCCAGAAGAGCTTGGAGTACCAGGAGCGCACAGCCAATTTTCCTCATCTTTGCCAGCTTTATCCCCTGTAAAAGCGATCACATTGTATGAGAAAAACAGAGAAGAAAAACACATACACTCTATACATCTAATGAAGGTTTTAAACAGAAAGCTTCTGGACACAATGCAAACTTCAGCAGCTTTTTATAACACATTCTTCACCTTAGTTTCATTTCAAGTCTCTTATATGTCCTCAAAAAGTTGTCTTGCCAATGACAGTATTACAACTGGTCTCCTGCAAGCAAGGCAGAAAATGTAGCACAAATTCAGAGAGAAGACCCATTCAAATTCTTCCTGGATGGCCAACAAAATTAAAATGACTGAGATCATTAAAAAAAGACATTATCATCCTTCTCTATAACCTTGCTGTTCTAAAAACGGGTGAAACACAGAAATATCTTTTCCTTTGTCCTGAACGTCTATTTAAAATTTAGTCACAGTCTAATAGGAAGAGGTGCTTTAGCTCAAAACCAGAGAAGTGAGCCAGAGGTCTGCTGGAAACCCCAGTCCATGCACTCCATACAGCTCACAGCATCCCAGAACCATGCTGTTTTACTTCTGAAGATCTCTCCTAGACAGGTGCTGCTCAAGCACAGTCTACTGCATTTCTGGAAATGATTCAGAAGCACAATATTCTATCTTAATTCTTCTCCCTCCTCTTACGCAGCATTCACTTGAGCATCTCAGAACTGCTGATCTCAGACACAAAGTTGTCACTGGTGTTGAAGGGGAGGGTGTTCCATAAATGAGCATCACTGCATTGGTTTACTTCATGCCTTCACTGAATCTCTGTAGGGGGCTGAATATAGACAGAGTAGGACGGGGAGAAAGATGAGCCACAGGAGTGATCTGAACTATCTGAAGGAGGGAGAAGAGGGAGAGAAGGTCTGACTCCGCAAGATCACTCTCTGTTTTCGTGCCCCGGGGGATTTCCACCCCCATAACTGGCTCTCTGCTAGCTGCAACAAGGGACTCCCTGTGCCACATAAAGCCAAGCTTGTTGCAAAGCGTCACGGAGAAAAGAGTAGCGGCGGGGCTGTCCAATCAGGGGTGGCACTTGTCAGCTCTCCCCTCTCATCCTGCCAGCCCTGTCTCCATCAATCACAATCATCTGCTGCTGAAGCATACACCAAGGCAAGGGCTTGCTGTATCATCGCCTCCTTTCGAGGCAGACACGGAGATGGGCACTTCGAGAGCCCATTTAACCGAAAATCCCTGCCGCCGTGCTTCCCCGGGCACTGCGCCGCGGGCCAGATTCCCACCGCGGCAGCACCGGCGGTACCAGGGAAGCGGTGGAAATACACCCCCCTCGCCGCCCGCGGAGCCGGGGATCGGAACTGTAACACTACGCGCTCACACCCCCCGCCCCGGGCCCGCCCCCTCCCCGAACCGGCTGCGCCGCACCGGGCAGCGCCCGCGGCTCCCCGGGCCGGGGCGGGCGGCGGCGCCATGGCGCCCCCTGGCGGCCGCGGGGCGCCGTCCCACGTACCCAGCGCCTCAGGAGTCGGAGCGGCGGCGGGTGCCGGAGGGGCCGGTGCGGCCGGAGAGGCCGGTGCTGCCGGTGGAGCCGGTGATGCCGGAGGGGCCGGTGGAGGTGCAGGGCATGCCGCGGCCGCGGGCATGTCGCGCCCCTCGGTGCCCGGGCTCAGGGGCGGCCGCCGCGCCGCTGGCCGCACGCGTGATCCCCGCCGCAGCCTGCGAGCGACATCGCGTCCCGGGAGAGCAGCTACGCGGACACGGAGACAGGCAAAGGGGGGCTGGACACGGGGAGGGGGGGGGACGGGACGGGACAACGGCGGGGAGAAGAGGAGACGATGGAAAGCCGTTAGTCGGGCTGCAGACTGCACAGGGGAATAAATCAATAATACATATCGCGGTCTCATGTGGCAGGTGAACCGAAATAAAGTGACTAGACTCAAAAGTTCCCCCCGCCCCCGCTTCGCTTCGGAATAAATTCAAGCTCTTTCCCGACAGCAGCGCCCGTGAGCCCGCAGCCGTCCGGGAAACGTCCCTCATCCTATCCAGGTCAGGAAAATCCTGGGCTCCCAACTGCCCGTTTGCTCCCGAGAGGATCGCACGGGTTTGAGAGACATCCAGCCTGGAGCTAGAAGCGAACTAATTCACATGATCGAGGGCAGGAGTTTTCTTGACAGGTTCAAAACAAGCCTAATCTGGAAAACAGCTAAACCGGTGTGGGGTAAAGCTCTTTTTCATCTTGTAACGGAACAGATTCATTCTCAATTGTTCATAAACCCAGGGAGACACACTCTAGCAGATCTCTCCACGAAAAGCTCGGATTGCTTTGATTTTTCATTCACGATTTCCATTAAATACGCATAAAGATACTTTTCCAAGCAACCCCAGTCAAACGTAGGACGCTGGAGAGCCAGGCGAAGGGAGCCGGCATTCCCCAACCGCTCCTCGGTGCTGGCCAGAAACTAAGAGCCGAGCACCGAGCCCGGAGAGCCGGGGGGAGCCCGGAGAGCCGGGGGAACCGGGGGGAGCCCGGAGCGCCGGGGGGGAGCCCGAGGGAGCCCGGATCCCTGCGCGGCGGCCGGTGCCCCCAGCCCAGTCCCAACTGCTGGGCGGCGATCAGTGCCCGCCAGCAAGGCAATACTTACTGCATTCTCCCTCCACATAGTTCCAGTTTAAAGATCCTCAAAGTCATTTCAGTAGATTCCTCTGCAAACAACGAAGTGGAAAATAGGTCCCTTAACGCCTGGATATCATCCTGCAACTTGTTCCCACCGCAGTAAATACAAGCCCGGCAGCCCTTTATCGCTTGAAATCCCGCATGATCAAGTTTTAGCAGAGCCATTGCAACTGAGATTTGCTCTTTACTTTTGGCAGGAGGTATTTAAGCGTCTTCATTTTTTTTTTTTTCCTCCTCCCCCCCCCCCCTTTTTTTTTCCCCCCCTCCGCTGCTTAAAAGGCAATTGCAATGTTGCTGCAGCAGTTCCCCAGGACGGCAGCCTCGGAGCCCCCGCGCTCCTCTCAGCTTCTTGAAAGCGGCGGGGACTGGCACCGCCGGTTCCTGAAGGTGCGGCGGGATCCACCCGGCGGGGGCCGCCTGCGCGCCGCTGCGGGATGCGCGTCGCTCCGCGCCCCTCCGCGCCCCTCCGCTCCGCCGCCCCCGGCCCCGCCGCCCTTGCAGGGGCGAAGCTCACGGGCGCCTTGTCAAACCGAGACGAATCGCGGCTACTTTGAAGGCTTCCCCCCCCCCCCCCTCCCCTCCCTTTCCCGTTCTGCTTCCACAAGCACCAGCGAATGAGTCAGACCCAGGCAGCCGGGGGAGGGGGTGTCAGATCTGGGGGATCAGTGAAAACGCCAGGTTTGGGGCAGAAGAGTGGCAAACTTGAGCACTCCTCCCACGTTAACAGCCCCAGCGAAAGGCTGGTAGCCCGGGAAACCCCAGAGTGTTCCTTCCCTTGATGCAGGGGCTGTCAAGCAGAAAGCCCTGCCGTGGGGCTCAGGGGAATGAATGTGGAGCAGCAGCTTCCGCACCAAAAGCAGCCCTAAAAGCTCCAAGCCGCAGCCAAGTATCACAAAAATGCTCTGTAGAAGTTGGCTCCATCTGGGCATCCCCGCTGCTCCATCTCCCCTTCGACACCCCCCGACACCCGAGCATTCCGCCGCCCCTGCACCCCTGTGCCAGGCCCGCCGCGCTGCCGAGCGGCTCCTTCCTCCCCACCAGCCCCCCCTGCGCCGCTCCCTGCCCCACCGCACCCCCCCACCGCCCCCCCTGCCTCCCCCTTCCCGCAGCCCTGCTCCAGCTGCCACAGGGTAACTAACCACCACAGAGGTGACACCCCCGGCCGTGCTCCGGCCTGTAGAACCAGACCTATTTCCACACCGAACCCTTCCGAGGAAGGCCAAGTCACATGCTTTGACAGACCCACTCAACAAGGCCAGAGGAAACCTTTGGGCTCCAACAGGATAATGCCAAGCGTCCACTCACTGAAATTTGCTTTTCACCACGTTAAGACACAGAATACTGAGAACTGGCTCCCAAAGACATTTAATAACCTATCAGTTTTACTGCTCTCAACAGTCTCTCCATAAAATTCCCCAACAGGTCCATGTTTGGGGTTTTTTTCTCCTTTGAAAGATCTTATCTCCTAACTTGGAGATTACTTCCTTCGACATTGCATTAGTCTTTCTAAGCAAAGCAACTAAGCAGCTACAACTGTGCCATTTTTTAAAAAGATGTTTGATGGTTTAATGCATCTTTGCATTTCACCTTTGATGCACACTTTCCCCCTGCAAATATTACGGCGATGTTTGCTGTCAACTGGAGGTAAGGTTGCATCTCCATCCTTGCGTAAGGGTTATTTCAGTGTTATCATTCAGTAGATTTTGATGAAAATCCACAAAACCAAGTATTCAACATCCTCAAATGCAAGTGAAATTCACAATAGCAAAAAAAAATGTGGTTAACATTACCATATATTTAAAATATTAAAAATTACATGGTGTCTTTGGAAAATACTTGGTATGCAGTATGCTGTGTACAAAACATTGACTGAATTTAATAGTTTGAAAGACCAATACAAGAAATAGCCAAGTTTTCCAACTTCAGAGCTATATGATTTTCATTAATCTAAATGTAGACATATTTTAGACAAATTTAACATTAGTTCAAATATTTTTCCTCAATTATAAAAGTTTGTGAAATATCACATTAAAATTTAGTCCAAATTAATTTACAAATTAGAATTAGAATAAAACATAAGTTTGCCCAAACACATTGGGACCAATCTTGGCAGTACATATGCAGTCTTCCCAAAAGCCTCACTGAATTCAAGCAGATTACTGCCTACAGAGTTGAGTAAATGCTGCAAAATTAGACTGCTATTTTAGTAGACATCCGTAGCCCTTTCCTAGGTATATTTGCACAGTTTAATTTAAGATTAAAGGGAAGAGCTGCAAACATGGTAAGAAATCAACTTCACTCAGCAGAAACAAGAAAACAAAATTTGCATTTAAGTGTCTAATTTACCCTCATAATTTGTGTGTAAAAAGGGAACACTTATTTCAAAAGCAGTGTAACAAACACTCACATCCCTGCACTTGGGAGATTAAGTTACAAATTTAGTATTTTCATGGAGAACATTTATTCTGAAAGGCAGATGGATTGATACATAAGTGATTTCCTTCTCCATACAAACAGCTGCATACTTATCTAAAAGAAGCTACAACATAACTTCAAGAAGTTTGGAATCCTGCACTTCTGAGGATATTTTCCATCTGGGGTTTCCCTACCTCCTGCCTGCTACATAAACCCGTATTTAAAGGTCAGAAACTTTCTTCTTACTCAGTCCCTCCCAAAGCAACACTAAATCACAAGGTGGTTCCCCTTTTCTGAAAAATTACCTGTTGCAGAGTACACTTGTCAACAGAAACAAGCAGCCAAATTATCAGGTACAAGCAATGCTTCCAAAGGAGGCAGGAGAGGCAGTGGGGTCTAATGGTCTGGCACAAGGCAGATTTCTGTCTCTGCTGCCGACTCATTAGTGACACTGCGTCTATTACTTTCTCTCCATTTGCTTTACTTTACCAGCTGTAAAATGCTTACCTCCGACACCACAGACAGCTAAGGTCAAAGTCAGATTTCACCCCCAAATTCAGGAAAACTCCATCATTTTCTCTTGCCCTTAGAAAGAGCAGTGTTAAATAAAGTAAGTACAATCACCCTTTTTAGAAAGAATTTGTTCTTATGCAATGACACCAACGTTAGCCAAGAAAAATACTCCAACACATTAGATATCAAATTATTGCCGCTCTGTTTTCAATAGAGGTAGTCTTTGTTGCAAAATTTAAGCCATGATTGAAGAGATCTCTAAAACAAATTGCAGATCTACTCAGTAACCCTAATTACATGGAAACACCATTATATGATACTTCCTATGTTTTGTGATACAAAATGGTAACAAGAGATTACAGGTAACTGGCTAGGTTAAGGGAGAAAGGCTTACTTAGAATTCATTTCAAATTTAAAAATGTTTCTCGTTCCAGCAATAAACTCCTCTTACGCATAGGGAATATTGCCGTGACCAGTAACAATATGTTTACAAGCATCTTATTTCAGCTGCCCTGAGAAAACTCTCCAGCAAGAATTAAAAGGAACATTGATGCAAAGTCATTTTTCAGTACCACACAGCATCAAGTCTGAATGAAACCACTTGACTCGATGAAAACTTAACGCATAGCAAACAAGGATACAGTAACATAAATTTACTCTTGGGGGGCAGCAAAGTTACATACGTGCTAAATGAACTCAAAGTAAAATTGGGAAATAACTCAATTGTTTTCAAACTAAAACATTTGGTCACAGATGGCCCCCTTACTGAAAACTGGCTTAGCTCCTCATTTGGCAGTGTCCTTTCTTGCACAATTTACCAAGTCATGCATGAAATGATGGCCTTAAGCTACTCTCAGTTTTGCAAAGGACATGAGCTGGCTGCCACAAAAAAAAAGGAGGCAACATCACTGACTGGAGCTTGAGGCTGTTACAGCACTTCAGCTTCTTGCAAACAACCCTCAGCAGGGAAGGAACACCCAGGGGCAGTTCAGCCAGAGTTCCTCCTTCCCACCTCACCTCTGATTATCAGACTTATTCGAGATTCACCAGGACTGTGTCTTTGCCTCTTGATAATCAATTTCCCATATCAAATTAATCTTTACCTTTATTTCCAAATGCTGCTATGCAGTTCCCAAGAGAAATTCTCTATCTCTGGGTAATCACCCAATTAGTCAAATTAACTCTGAGGGTCAAGCCAGAATTTCATCATGAACTCTGTACTTTTTAATTAAAGCTGCTCTATTAAAGAAATCTTTGTCACAGCAATGCAGCCCTGTGAAGTCTGTGTCAGTAACAATCCCACTACACATTCAACTGTCTGCACAAGATCTGGACTTCAGGGAATTGAATCAGGTGTAAACACCTAGTTTAAGACTGCTTTTCTCCTGCCCTCCCTGCTCTCCCCCAATCAGAAATTGTGAAATATCAGTATATTTCTAATAAAAACTTCTAGGAATACCCAAGAAAACACTTGATCACTACATAGTCAGTACAGCTTGTTCATTAATAACTAGAACAGTAGAGAAACAGTAAAAAAAATGCCATTATTTATTTAGGCCAAAATATGATCTCCTAACCCTCACTGAACTCAGTAAAAGTGACAAGCCTTTATGAATCAGAATTTTTTAGAATACTATTTTAAGTCATCTTTTCACTTATCCCTGAACCATGTAAAACCAGCTGTTCTGTACCTATTTCTGGAGAGTGAGATGGGCCTGCTAGCCAAGCTGTTACTGGCTTAACATTAGTCCATCTAATGGATGCTCAGATTCTTGAAGTGTATAATGACAGGAGTAGTTTTACTCTTGCCTCACAGGGAATATGCTCTGGGTCTCCACATTTGAGATGGACTACGGTTATAGAGATTTTACATACCTAAAAAAGCTCCTATGTATATAGCTGACAAATCTTTTCAAAAGTTTTATCAAAAATTTGTTTTAAGTCAGAGTTTACTATCATGCTGCTCTTTTGAGGAAACAATACATACTTCTAAAGCCTAGCCCCTTGTGTAAGTACACAGGTATTAGGTATTCAAAGGGCTAAACAGACTTGGTAGGTTTGAAAATATTAATCAGAAAAATACCTTATGAATCTTGAAGATAGGTGAGCTACTGGTCTTACCGATATTAGTATTACCATAAAACAAACTTTCACGCAATATTCTGATGCTATTTCACTTAAAGTTTGATTGAACACAAGGAAAATTACTACTTATGACTGATAAGACAGCAGTGACCTCTCACACATTGTTCACTGGTGGCACTTGTTTGCTAAAAGAAAACTGTACTGAGTGGGAAGCACCAAGATGCCTACACTGCATCTGCTTCTCAGGGCTTCACTAAGCAAATTTTTACTTAGGGAATTGAGACTTTTCTAAATCCAGAAAATCAAATTTAGTAAAGGTCAATGGAAGCTTCTTATCAACATAAAGTTACCTCAGCTCTAGCTGGAAGGTATTTTTAAGATGAGTAGTATTTTGCTCCTTGCATCCAACCCAGTTCTCAGTTGTAGGCACTAGCTCTATTAAAACTAGATGCTAGAGGCTTATGAGACATCTGAGCCAGTAGGAATAGATCCAAGATAGAAAAATCTCCCTTGAACTTAAATTACAGTTCCACACGATGAGTCAGAGCCTTCTGTCACCTATTTCTGCCATACATGTTACATGGCTTTTGTTCATATACAGGAATGCTATTAAGCCACTTGAGTGTTAGTTTCCTTTAAAGTGCAACTGTCACCACTCTTCTAGGTTCTGCATTTAGTCTGCTCTTGCTCCAGTCTAGAGTAACCCCATTCCTTGCTTCCTATAGAAACAAAGCCTCTTGCTTTTTCCTGCCCAAAGGGAATCCTAGGCTGCAGTTCTCTCTATACCAGTTGTGATTATTAGTAGATCTAATTAGTTTCATTCTATTGCATTTTCAAACCTTGCATGGCTTAATCTCACTGGTGGGAACAACAAACAAGACAAAGGGGCTTTAAATAAACTAACATATTAAAACATATTTGTCTCCTACCTAAAATGCAGGCTTAGCTTACTTAGATGATCACATTTCTAGGAACTGATATCCAAAACAAGTATTACTGTAGTTCTGGAATCTCCCTCCAAGAAATGCAAATGCTACTTCACCTTCCTCTAACTTTTGTCTGACTGACAGTAGCTCTTAAGCCTGAAAGAACTGGCTTCTGCTTCTTATGGCAGGGGAGATCAAGTTGGATGGCAGAAGGAAGGATTCAAGGAATTTTTTCAGGTTGCTAGAAATACAGGAATTGTCTGCTCTCTTGCCTACCTGCAAGGTAACTTGTACGGAATTTAACCCTTACAAGAAGACACAGGTTTTGCTTGTGGTGGTTTCTGTACTGTCAACAGTTACAGGTTTAAATAGGCCTTTTCCCAGAAAAGTTACTGTTGACAATCCTGTTCTTTCCTCCTCTCCTGCCCTAAGGGGATAAAAAATAATTCATTCGTGTATGAATCCTGCAAAGAGAGGTCAAGGACTGTACAGGCTCATTTTTAGCTTTTATACATCATTACCTCTAAACCTCAAAGGTCACACTATTGCTTTAAACACTTGACTGGACATGGGATGCTCCTAGTTCTCCAGGTGTCACACAATACGGTTCTAAGTTGCTTTGAAAAGGAAGTCAGGTTCAGAGGTTGAGATTTATGCGAGTCCTACACTTGGGAGCCTCAGTTACACCAGGGAGGATATTGCTGACTGCAGACTTCGCTTGCAATATTGCTATGATCTGATCTTTCCAAGCTGGTTCAGTGTCCAAGACAGTTCTGTTCATATCCAATGATGTAAATCACTTGCACAAAGATTTGTGCTGTTTTCGTATTTGAACACAGACACCCAAATGTGTTTTATATTTAAAATACACATAGGTGCATCCTCTCTGATAAACTTTACTATTATAGCCATTAAGAAATACAGAAGCTGAAAGCAAAACAAAAGCATTTTTTTTCCAAATAAGGAGTCTTCTATGATTTACTGGAATGACTTCATGATCATCACCTCATTATAGCAACTTATATGGATATGAATGAAATCTATGCTTACATTACTGTCATTCACTAAATTGAGTTCAACTACTCTTTGAAATACTGCTAAACAATAGCACTGATATATCAACACAAGTATTAAACTTCTTTTCAAACTCGTAAGATAGACTCAACTATATGCTCAAGTGTATATTCTGAACTATAAATATCCTCAGTTTTGTTTTACCTGACCTTCTATATACTGTGCACACATTCAGTGATATTAGAACACATGCAGGGTTAGAGGTTCTTTTAGGCAACAATTACATATGCAAAATCATCTAGACAAATATAAACATCTGAAGGTAGTTTACTAAGCTATTGAAGAAATTGGTCCCAGACCCACATTCTGGAATTAATATACAATTGCTTAGTTTTTAGAAGCCAATTAACTGGAATCTTGCTTGGCAGACAGTTGTATGCTATCTATTCTCACACAACTATTTCTGTTCCTACCAGTCCTTTCTATAACACAGATTCCAAAATAACTGTGATATATGTAGGAACAAGAATATTTTTCTAGTTTAAGCTTGCCAGATCTTATCTTTCATCTGCAAAAATCAGACAGATTTCTTGCTTTCTTGATTTTAGCCAGAAAGCTAAAATGTTAGAAGATGATAACCAAAGAGATAAGACTTCTTAGACCTTCTTGCTAAGTGGGGAACAATGCTCTCTTCCAAGGTACAGAACACTGGGCAAGGGTTCACGAGCCGCTCCATCTGTATTTACCCTGTATGGCGATTATCTTTACATAGTTGATTGACTCCCATATCAAAATCCACAGTATGTGCAGGAAAAACAGCATGTGCTTCTGTGGTAATCCCAAGTTAAAGATACTGACTATAAAAGAGCTGTATTATTTAAGAAATTTCAAAACACACTGGATTTATGTTCACTCCTATGCAAGTATTAAAGTAATAACTGTTTGACCTCACTGATCTCACTATTGTCATAGCCCATCACAAATTTATTTCATGGTTTCAAGTTCTCCTCGACACAATTCTGAAAAACTTTAAACATCATATTTTTTAACAATTGACTTTTCTTCTTTGTTGGTTATCAACATTCATCCTTGAATGCTGGTGTAAGAGAGTTGTTCATCCTAGACAAACACTTCAAGGTTCAAAAGCAAAATGAAAAACAGACTCCATGTTTAGCCTTCGCAGATTTCCCAGCTATTTTCACCCCAGTTCAACAAAATTGTCTTTTTAATAACACTAATTCCTAGATGGGCCATTTTTTTCCAGAAGTGAATTATAAAGTTGATGGGGGGGAATTTTTCCACAGTAACTCCATTGGGGGGGTGGGACAGGGACATCATAACGCTCCGAAGCAGGAGCTGGCTCAGTTTCTAAATAGGAGGCATGGAGTGGGGTTTAAGCAATTGATTTTATTGCTTCATTATTTTGAAAATGTCTTCCCCCATTTACAAGGGTTTGTTTGGTGTCTTCAAACCTTTATCAGCTTCACTAGCCATCAGCATGTACACATGCATAAGGGCAGATTTACAGATGTTCATTTTAGCTCATCTAGAACATCAGTTTCAATTACTCAAGTTACTTTGCCCTTGCTAACATTACGGCATTTGAAACACGCTCACAGTTAACATAATTCCCTCATGCTGACAATCCTGAGAGCTTTGATGTTTGGCATAGCCAGTTCCTCTAGATTTATGTCATTAAAACGTCACCACCATCAATTACACAGGCACTCAGAAAGTTAAAGACAGTACTTATGAGAGCAGCGTTATTGAAAAGAGTACAGGAAGATGGAGAGAAAGACTTTCCAGAATAAAAGGTTTTTTTATATCAGTGACAAAAACAAATTCAAAGGTAATAGGGAGGAGATTGTTTCAGTATGCTTTCTAATTTAAACCAAGCATCCTGGTTTTTACCTACTACTATTCCAAGTGATACACTTCCACCTTTCCCCCCACCATCAGCTACCTCACTCAATTTCAATGTATTTAGATTATGCCAAACCAATACAGAAACATTATAAACGTCCCCACTAACACCTTGCACTGTAACTTCAAACCACTGCCACTTCTTGCCACACTGAAGTGGTGCCTCAAGCCTGAACTTGCTTTCTGGTTTCTTGTTCTTCAGAGGATTATTAGCTCTTATATCTTAACTACTCTATAACAAAGTGAATGTTGTCATCTGTGTATCTGCAGAAGGATAACCAAATTTAGCCTCAGATTAAAAAAATTACAACTTTCCACTAACTTCTCCACACACCTTATTAGCAAGTACATTAGTTAAGAGAAGCAGTGAACACCTGAAGACCATCTGACTATCTTTGTGCAATGAGACACCTTCCCACAGCAAGGTAAGAGATAGATTTGCCTTCTATTACATCTCCTTTGACATCTCTGGGGTCAGTTTGAAAATTATAAAACAGAGCAATGTATCTGACAATACACAACACCAATAATTACAGTACAACTGAATAAGAAAGTAGTCAAGATAGCTCCCCCCCCCCCCCTTCGAGTACAATCTTGATACATAAGAGATGTCCTGGAAGAATCTTAGTGGGGCATATTCTCAAGAAAAGCACCACTCAGCTATCCTCTTAATGACAGAGGCTTTTGATTCCTTAACAGATCACCTAAATAATCCATTGTTGTCGTTTAACCCCAGCCAGCAACTAAGCACCAGGACACACATATACAAAACTGCTACACATTTACTATTTCAAAATACATCTTTTCATGCACACAGTATAACGTATATATTCTAAATATATCACATCAGGCAAGATTGCTGAATAATTTTATTTTTCTCCAACCGATCATAATAGGTCCATGAAGGTTTGGTACTTTCAACACACATGAAGTTTTTATATTTCTTCCTTCTTATAAGCTTTGAGATCATCTGCTTTTTACCTTGATTTAATCATATGTTTTGTCTGTGAATTGTTAACTCAATGCAGTGGAGCAGTGGCAGGTCGAATGCCTTCACAAGTACAACAGCATTTTTGTAAACAAAGTGTATTTTGCTCCCTGAAGTTCAATTAACTGCTGAGTTAAACCTCATCTCAAGATGATCAATTAAGGCACTTAGACTGCTGAAAGAGAAGAGCATGGGCACGAATAAGGCTCAATTTCTAGAGATAAGCGAATAGTATTTTCTCATTCAGACTGGTTTCCAAGTAAGTTAATTTTTTAAGTATGAAGAATAATATAAACACACACTTGATCTGGGAAATTAGCACAGATCCAGAACCTTTGATTTAATATATAGATCCATAAAAGACACTACCTTATGATAGGAGGGAGCATTAAGTTAAAATTCTAACTGAAGTTATAAACATTATAGTATGAAGCACTCAGTTTCTAAAAGAAATATTTAAAAGGTAATCAATAAATTCTTCTCTAAAGGGCGAGTGATTAATCCTCTATAAACCCAGTTGATATTTTACTGAGAAACTGCAAGTGGGATTGCTGCAGAAATAAATTGTTTCCCCTATATTTCTTATATTCAAATTATTTTTTGTGTGTTCCTGTAGAAGGCAGCTATGGGCCATAATAACCTGATTTGCCATTTAAAATAAAGTCCTACCTGACAGTTGTTCACTTATCCCAAGATGAAGATTCAACCTATAGCAATACCTCAACAAACCATGCCCTGCTGCAGCTAAACAAACACACTGACTAGTGTCACACAAAGATGTGTTCTAATGTCTGCAGAGAACACCGAGAGCCCACCACATCTCATCTTCAAGAAGCACATGCAGAAACAGATTGTATGTATCGCCTTTGGAGCATGCAATTGTTAATCTAAGTACATGAAATCATATCTATTTTTAGTATCAAGTATGTCACTGTATAAAAATGCATCTCTTGAAGTGTCATATGCTCAAAATAATTTACTTCATTCACAAGGGCTTCTGAATAGTTAAAGCTCTGGCTAAATCCCAAAATTCCACTATGACTACTCTTATCAAGCTGAACAGCATCCCACTGTTCGACCTCCCTCTGAGAAAAGGAACAGCATGATATAATACACTCCCTAAAATGGATGGAAAGACGGTCTAAAAGTCAAAGGACATAAGAACTACTCAAGGGGACAAAAAGCAACTCCATACATTGTCCAGAATGGCAATTACCTAACAAATGTTGCATGTCACCAGAGTACAACAGTCTTGCATAAGCACAAAGCAACTGAATGCTGCATGTTTTTCTATAGGAAAGGTAAACTTAGAACATGAAAACAGCTATTTCAGCAGTTACCATGCCTTCCAACTGCAGCAGAAGAGTGACTAAGCTTGTTAAAACTGTGTACTGTACAAACTGCTTGTAGAGTCATTGGTACTAATTCAACCCAGTGAGAACTCCTCTGTTCGCATGTGGTGTGAATGCCAGTCAAGTTTCTTACACTTTTACAGGCAGCAGTGAAATAATGTATTGAAAGCCTGAATTGTGATCAAACCAAATGCTTAAAATTTCTCAGACTAGGTTTAAAATCCAGCCCTGCAACTGTACTGCAGTTTTCTCAGTTGGATCTAGAAGACTCTATTCCAAAGAGCTTCCTGGTTGGACACTTCATTGTAATTCCTGTTGCACAAGCTAAGGAAAAATTTCTCTGTGGTTCTGTCTAACTATCCAAAAAGTCAAGTCCAGAATGATACCAAACATATGATGGGGGCATATTTGCTCTCAGAGCAAAATTCTAGTCACTATGTAGAAGAATTCCCTCCAACTGTACTAATAGTGGCAGAGTATCAGTGGGACAGAACAGCAAGTAAAGCAGTTGATTCTAGTCAACTGCCTTGTTTTACAAAATGAAGTCTACCCTGTATGAAACAGCCCAAAGTTAATGTTCAGCATAAGTAAGTTATTTTGGTTTGTTTCTGCATGGAAACTACATTCAGAACTGGGTTGAAGATTTCCAGTGCACAGCTATATTTATATTGTTTACACAAAAACTGTTTGAGAAGCTATCCACATACTGTCCACACCAAATTACTTTGTCAAGGTATGATCTGTAACTACTCTTGAGTCATTAGCATGCAGTCCTGATTACTTAGTAGGCGTCTAACCACAGGAAAGGAAAACAAATCATGTAACCTCGTGCTGATTTAAAAATTGTTACTGGTGTAATGTGATGTAAACTGACAATGCATTGCAGTTCCAGCACTGCATTGCATCAGAGGTGAAACAAGCAGGCAAAGAAACAGAGCTAAGAATAGCACATTTAATTCTTCAGAGATGGTCACAACAAATAGGAAAAACAAACATAAATTAGCCAGAGCATAGCTAGCATTGAAGAAAACCTCTTGTTTAGGTCTTCACCAGACTAGTCTGCTTGTGGCATGGGAACATTTATAGAAGATAACAAACATGCAGTCACAGCATGTGTGCACATGAACTGCCTTCAGTTACTCTGGAGTATACACACAAGCAAAACAATTACAGATGATCCTTCCCTTCTTCCCTGACCCTGGTAAAAAGTACTTCTCAAAACCTTTCTGAATAGAGACCAACATTTCAGTTTCACTGCCTGGAGATTTGAGGTTTTTTGCTTTGTCAGATGCAGCACTGGAATTGCTTTATTTCTCCTGATGCTCTTCTAATCAGTTTGTGAAGGCTGTGAGCATATACTCCAATGCTGGTCATCTATTTAAGAGCCTGCCAAGTTTATAAGTGGAATCATAGCTTCTTTCCCTTTAAAAGTTTACAGCTACATCACTGCCATAGCCCGCCTGGAAATGTATGGGGAGGGAAAACAAAGGACGGGAAGTATATGCCACTCTCTTTGTATCCCTCTGCCCTCCTCTACACACACGAAGAGCTCAGATCAAATTACTCAGGTTTTGGCTGCCGTTCCCAACTCATAACTGAGTTTGCACTTTCATTCCACTATATAAGTTTTACATTCAGGTGTTTTTTCCTTTATATGGTTTTGAGGAGGACTTGAAAGGGAACCTAAGGTATAGCCAAAGCAAGCTGGGTCTCACTGAAGCACAGGTTTCACAGGTATCACTTCTTGTGAAGCTATAGTACTGGCACTTGTGAAGAACCAACTCGGCTTTGTATACCAGGACAGACAGAAGAATGGTTTTACCAACCACTTTTACCCCAACGTTCTTCCCACTGCTTCAGCACTGGGACCATGGATTCACTTCCATGGGTCTGAGTTTGTATCTCAGTCCCAACTATTCCCATCACTTTAAATAAGTGAAAAGGCACTAAGCCGAAGGGAAAGAGATGCTGCAGCCCAGCCAGGAACCAACCTGCCTATAGATCTTAAGTCTTTCACATCACATCCTTCTCTTCCCAGCATACTAGCATTTCTGTATGTGTAATCATTCTGAACCAAAACTATGTTGTCTTTGCAAAAACTTTAAAAATTTATGACTGAAAGAAGCTAAGTGATCTCTGCGTAAAAGTCAGGATGATAGAGAAAATGTAATGTGTGGGATTTTCTCTAACCAGAGATGTTTCCCCCACTTGTATTTCAGCATCTCACAATCTCTTAATATGGTTATCCACACTCTTGTGATAGAGAAAAGGGGCAAATGTTTTCCTATCAGCTTTCTTGGTGATGAGTCATTGAGTCTTTCTTCCTCAGCTTCTTTATCTTTACTGAACATTACATAATAATATAGAAGTGTTCTGTTTCCCATCAAGGAATGTCTCACATTTTTTTTTAAACACATTAAAGCTGATTTACTTTGAAGCTTTTGTTTGTCACTTCCCCCAACAGAAGCATCACAAATATTGTTGTGCAAATGAAGCATATTTTCAGTCATTGGTTAATCCAAGACAGGAAAACAATTTTATTCATTTTAAATCAAAACTTTACTTTGAAGAAATGCTGGGATATTAACCTTTTAAATTGATATCTAAGCAAAATAGCATTGTTTCAGAAACATCAGGACAAAATTATTTCTGCAACTGAACAAATTCAACAGCATTACACAGCAATCTGATACCTTTGGCTGGCCCAAATCTGTATTTTCTACTGAATAACTAAGTGGCCAGAAAAATATGGCCCAGGAAATAGAACACATTATTAACTTTTCACTTTGTGTGCCCCTTTATCTGTCCTGGTTCCTCAAAAGAACTGCCAGTCCCGTAGGACCCCAGTGAAGGCTCTTCTGCCCTCTTCATGAAGTATTTTGAAGGGATCAGAGAGGAGTAATTGCTGTTAACCACTAGATAGAAGTATCTAGTAGTATCTACCTCAGCCTTACTCCATGGGAGGGCAACTTTTGTATGTACTGAGTATTAAATATCTTTCTCCATCAATGCATTTTTTGGAATGTTAACCCATAATAAGCTCTATGAACACTGCCTCTGATATCAGAGATGATAAATAAACAAAATTCCACAAAATTCCACATAGAAATGTATTAGTTGTAGAAGGAACTTAGACTTTAAATTATAAAAATATTCCCCAACAAATTCAGTTCAAATTAATATGACAGAGCCTCTGTCCTGTGGAGGGAATGTATCATTTGTATGAAATTTCAATAAAAGACAAGCTCTACGTTATAACCTCAGAGAAACAGAAGCATCATCATTGTTGCAAGTTCAAATTTTTAAGCAACTATGCAAAACAAAAAGAAATTCGTCAACATTTTATTTTACCCAGAATAGCTATACTTTAAGTACAGAGCCAGTAATATTAGCAACTCCAAGATGTAATAATCTCATTACAGAGAGGGAACAGGATTGGTTTATTTATAACATTATCATGGATACTAGCAACACATTAAAAAATATTTAACTGTTTTAGTGCATAATCACAAGAAATTAATCTACTGATGAGCAGATTTTCACTGTTTATAGTGTGCATTAAAGGAGGCCAGACAGTTTCTCTTTGCCAAGTTCTTTTCTGCTCTTTGAAAGCTACAGCAATATTTGTAGATGTCACCATTCTAGAGCCCATACTGAAAGGGCAAGACTAAGCAATAAGGAACGAGCTGGTTACTAAAGAAAACTGCTTGAGTGTGTCTGTACAGCTTCATTTGGTAAATAGCAGTAATTTGTTCTCTCAACTCATGAGGTGCTGGCTATTTTGTAATGGATTATTCCTCTCTCTCCATACTTGAAAAACTGCATTTATTTTTTTGTTTTGCCCTAGTTTCATTATTATAAATGATTACATTTGAATCAGCTTCTGACCTAGATCTTCAGAAACAGAGTATTTCCAAGCTAGAATTCAGAGCTTACATATTCTCACTGACAGCCTCAGTTCTGGGACACAAGTTTAGATTAATGGGAGGGAAGGGGTATGAGGAAGTATTGGGTATTGACATTTCTTTCAGCTAGGCATCTGGAACTGAAAGGGACAACAAGCAAACACAGAAACCACTGCAGCCATAGTGAAGAAGTGGGTGAAATCAGCTAGTAGACCCAATTGTACTAAATAGCTACAATCCAGAATGTTGCATTCAAGGCCAGACAGAAGAAATCTCTTTGCTCAGCAGGAATGAGAAAAGGTCTACAATAAGAGCCTGGTTTTGTTTTCAAAACTTAAATCACATATGACTAATTTCCAGGGCTAACAGGACAGCAGAAACAAAAAGTCAGCCATATAATGGTTTGTTCAGAACCCCAATTTTCATCAGCTAAATAAGCCAATTTCCACACAATCAGTTACGATACCCAGCAGATAAAACAGATGGGTAACTGGCCATTCACAGCCCATTTCCATGATACGCATTCTTGTGGTCTATAAATAACAGAGTAGGGACACCTGCTTCTTGGCAATGCAGTAGAAATGCCTCTATTCTCTTCTACTTTCATCTTGTTCATTATGGATAAGGATGAAAAGGGATAAAACAGAATTAAACAATAAAACTTTTCCCTTGCCAAGACAACGCGTATTCTGCCACTGCAGCCTCAGCACAACTGGCAAACAGCAGGTGCCATCCACTCACTTGACTGAAAACTACTCACCATCTCCAAAATTAAACATACTCTCAGAGATTTCATGTTGGGTTTTGTTGGGGGGGTGGTGTATTTTTATTTTATAGATGCACTTTCTTGTAATTGCACTGAAATCACTACTAAACTGCTACCTATCCTTCAACTACGCACAATTATTCTATTAAATATTACTTGTTCTGCTCTTTAAGTCTAAGTTAGAAAAATGTCATGCTGCAAAAATCTGGAGAGTGACTCTGGCCAATTCATTCATTCCTTCTCAGCAAAAACCCATAGGAGCCATCCTCCAGGGTAAGAGGATGGATAATTTCTGGTGGACCTGCCAAAGGTGACTGTGGCCTTCTGTTGTGGACACAAGCAAGCTGGTAACGCAACCTGCTCTCTCAGGAGCCATTAGGATTTCATCAGTTATTCAGCTCCAACCAACTCACATCTTTGTGAAATTTATTAAGTAAAAGAGCACCTGAAATGCACTGAACACAGGCAATTAGGGGAGAGGAAGAGGTTTCTGCCACTGAACACAGATGCAATTAAAGAAGAGACTGTTTCAGCTATGCACGTCCCACAGCTGCATCATCCAAAAAACAAAAGCCAAGAGGCAAAATTCTTTCGCAATGCAGAAAACCAGCCAGCACTATCTGCCAAGGGCCCTTTCTATGGCTGTTGTATTTTTTTATTCCAACCATATGCACCTTCTTTGCAGATCTGGATGAAACAGCTCCTCCCCCTCAAGACTTGCAACCCCCTAATCCATCAGTCCAGCTTCTTCGCATCTGCCACTTGAACATAATCTTTTTGCTATGTTTACCTCAGATGCATCTCTTTCAAACTCCCCAATGCCACTTTGGTCTATTTGTTTTCATTATGAGCTAATCATAATTTCATTTCCCTTCTGGTTTATTTTCCCCTCCTAGGTATTCTCAGTATCTACCTACCCCTCTCACTTCGTAACAGAGAAAACACAGAAATTTCTCAACAGGGTGCTCCTCCAGTAAATAAATGTTTCCATAGGGAGTACCAGCTCTAACAAAAAAATACTGCTGAATTTCCAGTCAGAACCAGAAGCTGGACCAGAAAAGAAAACAGCAAACTGATACTAACCTGGAATACACCCCCCCAACTCAAAGTCTCAGTTTACATAAAGTCAAAGGGATAGGCTTCAAATTTCAGAGCTTTGGAGGAAGCTAATTTACCTCTATGCAGAAGCGGAAAAAAAAGTATCAAAGTCAGAAACCAAATTATGGAAAATGTGAAAAAATACTGAAAAATACAGTTAACTGTCATTCAAAAAGAAAAGAAAAGGAGGACCTGGGGAAGAAATAATAAAAATCCACATTCTTCACAACCAATACAGCCACAAAGAATTTAGTCTTCACTAATGATTCATGTGAGTCTCCCTGTAATCCCACCCTTGCCTACTCTGTTCTCCTATTGGTCTATGCACTTTGTTTTATGTATTTTATTAATTTTCCTAAATTGAAACTTATTTTCTAGCACATATCTATGAAGTTAATATACCAATAAATATATTAAACAAACTGCAGACCACAATTTTTATGTTTGCTTCCCAACTCTAGCATTTTGCATCACAGGCTGCCCTCAGACAAATGTGTCATAACCGAAGTTGTTATTGTCATCATTTGGGCTCTCAGCCCAATTCCATGCAAAATTAAATGACATGCAGCTAAACCCCTTAAGACTAACCAATTTTAAAAATAGCCAGCATACATTCATTCACACCACTGACAATGGCGTTAGACCAATAAACTCAGATTCACAGACTAATGGCCTTCAACAAGCAAGGAATTCTGGCCAAATCTGGAGATCAATGGTAATACCCTCTGTTGCAAAACATGAGCCTGATTTTTCTACTTAATTGTTTGAGCAAAGAGTATTTTACCTCCAACAGTTTCATGTAAGAAATAAAAGAAGTTACTGTTCCGTTACCAAAAAAAATTCTTGTCTCTCTACACTGTTTAACTATTATACTGAAAATTTAAATGTTCAGATTTTCAGAACTGCATAGCATGATTGTCATGGCTAGAAGTCTGTTCAGATAATCATGATTGCTTTAAACATTTCTGATCAGGTACTGATTCCGCAGCACTAGAAAACACTTACTTACCACTAAAGCAGTTCTGAAACAAGTAACATTTATTCAGCACTAGGATAAAGCATTTTCAAATGTTTATCTTCCAGCTCTGTATGAGTTCCTTTTTAATGGTTTCTTTAGCTTTTCTAAATTAATTGAAAAGGTAATTTCCAACCTATATTCAATATCCTATCCTCATGGTTGAAAGAATGTTTTGAAGTAAAAGATGGATAATGCCCTTCAATGAATGATGGTGCTGAGCATTGCAGGTGGTGCAAGATTCACATCAAGGACCATGCTCCAGTTGAATTGTTACTTCCTTGAGATGCTAGGGACACATGTAGTAAACTGCCACTGACTAATGGGCAGTTTCTCTATTTTTATTTGCAAGACAAGTAATAAAGCAAAGGGAATTAATTTGCATTGCCCAAGGATTTTACTCCCTAGCTAACTCCCCCCTCTCATTTGGATACGGTTACTTACATGGAGAGGTACCCATAAAGCAAGCACATGGTAAAAGGTTTCCAAATTTTACAGGTTCCACAGTCAAGCTGCTCTGCAGTAACCGATAAAGCAAGACACACCTGAGCATGCATCTCAGCCCCATACCCATCCAGACAAAAATATATTAGGAACCTCACTTAACAGTGGTTTTATATTTTTGCTATGTACAATTTGAGGCAGTAGAACTCAACATTCCAAGTCAGAGCTTCTTCTCAAATTCAATATAAATTTTACCCAAAGAAGTAGAAATTGAAATGTGACACCTTGACATTTCTATACATTCTTACGAGGAAACACAATTTGTTTTCACTAGATCATATTTTGTGTATTTTTCAGCTCATACCTTATTTGACTCATGATTAGATTTGGTTTGGGTTTTTTTTAAATTTTTGGCCTGGGGTGGGGCTTGGATGTGGTTTGGGTTTAGAGTTTTGACCTTCACCTATTTCAATAAAGGGAATAGTGAAGATTTCTACCTCTGCATATTCAAGAATTAACGAAGTCTGGACTCATGATCAACTAAGAGCTCCGGTATTCAAAAGACCCCGATTATGTATCTATGCAAAGTCAAAGAAATTAAGTAATAATTCATATTCATGACTAGGCCTTCAAATTTGAGGGCTGATCTAAATTTAGTATTTTGCTTCATTCTACTGTGTATTACTTTTTTCCACATGCTTCATTCTGCTGCAAGTTAAGGCTTAGTGATTTTCAACATTTAAGTATTAATTATAAATTGACATTCTTCCAAATGCTGTATCAAGACCTTTAAGAAGCATGTCAGAAATGACTGGCTCATCTAAAGCATTCATGAGATGAGATTTACACAAGATGTGAAAGCAACAGATTTCTGCATACCAGAGTTAATCAGATACGTTATATTAGTATGAAAGGGGATGTAATTTAGGATACATTAAAACAGATATTTAATTACTCTGAAATTCAGTCATCTTTATTAAACGGTCAAAATTGACATATTTCATAAACCTCCTCCTCTTGTCCCTGTGCCCACAAACCCACAGTTTCAAGGAAGTCTTGAGTCATGTGTAAACACCATAAAAGCACTCCTCTTACCTGAGCAAAAAGGTGCACCACACAGATTTTGGAGATTAGATTTCCTTTACTTGGATAGGGTAAATTTCCTTGGCACTTGGTGGTTTTTTAAAAAAAAAAAAAAAAAAGTGGAAAAGTGCCTAAAAACCCCAGATGCTTCTAATGAGCTTCCAAAAGCTGATGCTGCATTAGTGTAGTCAGAGTTAGAAAGTGGCATCCATGTGATGTGCTACAGCAACTTCAAGAACCTGGTGTACAGAATCCTCAACAAAACCATCACAAGTTGTGCAACAGTAAAGTCTCAATGCTTATTTAATCCCAGCAGCAGTTCTATTAAAATGGTTAGCTCCAAAGCCACTGCCAATAACATTTACATCTTTATAGCAAAATCAGAACTGGGGCAAAGGACAGAACAATAGAAAAAAAATGGCCGTAAGCTGAACCGCTGTGCTTTGAAGAATTTACAAGTGTAAAAAAAATGCTGGAGATTGATGCGTGAATGCTTTGAACACCTCTGCTCAGAAAAGAAAATGGATGGGAGAATACTGCTAAGGAAATTTCATCGATAAATCAAATCTCTATTGCTCCCATACTCTGAAGTACATTATAGCAACCATCTGAAGTACACTCAAGTCCAACCAACCACTGTTTCCTTCTAGAACTATAGAAGCATGAACTTGTTATTTCTGATACATGGCAACTCTCTATTTACACCACAAAACTCCAGCCTAATCTCCCACCAGTCACCTCATCCTTAGCTTCAATCTTTGAGCAGCAAGTTAATCTATAAATGAACTGCTTTATGTTAATTCTGAGACATTAAGATGAGTCAAGGAGGTTGGCAGGCAGTCAGTTTCTCACTGGCCCATAAACACAACAGGAATTTTAATACCTACTTTACTCATTTAGCTGACCCAATCCTCAACAGCACACTTACTAATTACAGCTTTAAATCCTATAAAGAAGTTTATCTTCTGTTATAATAGCCTATTACAAACACCAAGCTGTAGTATTGAACATTTTTGGAAAACTGCTTCACTACTAGTTTTTCAGACAGTATCTGCATTTCTTCCATGAACATGAAAGCATTGTTCACCTCTCACAGCATATTAAGAAAGCACATAATTAACTTTGTATCAAAAGCACAGCCAAGATCTTCAAAAGTGGTTAGCGTTTTTATAATGAGATATGAAAAATAAAATATTCAGGATTTTTCCTAAAATCAAGATCCCTTTTAGTGCATCTCTTAAACAGGCTCTAAAGAAAATAAACCCCTGAAGAATCACAATTGTTTTTCAAAAAGCTCCTAGCATGTCCAGACTAAAAGGAGAGATCAGAACAGAGATGTCATGAAAGCCAAAAGCATGAACAAGAGGATGCAAAAACTACTTATGGACTTCCTCTTCCCTGCAGAATTTGAGGGAAAGGGTACTTTTACTGTCTCCTGTATCTCCTATTAGAGAATATAGTCCTTGCACGCTCCACATTAAGTCTCAGTTTGGGTTTGGTTTTTTTCCTGTTATTGACATGTGCATCAAAACTGAAATCAACCTCTCTTTAAATCTAGGTGCCTTCTCTTCACCCACCCCCAGACAAGTAGAGAAAAGCACCCCACCAGAGCCATCAGCCAGCAAACAGGAGCTGTGAGGATGAAGCCCACATCACCCACCTGCCACGGGAGCACATCTCCACCAGGCTGTAGGCTGGTCTGAACTCAAAACAGTGTTCAGCAAGATTCTGCAGGCCTGAAGCAAAAGCAGCACACTATTGCCATGGCTAGTCATGGGTCACAGGCTTTGTATTAACTCATCCTTGCAAACCTTGGAACTGTCAGTCTTTGTCTGGACTGGTCCTGGGTCTATCTGGAGATCAAACAGGAGGTGGCTGTTGCTCACCTTGTTTTAGTTTTAGCTTAGCTTTGTGCAATTGTGTGGTGTAAGACCTACTGTAACAGTAATTGAGACATTTCTGTGATTAATGCAGCATAACAACAAGTAGTTATTCTGTGTAGAATAAACTATTTATGACCCTAGAATAACAATGTTGTTCAGGCCCAGGATGACAGCAAAGGGCTTGAAAGTACAAGAACAACAAAGTAAGAAAGATTTCAGCTATATTCAACTCATGAATACTTGATTACTGGTCATTAAATGCATGCTAATTTGGGAGCTGGGTAAAACCAGATATAACAGAGAACAAAGAACAAGCATCCAATATACATATGTATACAGTATATTTTACATTTGGGAAATTCAGCTGTAATGTGGAATTCCAGCCACACTCAAGCAAGAGTAAGGTGTAAGCATGCATTAGAAAACAAGAATAGCCCCAAGAGGGCTCTAGAACAAAAAAACACCACCATCAACATCAGTGCCCTCCTTGTGAAAAACTGCCAGGCTGTAACTCCCGCCCCATTGCTTGCTGAGGACGGCTGCAACTGCTGACCTTGGGGCACAGAAGGGTGGCAAACAGATGAACAGAACACCCGGGGAAAAAGAGGGGTAAATACTAGGGTGCATGTAAATATCAAATTTAACTGTATTATGAGTGAGACCTTTTCTACAACAGTACTCTTTCTGCCTCTGAAATAATTATTCCTAGACTAATAACTCTTTGATTAGACTGTTAAGACTTTAATTAGGCTAACAATAAACCCCTGGCTTTGCCTTTGCATATGAAGTGTTTCCTCAGCCCACAAGCTGCAGTGCAACAATTCATGCAGCCAGAGGGAGGATGCACCAGAAGGAGCAATTTCAAAAGAGGTAATTCTGAGTGGCAGCTCCTATTTCAAAGCCTGCTCAAATTTTAAGTTAAGCAGTCAAAAAATAAAAAAGAGATAACTTTGTAAACAGTTGTGCCACTGATAACAATTGTTTTAATTGCAAGGTTTTTCTGCATGTGAATGAGGTATCTAAAAGTGGTTAAAATCACATATAAAAAGTTGAATTTTTATTACTTAAAAGCAAGTACATAAACTGCTTATTAAGACAAAAATTAAACTGACAACACTTATTTATCTCTAAATGAAAAAGAAAATCTGATACCAGCTGTGCAGTGAAGAACTGAAGACACTTATTAAAAAACTGAAGTTCATTTACTTCTGTAGCCATGTATCTATAAAGTACTCACTTTGGAAATATACCTCAGTATCTCTTGATATTCTTACCCTCCCAAAAAGTTCTCAGAAAACCAGTGACTCACTGATAGCTGAAAAGTGGGTGATGACTAGAAACACTATCCTTGAAACAATACATGGGGCTTTTGCAGAAATACCCAGAAAAATTGTTCTGTCTTCTGTTTTTGAGTAAGGGTTCCTACTGTTTGAGATATAACAGTTAAGTGATTAGCATACATATGACTTTGTGCTGGCAGAAGCATTTATACTATCAAATACAAAAATGAAATACAGGAATGATAAGTAACAATTTTATACTTACTTTATTCTATTCAAATATCAGTAGCAAACACTACCCGAATAACACAGGGATTAGTCAAAATAGTTTTCAGGTTGGTGGATTTTTTTTCTATGCACAGTGGCAGACCTAATGGGCTTCTGTTTTCACAGGCACATCCATTTTCTCTGCAAGTAAGTTTGTTCAAGCATCTTAGAGTTTGTGTTTATCCAGTTACTCAGCTACTTAGAGATCCTTTCAGGTCAAATCACACTGCACACAGAAAGTAGCTTCAACATGATTGCCAGAGGTTAAGATACTTTAAGATGTGCAGAAAGTATGGGCAGTAGGACAGTATAACACATACACAGACAGACCAATGCTTCCGTTAGCTCCACAGCAATGCAGACATGGCTTTAAAGCAGCATACACAGGCACTACATAGTTTTTCTGTATATATTTCAAGAATGGAATCAAAACTAAAAATAAGGTAGTCAAGTGTATAAGGAGACCAACTTAGAAAAGGCAATTATGTTCAGAAAATTTAGACTAGTAATACTGAAAATTTTATTTGCTGATCTATGCCTTTTTATATGCATATACACCTGTGGTAGAGTTGTGTTGCGCTCTTTCTTCCTCTTAGAGTGTTCCCCATTCAGAGCAAGACCTAGTTACCCCTAGAACACCGGGTCTGTAAGGTCTGGCTGCAAAAAGTTGGGACCCCCCTTACAAGCACAATCTGGCGAAGTATTCAGTTCCACTGAATTTCAGGAACCACTTCTGAAATAAAGGTGTTTTCAAAGTACAACTTTCACACAAAAATTAGGCTTGTTATCACTTTGGATGGAAGTAGAATGAAGGCACAATTCCAGTGGTTTCACTACTACAGACATGAACCCTCAATTACGTGGGTTTTTTTCCTCCTATGTACCCCTAGCGTGTCCAAAGTTGAAGCTTCAGTGCATCTTATGCAGCAGAGGGGCACCCTATGTGCAAGGCAGCCTTTCAAATTCTCCAGAAAAACAAGCTCTAATCTCATTTTAGAGACTCAGAAGACCACATCAGAGAAAAACAGGCAAAAAACCTATACAGGTTTAACTAAAACAGTAACCACTGTCAAATGCAAGAAGGATTTAGACCTTGGAAGCTGCTAACAGAGTCAAGATACTCCCCACTCCAAAATCATGGAGATTTAAAAATTCAGATAGAAGAACTGGATGGCCAGAGCAGGCCTCTAGTATTCAGCACTCTGGTTTAAATAGCATTTGGAAAAATATATAAAACAAAAATTTCACTGAATTTGCCCTTACCAAAAAGAGCAGGAAAATGTTTAAAAAGACCTATCTATGATGCTAAAGAATTGGCTATTTATATATAACTTTATTACAAGTTCTCTTTCCTTCATAAAGTCATCGAATAGTCAGTAACAACTGAACTCCTGCTGTACCTGCCCTCTGCTAGCACCATTAAATTTAGCCTGTCTTCAGACCAATTCAATTGTATCTACTGGTCAATCCGTTCTTAGCCATGAACTGAAAGGGAGAGGTGGGGCTGAAAATGTACAAAATCCTGAAGAAGAGATTTCCTTAATTCAATTGTCACCATCTGAAGCATCGAAAAGCAGCACAAATATATCCTCCGCACCACACTGCCTACCCAGCTACTGTTGAGAAATCACCGTATTACCTTTTGATCAGAGATATCAAGAGTATATTGGGATTCTGCAAGATCTGAAGACATCCTGAACCTCCCCAGACACTGCAATCCATGGAATAGAACATGGCTGGATAGTCTACAGTGGGAATCCTGCAGTTAAGAATTCCTGATCAGAGACAGTAAAGATCCCTTAACCTACCTACTCTTTAATTAAGATGCAAGAGTTCTGCACTTCAGTGATTCTTTTTCCAGAAACTTTACGTTACCATCCAAGATTTGATCAAAAAGAGGTAAGGAAGAGGAGGAAAACAGAGGATGGCATACAAGATATAGAAAGAAATTTCAAATTATATTCATCTGTTTTGTTGTGGGTTTTTTTTCCAACTCTGAATTGTACTGTATTTTAAATATCACTTAAAATACCCTAAGTAGCAGAGATTCTACTAGTCAGTGTCCACGATGTTTCTTTATTTCACAAATTAATCCTTACATTTATTTCTGTTTACTGAATTTTCTTCTCACCTGCCACAGTCCTGGTTCACAACTTCAGTGCCTGCAAGCAGGACACTGTCCAAGCAATGTACTGAGTCCAATTATACTTCAGAAAATCCTGTTCCTTATAATTCTTGATTAAGTTCAAAGACAGATTTTGAAATAAAAGAATAAATCTTGTAATTACAATAAGTACAGAAGGATTTTCTTGTTATGGTTCTACTGCAGCATAGATCATAAACACCTGAGGGACAGCAACTGCAAGCAAGTTAGCACCACTAATACACTTGAACAAATGCTTAAAAAGTATTCACTATCATGATGCTATGAAATAATTTAACTAGAAACAAAAGAAAATCTGCCTGAAGCCTTAAGAACATTATGACACATCCCATAGCTCTGCAACTGTTCTACACAGAAAAGCTTTTTTTTACCTAGATCAAGAAGTATGTATAACTAAGCCTTCAAAAGTAGGATGAGAAGGCAATCACCCACCTTTAATTTCTCCTGACATAGATTAATATTCAAGTTTAACCTGCTGAAAAGCACAGCAGACAAGTGCACATACAACCCTAAGAATAATGACAGACTGCACGGTGCTGTCTTATGATACAGGAGCTGCCACACAGCCTGAAGTATTGATAAAGGAAGGAGTGTTCTGCTCCCTTCCCCCCCTGCCATTAAACCCAAATTTAGGGCAGGCTGAACTATTTTGACAGAAGAAGTGCCATGCCAATCCTACATGTTGTATACTACAGAAGGATTCATAAAACTTTGCTTGAGACAACTGCATAATTTATATAAAGAACTAGATTACTCTGTGCTGTGTCTTACATTCATGGAAAGGAGGGCTGTGACAAATCCACTAAGGGAATTTTATTAACCCTTTTTATTTTAACTGTCATAAAAGAAGCGTACCTGACTAGCACAGACAAAATCATCTTCACTGTCTGCAAAAACATTTCATCTACTAAACCACATAAAATGCAGTAGTAAAGAGTCTGTTAAACTTCCTTCTAATTTGCAGTTAACAGAGTAACTGCTAAGTTTCACTTGAACCTGTGAAAACCACTGCACATTCTCCAAAAGTTACAGCCATTAAGCAAGAGAGACAAACTGTATTTTTAGTAACATGACAATTTATACGCAATGTTCTTCTGCAACCAAAGCTCTGGGAACAGGAATGATAAGTCAAAAAGGAAAAGTAATCAAAGAAAACACTGTTAATAGGAAAAAATAACAGGAAGAACAGTACTGAAGCATGATTAATAAGCACTGGAAGGTACAGACAAAAAAACTCCAAACATGGCTGCTAAATCTTGGAGGAAAAGGACAAAATTAGAGGCCAACACATGTAAGTGTCAGAAGTTGGAAACCACACCTTTTCAAGAAAGGCAGCTGCTTCTTGCTTCCTGTTCCCCCTGAATTCCACAATATAAAGGAACTGGGAGCCACCATCCCATACAAAGAAGATGCTGCCCACTACTTTGTCAGCAATGTAGCATCTTACAGCTGGCCAAGGCAACAGCTCTTGGCTCATATCGATTTCAGGAATAAGACGAAACAATTAAAGCCCTACTTTGAAGATAAAATATAGATTTGCTCACTGCCTTTGAAGCTGCCAGCCTCCATACTTTCAGACTCTCATTCCAAGTAACACAACACCAACCTTCATTAACACTTTTTTAAAAATCAGGAAAACTGTAATAGTCAACAAAAGCAAGCCAGCCAGATGTTCTCTGCAACAGCAGATCATATACAGTCTCTGGAGACTGAGAATGAAACTAACCTCATCACAGCCAAAAGCAAATGGTCACAGCTCCTGTTTCTGCTCTCGAGACTCTTTGCTGAATTCATACAGCTCCCTACCCCCAGCAAAAATATTTAACTTGTCTTGACTCTGCAGCTCAGCTGAATTGACTCAGCAAGGAGTCTGACAGCACAACAGTGGACAAGAGGAAGGAACTGCATACCTGGAAGGGGGGGGTGGAACATCCTTTTGTCAGGGACATCGGCTTTTAGATCAGCTGTTGTGATAATGGAATACTTCACCCTTTGAAATCTAGAAGAAAATGACAAAATTGCATTATTCCCTTGCTCTATGGAGAACAGTGACAGTAAAAAGGTGACATGATTAAATGAGGGGAGGAAAGAACATTGAAACTATTACTCAGATATGTTTCACTATCATATACTTTCAATAATTCATGAACAAGTTAATTTAAGTATTTTAGAGATGTTATAATCAGTCAACTATTCAGTGGCAAGTCACTACATCTCTGCAACCACATCTTCAGTAGCTTTTATTTATCAGCAGATAGGTAATGAACAGACACTTCAAGTTTTTAAGTTGCTTTATCAATGTTATGACATTTCAGGAAAACTGGGACCTCGTTTTTAGTCCTTCCTATGCTGCATCTCATGGGGAGACACATGGTAAATTTTGTACAGTAATGTCAGTGTGCTTATGTCTCCACTGCAACTCACCAACCTGTTTTGAAAACATTTTTGGTCCTTCACTCCACAGACCTTCTTTAGGATCTGTTTATTCTAGTGACTGAAATTTTTGTATTTAATGTAACTCTGCTTATGACTTTCCATTTTCTGCAGTACAGAAGTAGTATATTGTAAAAAGACTTTTACTTCCCACAAAAAACCATGACCCAGTACTACTTGAAAATCTAGAAGGGTAGAGAGCAAAAAGGCTCACTGTTCCTCAGCAGCACAAAAACCCAAGCTTGCGTACTTACTCAAACTCTCCACTATTAATCTAAGAGTTCAAGAAACAACTGCACTTCTCTAAGGGCAGTGAATAAAAGGAAGAAGCACAGGAAGCTTAAGAACAAGTTTGCAAGTTACTTCAATCCCCTAAATCACAGATAAGGAAAGCCAATCTGAACTCAAGGTCCTGTACTAGGACAGCAATCCCAGAATACTAAAACCTGTTGGCAACATAATATGGTATTTTAGTCTGGCTCTGGTTTTCTTCTTGTAGGTTCGCAGCCCAAAAGCCAATTAACTAGACTATCTTCACTATTGCTTCCTGTAGAATCCCTAACACATTAGGGCAAAGTCCCCAGGTAGCAGCACAGTTGCCAGGTAGTTTGGTTTTTGACTCTATGAGCTGTGGTTTTGATGAAGTACTTTATTCATCACTTCCACCTAATTCTAACTTGCTTAAGGCAAGCTCTTTCTTCTGCCACAGCTGATGACCTTGTTATTTGCTCTACCCTTCTTCCCCATCCACTGTAATACTTGTTGGTAAATATGAGTATATCTGTCTTTTTATTCAGACAACAAACTAAGCAAAGAAGTTTGAAAGGTGGAAAACTTGTTGCATTTACACAACTTAAAGAAAATGATCCCTTGTACCAACTTATTTTTTTAAAGGGCCTATCAAACCAGCACAAGACTAAGCTGTTTATAGTGCTAGTTCACTTTCTAACACTACCAGAGATCTGAAGTTCTATATAACCTCTAGAATCGCCCTCCCATATCTCACAGGGAGATGACTAAAGCACCTAGTTTCATGAGTAAGCACATAGCTAAAGCTGAGAAATAACTTAAGTAATTGCTCCTCTGCAGTGTGTTCATAACATAGCTGAAGTATGCACTGCACCTCTGAAACTGGAGGATGGGCAGGATCAACTGCCAAGGTCAGACTACAGATAAAGCTACCACCGGATCTAAACAATAGTTACTGAGCTGGAAAGCAAACTGAAGTCTAGAGGTGATATTCTAAAGTACTGGTACTTGCAATGACAGAAACAGTAGCAATTAATGAGAGCAATTTAACCAATACCTACATAAATGCTTAAGAACAGGTATTAGCTATTGTATGTGTAATCCCATGCCCTATCTCAGTCTCCTCAACAGAAGAGTTGCAAGGCAGAGCCTGCATACCCAGCAAGAGACTGGGGTCATGGTTCATGCCTCTGCTATTGCTTTACCATTTATCTTCACTTTAATGCGGGGTAGTTAATAGGACAGTTTGATGTATCATTTGGACAGAAGCTGAGCAGAAAAATCTATTCACCAGAGTAGAAGTGGTTTTTTGCATTGTGTAATTAGAAGCAATAGAAAAGGCACTGAACATATCTTAATCAATTGAAGACGTATTTCATTAAGCATTTAACTTAAAGTCAGGCACCCTTCCTTTAGAAAGTTGATACACTGTAAATGCAGGAAGGAAACTGGATGTAATATCAAGGGTAGCTCTTCTAACAAAGAACAAATGAATACAATAAGCCTTTTGCAAGGTAATAGTATTTACAAAGGCTGAAGTCTTTCTTGCTGAAAAGTCATACATTACTAGAAGAATGGAAGAGACTATAGAAGTGAATCACTGGCAAGAAGAGCTCTGTATAACTTAACTGGTGAATGAACTAGGTCTCAAGATCTAAAGTTTTTGCAAAGTAGTGTAACTTGTGCTTACCGACTTAACATGTTAATAAGATCTGCTATACAGTTTCAGCTGAAATCTCTAAGGGTATTAAGAATACAGCTTCAAATATAGGTAGGCTGTCATAAAGTTCAGTACTTACAAACTCTGATCTGAGATCATGAGCTACAGTACCACTACTTCTCTACAGACATCTACTGTTGGACTCCTCCAGCGATTACAACAACATACCAAGTCACACATCTTGTCATTAAAAACCAGCTCTTTTTAGCAGAACTGTAGACCTAGAAAGGGTGATTATTTAAAATGAATACCAGTATTTGGGAAAATTGCCATGTACTAATATGATTTTTGTTAAATGTCTTTTATTATGCAAGAATTATTGGAAAGATAAAAATCCATTAAAACAGTTCACTCCTAGAAATGGACAGATTCCCTTCTGCCAACCTAATACTTCAAAAGAATAAAAAAAAATGGAAATTGATTATTTTCTTTGAGTCTACTATATTCCAGTCAATACAGTAATTGTCGAGGCACAGCAAAGGCTGGTTACTCCCCGCAGGACAGGGAGCCAAGCTCAGCAGCACAGTCAACAAGGCAAGGGCCTTACCAGCCAAACCTGCACCCAAGCAAGGGAGCGGGGCAGTTTCAGTCAAGAGCCTAAATCATCAGGCAAATCCAGGATGATAACACAGGTCTAAGGTCAAACCAAGAAGTCAGTCCACACAGCAAGATCAGGCCTGGTAACAGCACCCAGGGCAAGTCTAAGGCCAGGATATCAGCCAAAGACTCAGGGTCCAGCTTTGTAGGACCCACAGCCAGGCTGGGCAGAGCCATAGCTAAACTAGAGACTAGCACAACTAGGGCAGGGGCTGAAGGCTGAGTTTAAATAGGGTCTGGGCCCATGTGTGTGGGTGGAGGCCACAGGAGAGGCAGATCAGGGCCATCAAGGCCTATTAGTGCCCTGGGGGCCCTGACAACAACAGTCAAAGCAACAATTCTAAAACCTGCACTCTCCTCTTTACTGGTTTTACTTGTTTCTCTTCAAAGACTGTCTGCTTTCTAAAATAAAGCAAAGACACAGAATCTCATTTTGCCTTTGATATTGCAGCTATGGCATACTCTGGTGCGTCAGCTTGTTCTGACTCATCTGCATTTAAGTTTGTCCTGGATACTGTTTGCTTGCTCCACTTTGGACTTCATTTGCCTATAATTTATTCAGCTCTTCATCTATCAAAATCTGTTAACCTTTTCTGATCTTCCAATTTCCCCTACACATACGTTTTTGTCCATTGCTGTTACTGCCTACGGCTACACTCAACCACTTTCTGCCCTAAATGTTTCCTGCCATGGTCTATCTCTCTCTTCGTACCCCATCCTCTCTGATAAGATATATGCTGAATAGGAATATCAGCTTTTTAATAGGTGAAATACACTGGGGTTTTGCCTCTTCTTAAAAACAGCCTCTTTCAGGGACACTCTTAGTAATACCCCTAAGAGCAACCCGGACCCCTGATTTTTAGTTCTGAATACCAATTCAGATGCTAAATGATGCAGTAGGTGGATTTTTTTTTCTCACTATTTAAAATAACCATTGTTAACACAAGTTAGTTTATCTCAGACTTGGAAGTGGGAGACATTATACTATATTTCAAGAAATTAAAGACATTGCTAAATAATAACTGAGTGAATTCACATTTCACCTTTTCTGAAACCTGCTGTTCAAGCAATTTTGAAAGCCCTGATGCTATTTCAGTCTATATAATTCAACAGACATAATTTGGCAGCTATCTCATACAATAGCATCCTAGTTTGAATGGGCTGAAATGATACCTGAGGCACACTCCAGAGCAGCTTTGCTACCAACAGCAAGTTTTTTCCTAAGAACATGAATTTTCTTTACAAATAGGGAGTCACACATACTAGCCTTTGTACTTTCTTCCTCTTCTGAGTGATCAAATTTCAATCACTGAATGCAGAAAGCACTGCCATTAAAATTATTTGTACTGTGCAGTGGTAATTTATCAAAGGCAATCTAAAAGGCTTTTTCCCCTGAGTCATAGAAACAGGTCAGGGATTAGAAGTCAAGATCTCTACTTCCAGACTCCTGCTCAGCCCATTAGCCAGTGTGCTTCCATGTTTTCAATTTGACAATATCCAGTGTAAGAATATACAGTGCAACGTAACACCCAAACCCATACAGTGCCCTCAACTCAAAACACGGGCTTGAAACTAAAGACATATATGATCCCACCCACATATCCATTTTCTTTATTGTTCCACAGTACCTCCCAAGAAAGCTTTATATAAAACACTAAATGTAAGTGTTCACCTTATTTAGCCCCCTGCCCACAACAGTAACACATGCTTCGATGACCACATGACTGGGAGACACTAAATCCCTTGTAGGAAGGGTTAGAGCACAGACCCTTTGACTTCTGCAGTCAAAGGAGGACATACACTCTCAAAAGAAAGCAGCCCCGATCCCAGCGTTCCCTGCGTGAACAGGCCAACCATGCCAAGCTGATTCAAGGATATCTTTCTCTTGCTTGTTTTTTTTTTTTTTCTAGTAGAAGATCAAAGTTTTTTGATGTGTTAGTGGGAGATGAGAATTTTCATCAAACAGTCATGGTACTTTTTCAAACATTAAAAGACGCATAAGTCCTTCTATCAAAGTTTTGAGTAGAATACTACCTTTTGATCACCAATTTAGACAAAACCGTCCTTTTTTTTTTTTTTTACTTTAGTATTTTTGAAGGTAAAACATTAAAAAAAAGCAGTTAAAATACATGTACTGCTTAGTGCCCTTAGAAGAGATTATTAAATATATATAAATCAAAAAGCAACCGAGATCATTGTTCCACCATACAAAATAATATGCAAATCAGCATAAGATCTGGGAGTCATGCCCATGTCTTCCTTGCTTTCCCAAGGCCAAAAAGCATGTCTCAGCTGCAACAGTACAACAGTATCCTTACTAACATTTACCTTAAGACATGTCACACACAAAGAGATTTCACTTTCCAAATGAAGCCAATGCGAGGCAAGATGGACTGGCATCTCCACACCCTGAAACTTCTGCCATGAGTGTCTAGTTGAGAGGAAGACATGCAGGATCAAAGATATGAGCAATGGGAAACACTAAACATAATAAACAGGCAGAATACAATTCTTGACCTATGTGAACACACAAGTATAAAGTGCCAAGCTAATCATTCTAGCATTATACATCGTCTTTTCTCCATCATGCAAGGCCCAACCTTCAGATCCCAAAAACTCATTACCCACCAAACTGCACAAGTTCAAGGAAAATAACGTAAACAGAAAAAAGCAGGTGCCTAAATCACATTTATCCTTTAAAGGCTAGAGTGACTTTCTGAGCAGTAAGTAGTCCTACCTAATAATGTTGCATTGCTGCGAGATATAACCTCACAGTAACTCGTGGGTTTTGCTCATGTTGCTTGATAGATCTTTTTGCTTGCTTTGAGACGTAGTCTGAACTGCTCTGTAAAGCCACAGGCCAAATGTCACTGATCTGACCAGCCATACTCAAGCTCAGACCATTTCTTAACTACACTCTACCTATTAGTTCACTCTCATTCAAAGGTACCATCCTGTCACCTCCTTTTCTTACTCCCTTTCTGCACTGCCTCTAGAGTCAATCTGAATTTATGGTAAAGCACATCACCCTGCCAACACAGAGCAAACCACTTAACATCTTAGGTTATTTTTCTGGCTTGTTAGCAAATTCATCTGCACATCACACCATCAGACTGACTCCAGAACTGACAATGAGAGCAGGAAGGGAAGCCAAGTTTTTGACTACTTCGGGAGCAGGGGAGGAGAACTACTAGTTTTTCCTTTCTCCCAGCAGCAGCAAGCTATTAGATCAGCTTAGCCATTCATGTGTTTCCAAAACACCACCTAAATTATCAGTCAGTCCATCACATGGGTGCTAGCTCTACACTGACCCAACAAAGCTGATCTGGAAAAAAACAAGCACAATGTACACCCTGTTAGCCAACTCCCCTCTAGCTCTGCATGGATTATACAGGTGCCCTGTAAAGAAGACTATGAGACTGCGTCATGTGGAGGGAAAGGGAAACTGCAGCAGTGTTGACTTGAATTTTTTAAGCAGTTGTGTAACAGCATGTATAATTGCTTTAGTAACTTAAAGTGATCAGAAAATAAAGACTTGAATGAATTGGATTGTCAGACTGGATGCATACTCAAAAATTACATAGATGATCTCAGTATGCACTCAGGCTACTCTTGGCCTTGATGTTTAATATTACCTAAATGATGGTATTAAGGACAAGCTACACTGTGCTTTCTAGATGAGACACAAGTCTTTCAGTTCAGGCCTTTATCTTAAAGAAAAGTGTGTCATCCACTGCTATTTCCCAAGCCAGAAGCTCCAAGTTTTAAATGGCTATCATATTATTGCCAGAGGAAGCAAGTTAATGACTGAAAGATTAGATGACCCAGAGGAAAGCGCTACAGCAATAAATCAAAGATATGAAAACATGAGAAAATGATGAGAAGGTCAGGAGATGTTCTTCAGCCTGGAGTACCTTGGATAGTGCTAGGCTTCCCCAAGGAAGCCAGCCATGAAAACCTAAGACAGAGACCATGAGATTCAAATTCTTACTCTGACCACGTAAGCCTAAACAATTTGGAAGACTTGCTAGGACCTCAAAAGCTAGTGCCTTCTCCCCAGTCTGCCAACATCCTCATGACATCTTTAAGCAAGACACTGGGCAGGTGTTTTTGAGGAACAGTGTCAAGTCGTCTTAATAATGCTGCCACATCCCAGTGGTGAATTCCCATCTCTACTGCATAAAGATAGCATACCTAGCCTCCAACTGAGGTGGTCAAAAACCCTCAAACTTCATAATTTAAAAGACTTTTACTGATTATACTCTAATGTAGATGGAAAAGGTAGAGTTATTTTGAAATTTATGCACCTGAATAGCATGTGTCTCTGTCACAGTTTACTGGTACTTGCAAAATGAAGGCAAACATACTCTCATTTGCTTCCATCACAACACTAACAGATGTTGCAAGAAGACAAAACAAATGAAGAAAACATATGGAAAAGCTTGGAAACTGGTCCCTAGAAGAATGACAGATCTGTAGAGAAAAGTATACCTTGGAACATGCCAGCATCCACTACTGGTGTAACAACAGCTCTCACGGCTTCCACTTGGGAAGATGTAAGAAAAGTGCTTTAAGTGCACTTATACAGATGAGGAAAATGACTTTTCATATTATAGGCTAGAAGTGCTCAAATAGAATGCGAAGAGAGAATATAACTTTTTTTTTTTTTTTTTTTTTAAGTTGACCTAGTAGCATCATGAGGTCCTCGTAGCATTTTTCATTAGTATTCTCAGCAGTCATTCACTCTGAGCACAGTGCAGTTCATTACTGCAGTTCAAGGAAGGGCACGCGGTCAACAAAAACAGCACAATGAACCCTCAGTTATTTTTATACTGAGATTCCAAGTTTGTGATCCAGACAGCGCTGATTTTAAAGCACAGTTAATTCTGGCTGTGCAATACTAAAGCTCGAAATTTCACCTTCCACAGTATTTTGACTCCTGGCATTAAAACCAAACAAACACGCACTTTTACTAGAACAGGTCAGGAAAGGTACTTTTGTTTGTCTATTGTAAGTACAAAGGAATAAAAGTGTGTCTGCAGTATGTTGTAACGCAGGAACACTGTATAATGCCTTTTGTTGAAGAAAATGCGGCCAATTAATCTGATTGTAGATGTCACAATGACGTTATAACTACTCACATTTATTAGTTAAGTCTGACTGCTGTCTGCAGCAAGCACAGGGGAAAAGAAGCATATTAATACAGCAGTTACAGAATATATCGTAGTTTACACATGAGAACTGATACTTCTTGAAGTACATTTCATGGAAGAAGTTCATATTTTAGCAAGTAATAGCAAACTTAACATTCATGACAGGGAAGATAGCAAATACCAGGCCGTTAAAGACTTTAATGTGCCAAACTAGGTAATACGCACCACAGAACATCTGAAGAATATGCTGGAGAGCTCCATGAACTATCAATAATTATCTTTAAATCATTCTTGAAAAAAATGGGAAAACTCCAGATTATTTCCAGAAGGAAAGTGGAGGGAAGCTTAGTGTTGTATTTTTATGAAAGGCAATAAATGGGACTTTCTATGAAATCATGTCATTTGGCCTGGAAGTGCTGTTAAAAAGCAAGTAATGAAACTATAGAAGGTAATAAATAAACAAAAAATAGAACAATTTTTTAAAATTATGCTACTTGGCACAATTTCAAGGAAGGTTACTTAATACATTAATACAACAACTAACATTCTGATGCAATGTTTCCCAAAGTTTTGACAGAAATATGCATACCCTACAAATTTATGTAGGACATTTAATTATTGAATTATTTTCATTTTTTAATCTGACTAATCAATATATTCTTTTCAGTTAGTTCTCCCTTAGATCTCTTTGTGCTATTCCAGACCTGTATTAAGAATTTAGACAAAAAAGTTAAGAGTTGGTAGATAACAGTTAAATTACCAGCACTCTGCCACCAACCACCTCTCGATTTATTTTCCTTTCATTTCCCATCTCTCCTCTTACTGCATGACGTTTCTTGTTAAAAACCACACTAATTCTAACCGAGATGCTTGATAGGCAAAAGCATTATGTAAAGATCTGTACCAGGTTACTGCACAATTCAAGTTCTACTTTTCTACTTAACTATAAAGTTTACTTTCTTTCTCCATCTTCCTCCTGCCAATAGGTAAGGAGGAAGAATCAAATACATTTTCTTATAAAAGATTCACAGTACACTGAACTGGACTACTGTAGTTAGTGAAATCTGTTACTGTTAAGAACAGCTGGATATCTTCTTTTTAGTAATACCTCAAATGTCTCCTAATTTTAGAACAAGTTTATATTCTGCAATAAATCTTCATATATTTATCTTGTATCTGCCAGCTCTGTATCTGGAAAGTATATTTTTACAGTTTGGGTAGATTCACAATTATTAGCCATATTTAAGCATCCACTTTTGCTCTGACGTATAGATGCTGGCAGCCATACTGACTCTTCCTACAGACACTATGTAGTGAAGTGCTAAAAAATACCAGCCCTAAGTGCATGTGGTCAATCTGATTTGTGTCTCATCCACACATGTGCAGCTCATATGGTAGCATTTATAATCAATGGCTGATCACTCTCTGCTATTATACCAAAGTCTCCACTTCATGACAGTTAAAAACAGAAGTACATGTTGTACCCTCTCTTAGAGACGTGGAGTTGAAGGGAAGAAGGGTTCTCAGATTTCCTGCATGGAAGGTTTTTATTTTCCTGGGTGTTTATTGCCTTATGCCGTAGGGAAACACGTTTTTCTCTAGCTCTTAGGAATATTTTACTTAGCTCTGTAGGTTATTTAAATCTTTTGGACAATGACAAACTTTAGCATAATGTAACTCTGAGAACCTCTTAAGGATAATTTTGAAAAAAGTCTCACATAATATTAGGCTATTTCATATATTCTTTTGAGTGTCTTTTTAAAATAAAAGCTACACAAAATTATAACTTCTATACAAAACTATTCCATTATCATTTTATCCCTTTCCTCCCACACAAGAAAATACCTCAGTACTTTTAATTTCAGCACAAGAATTGGGAAAAGTAAGATGTAAAGGTTCATCTGAGTGATTGTATTTCTTTCAAGATGCTGAACGCTGTCTTCAGTCCCGATATAGAGAGTACTTACTAGTACATTCAATATTTGGGCAATTCTGCTAGTTCATTCTTGACTGTTAAGATAATCTTTTGCTGTAAATATTGTTTCAGAACTAGTGCTCCCTATTTAAGAGATTAAATTTAAATTTATTAAATTGTATTTGTTGCAGGGTGGCATTCCTTTTTAGCTGCTTTTCAGTGAAATAAGAGGATGACTCCATTTACTCCCTGCTCCCAGCCTTTGAAGAAAAATCTTGTATCCAGCCCATGCAGCAATTGCACCACCTGATGGAGCTATTAGTGGAATCCCAATTATCCTGAAGATTTTTCCCAACAGCAGGTCAGAACTTACCTTCAACTCTTAGCCTGGTTAAACATGGCTTCAGAAAATTTCTGAGCTAAACTCAGTTTAAGAATAGAAGTGTATGTACAGAACAGCATGTAGTAGATATTGCTTATGTTCTTGATGTCCCACTTGTCATTAGAGTTGTTAATCAACTAATATGAATCTGGAACACAGCACGTATGTTCTGCCACATGAAAAGCTGCAGTCTGGAAGCTCTGTGTATTAAGGCATGCACAAGACAAGACAATACCATGACCCACATCTAAAAATCAAAAATCAAGAACACACACTCTATATCCTGATTTATGAATATAAGGTTCATGTGATTTTAAGCCAATTTTTCCAGATCTGTGTGTAAATACCACATTACAGCATTACTCCATATATCCATACAGTGTCCATCAGCTCTTCCCTGGTGCAAACCAAGTCTGTTTCTGCTATCAAAGACAAAGAACGAAAAGCCACATAACTAAAGCCACAGCAGCCAACCACTCCTGGCTAGATGTTTTGTTCTATTCAAAAAGCATTAACATTTTGAAGTACTACTGATCCAAGCATATCAGACATATCTTGCTTATCTATTTCCCCAATAAATTAAGCAAAATTAAATGAGGTCCTTGAACAGTAACCTTACTACAAACTGAGGATTAAGTCTAACTATCCAATGTCACAAGTATTGCAATCAATCTTCTGAATCTGAAGAAACTTATATCAAAATCCAAGAGCAAGGAGGATAAAAATTCCCATCTTATGACAAAAGCAAAGAACTAACTCCAAAAGCACAGGCACCACAGCCAGCATTAGTCAGCACATGACAGGACAGCCAAATTTGCAAGATTCAATCAAAAGAAAATTTATTTACCGCAGAAATTTTAGTTATTTTGCCTAAGTCATTTAGATGCCTTCCATAACTTACTGTTATCAGTGGCCATCCAGATTCACCCACCATCAGACACCACAGCTGTCTAAGATTGGGAGCCAAAATCCAATTCTTTTCCTTTTACCTAAATCTGTTTGTTCTGCAGGCAACCTGTAAGTGCCTTTCTGGATGAAAAGTAACTGAATATGACCTTGAGTACTATTTCATATTTTTAATACTGATTTGGAAAATGTTAAGACCTACCTGTATCTACTGTTGTAAAATTAATTTTCTTTGCTTCAGGATTATTTTTTTTTCAGTGTAGGTGAATTCAGGAACTGCATTCAATTTTACTTAAAATGTTCTTTCCATCAAATTCATGTACTTTGACCTTGCTATTGTTTCTACTTTTCCCTATAGAGCAGGGCAGACCATTATAAATGTGTCAGAATTCTGGAATGAACTGCTGGTGTTGGGGCCTCTGAGGATCAGCTTAACTTCATAAAAATGACTTTAAACCCTAACTTCAGGACCTAGGTTTGAAATATGGTCAGAGCTGAAATTTTCAGTACATATATGTTAAAAAATTTGGGATTTGGTCCCTAAAGCTGGAGAGAGTACTAACACTCATTCATTAATTGTTAGTCTATGCCTATGTTTTTAGTTATGCTTATTTTTTCTTTCTATCATTCATCCTTTTTCACATTTTGTGACGGGTCAAACTGACTAGAAACTGATAAATGCCTTCTTTCTTACTAATGCAATTTCAAAACTCTGGCACTTTTTTAAAACCTTGCAATCATGAAAACTCTTGGCTAGAAAGATCATATAATGGAAAAAAATTCCATTGCTATTTTTAAAGACCTCTCAAAGAAGCAAACAAACACAAAATAATTTGTTGGGCTAATGAGGATCAAAAAACCACATATAGTAGGAAAGGAGGCAAAAGAATATGATGACTGGTAAACAAATTTCTCAACAGAAACCCTCTAAGAACATGTTCGATAGGACTCATAATTTTTATATAAATAGAGAGGAGAAGCCAATGAGACATTCAAAGCCTGTTAAATGTCACCTCTTCTCCAGAAGATGGAGCATCATGCTAAAATATTACAAACCATAAAGCATAAGTGAACTTCAGAAAGTACAGCATTATTCCATCGATCTTTGCTTGTTTCACTTCTGCTGCAGTGAATATGGACTGTGGGGCAAACACACCACCTCCTGTGCGGGGAGAGAAGAGGAGGGCCTGGCAGTGTTCCAGCTGGTCCGAGCCTGCTGTCCCACCTTGTCCTTCCAGCCAACCTCTGGCACTGGGGAGTGGGCAGAGTTGTGGGCCAAACTTTCTTCTTTTCTGATTCTTCCTACAGCTGCCCCAGCAAAAGCTGCCTAGACACAGGGATATGATCACTCTAAAGTGTAATGAACCATCTCCAGTGAGAGCTCCAACTACTACCCCCTCTCCAGAGCTTCTGTGGGCAGATTCAGAACCTAATGGGCTCACCAGGCTTCAAAATTCATTTAGAGCAGAGTTTCTAGTTTCCTTTCCTTTGCAAGGAATCTAATTTATACATGCAAACATTGCTTTAAGAACTGAAGCGACACAAACTAAACTGAAATAATCAGGGCATTCCCTTCAAAACTGCACTACTGCTCTGAACTTAATTGCTAATGCAGCTAGAAGCCAAAGCCTGAACTGAAGTACACTGAGGCTTTTACCTCCCTCCAGAGGACAGAGAAGAGGAAACGGCTACATAAGTTTAAGATGAGAAGCCAAAACAACTTCAATTGATATATGCTTATAAAACTTCTATTTGATTTTTTAAAAATCTTTAAAACAGCCACTCAAATAATGCATTCAATGTAATACAGTGCATTACACAAGTTTATCATGCATTGGGCACAACACAAATATAATATTGCATATGAGGTTGCTAGTATATAAGCTTGTATAGTTAAAAAGAAACAAATTCTAAAAGCAGAAACTTCAATATTCTTTCCTGTTCTATTTACATTTTTAAATCAAAACAGAAAGTAAAAGGGTATTGTAGTTTAATCCAGGAGGGGAAAAAAACCCCAGCATATACTGTGCCTTGCAAAACAAATTTTAGCAAGACAAAGTTTATTTTGCAAGGCTAGTAGTAATACTGAAAACTGGCAGACGTTCAAAGCCTTGCCTGTTTCCTAGCGACGTTGATTCCCTAGTCAGTCTACCCTATACCTAAATTGAACAAGTCCAAATACTGGCTTGTCAGTTTAGCAAGCAGAGTTACTGTGGTGCTGCTTACAAACCCTTTCTAAAGCCATTTTCTTCTTAGGTAGAGTTAAAACACCTCTATCTGATCTATTCCAGTGTTCATTCCCTGTTTGCTAAAAATGCCAACCTGTGAGCTTCCAGTCCTAGAGAAAAGCTGGAAATCACCTCACGAATTATTAGGCTGAATTGGTTTAGGCTTCACTGATATGACTTTTTTTTTCATTTGTAGGTTCCAGCAATGTTAATCAGATAGCTGTATAGCTTCTGAACAACTATTCTATAAAAATATTTGCTTCTAACAGAAGTTACATGCTGGAAAAAAATCAAGTAGACCTAGATGGCTTTGGTCCACAGAAACTCACCTTAGTATATGAGACTGATAAGGCTCAAGACTGTATGTAACAATACTGATGTTAACTGTTTGCTACACAATCCTAGTAAGAAATAGCCAAGCTAAAGTCACATAGGTTTCTCTGTATGTGGGGGGGTTTGTTTAATAGTCACTGAGGAAAAATACGCGACATTTTATGCTCTAAATACACTTCCTTGGGAAATGAGAATTGCTGTGTAAGATTGGAGTCTGAGCAATGATGGAGCAACTAGAGAAACTGGAAACAATAAATCATTTAGATTTAATGAAAATCATGCATGTTACAGACCTTTCAGAGAAAAATAAAAATAAATCCCTCCTCTGTATTTCTAACTGTGAGTTTGTGACTAAACCCAGCAAGACAAAAGATTATAATTTAACAAAGCTCATCCATCATTCCTCTGTGCTGCTACTTTTCACCTAAGGATAAACCAACAAAAAAAATTCTGAATGCAAAGTATTATATTTTAAAGTGTCCAAACAGCCCTTCACCCCAACTGTATTCATCAACGCTACTCACAGCAGACTGCATTAGAGAATCTCAAATAATTTTTCTTCCAAAAAACCTTCGCAAGCTGCTATGCAAAGTTAAGAATGGAAGACAAGTATGTCCTCAGACTTACATAGTCTCTAAATTACTGTTCTAATCTTCATTAATAGCTTTATATCTATATGAAAAAATGTATAAAATTAATGTTGCTATTGAAAATAAATGGTGTTTTAGACAATGAAACATTATTAAATTTTAAACCAGCAAAAAATTATTAACTCTTAACATTCAAAAGGCAGCAAGTGACATTACGTTCTTGTGAAATTTAGCCCTCATCCCTCCTCCTCCCTGAAAAAAAACCCCAAACTTAACAGCAAAGCTTGCCTTGTAAAAGTACTTTCTCAAAGTCCTGCTTCTCATGGAGTTCTAAGGAAAATGAGCCAGATCTCCTGAGCTTGGCTCTCCCAATTCCTCTACAACCCCATCAACACAAAAACATTCCAATTAAAAGTGACAGTACGCCAACATCAAAACAGTTTGATGCTAGCAGAAACTCCTCTAAATTTAGTCAGCCTTTCCTCATCTTCGGAACCAGAACGATCAGGATGAACAACTTAAATCAATGCTTAGATTGGCAATGTGAATTCCAGTGTGTTCAGTTCTTGTTCGTCTGCACTGCTGAACATTATTATGACAAAAAAGAAATTTACTGTCAGCCAGAGAAAGACTAACTACCAATTAAGAGTTAAAATGGTGATCTTACGGATCTTTTCTATTACTGGGTGGGCCTCTTGACTCTAAGCAGCATTTGAGAGAGGTTAGTGCTAGTGCTCTTACTTCCTCTCAGCTCCTCACAGTTATGCAAAGGGGCATCCTCTGAAGCCGCAACAAAATCAGGGCAGAATCTTTCCTCATACATGGATAAAAACAATAGCCCCATTTCTTAATGCAGATTTGAAACATAACCATCATCCTTGTTTACTATGAAGACTCAGAATGCACAGTGAACACTCCGAAAAATTGCCATAGAGATGACAAATACAATCAAAATATACTTGTTTCCAAATCAGTTATTGGACTAATGCATTAGTGCAGTACAAGCTGTAATGCACTACTACACCATTAATAAAATATGTCAGCGTTCACAGTTTTAGACTACCCTGTTATGCAAGTAACAAATGTACTAACACTAGGCATCTCAGGAGCCTGTTTTCTTACTGCAATACCAAATGCTTCAATATAAACAATAAATCATAAAATGTTCACTGGGTTTAACAGAGCAACAAATAATAAGTACCAGATATCCTTTAGCTATTAGTCACCATTATCACAGTAATTTATTAAATTAAATACCTACTATATTGCAGTGATCAGTGATACAGTCACATTTAACCAGCATTTCATGTATTCATAATGCTAAAATCTAACTTTAAGAGTGGAAAAGCTAAAATTATTGTTATAGAAAAAAGTGGCAGAGGATGATATATGATAGCCTAATCAGATTTGAAGCAGATGAGACTGATTACTTTTAGAAAAGAAGAGCCCAAAGGAAAAGCTGAAGAAGCAGCCCTTGGTCAATCTCAAACATTTGTTGTCCTTGACACAAGAAAACTGTTCTAAAATTGAACCTCACTGTTACAAGAAAAACAAACTGATGGGTTTTATATTGTATGGACAAAGACTAATATAGGAAAGAGACCCCTATGTTTCTATTTCTTCAAAGCTAGCCTACAGTATTAATCATACTTCTGTCAGTCACTAAATTTTACCTCAGGAAAAAAGAAAAAAACCCCAGAGTTCTAGATTCCTTTCACAGATGGTTTTTCTGTCCTGTACCACGAAGTCTCTGATTTTTTCCTGCATTCCAAATGGGAAAAGCTTGAGGCTATACTCTGAGGAACACCAGGAACACCTGGCATTCACTGGCACTGATGCTGAAAGAAACAGCATGGAAACAAACAAATGCCAACACTACCAGGAGGAAACAAATGGGTTTATGTTTGTAAACATTGACAAAGCAACATTCAGATCTTTAAATTCAGGTTTCATGAAAAAATCAGTGTTGTCTTTTCATATTTTTAACTATATTTCATACTATTTTCTGCTTGTTGAATACATCTTCATGTAAGGGTGGTAGCAGTACATTGCAGAGATGTGCTGTCTTTACCTTGGGATTTCACAGAGGAATTTTCCATGCCTGGAACCAGCTTAGGACAGCTGAGTCTTTGCCACTGCTGATCATTTTCTCCTGAGAGAGATATTCTGGGTCCAAGATCCCAAAGCTTGCACTGCCTCAAGCAGACAGCAAGAAGCTACAGTCTGTGAAAACTTCCAGGACTTTCTCTCCTGAAGCCAAACAGCGACTCCATTCACCCTGTACCCATGGGGATTTCCAAGTATCTTCCAAGTCCCTGAACAAATCCTCCCCAAAATTCCCTCCTCTGCACCGCTTTTAACATGGTCTGGCTTGCAATTTGTTAAGAGGTGGAAGCACAGAAGCAGAGGCATGAAATTACTTACGTTGGGAGGAACCCCAGTTCAAGTGGGAACCCCCAAAGTGGGTCCAGCTAGGTCAGGTTGCTCAGGGCTGTGTCAAACAAACCCATTTTCCTCAGCTTCTTCTTGTACATTGTGTGCTCCAGCACCATAATTATCTTGGAAAACCTTTGTAGGTCTCCATTATGTCAATCTCTTTCTTTCACAGGCAAGCTGAGACTGCACATAGTATTCCAGATGCAGTACAGAAGTGTCAAACGGAAGAACCACTTCCCTTGATCTGCTGGCTACGTTCTTGCTAACACAGCCCAACATGTGATAAACCTCTGCTGCAAGGGCACACTGCTGACTCGTGTTCAGCCTGGCCACTGCGACCCCAAGGTCCTTTTCTGCCAGGTTTCCCCATCTTCATATGACTCTGGACTCTTCCTCACTGTGATAAACATATGAAATACTACTTACAGTCCAGACCTTGAAAGCTAATGTGCTGCCACTTAAAATAACAGCAGATAAATCAAAAATAACATGAAATGACTCTGAATATCAAGGGTAAGGCTGAAGCAATGAGATCAGACAGTCGAGTTTTTCGGTAAGGAGGAGTGAGTGTCTTAAAAACGAGACTCTCCTGCATACAAGGAGGGAGCTATAATTACTATAGTGAACTGCAGAGGACAAACGTTAGACCTGTAGTTGTTATACAAGTTTGTTCATGGGATCAGATTTGCCAGTTTTCTGCCCTAAAGAAATGCCCAACTTGAACTGAAAATCAGTACATAACAATTGCATATATTTATTTCCAAGGAACAATAAAAATTATTTTTAAAGAAAACATAGAAAGTAGATGAAAAAATGTATGCTGACTTGTCAAATGCAGCAAGAAAAACACTATCTTTTGTGTCCACTTCAGCCTTTTAGTAATGCTCATTTCTAGTGGGGCAATTACTGAGGCAAGAAATTATTCCCACCACTGGGATCTGTTGCGATGTTCCCCTAATTCCTCCTCTAGTGCTTAAGTATCTTGGACAACTTCCAGCTGCTGGGTCTTTTCCCTCAGATCAGGCTGCTGGGGCAGAAACCGAGGAATTGGGCCGAGCTTGGCCCAGAACGCTGGTGAGTGCCCGTCCATGTCCCCAGCTCCCTCAAGGCAAAGCAAAGCAAGGGCTGGCCGGGCTCGGGATGAGCCTACACAACACACGCCTTGCTGACCAGCAGTGACAGAAAATAGGTGCGAGAAGTCTCCATTTCGCTTCCAGCTTGTGACACGGTGGAGCAGGGGTTCACTCTCAGTAACTAAGCCAGCTCCCGCGCTGCCACCGCCTGGGCTCCGCCGCCATTTCAGCACTTGATGCCTGCAGGCACCAAGGCGCGTGTGTGGCTCCAGTAAAGCTCCAACTTGTATCCAGCCGCTCCCGAGGCTGGTTCGCGCCTCAGGGGAAGGCGGCAGAGCCGCGACACGGCCTGGGCGCCGCTGCCGAAGGGCCTCGCCCGGGCGGGAGCGGCGGCGGCTCGGGGCCGGTTGGGCGCCTCCGCGCTCCCGCCACCCGGGGCAGGGCCCGCGACGGGCCGCTCTGGCCGGCGGCAGCGCCGTTTCTCCCGCGGGCGGCTGGTCGGGGCCGGCGGCGAGTGCTCGGGCGGGGCGGCCCCGGCGGGATTCTTCGGGCGGTCAGGGCCGGGGGAGCGGAGGCGGGGGAGCCCGTGGCGTCCTGTCGCATCCCCGCCGGCTGGCGCCATCCCCCCGCCGGCTGGCTCCGGGCTCGGCCCTTGCTCCCCTGCCCGCCTCCCCGCCGGCGCTGGGCCGGTTCTCCTGCCCCAGCCCTGCCTCCCGTTTGCCCCCCGGGCTGGCCGCCTCGCCTGGGGCAGGGAGGGGGTTTGGCAGCTGTAGGGTCCCGCCGAGACACTGTGGCGGGGGCCTCTGAGGGCGGTGAGGGATGGACGGCACGGGCAGGGAGCAGACGCGTGGTTTGCGGCTTTATGGCGAGCCATGACCCATGCTGTCAGAAAACATTATGGCATGTGATGTAATTCACACCAGTAAACTCTTGTGAATCCCGAGAAGTCTTGTTGTAACTGGCTTGTAGCAAACTCCCAAAGTGCATGTGGTCATATCAGCATGAGGACACATAGCTATTTCTCTGTGGGAGGTGAATAATGTATCTAGGTGTTACGTCTGGTTTTCATGAAAAATAAAACACCTGTAACTGAAATAGTGATCTTTAAATGTGAACTTCAGATACAGATTGAGATGACAAGAGTCACTGACCACTGGAAAACTGGTGAAGCAGTGACAGCAGAATGAGGAACTGGACAGTAGAGTGTCAATTGGAAGAACGTGCAATCACTTACTTTGTTTTTGTTTATCAGAAGCTAATGTAGTTCCATCAGTGGCCGAATAAGCACTGTTCAGATGACCTTAGTAAAATCTTGCTGGCTACATAGCAGAAAGGAAACAAATGAGCAAGTGCATGGAGAGAAAGGCTAGGGAGGGTGGCTGGCTGAAATGGTGGGATGATAGTTGCAGTTGTAGAAAAGTGTGTTAACATGACCAGTTTTTCTTCACTCCCGTGCCCAAACCCTGGTTTACTTTGCATTGTTCACACTGAACACACAATGGTTTCTTCACAGGCCTGGTTTAAACAGTCTGAATATAGAATAGGATTTAAGCTTATCGAAGAGAACCACAGAATAACGATTGGAATGGGTTCAGGAGGTCACCTAGTCCAACGTCTTCCTCAAAGCCCCTTGGCATAGGACATAAAAGCCTTCTGACACATTGACTCCATCTTGCCATTTCTGTAAGACTGTAAGTGGACTGATCTTCCTCAAAAACGCACTATGTGGGGTCTAGAAAAGAGCTCAATCAATTTGTTTTGCAGTGTGGGAGTGGTCTCGTTCCGAATCTGCTAGTTCTGAGGCCAAAAGCCATTTAGTTGTGTGAGGAGGCTGGGATCTCTACTTCAGTGCAATTTTGTGTGGGTATAGCATGTGATGGAAAATCTGAAAACCGTAGAAGGAAATGTTACCTGACACAGTGTGTTCACTGCATTTCAAGGGGATGTGCTGCAAGTAGCACACACCCAGGAAAGAAAAATGAGACTATTTAGAAGTGTCTGGAAAATCTGATCTACAAGAAAATTCAATCTGCAATACTAAATACATTAGAAAATGGAAGACTGGATGGAACATTGATCTTCAATTATATAAGGGGGCTTCTATGCAAATGAAGGGAATAACTTAATGTTCCTGGAGGACAGAATAAGAAATAACAGGTTTAAATTGCCAGTTACTTGGGAAATGTAAACTTGTGAACACTGAAACATGTGTTGGGGTGGTGGTTGTGGAATTTCAGCTGGGGTTGAGACTTTTGACAAATGCTTGCCAGGGATAGTACAGGTATCATTTATCATACCACAGGCTGGGGAATGAGCAAGTGACCTGGTGAACACCAAGCAACTCTGAATGCTTATCTTTGTCTTCCAAATAGAATTGAATCTAGCTAGACTGCAGAGATAGGGGGGTTCAGAAGATGAGAAACAGGTGCCTATTTACCTTTGAAAGTGAGATGATAGATAAACCGTCTTAAGAGTATTTTTAAGTAGCCAAAGTTAAATAAAGCTAATGGAACTGTACAGCTGTAAGTTTCTATCAATCATATATTTATCTTTACTATGAACCAAGGTTTTCTGGCAGAACTGGTGAATGATCTGTGTGGACCTGAATATCACAGAAGTCTGAAAAAACAGCATTGGACACTGTTAGTGATAGATCTCTGCGTTTTGTTTAGTGTTCATTGTTATTTCTAAATCTAATGCGGGGAACACTCTTACTTTGTTAAGGATGACAACTTGATGATGATGTTTTGCTGCTCTGAAACAAGAAGAGATATTTAAGATAGGATTTAATAAAGTGCTATAATAAATGTTTTATAAAACATTGTGCATTTGCAAAACCATCAAAAATAAAGACTTCAGGTAGGAGTTACTCCATATATTTGTTTTTAAAATCCAGTTCTTTGTTGTAGGGCACAAAAGATGGAGTATTTGCCTAAATGTTTGAGATCCATGGCTCTAAGCAATCAAAAGCAAGCAGAAAACCTGAATAAAATAGAGAATACTTCAACAGAGAAGGAGATTTTAGATGGCTTGCAAACTAAAGATCATTCTCTTCAACCAAGTACCTTAGAAATAATCTGCAAAAGTCAAAAGAAAAGTGTTTTCTGAATGAAATGTGCCTTCATCACTAGCTGAAAAACACCACCTATGTTCTTACCAACAGTCAGAACAGTGGCTACACAGAATATTCTTTTGCTGTAAGTGTTGATCAAAATATTACTCAAGTGTCAAAATCCTGTGCCTGAGATAATTTGCAAAAGAAATTCAGATGCAAACCAACTTTTAAATGCTGAATGTTTAAAATATATACTTCATAAAAGATGTGATGATATAAACATACCACCAATGGCTGCAACTGACAGTGATAGTAAGGGTAAGAAAACTAACAATGCCATTAGCATCCTACAAAAGGTGAGCATAAAATACGGAACAAAATCTGGAATGAAAAATTTATTCCAGAGTTTAAAAAAATACAGAAAATAGATGCCTTAAAAAAGGAAAAAGTAGATTTTACTGGCTTAGTTGATCCCATAAAGAAGACAAAAGACAAGAGACAGAAAGGCTGCAGGGGTGGGGGATAAAGTGGAAATAACAGTCCAAATATTTTTGAAAAATGATGAAATTACACTGCTGGATGCATTGTGTGAGTCTAAGAACAAGTCAAGAAAAATACAGTTATAAACTTATTCCAGAATAAATATTTTTCACTACTTCTTCTCCTGGAGAAATAGGAGATTAGAAGATCCACTCTTCCAAAAATATGCCCTTTAAGTGAACACTTTCTCTGCTGAACAAATTATTGGTAGTTTACTATTTGAAATTCTCAGCCCTTTAACCAACATATGCTATGGGAATAATTGTAGCATTTTGTTAATAATCATTTTATCTAACATCACGTAATATCTTGACCTGTCTTGAATGCATAAATCAGGATAAATTGTGTTCATGCATCAGCAACCAACTTACCAAGTCAGGTTTAGGGTTTCCTAGGCAGAAGGAGTTGTTGGACTTGGGATTTGAAGTTATAAGGGTTATTGAATTGGTGCCTTTATTCACGTCTTTATTTCATATCTTAGCAACTTTGCATAAAATATATCAAAGCAAATCTGAAACAACAGAGGAGTGACTAAAAGGGTTACAGATTAGTTTGGAGGTTTGAGGCAAAACCAAAGCAGTTTTCTCAGCATCACTTTTATTGGGTATTGCAGCTGGCTGTAAGATTTGTTTCTAATTTATGTTCCAGTAATACTGTGTTTATGCATAAGGGTATAGAAGCAAAACACCTCTTTTCAGAGATGTCAGTGATGACTGGTCTCTTTCAAAAAGCTTAATAGTTAACTTTAAAAAGCTTTAATAGTAACTTTAAATTTGGAATGATTACTAGTTTGTTATTTTTGTCACATACAACTGGTCTTGATTCTTGTTAAGAGCCTCTGAAAACATTGTTGTGAACTATGGCATTAAAATGCATATTATTAGGAAATTATCAGTGGAGAGTTATTAGGATAAAAGCCAAATATTGGGGGCAGAGGGAAGGAAAGTCAGGTGGTGAAGACCAAAGCATCTAAATACTCCTCCACTCATTTCTCTCTCCCTGGAAAAAAGAGATTTTGTTAAAACTAGTTCCTGCGGATGTTCTGGCTTATGCGGTTCTCTGTTTCCTAACTAGAGTAAATGTTTAAAAAATTACCATGACTTATGCTTAGCTATGTACCAAGGAGCATAGCAGGGGAATTCTTGCTCCAGTATCAAGACATTAATTAGCTGAAGTAATGTATACTTGTAGAATGTGTGGAAGCATCCTTATTTGTCAAGTTCCTGGATGTTTACAATTAGGAGGAAGAGTGTTCCTTTTCCTTGTTCGGGTTTACAAGTAGAGAGACTCTCTCCTGTCTCATATAGATGAAAGAGTTTTCCTTCTGAAAACTGCCTAAAATAAGTGACAATGAAAAAGCAAATATTACTGTAGAAGACAGTCATACAAGCCTAGCTGTTAGAGGAGGAATGGGCAAGGTTTTTGGTCTTCCTGGAGTGGGCAAGAGGAAAATGGTTTCAAACCACTGATGGCCTGGAGAATGAAGATATTCTTAATCATTGCTTTAACTTCTCATCTTAAGAGAATCACACTTCATAGATTTAAAAGTGCAGTACAGCTTTCAGTAAGGACTGCAATAGGCATGCTTCCTGCAAACTCACATGGATATACATAAATAATAGTTGATATAAATAAATGCTATTTTGTCATACATTATAGTTACTGTTTTATAAATTCAGAATAGTTTTTTTCTCTTGAATCTTTGAAATGCTCGTGAAGTATCTTTTAGCATTTTTTACTGTGTTCAGTAGTTCATATTTCATGGATACGAAAAGCTGTGTTCTTGCTTTGAGGGGAAACTTTCTCGGGTGGAACAGACATTGAATTTCATAGTTACCCTGTTCTGTTACTGAATGTTTTGAGTTATTGTTCAAAGAAAATGAAAGGTAGCTAATTCAATTGTTTTCTCGATCATTTGGAACGTATTTGCTATATGCAGTCCTAATTACCTTGGTTTGATTGTGTTTGCTTAATAGTACTTTGTATCTTAATATTCTATTTATAAAAGAACAAGTAAGTTTTTCACTTTCTGTAGCTGTTACATTTCTAAATGAGTAGAAATTCAGGCATTCTTTGAGGCCAGTGTCCGTACTACCATATTCATCTCCAACACACTGGCTTTTACATTGTTTGGGGGTGGGGAGTTAGTTCCAGCCTTGTGGGTTACTTCAATAACTGCATTTACTGCTGGTGCTACTGCTTGGGTGATGAGCAGTGGATTAAAACAGAAGTACCCTGTTCTGCTTGGTTGTGGTGCAAAACACCTGTTGTACAGTTATAAAATACTTGTTAAATTTATATATCTTCATGGTCAAGTAATGAGTCAGGAATACTGTTCTTTTGGGCGAGATAAGTACAGTCTTTTAAGTTGTAGATGCAAGATTCTTCCTTGAGCACAAAGTATTACCTCATAAAAACCCCTAGAGAATAATTTCCTCTATGTCATTTTTCATTTTAATAAAAAGAGGGGTAGGAGAAGAGACATTTCATTTGCTGCTAGTAAGAAAGAGTGTTTCTAAAATTATGATGGTTCTGACATGCCTCTGAGGCAGGCTTCTCAGCTGATAAGGTTTAAAGAATCCCTAATCCTGAGAATAGGCTTTCTATGATATGTCAAAAAGCTCCTAGGTGAAGAGAGATAAGAGGTACTGGCCCAGAATAGGGTAGGAAGAGCCTTCAGGCATATCTCAGTGTTATTTCAGCAGAAGAAGCATTGTCTTATTTTATTTGATTGTCTCAAGGTAGAGAGCATATTGTTGTCACTGGAAAAAAAAAAAAAAAAAAAAAGGGAAGTGGGTAAAATAGCTCTCAGTAAGTATCTCTAATAAAGTTGAGTAGTAAGAAAATTAATAGCAGCAACCCGATCTTGTTTCTGTCCCATTCTTCCCTCTCTCCACGCTTTTCCCTGAGTTTTTGGTTTCTTTTTTGCACAAAATACTAAGTCTCAACTCTATTTCAGGATCAAACTGCTGTAGCATATTTAAGGTTTCAGATCAGTGGTTTGAATGATACAACTTCTTCCTCCACTGCCCTCAGCTGTAATTATTTGTACTGTAATGTAGAAAGAAGTTTGAAAGGTTGATGGTGGCTTTTTTTTTTTTTTGTCAGGGAACACTCAAAGGAAGAAGGTGAGCTCAGTATGCAAAGAAAATACCCATTATAAAACATATTAAGATTTCTGATGATGAGAAAAAGAGTGTTTGTACCATGTCAAAAAAGGAAGTATTTTGGATATTTGAATTGTTGTTTTATATATGTTTTAAAACAGTTAGGGTCACCGTGTTTATAACTTAAGGTCTATTTGTGAGCAGGACTGATGATTTAGATTAGCAATGTTGGTAACTGTCCTTCTAGGGAGAATACAAATGGGTGTTTGGAGGAGGGAAAATACTGGTTATTTTGAATGTATTCTCTACTTATCAAAAATTTAAAATATTTTGATTGCTATATAAGACAAAAATTACATATGAATGCATTCAACCCTTGTGTGTTTTAGGTGAAGTAACATTTGCTTTGTGAGTGGATGTGACTAAAACTTTTTGAAAGTCTGTCAGATTGCAAGTGTGCTCCGGCATTTAATAATTTCCTTCAGACAATACGGATTTATACCCCTCCCAGAAGATAGAAACAGGAGGAAATACTCAGAGGGATAATGATTTCCTTTTCTATTTGTAGAGAATATCTGAAAATTCTCCTTTAGTTCCATTCCACTTTAAGGGAATATTTCTTTATCAACTGCTACTGTTTGAGACCTAGGATAAGAAGCATAGTGTCTAAAATAGATTGGAGAATTCTGAACCTTTTATGCAGCTTCAGTTAAGGGAAAAACTGCCACTTATATTCATTTAGGCCTGAACAAATTTCTGAGTCAAAGAATTAACAATTCAACATTGATCAGCTGTCTTGAAATTACTGTAATACTCCAACTGTGTTCAGTGGGAAGCATGATTTTATTTTTTTCAGTGGATTTTAATGAAATGTATTGTGACATGAAAAAAAATCGTACCATGTGACTTGAAATCCAGTAGTTCAACTATACTATACCACTTGGAGCGCTGTTATGACTGCTGTATGTCACTGCAGCATTTGAATTCAGGCCCTTTTCTACATAAAATTGAAATTGAACTTTCAGTCTGGTGATTCCCAAAGCGTGTTACACCTGTGATTCCAGTAGTCAGTCCCTGATGACACAGAGGTACTTCTGGGGAGCAAGGTGGGAGGAAAATACTGGGGGGCTGTGGACACAGCACTTCGGTAATGTTTGGTGCTAGTAGGAAGGGATGAGGAGCCAGACGGGTGAAAAATTAGATCTGGCAATCATCAGGACTGGAAATAAATATTTTTACAGGCAGAAGAATGCAGGTGCTGCTGAATTCATTGATTAGATGCCAGATGTCCTTGGGAGAAGGGGAATATAAGAGCTACTTAGTCCTTCATTTGACAGCAATTCCTACTAGTATAAACCTTCCTGCTGTCTGCATTGAAACTGGAAGGACTGATAAATGGAGGAGGATATCTGAAGAAGGGACAAGAGAGAGAAACAACAGCTGTATAGGAAACCTATAGTTAGTTCTCAACTGATGGCTGCAGTGAATGACCATCAAGAGTGAGAAATCTGGTCCTGTGAGTGTCATCAGCGTAAATATCTTTCATATTTAGTGGTATTGTAGCACATCAGTATCTATTGTTCATCAGTATCTTTCTCGGAGACAGAGATTTCTCTTTCAAACTGGGACCCAAGACAATACTTTGTTCAAGGTGTTAAGATTGAGAGTCTTAACATTTTAGCAATTATCAGGTATAATAGGAAATACTTTAATTAAAGGGAATTGAAAAAAGCTAAATGCTTTCTTTTCTCTTTTGCTTTTTGTAAAGAACAGGGAACTATTGTATTGTTGCAAAAAAGCAGAAGCAATTCAGTAAAATCCTTGTATGCAAGCAGTGAGTTTCATAATTTCTTTTTATCACAGAGGCAGAAAACAAGTCCTCCATGTAGAGAATAATGATCAGGAATTTATATGTTTTTAATGGAAACTTTTTTTTTCTCCTAGGAAATCTGTTACTTGATTATAAAGTCTTTAATTTCCTGACATTAACATACACTCTTAGTCCTGCTTAAATAGGCATTTTTTTTCCTTGTAGTATCAAGGAGACCTGTCCTGATTTGTAAAATCAACAAATAATTTTAATAGGAATAATTTAAATCATTTATAATTTATTTAAAACGTAAATATTAATGTTCATATAATCATTCTAGTCATGTTCATTATAGTAATTGAGAATAGCTTTATTTCTCAGGGTAACAAGCCTTGCTTGCTCCTGAGAGCTCTCTGCTTGAAAGCAGAGATCTTGCCTCTCAGCAGTTCTAGATCAACAGTCCTGCTGAAAGTAAAACCCTAAATTTTGTATGTAGAGAAATCATAAACATTTTTTAAAATGTTTAAAGCTATAGTAGTGCACTGGTAGTGATTCATATAAACATACTAATTTTACCTCATTAACTTTTAGAAGGGTGGTATGTTTTGACACCTCCTTTATGCTAAGTGAGTTAAGTCCAGTGGAGAGTGCCAAGGTACAAAATTCTGGTTTGTACCTGCCAGAAATGCTTTATAAACAATAGAAAGAAAATGACCCTACTCTCCCGAAACTTAGCTGAATTTTAAATTTAGCACTGTGCTTGTACAGTCATTTCAATGTTTTTAGATTTTTAGATTTCAAACACAGCTTTTCTTTATTATAGATCAAACTCGTGACTGGTGAGCAGATGGATAGTTTAAATAATGACTTCTTTAATCAAAACCTAGAAAGGCTAACTAGAAGAGTTGAACAAGTACAATGCAAAAAACCCCATGGAGAAATAGCTAAATCGTTCCTAGTAAGTTTCTTTGCATAACTGTGTGAATATTTTGCATATATAATAGTCAATCACATATGACAATTGTGCTACGGTGGAGAAAGACCCCAAAAGTATGCAATCTTTTCATCTTGTGGGACATAAAAGATTAAATTAATAATAGTTCTATTTTTAGCCTTTGTTCATTTCAGTTGTTTCACTGTTGACTTTGCATATGATAATATATAACTTCCTTAGTTCAGGTGCACTCTGAGTGTTTCTTAACCCATACTGTTTTCTGTTGCAGAATAAAGTATCAAAGCTTGAGAGGCATATTAATGATGTGATAGTATTTCAGGATGAAGTGTTCTCAGAGAAGGCTGTTCATCAGGTATGATGCAAAGGCATAGGCCAATGTAGGCATTAATGCCTGGTTGTAAACTAATGGGTGACTGGATGTTTACACTGAAACGTGGTGACTTTGACAGCTGTGTTGCTGTTGCTTGCATTAAGAACAGAAAAAAAATCTATGTAGAGCTCTTAAATTGACTGATCTTTTGAGAATTCAGAAGGGTGCTGGGCCATCTTGTCTAGACCGTGTCTTTGCCAAGAAAGGTTGGACCAGACGATCCTTGAGATCCCTTCCAACCTAGGATTCTGTGATTCTATGATAAATCCAGTGACATGAAAAGTCTGATTTGAACAAATGTGTTACTAAATCCATTTGATAATTACAATATTACTTGAAATTAATTATAATTTTTTTAACTGCCCCATCACTATTGTCCCATTCAGTTGGTTTCACAATTTTGGTAGCAGGTGTACAGCTTTGGTAGAAACTTGAAAGCTCTTGTCAGTGGAAGAAATTTGTTGCTAATTGTGTGTGGGATCAATTAGTATCCTTCTAGTGTTTGTATGATTGAAAGATGAAAAACAGTGGTTACATGAATTTAAGATAGACTCATTCTGTTCAATTTTCACTTAATAATAATCTAGCTGGACTACACTGAAGCAATCTTCCAGTTTCAATACATTTTCACTTGGTGGATTGTTTTGTAAAGAAAAAGAGTCTTAGACTGAAATTAATGCGTCTCACAATAGGGAGAAACCCACAGCATGTAGAGAAAAATAATTCATATATGAAGTAAGGATTTTAACAAAGCTGTCTTTTGAAATGTAGAAAAATAATATTTAAATCTTACATCTTGTTTGCAGGCAGAACAGAAAAAGATCAGAAATACTGTTTGAACAAACAATTCAAAGCCAGTGTGCCTCAACTGAGGGTTCCTAAAGCTGAGAGAAGAAAGATCAAACGAGGTGTTTTTATTGAACTTTTGTACGATATTAATTTTTAAATTGTGGATTTGCATATTGCAGGGTGGTTTAGAACTTGATGAAAGTTAGACTTTTTAAAGACCTTTTTAAATGGGAAAGGAACAGTGTTTAGGGCACTGAAGGAGTAGGCTTCTTTTTGGCCACGAGGAGGCTCTATTGTAACAATACTGGAACAGTAAACCATTTTTCTATAGAAGTAAGCAAGTAAGTAATGCCAAGAGATAGCATCATAGAAATAAACAGACTAAGCCTCATAACCCAAAAACCTCTTCTAGTCGGTCTTCTCATTTATCTTGTTTTATCCTCTACTTTTTTTCCTTCCTTTCCCTCTCTCCCCCTCCAAATTTATCATGACTAAAAATGTGTGAAGGCATCATTTGCCAACAGGATTTAAGGTTTTACCCTATGAGCTTTTAGGTTCCAGAACAGTTTTAATTCTTCAATACAGATACTTTAAGCATAAGTGAGATGTTTCTGCTGAAAATACTTTACTAAAAAGTAAATAAAAATATCTGAATATTAAAAAATTTCTCTCAAGAAAATATGGCAACTTTTTAACTTCTTGATATATATTAATAAGGTTGAGTCTGTGAAGCAGGGCACAGATGTTCTGTTCCTTCCTTTGTAGCAATGTGTGCATATTTGGTTTAAATGAAGTTTTTTGAACATTAGCATTTATGACAGCAACACAGCTGACTTTTTTACAAATACCATTTCACTTTTCTGGGGTTTTTTTGAAGAGAAATTGAACATAAGCTTTCTTCTCCAAGTGGCAGCAGTAAAATAGACCAAAATCTGCATGACACGATATAGTTTGGTTATCAGGTTTGTTTCATATCTTAACAGTTGAATTTCATAAAGGTATCTGCAATTTTACTCATCTGTGCAACGTACACCTGTTTTAAAACTAAGTACATGCAGAGGTTTATGGCTTTTTGGCTAAATTTATTAAGGGGGAAAAAAAAAGAAAAAAGAACACACACACACACACACACCCCCCATCTAGATCTTCAGTTAGTGCAATACTGATCCAAAGTAAACAAATATCCCTCTCGATGTAATGGTAACCTCTTCAGCACTCCTGACAGCACACAAGTTGTTCTAAGTTACTACTAGCATGTAAGGAGTATTTTCCACTCGGGGAAAGTCTTACTGGTCAGATAGAAACCAAACATCAGCAACATGCTGAATATTAAATACATGAACATCAGGTAATCTGTGACACTCCTGTTACTATGGAAACTCTACAGACAGTAACAATCCAGTTCATATATTTACTTGAAGCAAGTTAATATGAATAAAAAGTAGTGTAACTGGGTTATTTGTTACTGTTGTTGTTTAAATAACAACAGGTTTTGTCTTGCTGCCTAGACTTCCAGGCAATTTCCACATCTTCCTCCACTGGTAAGGATCCCTCTTTGTCCAGAGCTTGCTGAAGAATTCAGAGACCCTCCTCAGAATCCTGAAACTAAAAGTGGCTTATGTGCAAAAAATTGTGGACCCTTACAGAAAGGGATCTGAAGCGTGCTTCCCTATGCAGTGATCACTTGTATCTGTTCCATGAAAACCTTAGTCACAATTCTGCAGCCTTGAAAACGAAGCCTTGCTTTTAAAACTAATTTACTTCCACATTTCACTTTCTTTCGTGTTATTATTTCAGAGAGGATTATTGCACATATAAAGAAATGAAAAAATAGAATAAATTTTTCAGCTTCATTTTATTTCAGGGGCGTTGATGAACCATGATTTTAGGGATCTTAGCTCTCTTCGGTGTTTGGAAAGGTAGTGGCTCATCTTACTCCTATTTTTAGAAATTATAGGAAGGATTCTTTTGTTTTGCCTGTTTAGCTAAATGGCACAAGCTTCCACAATGCTGAAGACAGGACAACACTGCTGTAATCCCTCCTTATTTTGAAGCCATTAAGAACCTTGTAAAATGAAGTGTTGATGTAGCTCAGGTAATAGAACAGTTAATGCCTAAGCAGCACTGGTCCTATCACCTGCAATGCTTTTTTTTTTTTTTTTTAAGATATCTAGTAGAAAGTAGCAAAGTACTTCAGTTTCTCTTGTCCTGGATGGAATAGATTAAAAAAAATACAAAGTATATTGAAGTATTTTCCAAGATTGTTTCCTGTACTTCCTTTCAGATGCTTATTTGCTGGGTAAAAAATATCAAGGTAGATTCACAGCTGCTAGTGAATATTTTAATAGTTTGGACTTTTTTCTTCTGTTCACTCTGATTAGAAGGCAGAAGTAATAAGGGGTTTGGGAAGCTGTTTCTGGGGAGTTGGAGGGGTTGTTTTGGATCAGTCTGTACAAACCCATCTGTGTTATTACCATCTCAGTGCAAACCTGAAGCTTGGACCAGAGCAGATATAGAAGTAACTCTAATGTTAATTTCTAACATTATTTTCTCACATGGTCAAGGCACACAACTTAATCTTAAATACACAGCCATTTCTGCAAATGAAACATCTCTGCAAAAAGAAATTTTACAAGTAAACTACTTATCAGAGTATCTGTGGATTTTGCATTACTCAGTAGCTATTCTTTTGACATCATACACTTAAATGTTCAATACACTGATATTTTTCCTGCTTATCCTGGAAGGTCTTCAACAAAGGACAAAACTAACCGGCTTGTGGTTCTAGTACAGGCAGGAAGAATTTAATTTTACCTGTTCACACAAATACTCAACTATTTCTCATCAAACATTGTGTAAATATATCCCAAGCTTAAAGAAAGGTCAGATTGCTAAACGTATCAAGCTTGCTATTACAGTACAAGAATTTGTTTTATTTTCATGTACAGTTTCAGAATATATAGAGCATAGAAAATGGTATATTTTAAAGGCATATCAGGTAGAAAGAATATCCTAAAATATGTTTGTCCTGTTAAAACTCTAGTTCAAACGGGTTTGGCATTTGTTTTCTTGTATGCAGAAGATTCCCATCTGTTCTATGTGGCATCATGTGTATGCTGATGTTTGTACAGCATGGTGTGTGTGCTTTTCACTTTTAATTAAAGGTTTTACTGGTGAATTAAGCTGTGTGTTCACGTATATATATACATCTTTATTTTAAACATTTGCTCTATAAATGACCCGAGCATTATCAAGGCAACAAACTGAAGAAGCATCTCTTCAAGTCAGTGGCATAACAGCTGAATTCACAATTTTACAGGACTCGTCGTCTAGCTTTAATCCATATTTGCTTAAGAATTTCCCTTACCATTTCATGTTTGAATAAAACTAGCACAATGCCTAGCTAATAGTCTGTCTACTTTCAACCTTACACCTGCGTCTGCTTATTTAAGACAAATTATGCTTGCTAGCAAAATTTGGGTTTTGAATCTGAAACGTATTCAGCAAACTGTAGAAACACTTTTTTAAAAAGTAGGATAATAATTCTTGACGTTCAGAGTATTCACACTAAGAAAAAAAAATGACAAAATACTAGCATCATGCTAGACTTGTTGAGAATGCATTTTGCTCAGACTGATTTTTTTACTATTATTATTAATGTGTTGTCCTGCTTACTTGTCTAATTTCTCAGCAGTCTTGCTCGGCTTTCTTTGCTCCCAAAAGACAAGCAGGACATGCCAAAGCATTTTAGGATGTTCAAGGAATGGATATGAAGCTATACAACCTATTACTCAATGTTGGAGACAGTTCCTATACTGTTAATTCACCTGAAGTTTTACTTTGTGAGAAATCAAGGATGAATTATCTGAAGGAATGGGTCAGACCACCAGCTGATGTATAATGCAGTAAGTATCAATTTAAATAGAGCTACACTACTTTGTAATAATGAATTTGTTCTATATTAAGTCTAAGACCTCATTCAAAACCTATTTACTTTTTTACTGTCTGTATATTGGGCCAGCTGTGGTGAATATACTGAAATAAATAAATGGCTAGTGCTTTTACAAAGTCAAATCTGTATTTAAGCATCAAAGCTGTGACTAACCAGAAAAAGTCACTTGATTCATTGTCCATACTGATCTCCCCACTCCAGAATCACCATCAGCCAAAGCCAGTATTACACTGCTGAGCAGTTAAGCCTGGCATTACAGTACAGATTCATCTCCCAAAATTGTGGAAAAATAAAAACAACCAAGTCATTTTATCTTGAAAAACTATCCTGAAATTCATAAGCATAGTAATTATACTCTGATTTATTTAGTAGGAATGTTTATTTGAAGTAAAATCCACAAAGGAATTTATTTTAAAGGCCAATTTCCTAATGGGGAATGCTTTTGTAAATGATATATTAACCATGAAATCACTATATAATAAAAGCCCGGTGTAATAAACATGTTGAGTTTTGCCATACGATCATAAACTTAGCATTGCTTGATCACTAATTTCCTTAGAAATCTGCAGATGTAGGCAAGGTAATGCTTTTTTTTTTCCCTTTTCTTCCTTATAGAAAGACTATGTACAATGCAAAAATAAAGGGATAGAGCACTTGAGTGGGGTAGTTGTTACTGCTCAGACTATTCCAGTCCCAAGTTGTGCAGTGAATTTGCTGGTAAATTTTCCTGCCAAAAACTCTGTATGCTTAAATTAAATGTGAAAGGGAATAATTTTCTGGAGTACAAAAAGGAGTTGTTTACTTTTGCAAAGCAAGTGGTTTTAATAAAAGCTTGATGACACTTACTGCACATTATAAACAGGAGAACACTAGTCCTCTGCCAGAACAGACGCACCGAGTGCAGCTTTGGGCTTTTATAATTGTTTGCTCTTCCACTGTGATCTGGGCCTCATCTTTTACTCCTCCTGTATTTAACCCATCCCAAAGGAATACATCTGGTTCAGGAATATAGTTAGCATATTGCTTACAAATTAATCTGCATGGGCTTTATTTGTAATCTACTAAAGGCCAGGAACAAACTGTTAATGTCTAGTAAAGGGAAAACCCTTTCTGATGATGAAATATGTAAAAGAAACAACTTGGCCCTGTCCTGCTCAGACCCCTGACTTGTAGGTGCCAGGCATTCCATTAAACCTGCCTTTTTTTTTTTTTAATTCTGTTTATATCAAGAACACAGTACATTTTTAGACAAACAATACCTTTACTACAAAACCATGTAAAAGATTATATACAAAATGGTTACTGGAATTTGGTTTTGTACTGTAGAGACAGAAATAACTAGCTGCTGACATTTATTTACGCTTCCTTAATACTAGGTACATAACACCACTGATCAGAGTAAAGGCAAATGCAATCCAGGCTAAGACGAAGGAATAGCCGTACTGGCCTTCAGAAACTTCCATGCTATATTGATGGCTCTTGTGTAGTTCTTCATGCCTATCTGTATAAATGGAAGCTGCAATCATAACACACAGACCTGGAGGAGGAAGAAAATGGTAAAGTTTAGCATCTTAAAATATTATCAATATGTATAACAACTTTTCACCAGCTCTCTTCCATCAGCTGCTTCCACCAATGGTTTTTTTTACAGACACTCATTTTCCATCCTCAAACTAAACTGGGAGCATTTCAGGACACATTTTCAGTTTCTTTGGCATGGATTAGATTTCAAGTGCTGTTATGTACTTATGTCATTTGCAGTGAACACAAAATTATTCTAAACATCTGGATAGTTTTAAAGACTTAACAAAAAATTAAGGGAGTACCTGCCTGCAACAATTACAGTGTTACTTAATTTGTTCAAGAAGTTCAGAATCTCAGATTCTTTCCCTTCAAAGTTTAAATGACTTTATTCTGAGCAGTGATGTCATCCATGTTTTAATTGCCTAAACAGTACCGAGTGGAGCAGTTCACTGTTTAAACAAATATGAAGAATAAGCTATGGCCTCAAGAGCCCTACAAATTTCTCATGCAGCTTTTTGTTTTTGAACCATTTTCCCCCTTCGCCTTCCTACTTTTGTGTAAACATCATTAAAGTCACAAGTGTTGAAAAATCACTCACACGACAGGAGCTGGATAATAGAGGTTAACACAAATCTTTCTCCTTGCTTTAGACGGAAGAGTTGAAGAATGAAAACCAGAAATCCCACACAACAGAAAATAGTAGATAGGATCATGGTGGCCTGAACAGCCTGAATTGATTGATATTCTGCAAAAACAAAATAGCCTTGATTAGAAGTACAGTTTCTCTCTTTGCTTACTCCTGCAATGAGTAGAGGGGCAGAGCCATGTTCTATAAGCAGGAGTTCATCCAGCACACCAGTTGTGCATGCAATGCCTATGCTGGTTCTTCTCTGCTTCCTTGGTATTAATACAGCCAGTGGTTTCAGGACTTTCAAAAGCTTTTCATAAAACAATAAAAATACCGAAGAGATCATCTCATTGCAGCATAGATATGCCCTAAACCAACTCGATGCTCAGAAAGCAAAGCTACTTTATGGGCACATGGCTCTTCAAATCATCTAGCTCTTTAATATATACAAAGACTAAAAGTGTAGAAATAAAGTAAATGTAACAGTTGAGATTTATTTTTTGTAAAGCAGGATATTAGGCTGTGCCATATATTGTCCTCTTTGTAAAACTCCAGCTTGTGTTCTGACTTTCTTACACTTTTCCCCCCATTCCTGTATTCAGCCAGTATTTTTAGGTTTTTCTTTGAAAGTTAAAGTTCAATTCTGAAGCAAATTCTCACTTCAGCCACACTTTCAGACTAATTCACTGTTTTTACCTGATCTAATTTTTAAAGAACTCTTCAGCACTCGTTGTTAGTTGTTTGTATTTACTCTCTTGCACTGGGCTTTCAAGTGCACCTGACAGTTCCTTCTGTTTTCCTCTTACATAACTCGTTAGAACAGTTTGCTTTTATGAAATAAAAAGCCAATATTAAAGATTTTAGAAGATCTGAGTAGTTAGAGCATGCAGATTTTTGAAGAAAGATACTGCTCCTGCAAATTTCATAGCGATTTCCCCAGATCTCCTGATAAAGGATCTGAGAAATGGGCACAGAAAGACACTCACCTCTGAACTGATCAGTAATAGCCATACAGGTGCTAGTATTTGTGGCACACACTCTCCAGACATCTGTAGAAAAAGTATCTCCTACCCACCAGGCCTGCAAAATAAAAGGGCTCTTACAGGAAAAGAAACCGAAAAAAACCCACAAAACTCCTTAGTTGTCCAAGTATCTCCTGATCAGATACATCTGCTAGAACAAATTTCTGTTCATTTTTGATGCTTAACCACTCAAACTAAATTTGAGATCTAATGGCATTTTGGAATAAGGGGTATATTATTATTCAGATGTAATTTTCATTTAGACCTGTCTGAAGTAGAAAAGGGAATAGATAGCAATCTTAAACGTCCCGAAGGACAAAGGATTTTCAACTGTTCGGGCAGAGATTTTGGATAGTCAGTGATTGCTCACTCCTTAAGACACCTGCTTTGTTCATCCAGACCCTGTTTAGTATGTAAAGCTCTTCAAAGATACAGCATTTTTTAATTCACAGGAACTAGCAGGGTACACATCTATGAAACAGAAGCCCTTTATAAATCTTCTAGTTCCTGACACTGAATTGAATTAATCCCAATTTAATGTAGCTGTGCTGTCAATGTGAAAATGCAGTGTGTACCTATGGCATTGGACTGGAAGTGGCCAGTGACAAATTAGGATCCTCCTGTGGTATTTCTAATTTGATGTGTTAACATTCAATGCAGAATGGTACTACAGTGACTGAACAAGCTGAACCAAGTCCCATATCCACCCTGCAAGCATGGTAGTATCTGTAAATATTCCCTGGCCAAGTGTCTCATAGGGGAGAAGATTAGCTGCATAACATGAGCTTGTAACATGATGCCATACAAATACAGGGTGTGTACTTGTACAGGCTTGGAATCCATGTGTACCAGAAACATGCGTATTCAAGGCATTTTTGTTACATAAAGGTATAAGGAGACCAGTGTGCCTAACAAAGTTATATGCTTTCAATAAGCAAGTTGAAGACAACTAGAGAAGAGTAACTTCGTTTTTATGAAGCAGAGAAACACCTGTGTGTTTGAGTGAAAAAGAGAAGAAATGACACTTACATTGTCAATAGTTGAGATGAACAGCAGTGCTGCTGAGGTTATGTGAAACACAATAATGAAAGCCAGAAGAATCAACATCCTTGGTCTGCGGAGGCTTTAGTCAGAGATAAATCTGTTAAAAATAAGAGCGTATATGAACAGTTTAAAAGCTGTCAGTGGATCAACCTGTCATTACACTACTTCACTGTGGCTGTGAGTACTCAAGGTCTGTGTGAGCGTATTTCAGAGTGAAGTGCTGTTAGAGTCAGGAACATTGTATGCAGCTTCAGTCTACAGCACGTGTTCTTTCTCCAGCAAATTTCACTTAATCAGACTTTACATCAGCATTAACAGCTTTCTGTTTGTTATATAGCATCGCTGCTGTCAGAATGAATCACGAGAGGAAGCCAAGAGATGCATTTTGCAACCTGCCAGTGGGATGGCTGCAGTGAGTAAACACACAGAGAAGTTTTTTTTTGTGTGCTTCTCCAGCAAGGATATACAACTCTTTCATGCTGGCTTTTAGAGATATTTTAGAGAAATACATTTCAAATTACAGCCTTATTTGCATGTGATGCTAGAATGTCCACTGGCTGTAGTAAGTAAGGTCTTGTTTCAACGGTGCTTTCAAAGTAGGAAGAAACACAGGTTTCAAAAGGATGCTTGTAGAACAAAATTAAGTGCATCAAGAACTACCTCCTAGATTTAGTAATAGCAATATTGTACCTTAGGTCTCATGTAAGTTGTCCTTTGTTCATATGCTTCCAAGTTTTATCCATTGATGAATGACTTAAGGCCACAATTTTCTCCAGTACATTGCTCTGACTGGTAGGGTTGAATAAACCCATCAGTCATGTAATAATCCAGTTAGTTATTTTACATTCAGTCACTTAATACTCTTTCTAATCTACCTATTATCTTCATATCCTATCTAACCCATTTATTACCATTTCACATCTCAAATGAAAAAAAAAAATATTCTTTTGTACAAAGGAACCACAAACTCTATTTAAACTGGAATCCCCAAGAAATCTGTGGGCACATAACAAATAGGCTAGGGAAAACTACTGTTGCTGATACACAGAAATATCCAATTGCTTGGTGTATCTATTACTTTTTTCTTCTTGTCTAAAAATGCTTGCCAATTAATATATGCTATATTCTCTAAGGAATCTGCAGTCTTGCAGATGCTTTCTTTGCTTTTAATGTGCACCATTCTGTAGCATTATCTGCATGTTGTCACTCATCAGTACATTAATGCATGGTTCTCCACTTCCTTTGCTTTGGACACGCTGCTGGTTTTAGCTGGGATAGAGTTATTTTTCTTCATAGTAAATAGTTTTGGATTTGTGCTGGAAACAGTGTTGATAACACCGGGATGTTTTTGTTGCTGCTGAGCAGCACTTACAGAGTCGAGGCCTTTTCTGCCTCTGAGCCCACCCCAGCAGCGAGGGGCTGGGGGGGCACAAGGGGCTGGGAGGGGACACAGCCGGGACAGCTGACCCCGACTGACCCAAGGGACATCCCAGCCCACGTGGCGTCGTGCTCAGCAGATAAAGCTGGGGCAGGAGGAGCAAGGGGGGACGTTGGGAGCGATGGCGTTTGTCTGCCCAAGTCCCCGTGAGGTGCGATGGAGCCCGGCTGTCCTGGGGAGGGCTGAGCCCCTGCCTGCCCGTGGGAAGTGGGTAATGAATCCCTTGTTTTGCTTTTGCTTTCCCTCTGTGTGGGGCTTTTGCTTTACCTGTTACATTGCCTTTATCTCAACCCATGAGTTTTCTCACTTTTACTCTTCTGATTCTCTCCCCCATCCCATCAAGGGGGAGTGAGCTGTGTGGGGCTCAGTTGCTGGCTGGGGTTAAACCACAACAGACACGTTCTTATGTCAAATGATCCCATTCACGTAATGCAGCCAATATCCAGAAGAAAAAGCAGTGATGATTTTTTTTAAGACTTCTATGATTTTTTTAGGTCTATCCCTCTCTACCCTACTGCCATTTACTGGAATCATGAACCACATGGGGAACTGAACCAAATAAAAGGACTACTTTGACAGCATTTTTAAAGCACCTCCACTGGCATTCTCATCAAGCCAAAATACAACTGCTCTGGCAAAACTTTAACAAAAAGATGACAGCATATAAACAGACTGAATAGAGACTAGAAGTTCCAGACTAATCCTTTACATCTACACCGCAGTATAGTGTTTCGCTGCAGTACTGTGTTAAAACAAGCACAAAGCCAAGCAGTATTAAAGTGCTTTTGAGAAAAGGAAAATTGATTGGATAACCTTATATCCATATCTAATTGGAATGACTGTATGGGAAAGCTAAGTCTAATGCTAAAATAAGGAAAGCAGCTACTCAAGTTCTTACTCCTTCCCATTTTCTCACTGTTAAACTTCGCCTTCTCAGCCACAACAAAGAACACAAGTGGTAATTTCCTCCAAAGAGTCGATTCTGCTGCATGACTCAAGATCCCCTGAATCTAGTTCTGCTTCTAGAAATGTCATTGATGGCTCTCTATCGAGCCTTTCTTGAATGAAGGAGAGGAAGAAGGAAAATAAATATATTTTGTGGTTTTGTATAATGCCACATCAAAATATTTTCATTGTGAAATGTATCAGTCTTCACACAGCACTCTCCTGTCTTGTGGTTGGGTTTTTTTCTGAGTTTCATTTGTTGCACAGATGGTATCTAAGACAATAATGCAACAGTCATCTGCCATATAAGGAGAGAGAATCAAATTGTACTCAGTATTATTTTAAGAATAACAATACAATTTCATCTTATTACATGAAGCATCATAAAGTAAGAGAGACAGAAAAATGTAACCTAATTAAAACCAATCTTGCAAAATCAAGACTTGCCAGCACAGAAAAATCCACTTAATCCTCAACCAAGTGAATGTTTTTGTTCTACTGCTTTCAGCCATAAACAGAAGTGTTTCAAACAGGATGGATAAACATCTATGGGTGATGAGGAGAAGATATTTTATGTTTTACCCAAATAAAGCCACGGGTGAATGAAGAGCTTTTTGTTTTGTCTTTACAAAAAAATAAAGGACAGTAAGAATAGTTTGATGTTTCTGTTCTGAAGAACCTTCCTAACAGCCATTTTTAAATATCTCCTCCTGACTTGCTGGCAACGGCTCCCTTCATGAGCAGCTACAGCTTCTGTGCACACAGTGCTACAACAACTATACACAGATATGAGAATTAAATACGCTGAGGGAAAGGAGGAAGACAGACTAATTCCTAGTAATTAGTACCAGGAAAAGACAACAAGAACTTGTTACCCAATCTGTCATGCCTGAGCAGCGATCTCAGAAGTGCACAGAAAGATCTGACTTCAATCACCCCTAGCAACTTTCTCTTCCCATGGACACCAAGGACTGTCCCTGGTTCATCACAGCCTGCACAAGGAGTACTGAGGGGAGGAGGGTCTTCCAGCTAAACTCTACATAGTCTGTGCACAGGAAGCAAAGAGCAGCTCCCTTCTAAGATGCAGCTAGCAATGACGCGGAAGCTCCTACAGTATCTGCATCCCTCTCAAGACAGAAATCCTGGACTTCATCTCTCAGGGGGGACTATTAGCAACCAGTCCTCCTCGACTCCAGACAATGCTGGAATTAAAAAGTTTATTTTGGAGACTCAAGATCCTTCCACTCACTCAGCAAGAAGCTCATCCTTCCCCAATCCTCTGAGGACAGCCTGCCTGGGTAGCTCTCCTAGCAGCAAGCAGCTCCTTTCCTCCCTCTGTGAGGAAGGGAAGGACACAGATACGGTTTCACGTGGAGAATTTCTGAGAACGCTGTTTGCATTAACATTCAGAATTCTTACGTTAATAATTTATTACTAACCAAACACTTTGGTAACATCCTATTCTGCATACTAGCTGTAGTCTTCTTGGTTTCTTATTCACCATTTCTCAAGGGCTCTCTTCAGGTTCACAATTGTTCCTGGTTCTTTTAGCAGCAGCTGAAACCCCTGGGGAAGCTTGCCAAACCAACAGCATGCCACCTGGCAGTGGCTTTTGCCTTGCTCTTTCAAAATGGAGGGTACCTGCAAGAACAAATAAGCTAGCACTCCTGTTTAACCTAGCTGAACTATTCTGCTCAACAGAACAACCAGCAATGCGGGTTAGATTAAAATACCATCATCTCTTACACTTAATTTATGCAGCCACAAGAAAATATTGCTTTAAAAGGGTTGTTAATTAGAACAGAAAATAAATTTTTAAATCACATAAATCTGGGAATCTAGTACTTTGTACTATTGCGCTGAACAACAATCTTTAAACAATTATATTAAGAAGATCGACAGAAATGACCAGGCTCTTCAAGTAAAACTTTGGTATCACTGTGCAAGGTGACAGGGAATCTGGAGTATCTTCTTCCATTGCTGTTTTGCAGCTTTGGAAGCACTGTGCTATTATGGGTGTTAACACATGCTGCCAGGAAAAGGTTTCTTGCTCTTACAGGAATGTTGCTCTTAAATGACCCATTTCTCAACTCTTCTGGTTTAGTCTCTTGATTATAGGTAAGAATTTTTTTTTTTATTGATCAAAAAAGCTTCCTGGGAAGAGTAATTTTTTACTTTCAATCATTTGAAGTAATATGTGCTATGCTCCCAAGTCAAGGTGTTTATTATTTTTAAGTACATTGCCTTTAGACATGGATGAAGACTGGGACGATGCAACTAATATTGTTCATGATTCCCCAAAATGGTTTGAATTCTTTAATAGTTTTTACACATACACACATACACAGAAGTTTTTTGCACACACTATAGTTGTCTTTTAATAGAGATGATGGAGCCACTCTTCTCAGAAGTATATGATGAAAAGACTTAGAGGCAACAGTAACAAGTTGCAACAAGGAATAAAACATATTAATTGCATTCAGTGGGTATGATTAAGTACTGGAACAGGGCCCAAGAGGCTGTGGGATCTCCGTAACTGTGGACATCTTCATAACTCGACTGAAGCAAGGCTCAGAGCATCCTGAACTAACTCCCTGCTTGGAGCAGAGTCTGGACATGAGACCTCCAGAGGCCCCTTCCAGCTCTGTTCTCCTGTCAATCCGTAGCTACTTCAGGAACCTCCCTGTACTAATCTCCAGCAAAGCTCTGACAAAAAAGAACAAAAAATTTTACTCAGCTCATCACATGTGACATTAAAAACAGATTTTGGGGTTATAGTAAGAATGACATTGGATGTCAACGTGAATTCTCTGACTGCAAGACTCAGCATTTAATACCACTTTACAAAGTATGTTGTAAGGCAGGAATGCACAGGTACAGCTAAATTAGAAGTGCAGACTGCCACTGAATCAAGAAAGAGTAAGTTATGAGAATCCTACTGAACACATCCAGATTTGCTGAGTAAGGTTTCCCACAAATGCTGTAAAGTTGCAAGATACTTACACAAAACACATTGAAAACAGAAGGCCAGTTACATTAACAACAAAGATTTTTTCAATTAGTGCAGAAGAAGTGTTCCTGTGTAATGCTCCAGTGCTACCTCATTTTGCACAGTGAGGATAAATACACCAGTCACACTAATCTTTTCAGTAATACAGATTATTGGAAGCAATAATTTGCACTTCCGTGATGAGAGCCTGATGTGCTCTCATAGGTGAGAGAAGTGGCGACCTCTGAGGTGGCTCAGAAGGGCCTCTGCTATCATCTTCTAGACCTGCAGAGGCAAGTACCTTTCCACAAGATAAAACAGTACGACACAGAACTGCAAGGTAAAAAATGGTATCCAGTCCAGGGTTCCCGACATTTCTCTATCATAGTAAGCAAACCCATTACAAAACTGAATTGCCTCCCTATGTCAGACTTCACACCCCCTGCCAAAAAAAGCGCCTCAGTTTATCTTTAAGATAAAGTTTATCTTTAATGTCCAGCAGTACAAAGAAACATGCCTATTTTTTTTTTCTGCTGCTGTTTAGTCAGCAAGCAAGCAAAAAGGAAAAGCCTGTCTTTGACAGTTCTTAGCAGAAGGTTTATCATCAATTGCCACCCCAGATGCCATCAACCCATGCTTTCATTTCTTCCCATGCAGTTAAATTCTGCTGCCAGACTACTTCTCATGTTTGTGCATACTTGATTTTTGCAAAGAGAAACGTGTGCATAGTACAGTATGTTTATCCTGTGCTCACTTGCACTGAGAAGGCTAAAGCTTATCCTGTAACATCGTTTGCTGTACTCCCTTCCTAAGATCGAGTCAGTTTTTTGTATCATCTTCATCTGAGTCCATGTATGAACAAGATCTCAACACAGACAATCTGGGTTTATACTCCTAGAAACATGGTGAAAACCCTGCAGAACAGCTCCTGCTCTGCACAGACCCAGCGGGAGGTGTGCAGACTGCTCGTCACCCACACACAGTGTGCTGAAAAGACACACCCAAAAGAAGGGGTAGAGGATCCTGCTCAACAAGTTACCGTACCTGCAGCTTTCTGCACACAGATTTTTCATTGCAACTAGAACAGCAGGTCTTTGGGCCATCAATAAGCACTCGATTCAGCTGAACTTTCTTGAGGTCACTGGTGTAAAACTAAATCAAAGCAAGCCTTCTTAATTATCAATTCTTCTGCCCCTCGGTGCTATAATTAAGTCTGTATATGTGAAGTTAGAAGAAAAAGCTTTGTATACTGGTGGCATGAGAAGTCTGTCATCTTGTGATGCATCATAAAGATGTTTGGATTTACATGATAAACACTTCATTTTGCTCAGTGTTCCTGTGCCACATCTCATGATAGAGAACTCGGGAGTTGGCTCATGTTTTGCCTGTACGACTGTCTCTAAACTTGCATAAATTTCCCTGGTTTATAAGGAAGAGAGTGATACTGTTAACATTTTTCTTTCTTTTACCAAATATGAAGGGTTCTGTTTTTCCTGTGTGATTCTCAAAACCGGAACCCTTTTGGTTCAGACCAAAGAAGTTCAGACAGCAGAGTTTCTCACAAACTAGCAAAAGCTTTGAGGATTTCAGCAATCCTCTAACGCCTAACTATCAAACAACATAAAGGACAAGAAAATCAGGAAATTTAACACCAAGGGAATAGTTATACTAGTTGAAACAAATTTCTCCAATTTCATTATTCCTTCTGCCTGAGTTAATTTAACAGTTGGGAACACCAGCATTACAAGATAAAATTTACTGAGTGATATTCCTTAAAACAAGGCAGGTAATATCCAAACTCATACTTTCTTTCTACACTTTGCCCTTCCGATTTTCTCCAAGCTGACTATTGCTCTGACCCTATTCACGGTCTGTGGTATCTGTACATTAATCCATCACTGGAGTCATTTCCACTGGATCTCCTGTCTGTCATTTTTTGTTGCCGCAGGGTTACCCTGGCCACACGCCCGAGCTGCACGGCTGGCCTGACACAGGTGCCCAGCACAACAGCCCCTCCTCACTGTCCCCAGCACTCCTCTGCACCCCTGGGTGCTGCCCTGCACACAGCCCAGCTGTGACACATCTGGACCCTTTCCATGTCAGCTACAGAAGAATCCTTCCATCATACAAGGAGATGACTGGAAAGGATAAGCACATCCCTGCACCTTTCTTATTTTTTCCTGGGTCATCAATGCCTATTGGAAAAGAAAAGAAAATACAACTAAAGCTATGTAGTTCTATTTGAGATTATGACTCGGGAGCCTTACTTTAAGGAACCAGCCTTTAAACATTTCATAGGGCAGGAGTGCTGATCTTGAAGCTGACACTGCATGTAGATTTATAAACAGCATGCAAAGGTTTTGCTGCCAGTAATCCCTGAGAAATGTATTGATAGTTCTCTGGTAAATGAAGTGAGCTGCTACTGTTAGAGCTCACAGGTGTACAAACTACACAGAAAATTGTTCTTCTCTTTTATTAAAGTCTTATTTAAGTGTAATTCAGTAATTAAAAATATCAGTCTACCAACAGATGTAGAAGTCTCTGTGCTTAAATATTCTGTTCTTAGGGAATCAAATATATTGTTGAACTGGACCCTAGCTGACCTGTTCTTCATGTTCAGGTGTAGATTCAAATTCTGACCTGTTTTCATGCTCAGGTATTACAAATCTAACAGTCAATACAGAAACAGTATGTCCTCTTTCAACCAGTGAGCTCTTCAGCCAGGTAGAAAACCTCCAAGAAGTGCTGGTTGGCTCTGACTAGACCTCTACAACATTGAATGGGAACCTGGGAGGGAAGTGCAAAATACGAGTAAGTCTACACAGCAGACGGGCTCCCACCAGGTATTTTCCTGGCATGAAACTAAGCATGAAGAACAATGTACGCTCTTCAAGAAATAAAGGGTCGGGCCCCTGCTTGACACTGGACATGGCATCAAGAGGGCTAAGTCTCCTGTCAGCCCCTAGACAACACAAACACGATCAGCTCTTTTTGCTTACGAGCAATTGGTTAATTCAGAACACACTCAAGCCTGTAGCTCTTTGTGCTACCTATTTTATGTGGAAGGAAGAGAGCTTCTCACACTTCCAGCTGCTTTTCAAAGTCCTTCATCACAAAGTAAGGAAATCAGAAGGAAATGAAACAATGTTCCTTGCACACAATCACTGCATGTAAGCAAAAAAAAAAATAATGCAGCAAAAATTAATTCACAGTATTTTCTAGAGCTCTATCTGAATTACAACATTTATGCTTTCTTAAATCAATGGCAGAAAATGAAAGGAGGGTCATTCTGCCAGATCTAGATTTGCTGGTGCCCTTGCAGCAGGCTGTGTTAGGACCCATCACAATTAAAGCAGTCGGCCTATTGTATTTTGATCATGAAGTACAGGGGCTTGGAGACAAACTGGCAAGGTATGATATGACCTGGTTTTTATCCAGCTTCTTTCAGAAAATCTTTTCTGCTTTTTGTGTGTACCAAGACTAACACAGATGTGCACCTACAGCTTAATAAAGCCTTTAGTTATTATGGCGGTTGGGTTTTGTCCATCCTATTGGTACTGTGTGGGAGTTCCAGAACAACAGTAAACTTACAGTGAATAAGCTCATGTTCTTGGCCTACCTACCAACTATGTGTGAGGGGATACTGAAGCACCCTCTAGGCTCTTTCTGAACCCATTTCATGAACACTAAATCTTAAGTGTTTATGAACAGAAACCCTACCTAGCTATCACAAGTAGAACAGACCATGCTTATAGTTAGGTATGGCAGATCTTCCCTGGACTTCCTCCATTCCTTCTCACCCTCTCCTCCTCATTAGATCTATGCTATTAAGCCAGAACTCCAAATTTTGAGAAATTATAACCCTCCTATCCCATACACTTCCAAACAAAAACAAGAAAAAAATTGCAGCAAAAATGCAAAGTGCTAGCTTTGAGTTCTGAGACCCAAAGAAGCTGATGTTTCTAGCTACTTAGGAATGCTTTTAATAACACTTTGACCTAGGGATGCCAGCATTGCTGCCACTTCTGTAACTGTCAGTCATTTATTTGCGAACAAGTCTGGACTGGGTTTAGACTTGCCCTAGCACTCCTTTCACTATGGCCCTACTGTGTGCACTGCAGATGGAAGTCACTCTGCCGTGAAGCCTTTGTGGGCAGACTGAGCAGAAGGAAAACAGGCAGGACCTATGGGAAAACACAAACACAATGCCCTGTTGCAGGGTAGGGAATTGGCACTTACGGGGAAAGAGAGCCTTATGACATCTGACCTGAAAATCCTAAAAAACAGCTTCGAGCTTAAAAGATTCAAGACATACGTATCCAAATACTCCAACAAAACGAACAGAAATCTTACAGCCACTATATGCTGAGAAGACAATTTAGCAGGTACAACAGGTCGACAGACCCTTGATTACAGGCTTATTTGAATAATAGTCTTTAAGCCTTCATCTCTTCAAAACTGCTCTTTAGAGGTTTTGGTGTGTTCAGCAGAAAGACACTCCTCCTCTAGCAGCACAAACCAGCATCTTCCTCAGAAGTAATTATATAGTCTTCTTTTTCCCTAAAGCACTTTTTCTTGTAACTGCACTCTTACACTAGATAATCATAAACTCACATTTAACCTGTTGTACGTCTGCTTCTAAATCCCAACACAACCCACAGTGGTGTAAGGCAGGCTGCTTTATTACTAAATAACACCTGAAGTGGTTACAATTCATCTCTAATTCTCATCACAGTCATTGCTTGTGCCCTCCACCATCTGCTCATCCACCTTCAGTTTATGCTGAGAGTCACATGCCTTTGGAAAAACGCTAATGAAAACTGGTCTTCAATGAAAGATACCTCCTGGAGTCGATCTGTTCAAGAGATCAGCTCTCAAAGGGCACAGACTGTTTGAGAAAACACAGCAGTAATTTGAAAGAAGGAACTGCTTGTATACTGTAGTTTCTGGTTTCTTACGAAACATAAATGCATTCCCTCAGCTTTCACAGGAGCATCTGCAAAACACGTTACAAAATGTTTGTAATTTGACGTATGTATGGGTAGAGTTTAACTGTATGCTTAGAAGTTCAGTGCATCCTCTCTGTTCAGCCAGCCTGTGTTAAGTTGTACACCAGATACCACTTCAGTATAAACAAAGTCATGGTATATATTAAAAGCTTCTTAACAAATAAGATGGTCTAAAGGTACTGAAAGCTTGTTTTCCTAAGCTAAACAAGACAAGAACTTCTCGTTCTGACTTGTTTGTTTTCAAAGATGAAGACAGACTGGGGATATACTTGCTTGCAGGTCAAGGCAAACACATCTAAGGAAAAAGAACTGTTTAACCTAAAGATGAAAATAAATGGCTATAAATCAGGTGTGAGCACATTTAGGATGGAAATTCTAACTCTCAGAGCTGTCAGGTTCTGGAACAACTTTACAACCACCACAGCACGGGAAAAAAGCCCCACTTCCACAAAAAGGGATTAAGTGATCCCGTGAGTGTGCTAGCAGGACAACAGCCCTGGTGACCCAAGAGGTCCCCCCAGTTCTGCCCTCATGGGAAGGCTCTCCCAACAGCTTCGTTGAGGTGTCTGTATGTTTTGCAACACGCTTTTGCATGACATGCATGCCCTTGGCACTCTGCTGAATTCTCTCCTGCCTTTCAAAGACGTCAGGTAACGAATGCGGGGAGCGGTGCGACCGCTCATCTGTACAGTGGAGCAATGCAAGCAGTGATCATGGGACTGACGACACAACCGGCTTTAAGGGAGGATTCACTTCTCAGGTGGGTGGGAAAGCTACCAAGAGGGAGCGAGGCCTGTCCCCCTTTTCTGAGGGTGACCAAAGTGCCACCGCTGCCTCCCAACGCAGTGGTCAGGAACCAGAGAGCTCTCTGCAGGCCGCTGGCACAGCCCTGCCTCTGCCTCGGGGAATCAGAGAGCCGTTTCATGGAGCTGGGACAATGACGTGGGGGTGTACCAATGAGCTATTCAAGCTATGAGAAGCCTCCTGGGAACCTGCTTCTGAAGCAAATAACTGAACTGAGGTGTGGCCTGGCCTCACCCCTGCTCAGTCACTGTGTGGCCACATTCTGGTGTCAAGGTTGTCCCTGTTCAATACCTTGGCAGGGCAGGGAGGGACAGGCCAAGTATAATACCAGACCTTTTCATCAGGTTGACAGATTAAATGTGTCCTCGCTCTGATCCAAAGAAAACAACAAAAAAAAGCACACCTGCAGCATTAACTCTACCTATTATTATAATTCTGAAAGCAAATCTCAGACCCCAAGCTCTACCGACTACAGACTGCTGCTTAACCAGAGTTTATTTCAAATACAACAGAACAGCTTGAGTAATTTATGTTGTTCCACCTAATTAACCAACAAACAAAGGCAGAAGAGGTCTGTCTTTCCAGATTGAAAGCAATGCGTTTAATTCAGTAGAAATGAAAGCTGATATTAACTTTGGCAGATGCTCTATAGAAATTGCTAGCAATTAAATCTGTTACACTCACTGTTGTAAAATTTTCAAACTGCTTGTTTTGATTTGGCTTTGACTAGCTCTGTATTGAGAAATTTGGGGTTTAGTTATTTCACATCATCTATCAAATGTGAAAAAACCTCTCTACTGACAGCACAACAGTTGGCTATAAAATAAGAAGAGCAGACTCCTCCAGAACTACTACTGTTTTGTTTCACAGCAATACTGTAGCATACGACTGGATATAATACTCAGCCTACCTTCAGAATGTCATTTTTACATTCTAATCTGTAATTAGTGCAATTAAAGTAAAACTTAAAGGTTGCCACGTGAACTTTACCAGTTCAGGTAAAAGGATTTCTAACCCTTGTTCCACTGCACAGTTGAGCACACCAGTTGTGCTGCTCTTCCACACTCTGGACACTCTATGGAAACTACCCTGCGGCTCCACCTCGCCCAGCCTGGCTGCCTGAACGGTGCTTGGGTCCCTGCAGAGCCACAGCTCTTCGTAGCTGCCACAGTGCCAGGTAAATGCCCCGTCGAGCCTGCTGGCACGTGATAAAATGGGCAGGCTCAGCCAGCTCTCTTCAGCTCTGTATTAGACTCTTCTTGAAGTCCCTAGACTTTGTGTTTGAATTAAGTGGCGGGTTTGTTACGTCCATGGATTGAGAACTGTCAGCCTTAGAGACCACAAGAGTCTGCAGACTGACTGCAGAGAACACCATCAGCACATGCATCTCCACACGGAGGTCTGGGGACTCTGGAATGTCTTTCTGCCTGGAAGAAGGCCATAATTTTAATGTATTTCAGGACACTTAACACCTGCATTAAAAACCTGAGGGAGTATTCATGCTGCCCACCTTGGATGTTTGCAGCCCATGCAGTTCCACACACAGTGTGGTGTTTAAGAGTCAGTGAAGTAAACCATAAATATATATCCTATAGCCATCTCTAAGGGGTGTTTGAGTCAGTCCACTTTCTGCCCCACCTACAGACTCCTGTGAACATCTCTACACAGCCAGAGGGTTGTATTTTAAGGTCACACCCAAATTATGAGGCTTCACCTGGCATGCACATACCATCATTAAACCTGCCCATGAAACTTCATAGGCAAAATAAAAAGGCGTAATTACATTTTCCCCATTCAGTGAAGAAATAATAATTCCTTTGATGGATGAATTCAGGCCATCAGGCTTTCTCTTGAATCCCACCCAGCAAGATCTATTTTCTAAAATCTAAAAATTAAGACGCTTATCTTCCTAAGCATCACCTGACATATTGAGATGTGGTTTAAAAAAAATTGTCTTCTCTCTAAAATAGTAAAGCTTTCCACAAAAATAGCAAAGACTGAGACCCCACCACAAGGATCACTGGTTTGCTTTGAGCATCCAAAAAACAAACCCTAACAAATGCTGAACAGCTCCATGAATGGAATTCCTTAGTGCTGTGCTTATGCTTCCCCTGCTTTCCCTCTGAGACCAATCTGATTTCAATAAAAGCTGTGCATTCCTTTCTACTTTCAAATTTGGCTGTGCTGAAGCATCGCATGGATTTTATATAAAGTGTTTGGTACACTTCAGAGTAAATATCTTTCTGATTAATTCCTGCATAACATAGTGCCTCATTCTGCTGGGTCTTCTTCCAACAGGAACATGGCAGTAGGATGTGGAAAGTACATCTTCTGCCAACAAGAAATATAAAAGATCTTGTCCCCAGAGACCTACTTATCTCTAACTAAACACATTCTTGTACTTATTTATGTGGTGGTGTCATGTCTTACATGATACTCAAGACACAAATAGAACATGAAAGATAAGTGGAAAACCAAAATAAACACAAACCAATAAAGTGAAAAAAGTCTCCTTGTGCTGCCATCCATCTCATTTTTAAATGGACAGGGAAACAGCATTCTGAAAGGAGGCAGACTACAACTAATATACTTAGCAGAAGCAGGGGAAGGTCTTGCTCTAAATATCCATATGGCACTCATCAGTAAAACATTCTTCTAATCATTGTAGGAACGCCAACATGGGAAACAACCTTGAGACAAACAAGGCAACAAAAAAAGAACCATGGCAATGGAAGTAAGAGAAAGATACAAGGCAACTGTGAAGCGAGAGATGCTAATAAATCAAGGGGTGAAGAGTGCAGTAACTGAAAGTGGTATAAGATGAAGGTAGAGATGTTAATTGCTTTTAAGCAATGTCAGCCAGAAACAATAACTACAGCATCTAAGAACTGAGCCAGAACCCTTGTCTAAGAGAATGACGTTGCAGCAGCCTTCAGTCTTGACCTGCTCAGTCTGTCAAACAACTTCCTTTATTAACAAGACTTTAAACCTGTGTAAGCAAATAGAATACACTGTTTTCCCTCACTGGCAGATCCACAGCATAATCAACACTGTTTGGGTGCTTACGATAGAAGTCTTTCCAGAGACCACAAATAAAGGATACAACACCAGTAGTGTCTTGTCTACTGATAGTATGTTATTTTTACTTTAAATGACATTAACATTTTCCTTCTCAAATGAGCATACTAACAAGAAACTGATCATCTCCAAGAGTTTTCATTGGTATTACTGCATTTCAACTTGAGTTAATGTTGACGGCCATCACCAGAATCACTCCTGGTTTCCTGGCTGGGCAGAGCTGACCTGGTAACTCAGCCTTGCACCTGACACGATAAAATCTGTACACATCTTTATTCAGCATGGAGGACGAATCCTCCCCCGGGTATCCCAACAGTCTACTCTCCAAGTTCACAAAGGGATGCAGAGGACAGCAAGAGTTCTTGCTTTCAGTGTTTTTGAGAAAAAGGTGAAGTCCTTACATCTCACACTGAATAAACTCCCATCAGCTTCTCGTGAACATCTTCCACATACCTTTGTTTCCACTCCCACTTTGATTTTATTATACCAGCTGTGGTAGGTACCTATACCCCAGCTGCATTCCTCAGCATGGCATTTGTCACATGCTCTCTTACTTAAAAGTAGCTGGACTCTCCAGTAAACTGCAATTCAGGTTTCCTCCCTCACTGAACTCAGGCCCACTATTTCCCCACCACTCGTGTGGGTTCCCGCCTGTCCATGGCTGCGGCCACCTGCCATCTCAGTCCTGGCAGCCCAGCCTTGCAGCTCTTTTCCTCAACTACCCGACCCTGCCTGGTCAGCAAAGCCTTCAAAATCGAAGTCTGGATGCAAGAGTCATTACAGACTCTTTTATTTGACTGAAAAAACATCTGCTCAGGGAGGCAAGAAAGCTTATTTTACATAGTATGTACCAGCACTGTACGTACAGAGTCTGAAAGTAAGTGAAGAGGAAGTGCTACTTTTTCTTTTTTGATAGAGATTAGCCAACCACAGCTGTTTACTTCCAAAGTTCCTAAAGAAAACTCTAAGGCATTTTACAGCTATTCGGAGGGTTTCTTCACAGCCCTGCATGAAGCCCGAAGATACTTCTAAGATGCTCAACTGCAATAATTACCAATCATTTACATATTATTCCCAGGTGCTGGGGAAAAAAAAAGACCTTCCTGCACCATATGAACAAAGTATTTCTGGCAAGAATTTAACAGAAAGGCCAAACTGCAGGTTTCTTGGAGGCAGCATTCTGTGAGTAGAGCAAGCCCCGAGTATGTCTGCTGAGGGAAGGACAGCAGAGCACTGTTCTCCCTGGAGATGTCCAAACAAGGAGCTGACCTCTAAAATTCAATACTCAATATTACAAGCAACCCGTGTTACTGAAAGCTGCCTGTCTGGTATCTGGCACATAACCTCCCGCGTTTAAGTTGGATATTACAAACAGAAAAAACACCCATCAGTGAGAGAGGCAGACTGGCTTATTAAAACTGTAGTTTGACTCAAGCGGAAAAACGTTTAACGCTGGCAAAAACTCATAAACCGAAATCTGCACTGAATTACATACAAGTGTGTTTTCCTTCCACTGGGGGGGGTCAGCTGCCAAAACCAACGAAACGTTATTGTACTATACGCAAACTCCAATTAGAGTACATTAAAAAAAAAAAAAAAAAAAGGCACTATCCTGTGGAGACAGCGAACTTTCTGCTGGTTTGGCCCAGCCTCTGAGCCGCTTACGAGCCCGGTTTTCCCGTCCCGCTCCGCCGCCGCCCAGCCCGCCGCCGGAGCGCCCCGGGGGGGGCAGCGGGGCCGGGGCCGGCCCGGGGGCAGCGGCAGCGCTCCCCGACCGGCGCTAGAGCCGGTCCCCAGAGACGTCTCGGCACAGCGGCCGCCAACGTGCCGGAATAAAGTTTGTTCCGTAGTAAACAGACCATTTGATTTTATCCCCCCCCCCCCGTTTTTTTTTTGGCCGTTTCCTCCTCCCCGCGCTGGCAAAGCCACCCCTCCCGCGGCGGCCCGGCCCCGCGCCCCCCGCCCGGCCGCGGCTACTCACGGGCGCGGGGCCGGCGGGCAGCGCTCCGCGCGGGCTGCGACCGTCTGGCGGCGGCGGCGGGTGCCTCCCGCCCGCCCTCCTGCAGAAATGATGTCAGAAGCGAACGGGGTGTGGAAAGAAAATAATGTTCAAAAGTGCCCCTCGGCCGCCTGCGAAGGCAGAGGTGTGCGCGGGTGAGTGAGTGTGAGCGAGAGTGCGCGGGGAGGGCGGGAGGGGCGGCGGGAGGGCCGGGCCCAGCACGGGAGAAACTTTTCCCCGCCCGTTCCCACTCGGCATCCAGGCGCGCCGCCGCCCGGCCCTCCCCGGGGGCGCCCGGCCCGCCGCGCCCTGCGGCCGGGGCCGGTCCCGGGAGCGAGCGCTGTCCCGGCGGCGCCCCCGGGTCGCGGCGCCTGGGCAGGGCGGGCCGAGCCCCGGCCGCGCGGGCCGTCCCCGGGCCGCCGCCGCCCTCCGTCCCGGCGGCGTTGGCTGAGGCGGCAGCGGGCCGGGCGCCGGCCCTCTCAGCGCCGTGGCCGCTCCGCACCGGGCAGCCGGCGGGGGCCCGTCCCGCACGGCGAGGCGCGTTGCCGCCCGCCAGCCGCCCTCACCGAGGGGCAGGAGGGACGGCGCCCGCCCGTCCCCGGGGAGGACGGGGGCAAGGCGCAGGGCGGAGCCCCGCCGTTCTCCCGGGGCCGTGTGTGGGGAAGGGAGCTGCGGCTCCCGGGGCGGCCGAGCCCCGCGCGGGGACCCTGTCCCGGCACCGCAGGCCCGGAGAGGCCGCGCGGGCGGCGGGAAGGCGCCATTTGGGGCCGGTCGTGCCGTCCCGCCGGGCCTGGCGGATCCCCGCCCGCCGCGGGCGGCAACGCGCCTCTCCGCGCCTCCTCCCGCCCCGCCGCGCCGGGGGTCGGCGAGCTGGGGGAGCGGCCGGTGCCCCGGCGGTGGGACGGCGGGAAGGGCTCCGGGCCCCGGCGGCGCCGCCGGCACTCGGCTCCCAGGAGTCTCGTCCTCTTCCTCAAGGAGAGAAACTTGTGTGCGGGGAGCTGAGTAACCTGTGTATAAATCCATCTGCGGGCAGCCCAGCTGAGCCCCCGGGGGAACTGCTCGCCCCTCTCGAACCTCCTCTCCTGACGAGGCTCCCTAACCAGCACCGCTGCCAGCAAATAGGCTGTGTCCGGTTTCACCTTAGTTTTCACAAAATACACGGCAAAGTAGAGGAAATAATGACCATCGCCAACTGGGTGATGCTATTTACTCCTATTCGCAAGCAGAATGAAAACTGGAACTCGGCTTTCTGGCTGCCTTACAGGTTTCAGTGTTGGTACAGCCTCTTGGCTCGCTCAGAGGGCCAAAAGCTCTCACCTGCTCTTCAGGGGTTGCTTCTACCACCGCCTGAAGGTGGTGAGGAGATCTCCCTGCTCCGCTGTGTCTGTCAGGCTGTCTGCTCCATGCTTGTTTTGTGTCTTCTGTTACAGTTTTGCACAAGTTGCTGTTAACGTTTGTCTCGGACATTATCTAAAAGTCAAGTACACCACGACTTTGGATTCAGACCGTATGTGCAATTTTATGGGCCGTGTTTCCCAATCCCAGAGATTGCTTGTTCTGTAAGAACTGTAGTGAATTCTAGCAACCGTTCCCTAGTCCTAAAGTTTCACACAAGACAACTTTTATGTTGAGCAAAACACTCTGTTGGTTGCTACTCAAAAAATAGTAGCATGACTTTACTTCATTATGCCTTCACCCCTTCTGAAGTACAGCATTAGTGACCATTACAGCCATTAGGAATCTCCTGTGTTGCTAAAACCCAAAATTACAGAAACACCATGAAAGAGTTGCTTCTGCAATCTTAAGCACCACCGGCTCCATCAAACACTACAAGCAGTTCAAGCAGAGTAAATGGCATTTGGTGGCATGATAATCCCCCTTGAACTATCATTTTCACTGTGTTAACTTTAGCTCTGTTACAACTACCATGCGTCAAAAAAATCTTGTGTTCATAAATCACTTTGGAATCACACCCAAGAATATCTAGTGCCATAAACAGTCCCCACTGTTCATGAAAACTTCAGGTTTCTGTATGCTGATATATTCCAGGTTTCTGGGTAGGAGGGACTGGTGAAGACCGCTAGTGGCTGCTTCCTTTGTACATCCCCAACATCACCTATTTTCTGGTAATTGCCTTGTGGTTAGACTGGAATAGGAGTTCAAAGTGGCTCTCAGGGGAGATGCTTGTAGCTTTGGGGCTGAAGTGAGAAGCTTGGGAATATCGGTGGAGGAGGCAGCCCTGCTTGTTGATTCCCAGGCATTTCAGGAAAGAAAGTGCCACCTCAAGATGAGCCAACCACTATAAGCATAAGCAGCCTGACTTCACGGGGCTGCAGCATTAGAGCTGAAGTCACTTAAAACATTCCCCTCATAGAGAGCTACGTTTGCCAGTGCAATTGTGGTATGAAGCAGAACACTTGATTTTTAAACAAAAGATCTTGTTGCTTACAACTTAAGTGACTAGAAAGAGGAAAATCGACTGTTCTACTTCATCATGTACTGCATTAAGGGCACTGCTTGGTAGTAAGTGTATAATAATTGTCCCTATATGAAAACATTTACTGGTAAAAATAGTCTCCTTTCTCCTCACTCAGTTTCTCTTACTTGTGTTTTTTATTGTTGTATAGTTGTCATCCATATTTTATCTTAGCTAGAAGCTAAGAATAAATATTTTTAAAGCAGTATCAACACACTGCCAGATGACTTCAGGCCTTTCCTGGAAACAAATTATCCAGGTTCTACTTTTCAGACTTGTGTTGGACTGATGTGGTTTGAGTGAATTTATTTTTTTAATGAAGTGCTGAGTATCTGAAAGTGGTGTTGACCTTTTTCCTGTCTTCTCCTATTTGTGTGAAGGATGATGGTGTGAAGGAAAAGGTGGCATCTCCAAGTACCTCCTTGTACCTTGGTATAAGCTTGTCTTGAGAGATGAGCTATTTGAAAGCAAAGTTACTGACAAAAGAATTCATAGTGGGCCAACAAGACAACTGTTCCATGCCAGTTCTTCCTGCTTGTCTCGCCATATCCGAGACTGTATCTTTGAAACCAGATGGAATTTATAAATGAACAGATGTATCTCTCCCTCTTCCCACCACCAGCTGTTGTACAGTGGACACAGTTTGCTTGTATAGCTGAGATAAGCCTTTAGTCCGGTAGTTATAATTCCCTTTTATACACGAGGAGCTTTCAGAGCAAGGACTGAAAGCGCAGGCTGAGTAGCCATCATGACAAAGAGAGACCATATAATGGAAATACGGGCTCAAATGCTGATCTTACTGGCTTGTATGTGTGCATTGAATGTTGAAATTTCGATGTGAAACAGCCTACAGACAATTTGGAGGTGTATAGAATGGGACAGTGGTATGAGTGTTGGTCTCATTAATTTGTAATATAAGGACTGAAATGGTAAGTTCTCTTTTTTCACATTTAGTGATTACACAGATACAGTTTTTGCCTTATCATCTATCTGTCAAAATTACCAAACAAGTTCAGTATTTACATAGCTAGAAGGGATCAGGACATGCTTACTGCTGTGCAATAAGAAGTTGTAAGTAAAAACACAGGCTAACAAGATCTTTGGATTTATCTGAACAGGAATAGGAGTGAACCTGCAAGAAAGGAACCTCATGATTGCCAGCGTCTCCAAACAAGAGAAGCCTTCAGACTGAGGGAGCTGCTCAGTAGGGTGAGTAATTACTTGTCTAAATCTTAAACAGCTTCTGATAAAAATATCCTTGCCTAGATAGGTTGTAATCTGACCTCTCTTAAAGTGGAAATATTATGCCAAAACTCTTAGTAAGAGGAACATAAGGCAACATCCTCTATAGGCATCCTTCTGATACCAGTATGTTAGTTGCAATGAAAACCAGTGTAGCAATGAAAGACTTCTAGCACAATAACAAAACTGACACTGTATTTTTCTTCAAGAATCTCTGTAAAATTCGTCCAGATTATTGATTCAGAGTATACAACACTACCAGACCATATTCATGCTTACTTTCTAAAAAGGAGTTACATTTACTGCCAGCATTCAGCCATGTAGACATAAGTAATACTGATGAACTAGTGCTGAATGGTAAGACATTTCGTCAGTGAAACAGCTCAAATGTAGGCTTGTATGCCTGTGTTGTCACTTTTATTATTGAATAAACTGTTCTTAATCTGCTAGGAAGAGAGATATGGATGGATGTATTCTGTAAGCAAGACTGAAAACTGGAGCCTTGATTTTGCTCATTGATACTGATCAGGAAATGAGGCTCACAGGCTGAAAGCCCCAAGACTGTATTTATGAAAAAAAACCCAAACAACAGGACTCTTTGCTGGCGGCACAACTGGTTTCAATATAGGGATCTGAACAAGGGTATAGAAGCCTTAATTTAGCATTCAGAAAGGAAGTTGAAGACTCTTAACTTCAGACATGAGGTATCATGAGTAAAATAAATGGGACTAGAACTTTAAATCACTCCATTTTCCCTTGTAATAAAATGCCAGTGTTATTTTGCTTTAAAAATACCTTGTCTTTTTCATCAGTTTATGGAAAACTTTCCTTAATGATTTAAGGGCAGTGTGAAGAGACAAGTAATATAATTTCCATGACGTGTATGAACAGTATTATGGATCTCTTTCATTTTCAGCCATTAGGTTTTTTTGAAGTGTTTGCACACACAGAATGATAAAAAAGTCTAGGCTGGAAGATACGTCTGGACATCACCTGGGCCAACCTTCTGTGGAAAGCAGGACCTTAGATTAGGGTATCCAAGAGCCTGCCTAGCTGAGTCTTGAGTATTACCAGTAAGGTAGATTCCACCACTTCTTTGGGCAACCTCACAGTGATTTCTCACAGTGAAGATTTTTGTTTATATCCAGACAGAATTTCCCATGAAGCAATGGCTTGTGTCTGTGGCTTCTTGTCTCTTCACCATGCATCCTTGTGAAGGGAGTACCTCTGTCTTCTCTGTAACTCTTTCAGGTATTGGAAGACCATGATTAAATACTCCCCTGAAACTTCTCTTCCCTAGGCTGAACAAACCCAATTCTTCCAAGCTTTCTTCTGAAGTCAAGTTCTCTGACCCTCTAATGATCTTAGTGGCCATCTCCTTGACAATTTGTCAATGTTTCTCTTGAACTGGAAGGCCCCAAACTGGCCATAGCATTCCCTAGGTGGGCTAAAAAGTGCCAAGGAGAGTGGAATAACCAATATATCCTTTAGTCTACTGGGAACTCTTGCTAACACAGGCCACATGTGGTAAACCTCTGCTGCAAGGGCATGCTTCTGGGTCATGTTCAACCCCCAGGTCCTCTCCTGCAAAGCTGCTCCCTAGCCAGTTGGTGCGCTGCCTGTATTGTTTCTTGTGCTTATTCAGTCCACATCGCAGGATTTGCACTTCTTGAACTTTGCTGAAATTTATGCAGCAGCTCGAAGACCATTTTTGCATTCTGTCAAGGTCCTGATTAGCAGCCCTGCCACCTCACTTACCAACCATGCCTCCCAGTTTGCTGTAGTCTGTAGTCTGCAGTCCATGCTATCAACCAGGTCGTTAATAAAGACATTAAACAGCATTGGTCTCAATATTGTCCCCTGAAAGATACTGCAGGTCACCAGCTGCCAGCTGGACATTGCAGCACAGGTCACAAACTTTTGAGCCTGGCAACTCAGCCAGTTTTCCAACCACTGTATTGCCCACTTCTCCAGTCTATATCTCACCACTGTGGTGATAGTATCATTAACAATATTAAACCATTTGGACAAGGCATTTGGGGGCTCTGGTGATGAAGGAGCATTTCTCTTCTGATAGTTGTTTCTTTTATTCCTGGTTAGTTTTATTTTACTTAGTATTTACTCTATTTCTTGTGTTGGAATACAGGATGGTTACCACGATTAGACCTGCTGATTTATGCATTATACCTGTAAACAGTAGCACATGGGTTTGTATAAGAAGTTTGTATAAGATGACCAAACAAACTCGGTCCCTTTTCAGGCTGATTTTATGTTACAAAGTTTTTAATAAGACACTTCTAGTTTTACATCTGAATTAGAAGAATGGAAGTCTGACTGTAAGGGCTTTATTTAGCAAGCTTAGACCTTTTTTTTCAGTACCAGCAGATAGATTATATATTCCTCAGGATGTGAGCTCAGTTAAAGTCCAATAGGACAGTGAACTCTCACTCATCTATTCTTCTCTAATGTCAAAAATCAGACCTGTTTGAAACACCTGATTTTTTAAAATATATTTTTCTTGGAGACTATTTTTTATAGATGAATGAGAGAATACCCCTTTCATTGCAGTTTGCCCATTACATTTTTTGAAAGTGGCTATCTAAAAAGTAGATTGTATGTTAGATTTCTCTTACTTTCTGTCTTCTGGCAGAATTACCCCAGTCATCACTTCTTCTGGCTGCAAAAAACCTCACTGTTTGAGAATGAACATATTCCTGTTTGAGCTATGATTTTTCCATATTAGTTATTTGCATGAAGAGGCGGTAGTTGCCAGATGCTTAGGGAGCAGTAAAATTGACTTCAAAGCATTCTTAAAAGAGCACTGATGGAATAAACGTCATGTGTTTCTTCCATCAGTACCTACCAGGTACAGTAGCATGGGGAAAATTAGCATGCAGCTTTAGGGAATTGAAAGGTCAGCTTATAAATGTGTCTGTTACAGTCATTTGTAAAACTTTGTCTAGCAGCTCCTGTGAACAGTAGAATGTTGCCCACAATTCACAGAGCTGTCATGCAAAGAGCTTTCCATGCTTCAGCTTTTATCCTTCCATTGTTTGTCACCTTTTCTTAACATAAGGTCTGACAAGCAAAAAAGCTTTGCAGAAATACTAAAGTGAGACTCAAATTTTGTTTATTTAGATTTAAAGATTCTTACGGGAAATTCTGTAAAATAGAGCCTGGAGAGTTCAGAGCTGATGTGAAACATAACAGTAAATGCAATGGAAATTTTGAAAATCGGGACCAGAGATTCCTAAACGGCTTGCTTGAGAAGCATCCATGCCTTATCATGTGATGACATAGTGTTAGGGATAGAGAGACAGGAATACATTCAAATACGTATTATATCTTTTGATGCAAAATTACACTCTACTAAAAATCCAGACAAATATGACCTTAGGAAGTATGCTGTAGAATGATTCCACCATTGGACAGTTCTGTGACAGGAGGAATGGGAAAACAATGAGAAAGTAAAGAGTGAAATGGACTTTTCCTCTCTCATGGTTCTTTAAAAATCCATACAAAGGGATCTGCCATGCCCAATGTAGAAAATAATTTCATTAGTCACCTTAAAAACCACTGAGGCACATCAAGGTTCTCACAGTGTTGTTCCCCTTCTTCCCCTTGCAGGTGTCAGAAGGTACTTTGCTTTCATCCCTGAGAGCCCTGGTATACTCATAAGAAGTGTCTCAGATCTTTACAAACCTTAGTGTGTCCTTGGCAGACAACCTTACACACATACCCCTTCCCACTCCAGCCTTGGGAACATTTCCTCCTCCCCCATGAAGAAACATGGTGAGATTAAGTAAGAGCAGCAGCTTCCCAACAATCCTTAACTCCTTGAGAACTGGAGTCCTTGTTTAGGCTTGCTGAGCCTAGAACAAGGAGCTTGGAAGGAGTTCTGATACACTAACGAAATCTTGAGGGATCTGAAGATACTTCCTTCTTCTCATTCCCTGCTCCCATCTCAGTGTTCTTCTCCACTGCCTCTTACCCCCTGTCATCCTCCAAACCAAAAGCTACACGAATCCAAAAATATTCCTGATAATGAATACCTTTAGTTAGCTGCAGTAAGTCTTTGCTGAAACAAGTGTAAGACTTGGGCATAAACAGCACAACATGTGAGGGAGCCGTGTTCCATGGTTTATACAGCAAACATATAGGATATATCAATTCAAAGTTTTGTTTACCGTGTTGATCTGCAGGACCTGCAGATCTGTGGAGATGACATTCAATGAAAAGAAAGAGCTTAACCTTCCTTTTTTCCCCACTCTTGTGTCTTCCCCACTCTGTGTTTTCTTGGAAAATGCTCTTTTCATATTAATCTTGTAATTACTTGAAGAAAACCAAAACCTTGTGGCAAAAACTAGCCAAGACAAACTGTAGTGCTGTCCCTGGAAATGTTATTACTGGATCAGACAAAGCTTTGTGCCAGTGCAGTGATCTCATTATGAGAACTTCTTAAAAGCAGTTGTTTCAGAAAATGGTTATGGATGATGGCAGCAAAAGCCTACAGTCCAGGGGCCTTTAAGTCAAGAGGGTATTTTGATGCTCTTTGCTAGTGAGTGATGTCCCTTTAGCCCATTTACAGTTTTTCTATTTAGTCAAAATTTGTATGCATAGCAGTAAATTAAAAATTAGCTCCATAACTGGATCTAGCTATTAAAATTCTTTAACATTAGGATTTAACAATCCTAGCTTTGTTTCGAAAAGGAAAGGAAATCAATTGGCAAGGACTAAAGGCAAGCCGCAACAAAAAATAAATTGTGGAGCCTCTGAAGTACAGTACAGTATGTCAAGGACTTAATACATTACAAATAAACCTGTATGTTGCTTACCATCCTGCCAAAACAATTGCAATAGCAACCCAACCCTCTGAACACATAGCTTTACAAGTCAAATATATACGAAAACAACTAACTAGTTACTCTGCTAGAGATACGAATACAGGAGACTAAATCTTATTATTAAAAAGTGGTAATAAGGGCTTGGCCACAGAGAATTTACCATTGTTTGAAATCTGCAGGAGTGTGTGGTTAAAGTGGCAGGACTAGGATTTCATTGTACAAACAAAGTCCAAAACAAGGTCAAAGTACCCTACAAGAAGACACTACTTTGAAAAGTAGCCACTTGTGCTGCTTAGAGGAAGAATATATTTTGTCACTTTGGTTACTGACCTTGTAAACCAAAAAACCACAAATCTTTAATCACTCACAAATCATTAAGAGTTAATTAGAAAATATGCCTGTTTGCTCCCTCAAGAGAACTGGTCACTCTCAGCATATTCCAAATAACATCAAATATTTAGAATGTAAGGAATGAATAAATTACATTTGTATCTTAGCATTTTTATTTCTTATTAGTGTCCAAACACACGAGACTTACCCATTTGCAGCAAAAGGTGAGTGACAAACAGCTCCACCAGTGAGGACGCTATCTTTGTGTATGAATCTGTTCTGCAAAACACACATGTAAATAACCAGCTCTAGACTCTGACCCATCTGTAAGATGGTTCTGCTGCCCTCCCCATGGAGCAAACTGCAGCATTCTTGCAGCTTTCTCACTTAAATAGTGAGCCTGCTGTGAAGATACACTTCTCTTCATGTAAATCTGTGCACACGTACACATGCACACTTCCAAATACGTACACATAAAAACTCAAATCCAGGAACTGGGTCATCTGAAAAGAATTTTTGGATTAGCATATTTTCTGAGGACCAGCACACACTACAAAGGCTCTTGTTCTGTACACCATCTGGAAATTCATCATCTTTGTTTATTATTACGATATGTCTCCATGCATGTGTTAGCTCCTTCTAAGGCTTTCTATTAGAAGAACACAATAGTGTTATTCCTACTGAATTCTTACATAAATTTAAGTATTTTAATGACCATTTATCTAAATCTCACAGGAAAAGCAGTAAAGGGAGAAAACTGAGCCTGTACAGATTTCAACACTTGCTGAAGTCAGTGGAATACGCATTTAACTCTTCATGGGAGCACTGGGGTGCTGCATGAGACACAGAAGTGGCAATGAGCCAGATTCTGCCTGCAGATATGCATTTTTTAATCTCATTGACTTAAGTGGATGTTGCCACAGGCAGGATTTGGACTGGTGTACTCTTAAAGTGGAAATTGCTTTTGTTGTGATTGCAAGTATTAATACTAAATGGGCACAGCATGAGCCCTATCATTAATAAGAGCTGAGTTTTTAGTGAATACAGACAATTTTAATAAAAACCATGAAACTGAAGTATTTATGATTCTTACAAGTTTTACAGTTTAACTCCTACATAAGCAGTGCATAAGGGTACCAGGAAACAGCAGTGTGTTGTAACTCTTGCAACATTATTAGGACACTCAAAGCATTTAGTGTTTTCTCAAAGAGTGTCATAGGAATATGAGGAAGGCTTTTACCCTCATATTAAGAAAAAGGAAGAAAATATATTTGTCATCTAAAGGAAGCCCAAAATTCATTTTTTGAAACCTATCATTTTTTAAGCCAATCATAAGCCAAGCCAGTCAGTGACCTGACTCATGGTTTTTCAATGTAGGTACTTGCCAATACTAAGATGTTATCATACAGATCTTCATCCATATTAAAAAAAATAATAATTCCACAAAACAGGTGAAGCTGTGTTGTAATAGCTGGGATCTTTATATGTATTCTGATTTTAAGTAAACTTTGGGAAGGAAGTAAATGTTTCGGCATTGCAGCAGACTTTAAAAATCAGGTCAGTCTAAAGGGAATGGACAAGAGATACTGATTAGTTCAGACAAAAAGACTGTTAATGACTGGAAGAATATTTGAAGCTGAGAAGGAAAGTGCTAATCAGAGAGTTAGGTCTGTCTGTATGGGGCTTGCAGACCTGGGTGTGTACAGCCCTCTTCCCTTTTCCCTCAGACCTCCCTGTTTCCATAGGAAGGAAATATATACATGTAAGTCAAAAGGAAATCTAAGTGTGCTCCGCCAGGCTGGCCAGTTGTCCGGGACTGACATCTGTCCTTCCTTACAGGTAATGAATTAGTTGAGCAATTTGAACAGCATGATTAGGAGTAATCTGAACAGTGGTAGGATTTAGATCAAGGAACAGGACTTTGTTGAAGGCAGGAGTAGCATTATCAATTTTAAGTAGTAATTATTAAACCTGCATTCTTATGTTTATTTTTAATTTGTAAGAGAGAGTATCATTAGGATGTTCAGGAAGTGAGATGAGTCAGAGTGTGGGATCTATGCAAATAAGTTTTAGATAACTGAAGGGGCATCAGGTATATACCTACAAAAGATGGGGAGACGGCGCAGTAGCTGTGTTCGGGATGGATTTTCAACATGATCTCCACACAGTTGTGTTAAGAAAGAGGGAGATGTATTTGTCTAACAAAGAGGAGAGCAAACTTAGCTAAGCTGAATTTCCCCACTGATGAGAAGTGAATTATCCTCTGGAACCAAGTGCACTTCTGGGAAAATTGTTTCTTTCTCCCTCCCGCCTCATTCCAAGACTTGTAACTGTTCCCTTGCCAGGCAAATGTCATCCACCACACAGTTGGATCCACTTCTTTGCTTCTTGCATTTATCCTGCGATCAGTCTAGACTTGTCTAGCATTGCTTTGCATTCCTGGCAATGTTAAGGAAACATATGTCTTGCTGGCTGCATGTGGGCTGCTTGGATTGAACACGCTGTGGCTGGAGTGCCCCGGCTGGCCTGTTTTCGGAAAACCACAGCAGCTTCATCTCTCTTCCTGTGAAGAATTCCATCTAAACTGTCTTGTGTTCTTTTCTCCGTGGTTATAACATCGTGTAGGACGCTGTTTACAATATTATATGTGGAAAAGCATATTTTCATGTAATATTTAGGCTTGCAGTTCTTCCTTTTGCACTGAAACTGAGTGGCTAATAGCTACTAAGATTCAAGGAGGGGCACTCCTTGTAACTACTGAGTAACTCCAGTAACTATTGAGGGAATCTGTATCTCATTTTTCTTCCTGTATAAAACCGTTTTGTAGGTGTGTATTCATAAAAATTTAATAGCAAATAAAATAAAAAATATTTCAGAAGGAAAGGAATAACAGGAGTTCACATGAGGTTTTGCAATTTATTTCCACATGAATTAGTAGATTACTTGGTCTGTTTACCCTATAGAGTAACCAAAGGGGCCAAGTGCATTTCTTGAACCTGTCCTGAAAGTAAAAAACTTGCTAAAAGGCCACTTGCAGCAATGATTAGAAGCCTCAGATGATGATGATTATATTTTGAGATTGGGCAGGTAACCTACTCCCCCTCTTGGGGAGCTCATTGAACAAAGGGTTTTGGAGATTGCTTCTCTTCTGTGGTAAATTATTCTGTTGGCTAGATCGCAAGTTCAAGACTGCAGAGCCATTGCTGGCTATACTGTTCTCATAATGTTTAGCTGGTGACATAATACTTACCTGCCATCCAGAATTGTTGTGAAGCTTAATCAGCCCATGTGTGAAGAATTCAATGAACGTTTCAAGACCATGGTTATGATTATTTCCATATACCTGATATGGTTCTTATTGTAGTACTTTTCCATTACTTTCATGGTGATCTGAGGTTCACTTGCATCTGAAGAATGGTAGTCAGAAAAACGTTGGTAGGAAGACTGAGAGAGACTTGCCTAACTAAGTATTTAAATTCTCCAAGGACAGAAATCCCACCATCTGTCAGCCTGTCTCAGTGCTGCTCTACTAGCCTCCTGGTAAAACAGGTTCTCCTTATGTTGAATCCCCCCAGAGGTGCAGTTTGAGGTCATTGTCCTTGCTATGTCGTTCAGCACTACATAGAAGAGTTTGGCTCTTGTGTCTTCACAAATCCCTTTCAAATAGTTGTAGGCAGTTATTAGAATTCCTGTTAGCCTCCTTTTCGCCAGCCTAAACAAATACTCTCTTTGTAGGACATGTGCAAAATTTCCTGCACAGTACAGAATGAAACCAGCAGAGAGAGAATAAGCAGGAAAGCCAGATGAGAGCAGCCTCTGGTGAGTAGCTCTGCACCACCTGCAAGGAAAAGGGGCCTGACACTTTGCTATGCAAAGTTTACCAGAGGGTATCAGGTATTGAGCTTGCCAAGAAGTTTCTTAGCAATGACTGTTTTTTAATGGTCTAAGGATATATTTATGTCATTAGTTCCCTATTTATTTAGGTTTTATACACAGAAAAATGAACCATTATATACATATCGGGAAGCTGAAAACTCTAAAAATGACAGCTGTTCATGAAAGGTGAATAGTATGTGTCTAACCATTCCCTACTAGTTCTAGTTGATTGTGTTCACGTGTGCACAAATTACTCTAGGAGTAAAGATCTGTGAGCCTGCAGGGCCCATGGTCTGGATACCTCTATGTGAAGAGAATAATATCCAATATAAAATCTTATCAGTCAAGACGTGGGATAATTTGCATTTTTGTATAACCTACAGTTTCTTAGGAATGAAGAAACTGTGGCCCTCAGTAGCACAAGAGCAACAAGATTATCTTGTTCCCAGTTATGTGTAAGTTCATCATTTAAAGCTCAGTGTTTTCTTTATGTATGTAATAGTATGCATTTGAAAATTACTCCCTGTGGCACAGGGCCATATGTTAGCATGAACATGCTACAAGCAAGTTACACATGAGCTGTTTGGCTTGGTCTTTTTTTTTAGCTGAAGCTGTCACTGCATCAGGGTGAGAAAGTATTTCAGTTTTAGTAAAGTTTACAGGTTTTAATTGCTCTTGTTTTGTTCCTATGCCAGTATGGTTGGCAATACATCTAATTCAGTAAATGAAGCCCCAAATCTAAGCGGGTTTTAAGAGTGGAGCAAAATGTTTTGTTTAAATGCAGCGCAAAGCAAGGGGGAGCTAAGAGTATAGGTGAGATAATACACTGGAATTGACCTGATGTCAAGGAATATATAAATAATATGAACTAATATGAACTGTATAATAATGTAAACTAAACTAACATAAACTGTATGTTATTTTTCCAGTGTGTTCTAGTGATAAGTTTACAGAAAAAGAAGTACCTTTATTAATGATTTGGCGAGGAACTGTCTTTTTACTCCTTGAATCTTGCAACATTCAATATGAAGAAGTGCAATGGCATAAGTAGAGCTCCTAAGTACCAGCTGTTTTAGTTGGAAAACACTGACAAATATTTTCCTCTATGCTCTAATAAACTTTCATCTACCAAGAGCATAGTCCTAAATATCATTCAGTAGTTTTGCCTGCCATACCTCCATCATTTTTGACTGAGAACCAACCATCTGCCATTAAAGAGCAAACAGTGGAGCAGTCTGCAATGTAGTATGTGTTTAGTTTAAATTCACGGGAAGGATGTTGAACTTCTTTAGGGTCTCTCATATTCAACCTTTGGTTGATAACAGTAATCCCTCCTAAGGGAGATTTACTGCTTAACAAACACGTTTCAGTGCATTAACAATCTACAAAGTATGAAGTCAATAAATGCATAGACAAGATCTCTAGCCACTCACAGTAGGGCTTGTAAGGACTGAACTTTCAGATCACTATAAAAGTAAGAATAGCTTTTGTAAGGAAATGTGTACAAATCTATGTTAAGTTTTTAATTGCTTGCAGTGCACTTCCATGGTAATCTTTGTCCACCAACAGATCTGTTCAAGAAGCTCTTTAATTATTTATCTGGTGCATCTGCTATATTCATAGATTTTTCCCCTCTTCATGCTGGAGGGGCACGAGGAAATGAGTGCACCAAGATCACATCACAAAACAGAATTTCTCTCTACATAGCAAGAGTAAGTAATGCCTAGTCTGCTGTTGTGCCTGCCAACTGCTGTCAGACAGACTCCATTGTTGAGCAGAAGTTGGAAGAGATTAGACAATACAGGGAATAAATAATAAAGTGGGACATAGGTTGTTTTTTTCCCCCAGTAATTTCCACTTTCTGCTCTTATACTAGAGAAGTGAACATAGAGAATGTCTTAGACATATTATTCATGTCCCTCCTTTACTCCACTCAAGGAGTTAAGGCTGGTCTGCATACACAGAGTGAAAGGAAAAGTGCTGCTGGAAAATCAGACTGTACTGGCATTCACTCTAGTCATTAATAGTGCAATACATATAAAAATTTAAAATATTTAGGTATCATATGGTAAAATGTCTGATTTTAGCAATGCTATTAATGTACTACCAGTTATGCTACAGTTACTGCTGTGACAGTTCATTTAACCTTCAAAAGGCCAAAGTTCTTCCCATTCCAAAGCTGAAGAGGTTAGATCACTTTCAAAGCTCTAGCTATTTTGTAATTTTAGAACTGTAGATATTGCTATTAATAGAATCATCTCACCCATTTCTGAGTCTAGCAAAGCAATAAACATCAGTGATGTTTTCTGACAGTGAGTCAGCTATGCACTGCTGTAAGGTGTTACCGTTTCCAGCTATGAATTTGTCACCTCTTCTAAAGTGAATATTCAGTACCAGTAATGCAAGAAGTGTTTCTGAAGCACATTAACTATGTAATTCACTAGTTTGTTTACTTTTATTCTGTGCTACTCATCTTTTGATGATTTAGACTCATTCTTTTCATGTGTCCTCATTCAAGATGTTTCCCGTGCCTTGATTTTTGTTACCTGGCTCATTTCTTCTTCCTAAGAGTAATAAAAATTACCTACATTTAGTAGGTAACAAAATCTGGAGTGAAGTGATTAGTTTCAAAAAACCCCAATAACCTTAAAAAGTGATGAGCTGTGTTTTCTCCCCTCTCTCCTGAACTAGCAGCAGATTTCCATGCAGATAAACTTATATCTGATTGAGAAACAGGCACTTAATTCAAATAGGGCTTTTTCTTTTAAAATCTTCTACCTGTTACTTAACCATTCTCTTATTTCTAGTTTCCTCTCTAAGACCAACAAAAATGTTTTGCCTGGAAACTCTACATAGTAATGACCTCTTTATACATACCTCTACCAGTTAGCGTTGTCTGTGAATCTGCATCTTCACAATGAACCTACAAGTTACTAATCTTTGTCAAAAATCTTTGGGCCCTTTGAGCAGACACAGTGTAGATAATCAGTATTGGCTCATCCTTTGATTCTGGAATTTCTGCCACTTAGAGATCATTTCCATGTCCATAGCAGATCCTTGGATATTCTCCAAATCTTATTCTTCATTTTTTCCTAATGGCTTCAGTAGTGTTGATGTACAAACTGTGGGTGAATGTAAACTGAAATTCACACATTTGCAAGTCTCCACTGGCTATTCAGGAGTATCATAATGTATTTCCCTTTCTTTGTGAATTTGAATTTAATCTTACCAATCAAGGTCTGGATAAGCCTCTTTTTATCATCTCCTTGGAAATGGGTGAAGGCTTTTCAAGTGGTGTTTTTGAAAGAGCTAGAAGTGCTAATTGTAACCGTTTCAAAAGATAAGGGGCATGTTGAAACACCTTGGTCCAATCTAGAGTACTAGTTAGCTATTTTGGGTCTTTCCATAGTATTAGTTCTGTTGGGCTGAATCTTTCTGATTTTTTGCTCAGTAGTACTAATGTCAGCAAGTGGCTCTGCAATAAAGGTAGGAATTTCTAGATAATTCATCAGTGGTGTGTGAAAAGGTAAATCTGTAAACTAGAGATGGAGCTGTAATTTGTATAGCTGTGTCTAGGCTAACTGAACCAGTTATCTGTAGTACAGAGAAGGATAATCACAACATACAAGATGAGCTATTGAAGGTAGCTCTGGACCTGGGATATGGAATATTTGGTGTTTGAAATCTGAGCAGGTGCTGTTCCTATGCTGTCAGGACACCCCAGCTGTATAGTATAAATCTATCAGGGCACAGTTAGGTGAGATGCAGGCTGGAGGGGCTGGTGGAAGGAAGAGAATATTAGTGTCTATAGCCTGAATTCATCAGAAGAATTTTGGTAAGTAAATGTCTGTGGAGTTTTTTTTCTTCTCTCTGTCTCATATGGTGAATGCTGGAAAGGCAGGGATGTGATGGCAGTGTTCTATTAGGTATGAAGCATGTGTGGAGTGTGCATGCTTGTAGATTCACAAGTAGATATTTCTTTTTATCTGATTAGGATCCTAAACATGATGGATACTTCCCAAGCAAGTGATGAAAGAGCCATGTTCAGAAGCTTTTCCACTGTGAGGCCAGTCATCTTCAGTTAATGATAGCATGGCCATTTGTTATGTTAGTGTTCTATTCGTAATGTAATTCGCTTAAGTCAAGTTGGAAGTTTGGTATCATTTTCTCCCAACATCGGTGATGCAGTATGAAAAAACAGTGAACTGCTGGGGGAAGTACCACAGCTTCCCCCTGAAAGAACCCACTTTACAACACAATTAGGATATTTAAAATATAATGTTTTTTCCTAGGACAGTTACAAGCGTATATAAATTCACACTTGCACAGGAATGAGAGGGTGGAGAAAACTACATCTTGGACAAATGCATGTCATGTACTATTAACTTCTGGAGAGCTTTGTTGTTTGGCTTGAGGCAGTAGAGGACAGTGTCTAAACATGTCCAGAGTTCATGGCATCATTAAGAAGCATCAGGTATTTGGAAGGATTGTGACAGACAATCCCCCAAAATATTGTCTTTGGGGAAACTACCCCTTAAAGGAAGAGAGTAGAATTTTTCTATCTGCAGATATTCTATCTGTAACTTCTGTAAGGCTTTGGTCCCTGAAATTCTGCTTTTTCCAGGATTGGGTGTTGGTTGATTCTCTAGTTGAAAGGAAGGGAGAGAATTTTCTTTGCTTTCTTATTCTTCTATTTACTTGAAAGGTAGAAGCTCTTTCTGTATCTTCTCAATCCCTCTGTTTTTTTCCTCCTCAAAAACAGGACAAATTAGCTTTTTTCCTTGCTGTCCCACAGACTTGCAAGACTGCTCAGTGCATGCTGCTTTGCAGAAGGTATTGGAAGGTAAAGGGTTTATCCTTAGCAGCCTTTTGTGTATGTGGAAGCTATTGTAGTTAGCAGATCAAAACAGACTTTGGCTGTTGGGAAAATATGGATCTAACAGTGCTCTGTAGGTACAAATGGTTGTGGGTTTGGGGGGATGTAGCAACCTTCTGTCAGCAGCATTGAAATTGAGTTCAAAAGCTGTATGGGATTTCTGAACTGTTCCTGAAAGAATATGTGAAGTCTGTTGGGATGAGTCATTTATCCAGTGTGTTCTCATCTGAGTTTCCCCATTAGTCTCATCCATTGATGGTTTTTGTCTTAGGTTTCTTCATTCACTTCAGGATGATGTTGCAGAAGCTCCTGGGGAGCTTTTTACCACATCTTAAGAAAACGTTGCATTGGCTCTCAGTTTGCAAACTGTTTCTAGGTGCATTTCTCTGTTTTGTTTTGACAAGCTTTGTCTGGTTTGAACACAGTATGAACTGAATGGAGACTGGATTTTTGTGTGTCAATTCCTCCCAGTGGGCCCATGGTCAGAGTTGCTTACCTCTGTTCTTGGGCTGTGTGTCTAACGCTGCCATACCTGCTCTGCCTGAGAGGCTGCTCCAGTCATCCTCCCAAAGGGGATCAGTTCCTCTCCCTCTTCACCCACAGGTCCTGTTTTCTTAGCCACATGACCAACTTCTGGTCAAGCTCTGTTCTGTAGTTTAGGAGGAAGCTAATGTTGCCCATTCAACAAAGAAGCTCTGTGATTTTGATGATCTATTTAGAATTAAATGTAGCTGGTATTCTGCCTTCACTGTGCCAGGTTTGTCCAAACCCAGTTAAGAGCAGCTTTCTATTTAAGCCCAGAAAGGGCACAGATATGAGAGATCCTAGAGCAGCATTGTTTCTCTTCCATATATTCTCTTTTCTTGCAAAGACAGGCTGTGTCTCTTGCATGAGAAGAGCAGAATTCATTCTAGTCAATGTGTTAGGAAGATAGTACTGAAGTTCAAAAATCTGGATTATGAGAACTTTAAGCCTTTTATGTTACTGAAGTCTTCTGAATGAACCATATCAAGCAGTTTATTTTCCTTTCATTGAGAGCCTATTTCATAGTCTCTTAAACTATAATTGAAAAAAATGTTTCTGTATCTTATTATTCCTTTATTAATTATGCACAAACTTGCTGCCACCATAGTGACTTACTGCCCCAATTTATCAGTACATTCCCAGTAATAATATATAGCCATCCTCGTTTAATTGCAAGAATATATATATTGTATTTATATATATGGAACACTTGTCTAACTCCCCTTCCTCTCAGGTTTGCATACATTGCTGACTGCTTGTTCCACTAGTTAGAGCCTAGGAGCAAAGAGCTGATCACAGCTGCTGAGACAGCCCAGATGAGTGCCCTGAGACTGGCTCTGCATCTCCCTGCCTTGCTTGCTCAACCAGTGGCTGAGTTGGCACTGGCAGCAGCCTCGGGGTAAACAAGGGGTGAAAAGCAACCTGCAGTCCTGAGGTAGATAGGAAAGAATAGGAGACAGTGAGTCCACTGGGTACACAACACTACTCATTTTCTCCAGTGAGGCTTTACTATAAACAAGGAGCTGCTTCTTGCTAGGACTGTTATCAGCATTTTGAAAATCAGCTTCATCTTTGGAGTTAGCTGCACTTACTGCTTGCTTCAGGCACTAACTTAATCAAAATATGCACAGCAAGAGCTGTTATCTCTTTTTTTTTTTTGGAAACCACAAGATATTGTACAGTGTCAGTTTAACTTCTTCAGCCCAAAGCATGCCATTGTATGTTAGCAAGGTGCACTTGCAAATAATTACTTATATCTGAGAAGAAAAATTACTTCAATTACCCTAATAAGACAAAAGTACAACACCTTTAAAAAAAACCCCAAACTTTTTTTCCCGTAAATAAGAGACCAGCTATGAGTGAGGGCTGTTAAGTTCTGAAACAGATTCATGTGCATTTTAAATGCCATAAACTGCTCATCACATTCTGTACAAGATGATTCACTTCTTCCAACCACTTCAGTGTTGCACATATGGAATCTGTTGTATATTGTCAGCCAGTACTGCACTATGTTTCATCCACTTGTGTATATAAACGGTGCTGAGTCTTTGAACCATTCCTATAATATCCTTACTTCTGCAGTATTCCTCTCAGGAGAGAGAAGGCAAGGCTTTTTCATTATTTTTTTTGCAATCTCAATATGGGTTCTAATAATATATTAAATTTGATTGTAATAGCTACTACAAGGACACAGAAGATCACTTGATGCAGTGTTAGTTTAGACAGTTTGACTTTAGAGTGCTTGGCTTGTGATCCTAAAGTTCACTTTTGAGATTGTAGATTCTGGTGGGGTTTTTTTAGTCATAACAAGATCATACTTGAGCTTTTTAATCCCCTGCAAGTTTTGACAGTCACTTTTGTAGAAGATAAAAGCTTCTTCCTGTGCTGTAAGGCCTTCTCATCTGCCTTTAACCTTTCAGTTTTTGGCAAATGAGATTAAAGCTTTCACTTGCATCAAAACAAAAGTTTAAAGTAATCAGCTGTCAATAAACCAATTGGCAGTTGTTCCAAAATATTCGCAATGGTTTATAGATTGCTATGGCTGATTGGCAGCGTTCACTGAATTCCTCAGGAGGGTGGAATTGGAACCAAGACCTAGTGGGTGTGTTGCGAGGAACGAGGGGGCTGCATGAATGTGCATCTTCACACTTTTCCTGACATCTAACCCAGAACTACAGCAAGCTCTCTTTTATTTTTTATTATTCTAACCTTTGGGTGTTACAGTTTTTAAGATTTTTTTGGTCTGTATTTTAAGTGATAGCAGCATCAGCTTTCAGATTAAGCCTGTTTTTCACATTTTCTGTGTGACTAGCTGTTGCAATCTCCTTCCTTTGTCTTATGTTTGTGACAAATTAAGCATTCCAAACTTCTTGAAGCTTCATCCAAACGGAATTTGCAAATATATGCCATAAATTAAGGCACAGCATAATGAAATGTCTCTTAAAAGGTTGAATCACTTGTGTTGAAAACATTGAGGACTGATTCAACTCATTGAAGAGCCAGGGCTGGAGAGTCATTCCCTCATCCTTCTCCCTCACATGCACCTAAAACCAGCCTGACAGGTGAGGAACAGGCTTTGTGGTGTGGTGGGGTTTTTTTTTTTTTGCCTGCTTTGATAGTGCCTGCAGCCCTGCCAGGTGCAAGGTGTGGCTGCATGGGAGCTGAACTGCCTTGTGCTGAGTTGTTTATCTTTGCTGGGAAACCTGCCTTTACCAACCTGTGGTAGAGATCTTTGAGCTTAGACATTGTGCTCAAAGAAGACCACCTGTGGTGAGAGCAGCTCCATCTGCTGTAGTGGCCACATATCAGTTAATGCTGAATAATTAAACCTATCATGAAAAAATAAGAATTCATCCCTTTGGAATATCACTTTGATTTCTCCTAATGGCTAAATGTAAAGATTATAGGCTTCACTGGAATCTGAGGGAACAATGCTCTCCAGCTTTCCAAAAGCAGAATTGTTCCTTTGTGAACTTCCTATTTTCTGCATATTCAGAATAAGCAGTGATGTCTGTTGTTTTTGGTTTTTTTTAAAAAATAAATCCCCAGTGATAATCTGCCTTGAAGGCCTCACTTCACAGGCCCATGACCAGTAATACAGCCAGCTGAAAACCAATTCCATTGTATTAAACCTTGTACTAAAATACTGCAGTAGCTTTACTGTTGAATGGGATATTTGCATCTGTCAGTTGATACTGGAATACAAACTCTTACTTAATAAACAAATTCGGTTTTTATATAAACAGGTTTCTATGTTTTGTTGTGTTAATGGGCTTGAGGACAGCAAACATTTTAATTTGTTTTCCTTTTCTGTCATCTCTGGGTTATTTGTGTCCTGTCTCCCCTCAGTCTCTTCTTTCTTCTCTTACGGAAAGATAGGATTACATGAGAATCAAAGTTTTCATTTAAGAAAACAGAAAGAAAAGCAATCTTGTCTGGCTTTTCAGAAACATGAGGAAACCAGCCTTAGAGGTTTATCCAGTAAGTAACAACATATAAAACATTTATAAATTACTTCATGTAATGTGAAGAACTGCAGGAGCCTGTTTCTTTTGAAATCTTGCAGAATGCAGTATTGCCTTTAAATCTTGAACTTCTAGTGGAATACTAATATGAGCTCTTCTGGGGAATTTTCCTAATGGCTTTACCTAAAATGACTGTTTTACATAAATACATAAGGGAAAATACTGACTTGTCAAAATACAAATCATTTTGTGGGAACAAAAAGTTTTCTTGGGGTTTTTGACAGGGAAGGAAGCTCCTTTCCAGTTGAATGAGAGATCTTCCACTGCAGGTCTCCTGCTCACAGTTCTGCTGGCAGCCTTGCCTGGTAACTTCTATCAGGTTTTTATTCTCTCCTACTGAAGCTGGTTTCGTTTCTTATCGGTGTTAAACATCCTTCAGAACAAAACTGAGACTGACTGTATGTAGTCTGCTTAGGCAACTCCCCAGGTTCAAATTCCTGCGCTGCCATTCCTGGCACATGCCAGGTATCTGCCTTAGGAAGTGTTTGCCAATCTGGTGGGTGAATAGAGACAGGCTGAGGATAAAGCTCCTGTCCTGAACTGATCAATCCAATTCATGTTTTATCCTTACCTCTGAGCAGCCTGTCTCTGAGGCTGTTACCCTTCTAGGCTGGATCAGCATACACATGTTTGTTTTCTCTCCTGTCCTCCATTTAAAAAAAATACACCCCTCTCATCTGCATGGAGAACAGGGTATCAAATCATGTGGCACCGTGACAGTGAAACTGTTTCCTTCTCTGAAATGAGCATGATTCCCACCACCACCTCCGTCTTACCTAACTCAGTTCAAATGCTATCAGAGTTTAATTCTGTCCTTTTGGTCTCCATCACAGGATCAGAGACCTGAATATGCAGACATTTTCTTACAGTGCTAGTTTTCAAGTTCATAAAGGTAATAATAGCTAGTACTGTTTTTCTCTTAACTGAAGTCATGTGGTAGAATATGGTCAATAATTTAAGACCACCAGATACTTTCTGGCCTACCAAGAACGATGCAATTGGAATAGTTTGACTTGCTGTCAGGACGACCTGCCAGTGAGCTGGTTTATACGTTTTAACATTTCCATTTTGCAGTCTTCCATAAGTCAATGAATATTTTTTTTCTCCTTTCTTGGATTGAATGTAAGTCACACACTTGAAATGAAACCAAATCTGAGGAATATTAAAAGCTGGCTGGAGCAGGAATGTCTGCTTTTAGCTTGTTGCTTCCTGTTCTGATCCTGAAATTTGAATCAAACTTGGTTTAAAGATAACAGCAATCCCACAAATCAGTGTTTGGTGTAGCTACGTCTGCTAATGCTTCCTCTGAAGAAGGGACCACTATAAACTCTGTCTTTTAGGGCTTTTTTAGTACAGTGAAGACATTGTGGTTGCCAAGATCACAGTTCTTATTCTACTTTTTCATTTTTTCTGTTTTGAATCAAGCAAAGAATGAAAAAGTTCTACACAATTCTCTCTAAAATTCAGACTACACATTTTCTGAGAAGATGGTGAAGATACTAGTCTGAAAGAAAAAAATTGGTTTCTCCCATGCTGAGACTGTCCCTTTTGATTATGCTGAAAAAATAGTTTTAAGTAAAAAGACCTATCTTACGATTATCTGATACTAAAAACTCCATTAATTTGCTTAGCAAGATTCTTCTACTGCATTGTAAAATGTTTTTAACCAGAGAAGACTTAGGAGACTTTAAAGAAATGGTGATATTTATCACAGAAGAGCGAGAACCATTTTGTGGGTTTTTTTTCCTGTAAGTCATGGGAATCTTTCTTGTAGGATTATTTAAATAAAAGTGACTTTGAGTACTGTGATGCTCAGCAAGATAGCAGTATAACTTTCTAAAGACATGTGAATAGGATTAAACCCAACATGCAGTCCTCTCTAGCTGTATGAGAAGATACTTGACTCACAAATTCTTCTGTTTTGGTATCTTCTTTGACAATGGATTTAAAAATTTTGAAACTTGGAATAAAAGATTAATTTGGCCATAACATATTGTACTTTCAGAAACTTTATACTTCTGCAGGGTAAGCTTCTATCTAAAAATCAGTCTGCCATGCTGCGTTTGGAGAAATCCTTTCAGCTCTGCCCCTCCCCAATTGCTTATGACTAGAAGAGTTTAATTTGCACTCTTGAACTGTTGCATTGAACACCTGCTGGCTGCAAATCAAGAGGTTTTGTAGTGATAACCACAACCAACTTTATTAAGCCTTTATACACCAAAGTGATTTTTTTTTTTTTTTAAGTGGAAGGGGACAACAGAACTCAGCTCCTCTTCATTGAATGACAATACAGAGTAAATCTTTCTAAGTGGATCTGTGTTTAAAAATCATCCAGGCTAAAGGCTGCTGACTTTCAGTTTCTGAAGCACATTCATAAATGTTAGGCTATTAGGTTGCAGGATTGCCAGAAGTCCTCTCTGCTTAAATTCCAAGTGGCTTTCTTAGATGGTACATCCTCATATTGGGGCTGAAATGTGAGTGGGTGTGGCAAAGTGGTGCTGCTGTCTTTCTTTTCACACAGTGATCTCCAAATATACTAATGAGGCTTGAGCATAGCCCATGGTACATTCTCAGTTAGCACAGAATATGATATTACAGGGTGTTTTCTGAGCAGCATGAGCTTTTTAACCCTGGTCTCCATGAGATTTAATAGGGCTTTGAAGAGTGAGCATCCTCAACCATTCAAGTACGGAAGCAGAGGAATAAGTAGTGCTCCTGCCAGATGCAGCACAAAAATAAAATTATGTAGAGCAGGACTCCTGCTTCTCCTTTTTACATGTATGTTTTCTGTGGTTCTAGTAATTTGTGTGAATTTTCTGTAATGGCATATGTGCATTGGTAGTTATTTTGCAGTAACAATTAGAGACTTCATAATTTCCAGAACGTCAGTTTTTGCTTAAAGATGTGGTAGAAGATTTGTCACTGCTGCCTTCCAGTATTATAAAGCAGAAGAGAATGTGAATATGGTTTCTTCCATCCAGTGTGAGGACACTGAGCTGTTGATTAAAGGACGCAACAACTTTTTTTTCCTCTTCCTTCTACTGAGGAGACTGCTTCATGTATTTTTATCTTTGGCTGAAACTGGTTTTCAGTGTTGAATGCTCACTCTGGTGGAAAGTTATGACATGGCACTAATTTAAACAATCTTTAGTGTCAAGATTTCATGTGTTTGAAAAGAAAGCCTTGCCAGTTTCAGCTATGATAATTTTAGTATTGCTGTCTTCCTTTTTACCCAAGAAGAACTGGGGAAGAAGAAATAATGAAAGTGTTTGAGTTCTGGACCTGTAAGTTTTTCTGTCGGGCAGGTGGCTGCAGGTGGTGCAGCCTTCCAGTTTTCTAAGAACAAGAGGAATTTCTGCTTCTATTTAACTACTGTAAAGAAGAAAAGTGAAGGTTGAGTTTCAGTTCAGTGGTGGCCCACTGGCCATGTGGCCCACACTCACCCCTGGAGTTGCAATGCCAAGAGGCTTTCAGTTGATTTCAGTTGTAATATGAAGGAATCAGATTTTAAAGGCAAGTGAAATTACAGACATTTAACTGTAAATATCCTGCTGTGCAATGCACAGGCTATGAAATAATATGAACAACACTTAGATGCCTGCAACTATCCATTTTACCAGCTATTTTTTCCTATTTGTTGGTAACTAAGTGTCTTGTAAAGTGGTAACAGTAAACAAAAAAAAGTAATTCATGTCTAAATACAAACTGTAGAGCACCATTAATGAAGCAATAATCTTTGAATAATGTTAAGACATCTAAATTAATTCATTATTTATACACTGTCATATGAAGACAACTTTTTCACTGTCTATCTCGTTAACCCAGTTGGCTTCTAAAGTACTGTCATCCTTCTGCCATTTGTAGCCTTTGGTAGTGTCCACTGCTTTCAGGTCAAGTTCTCCATCTTGCCTAAGTCAGTGACTGGGCTCCTGTCTGTGTTGCAAAGGCAATGTTTGGTTTTGATTGTGTGTGGGACTGTTGAAGGACTGGTTTAAACAGCAGGCATGCAATTCCTGAAGGAGGGAACAACATTATCAAGACTCCTACTGGTTGGTTTATTGATAATAACTTCATAGCAAACACTGTCTGTAATTACAGGAGAACAGAGGGCTCTTCCTTGCTGCTTGCCAAAGCTCCCTCAAAACACTTCACTCAAACTTAATAAAGATATGTGTTAAAAAATTAAGCTTAATTTGAAACCACAGTAAAGAAACTTAAGCCATGTGTGGCAGTGCCACCTAGTGTAGTCTGTTAGTCCTTGGTTTTCAGGGTTAACAGAATTTTATTCCTGTTTTATCTTGAGTCTAATGGTTTGGAAAAACAAACATTACCTCTTTGTTGTAGAAAGTATTTTAAAGGTGATTCTCTTGAAATCTGGGCCAGGATATCTTCTTATATGAAACAAGCTCTTTCGCGATGGCTGGTTCCACTCTTCCTTGCAGAGTTAACGATAAAATATTTTAAAGTAATCCATACACAACAGGTTATTTGTTTTATCATGTTTAGATTTTGAAATGGAATGGACAGGTAGGATGGAGCAGTGATTGGTTACTACTCTTGCTCAAGAAATATCAGCTTGATATTGTGCATATTCATTGACGATCAATAATATTTGTGAAGTTATTAATGGAATAAAGTAGCAATTATTATGACCAAAATTGGTAGAATTTTTGACTGCCAATCTACATAAAACTTGATTTGGGCAGTGGAGGACTAGAAATGAGGATTAGATTACAGGCTCAAACAGTAAATGGTTTATCCTGTGTGAGAATTCTGAAAAGTGTGTTTAAACTTGCTGTGGTTCTTAGCAAATTGTTGTAACTTATAACTTCTGGCCTAACAGCTGTTATTGCTGTTAAGTTTTGGCTCCTAACTGGCAAAGAATAGCCCCCACAAGTCTGAATCTTGTTGTTATGACAAAAAAAGTGCCATGGCATGAATTTTTATTTTCACTACAATACCTCTAAGGATTGCCTAATGAAATCTAAAGAAGTTTATCTGGATTTTCACTAGTTTTAAGGAAACAGATTTAGTTCTGTGTACCTCTAACCAAGTGGAAATTCATTACTGCAGCTGGAGCTGTTGGGAATTGCATGTTTTCTCTAGATTCCCAAAGGAAACACTGTCAGCCAAAGTTAGAAAAGGCAGGAGGACAGAAAGCAAAAGGCACAACTGCTGGATTTATACTTACACAGGATTTGTGCTGTTTCGTCTTCTGACTTAGCTGCTGAAGTTCTTTTCCAGTTAAGAATTGTTTATCTAGTGCTGTCTAGTGTGATACAGAGACACTTCTGAGGCCATCCATGGAACATGAAGATTCCTGTCTTAGTTCAGGTGTGCAGATATGCCCTCTCTGTCTGCTGATTCCAGACATGAGGTGGGGAGAACTCTGCCGACAGGCTCTTTGAAGGAAAAATTACATATGGAAGGATACGACTGAGTGGAGAGTTTATAGCATCTCGATCCTCAGAATCTTGCGATGTTGTGCTGTACAAACAGCAAACTGCTCAAAGATATATCCATATAATACTGCCTTTGAGTCATTTCTCTGAAGGAAAAATGAGATTGTGAGTACTCCCAGTGCCAAGGCCTAACCTCACTGATACAGGCGTGGTGAAAACTAAGTGGCTATAACCAACACTGTCTTATACATGGAGATCTCACCTGTTTCTGAAGAAAATCAGACTGTGGACTTGAAAATCTGGGCACCCCCTAGACTACTTTTGTTCTTAATAGATTATGAGACAAATACATTAACGATACTTCTCTACCCACAAGTGTTTTCTAGTATTATGAGCCAAAAAAATAGTAATTAACCAAGTCAATTGGAAACAGTTGTCTCACAAATAACACAGTAATTCTCTTACCTGTTCTGATACAACACATTTTGCTGAGTCCAGTCCTTTACAGATGAGGTACAATGAATTTGCCATTGACAGCAGAGTGGTACATATTGCCCTTTGCCTCGCAACAAAAGGATCAAAAGGTAATTCGGCAGTTGCTTCAGGTCCAAATATGACTACTAAAAGCAGGTGTTACTGCTATCTGAGCATGCTTCTTCAGCCGCAACTACTGGGATTGTTTCAGTGCTGGTGAAGACCCCGTTGTGTGCTGGAGACTGCAGAATTACCTGTCCCAGAACCATCTTGAAATATTGCCTCAAGAATGCACAAGACTATGCTGTGTCTCTTTGTCTTGGTGTTTGTTTTTTTTTTTTTACTGAAAGGTTCCTTAAATATTTGTATGCTATTTCCCATTTCTTAAATAATGTAGTCACTGAGCCTTGCAGAGAGTACTAAATCCTGCTAATGTAAATTAGCTTTGGGACTCCCCAGATGTTCCCTGTTCCCACAGCATCTTACCTTCCCCTTTCCTGGTTACATGAGACAATATTTGAAATATGCATGTCACTCCCCATCATCTACTTTTCATTCTTTCAAAAAGTTGTCCTGCTATAACCTGGTCTTGCATGTGCCTCAGTATGACTTCTGTTAGTTTGATCTAATTCGGAGCTTTGTTTCTACAGCACTTTGGTCAAGAGGGTCCTATCACCAGAACTTTGAGCTGCATCCCTGTCCAAAGAGTATTACGGCTTTGGCTGTTATCAGTGGAGAGAATGGACAGTGCTTCTGACTGGGCTGTTTGGAATTTCACTTGCACCTATATAGGGGTTTCTTTTATTATGAGTTCTAATACAATCCATTAATGTAGCGGTTTTGGAAGCCCTGGGGTGGAGGGACACCCACGTAGCTTCAAGTTTGTGTAGCTGAAGTTACTTATTTTTTTAAAAAAGTACATAACAGGTATTAAGGTATCAATGGCCCTGTAGCTGGTGATTCTGAGCAAATGTTATCAATGGTAGGAGTATTTCAGAGTGCATCCTAGCACTGATAGACAACTGATGGCTTTGAAGACCAAGGTCTTCAGGTAAAATCTCAAACATACAGGAAGAAGGGAGACCTTTGCTGTTGTTAAATGTGAAGTACCTTACTCTGATTTTACTTACTAATCTAGTGGGAAGCAATGGTTTATACAGAAAAGGTGACCTCATTCCTTCCATTGTTCTCTGTTAACATGCTTCTGTGGTGTGTGGGTTTCATCACCAACTAATAGAGGAACATTTCAGGGGACTCCTTGTTAAAATGTTGGCATTGCATCACAGGCATGCTTTTTTTTCTCCCCTGGGTTACGCAATAAAAAGTTTTGAAAGTGCAGCAGAGGTGGGGATCCTAATGACAACGTCTTCCCAATGCTATAGTAGCCAACCTGGTTTGTTTTGGTGCTGCAGTCTGCATTCGGTCCTTCTGCAAACCCCTTCAGGGCAGTCATCTGCCACCGTCAGCACAGCCAGTTAGCTTTGGAAGGTTATTCCTTGAAATCCCATCTCACAGCTTTGCTTTTATTCTCAAGAGGCAACCACATCAAATGGTAAATGTACTTACATGGTTCTTTTAGATCTAGGGTAGACTTGTGGATGCCAGACTGATGTATACAGTAAGAAGTATGTATTCTGGCCTAGGGAGAATTAAAACAAAACTAAACAGCAAGCACAAGTTAGGCAGCCTTGCAGGAGTCTGAAATCATGACTGGCACTTACTGTACCTCACTGGCCTTGCCTAACCAATGGCAGGACAGTGTGTAAAATGCTGTGAGGTGGCGTTGTGCTGAGGGCTCCAGTGAAGATTTCACCTGGTAGAGTATAACCAAAATGTTTATTTTCATATTTGGCAATATTAAAAGGCCTTCATGGCAACCTAGCAGGAATCTTGTGATTTAAAAAGTTGTCAGTCATTCCCAAAAGCTGGAAAAGAAGTTTTTCATTTGCTTCCTTCCCAATGAACATTCTTTGTTCATTTAACTCCTGTTGGTGGGTTGGGCTTTGTGGCTTTTTTCCTTTTGTTCTTCTGTTTTAAGTGAAAGCAAAATACTGATGTGATCTTATCAACAAGGCTTGATTATTCTTAAGGATTTTAAAGGGAAAGTTCAGATAATGTGTAGACATGAAGGTGGAGTGTGGCTGTGGTAGAGCTCAGCTGGAGCAGAGCTGAATCTCTGAGGCAGTGACAGTACTTTGAACCCGTGTGGAGCTGGAGCTTCGCTGCATGCAGTATGAGTGGCAGTGTTTTAAAACAGGCCATCCTTACCAAAGGAGTGAAGGCTTAAATTCTGACTACAAGTCTAGCAAAGCTGTAGGAAGATGAATTGTCTATGTCTACTTAACAACATATTTCACAAGCAGATCAGAAATCTGGTCACTTGTAAGAAACTTCCAGTCATGGTTCTCTGAAGTTTGACACTTAGCATAGCTGTTAATGTCCAAAAAGCAGAGTGAATGGTCCTTTAAGACTACACCCATTTACTGATTTTATATTTTTATAAAATTCTAAATGTACATAATATTATATCCTAATATCCTTTTGGGAAAGCGAAACAACTTTGTTCATTTCATGTCGGAACCAATTTTTTTGCCCTTTGGAAATCTCATTCATTAGCTCAGAATTTCAGATTAAGGAATCAAAGGTTTTGACAGACTTCTCGTTGGTTTAGTTCAAATATGAAAGCAGTGAGAAAATGTAGATCACACTGAGTAGGAAGGCGATTGCAACGCATAGTCTCAGTACATTCCCTATTTGAAATCCTTGCAATTGCCTGTATGAAACCAGAAAGGGGGATTTTCTGGAAGAAAATTGCTTCCTATTCAAAAAAGTATTCTGCAAATAGCCATTTTATTTGTGTTAAAGATGCTGTGAGCTCTACTACATTTTGATGATGGTGGAGTAGGTGACAATGTCATTCAGTCAATGACTGTAATATAAAATCCCAAAGCTTCTCTAGATTGTTAATAAAAAGCATAGATACAACATCCCTCATACTTTATAAAGCAGTTAAGGTTTCATACAAAATAAGGCTGAAAAATGTTTTAAGCTGAGGACTAGATTTTGCTCTCACACTTGTAAGCAGTACAAATGCAGTTAGAAAACTAGATTAACGTGTACAGCAAAACACAAACATTCTCTCCCTATCTACAGCAGAAATGGGCATAAACAAAAGAAGGCAGTGCCAGTAACTAGAATGCACCTCTTTCCTCTGGCCACATTTGGGTTTTTTCCTCTGGCTGATAAGAAATAGTTACAATAAGATGTCATGGTGACTTCAGAGGGACCTGCCACAATCCATGTCCTTGGCTGGTCTGCTGCCCCAGCTGGGCTGTGACCTGAACAATTTGATGTTTCTTTTATTTTTGGAGTGAGCCTAGCTGTGGCATTGATACTAGGACTGTAGATGGACTTACCTGTGTGTTGGCTTGAGCATCAGTATTGCATAGACATAAAAATGAGAGCAGAATGAGGTGAAGCTGGATAGTTCCTCCCTCTGAGTTGGCATTACTTACTTTCTATGATACCAGCATCAGCTTTAAAGCACTTAACTTGGACATGGCTGTGCTTTGATTTTTTTTTTTTTTTTTTTTTGACATTACCATATCCTTAGTCACAGCATCTTACTTTGAGATGCTGCTATGCATTCCAGTTGGGTGTAATTAACATTTAGATTTTTAGCTAAACTTAACATCCTTAGAGGCTTTAGAGTTTGAAGGCTTTTTTTTTTAATTAAAAAATTACAATTCCAGTCAAGCAGTATTTTCCCAGGCTATTTGCTGTTGAAAAGTGGCACACTTGGCTTGCACATAGCATAGGGTAATGCCCTACTGAAGGAATTGCACAATTCAGTGGCAGAGACTGAGGAGCACCTTGATTATTAGTCATCTGTGTAACAGGAACTGTTTGAAATCTTGGCTAGTAATGCAAAGAACTACTTTAAAAAAATTTTTTTTTAAATTAAACATGTGCCCCATCCCTCCAACCTACCACTCCCACACAGAGAAACCCAGTTACGATATTGGTAGACAGGGTGAAAGTATTTTGACTTCCCTATCATGTAATAGGTAACATAACTGCATTTCCACTTTTGTTTAGTTAGACAAGCACAGTTGTGTTTGTTCTGAGTACAGAAGTCAACACACTTCAGATTTCTGGAAAACATTCACAGATCTGTATTCTGTGCAAAAGGGTTTAAAATGAAAACTGCTGTTTGTTAAAAGCAGCCTATCCCAGTTCCCTCTACAGCCAGCAGTCCAGAGTAGTAGAAGCCAAACCAGTGTTACTGTGAGGGAAGAACTGGGAGAAATTTAAGCAACAGAAATGCACATTCAGGATTATGTCACATGATACCAGTGAGAAACATCTGTGAATAAAACAGAGTTCAATGCAGAGTCTTAATCATTAAGAAATGTTGATGCACAGTCCCTCTGTGAAGGAATGTTACTTTACATACTGAAAAACAGATACACAGAGTCCAGTCATTGAATAGTACAGCAGGGATGGAAAATAAACTCCTACTCTTTATTCTGATATTTTAACCACAAGTGCAGTCTCCTGTCAGTAGAATTTTTTCTGAAAAGTGCAATTTTGTCAAAATGTGCATAAGATGTAGAGTAAAATGAGACAAGACATGGAACATAATGGGAAAAGTGCATAATCATGCATAAGTATTCAGCATGTTTCACCTGTCTTGACAGCATATTTATGCTACTAGAGGTGGGTGAATGTAGTTGTCTTATGTGAACATCCATGGTTGGTCTGAAGTTGTGGCAGTTCTTTGATCTTCACTTGGTCACTTATTTGCCTCTCCTCTTACAGGAGACAGGGAACACTTCTGTGGCATGTTAATTTTAATTTTTATGGAAAAAATAATGGTATTTTTGACTCAAACATTCTGCCAGAGAGCCATGAAATCAATTTCAATATCACTTACAGGAAATGTGAGCAAGTGCAGCGATAGAAGTGGAAGTAGGGAGGTGACAGTCCCCCTGTACTCGGCACTGGTGAGGCCACACCTTGAGCACTGTGTCCAGTTTTGGGCACCTCAATACAAGAGAGACATCGAGGGGCTGGAGCGAGGGCAGAGGAGGGTAACAAAGCTGGGGAAGGGCTTGGAGAATAAATCCTGTGAGAGATTGAAGGAGCTGAGACTGATTAGTTTGAAGAGGAGAAGGCTGAGGGGAGACCTCATGACTCTACAGCTCCCTGAAAGGACATCGGAGAGAGGTTGGTGCTGGTCTCTTCTCACAGGTGATTAGTGACAGAACAAGAGGGAATGGCTTTAAACTGGAACAGGGGAGGGTCAGACTGGACATTAGGAAAAAAAATTTTCCCAGAAAGAGTGGTCAGAGTGGAACAGGCTGCCCGGGGGGGGGGGGGGGGGGGGAGTCCCCATCCCTGGGTGTGTTTAAGGGTCATTTGGATGAGATGTTGGGGATATGGTGTAGGGGAGAACTTTGTAGAGTAGGGCCAATAGTTGGACTCAATGGTCCCAAGGGTCTTTTCCAGCCTGAATGATTCTATGATAAGTATGCTCAAGCATTGAAGTCAGATTTTCACACCTTTATTTTATGTTACACCATTAAAAACGCTGGCAAGATATGTTGGGGGGAGTTGTCTTTATGTGTATAACATCAGAAATCTTCCTATGGGTGAAGCTGTCTGCATTTTAAAAAAGCAAACAAACCTACATGGTATGTTGTAAATGAGATTTCCCTAAATCCCAAGTAGGATGCATATGTTTGTTGATGATGAAAACTAATCCAGTAAAGGTGACTATCTAGTAGAGTGCTTGCCAAAGGTAGTGAATGGCCTCACTTGCCTTTTGGAGTAACTTGTGAAGAAGCAGCAGGAAGATCTTCTGAATGTTAGATAACTCTACAATGGACTAGAGCAGAAAAAATAACTTAAGTGGGTTTTTATTCTTTTGCCTTGCAATACTTCTGGGAAATGTGTCTAGGTAAGTCTGGGAATTTTCACAGCTCTTCTGTTCTAAATTTTTTAGTAGTAAAGTTCCTCTAATATGATTCTCTTCAAGCTCTGCAGTTTAAAAATGCAAGTAGTTCATGGCTTTTAAGAACACATATGTAATACAGTAATAAAATGCTTCTGTCTTCATGTGTGCTTGAGGAGGTAATAGCAAAGTAACTCTGAGGTTTTGAACCTGGATTCTTGTTAATTGTTCTAAGTTGACCAGCCAGTGAATAGCTTAAGTTTGTTATGGTGATGTATGGGATGAGTTGAGAAACTCTTGATGTTTTGAAACTAGGGCCTGAGTACTTCTCAAATTTCATCATCACTTTCCAAGAGACAGCAGTGGCAAAGAGCTACACAGAAAATTACTGGTAGCCTATTGTTCAACCCAAATGCATTCAAGTTCCGACAGCACTCATACTGCTGGTTCTCGGTCCGTATTTCTGTTCCATGGCAATGCTGTGACCTGTGCTGGATATTCTGAGAGCGCTCAGTCTGAGCCAGCCGAGATCATTCACAGATCTTACTAAGTTAACATGAAACCCATTTTCAGTGTTCAAATGATCTAGGAGATGGAAGGAAAGAAAAGATAAACAGTAACTAGCCTCCATTGGGGGACTGATTTATTTTTGTTCTTGCTGGGGGGAAGCAAGGTTACTTACTTTACTTTGCTTAAACCTTGGAAGAATTAAATCTATAGCTAATCAAAACAAGCAGATGGCTGGTGTTACAGTATTAGGTCTTTTTTGCAGTTTGTTATTAAGGACTATATTTGAGATTTGCATGTGCTGGAAAAGAGAAAATGTAGGAACTGCAGTACAACTACATCTTTACAGTCTTAGTTCTACTTTTGCCTTGTTACAGTTCTGTGTGATGGGGCTGAGTACTAAAGCCTTAAGCCAGAAGGTTATGTTCCACTTCTGTGTATGTGTGGAAGGACCTTGACTGCCAAGGAAAGCATCTAGGACTTGGTAATGGTGGTCTACAGGGGATCACTGGTTGAACAGAGATGGTGCCAATTAGATTTCATGCAGTCAGGATAGTTTTGCAATCAAGTCATTGCTTGAGCCTTCTGATTTAGGCTAGAAGGGTTTGACTGGATGTCATGAAAAATCAGAAACTGTCCCTATTGCCTTGCAAACACTTGGGAAGACTGCTTAAAGACACAGGCAATTGGAAATGTGTCAACTAATGAAATGTGAGAGTATCTGAAATGGAACCAGGGAGCCTACAGTATATGTGCCTCCTATCCAGTGCTCTTGTTACCAGACATACCCACTACTAGAGTCTGACCAGTCCTGCTTTACGGCCTAATGAAAGAAGTTGGTCTTGTAACAAATATCTCATGTTTAGACATCCCTGATTTTCCTGTGTAAGTAGGAAGATGCATGTTTATAATACTCCCCATGTACTCACAATTCCTACCAAATAATTTCAATGTTTTATCTGATTTAAAGAGGAAATTTAAATATAATGCTATGTGATGGAACTAATAGTTTAAAATATGTCCAGTTGCTCACAGTAATTACCCAGACAGTATATTCTCTGTGCAAATGCACAGTCCAGGGCTTGTGGCAACATCTTAGAATGTATTACTTCTGTCACCCTCTCCATGCTCTCTTCTCCTATAAAAAATGAACTCTAACCTTGACAAATTGCTTCCCTATCTTATTTTTAGCTTTAAACACTCAAATGTAAAAATGTGTTTTTAAAACAGCACTTCAGTTCAGGAGCTGAAAGGAATGGGTGGGTTTGCTTTCATTGGAATAGGAAATTACTTTTTCATTTCTGTATTTCTTTACTGATCTTTCAAATTTTATTGTTCAAGTAGAATTTCATTATTTGATTAATGGAATCAAGGCAGCATACTTGGTATACAGTCACTTCTTCCAGTTGATACATGCTTTAATGAACTAGTTAGTGGTGACTTGTTCCTCTGCCAGATTCCTTTGCCACTGGCTCTCTTGCTGTTGTTGAGCAAGAAAAAAATTAGGCAGTGGTTTAGATACCAAAGTCTTCAGAGAATAGCAAATGGAGGATGTGCAAGAGTATCCAAGTAGGAACTGGGGGTAGAGGCCAGAGAAAAAGCTCCAAAAGCAACTGAACTAGTAATTAAGGACAAAATAAACCCTTAAATAAATTACTGTTGGCTTGGTACCTAAGTGGGAGCCTGAACTGCCATTTTTTTTTTTTAATATAATGCTTTAAACATAGATGTATCAATCTTTGATTGCACTGTCAAAATGAGACATTCATAACCTGCATGTTGCAAAGGAAAAGTCAGCCAGTTGCCAGTGAAAACAAACTGCAGTGCAGTGAGATAAAACCCCTAAAATCATCACTCCCTCTCATTAAGATTAATTCGTTGCCATCAGAAACATGGGAGAACAATATGTATAGGCTCATGTAGGTCTCCAGGGCACATGGGAAGATTAGTGGCATATATTAAGTGTAATAATTTTCACTGAGCTTGAAGGAATGTTCTCTTTATCAGAATGGTGATCCACCCCTTTCTTTACATGATCTCTCTCCACAGAATCTCAAGCAGTTTATTCCATCAGTCCTGTTCCATTTCCACTAAGGAAATGATGAGTCTCTTTCCTGTCTCTCTTTTAGCATGTAGTTGTAGCAAACAGTTCTTGTATTACTGTTTTACATATTACTGAGCCAATAGCTAGATCACATTTTTCCAATATAAGTTTAAAATCCATCCACTAGTGTGCATCCAGTGCTTTTGGACTATCAAAGGTAGAAGCTGCAAGAATCCAGTTAATTTTTTAGTACATAACTAAAGATTATTTTTTTAATGATTAGTTTGATCTATTGATCTTATATTGCTTTTTCTTCCTGTCTCTTGCCAGGTTCATTCAGTATATAACTAAGTACTGTATTGAACATGTTAATCCAGATACTTAGTTAAGGGAATAGAAATGATAAACATTTTAAAGCTTCAGGCTTATGTTCTCCTTCATTAATAAAATAGTAAATAGCTTTAGATGGACTCTTCTACCAAGTGATGTGACTCATACCAAAGAGAGAGGTTCTTCTCCAATCTACACCTTTATGCATACAAAAATAAATTTTTATCATCAAATAGAAACAGTATGAAATCTTAGTTAAAGTGTGTCTTCCATGAATAGATGACTTGAGCGTTTGGCTTCTGTGCACTATTCTGTGTTGGCTCCCCCTGAATACAAATACCAGGCCAAAGACCTGTGACTTTCCCCAGGGTTAGTCTGAGTGCCTAAGTTATCCAAGTTCCAGTGATGGCTGCACTCTGCTGGAACTAAGGAACTGCCAGCCATGGTGGGAAATGCTAAGGTAAGGAGGGAAGTGACTTTTCCAAGGGATAAGCAACTCATTGTGTAGCTTTCAGTGATAGGTCAAAATTTATTTTTAGCGCTTTCAAATAGAAGCTATTTTGTGGATGCTAATTAAACCCAGCAGAATTGTCCACAACATCTAACAAAAGTTGATAGTGCTACTTCAGATGACTGGAATATCCTGTCTTCTGTTCATCCAATAGAAGATGTACTGTGAAGAGTAGTATAGTAGGGAATAATCCACTTAAATATTGTGGCTGTGTATATTGTGTTGTTGAAATCTAAGTGGCTTCATTTCCTTTTTTAATTTTAATTTGTTCACGTTCTTGACCTAGCTACTGTTATCTTTGTTCACTACAACAAGCCCTTTTTATGCAGACACTAGTAATGGCTTTTAGGTTAATTAAAAAATAGGCATACAAAATATTACCAAAAAGCTGTAAATATTTCATGTAAGGTAGACAAGGTTCAGCTAGAGTTGCTAAGGAACCAAGCCATCATAGCATTAAAAATACATAGCTACATACATACGTTCTAATAAGACAGAACCTGAAGTGTTCAGTTTGTAGGGAGTTGTCTGTTTGCCAGTAGTGGATGTAGAACTGCAATGTGTGAATGAAATTGGATGGAATAAGGCACACTGACTGAAGTGATCTTTGACTTGCTGGTTGGGGGTACTTTTTTCCACTGAATGAAGCACACTCTCATATTTATGGGATTAGAGATATGGATGGAAGGTGCCTCTGGACCAACGTTTTACATGAAGCATGATTGCTGTTGTTAGGTCAGATCAGCTGTAGCAGAGTCTTGAAATCTTCAAAGATGGAGATGTTTCTCCTCTCCTTCCAAAGGAGAAAAGATGGCCCTGCTTGTGAAGAGGTTGAACCAGATCACCTCTAGAGGTCCCTTCCAACCTCAACTGTTCTGTGGTAGGGGAAGGTGGAACACAGCTTAACTGGCGACCCCTTCCCTTAAAAGTTAGGGAGGGAACACATGCTCAGAACTGAGTGCATCATCTATGTGATTTATGTTATGTAGCAATCTCTCTGAAGCTATAATGACCTACTAAAATGTGTTTAGTTAAAGAGTAGGCATAGTAGTGTTGCTGGAGATGTGAGTTCGCGCTGTATGAACTTCGAAGGATGTTATCCCTCTTGAAGATCACTTAAGCTAAAAGAATGTACAAAGACAGATTGTAAAGTCAGAAAGTCACCCAGACAGTGAAAAATATCATCCAAGCTAGGAACAAAAATGGGGGGGAAGAAATGGATGAAGAATTGCATGAAGAGAGTGGTAGCTTCAGTCTGAGTAACCTCCACAGAGCTAATTCTCTAGTTCCATAATAATGTGAGGCTATTTTTGAAAGTCAAAACTTGGGATTTGATACAACTGCATTACATCTTCTCCCACATCTGCTCCTGAGACATGACTCAGAAAAGTCTTCAGACAGCTGGGAGAATTGAGCTGTTTCAAGTATGTTCTGTGTCTTGTTGTTTTGTTTTTGATAACTTTCTATTTCCTATTTTGTAATCAAGAATGTAACCCTCTGCTTTGCTAGACTAAACTTATTTGCCTTTTTGGATTTGTCTAGCATTAATGATTGCCTCCTACAATTGTGCCAAGTATAAAGCATCATGTCTTTTTCCCAAAATAGCTGTATGTATTATAGTGTAATAGAGAACTTGAAATCCAGAAAATATTCAGGAAGCTAATTCAGGGTGACTTTCCCACCAAGCTGCAGAGGTTGGTTTGGTCACTAATATAACCAAGCATTGAATAGGAGCAAGAAATACTAGTCAGCAAACATTCTTTGACAAGGACCAGTCAGAATACAGTTCCTCTGACCACTACTTCTTATATTTCATACAGTCCAATTTCTGCTACATTGTGTAAACCCCCAGAACTGACAAAGATGTGCAGAAGAGGAGTAGTTGTTTCTAGTTCTTGTTTCCAAAGTCTTTTCTGGAGATGATGCGATACCTTTGCCTGATGTTATAGAACACTGTAGGCAAGTGAATTGCACCCATTTAAGACTAAATAGAAGAGAATTGTCAGGAGAAGTCTTGTTGGAAGGTCTGGAAGAGTAAGAGGTACTGGATGACCCCATCACTGAGTGAACTAGCCCAGGAAATAATCCTGTTCTTCCATCAGAACTGTATGTATGTGGACAAGTGTTCATACCCCTATATGATGTACTTCCATGTAATGTCTATTAATGATATGTCAAGGCAAGATTAAACAGAAATAGTCTGGAGAGTGGCAAAGAGGATGGTTAAAGGGTTGTTTTCCTTCTCTCCCCTTAAGTTTTTTGCTTAGCCTCTAATTTCAAGGCATGTCTCAGTGGATAAAACCTGTTGTGGAAAATAAGCAAATAACGTGCTTGCTGTTTATCCACAGCTGTGCATTCAGGGGTACTTATCATATCAGTTTAGGCACCCAGTTTAGTTTTTTCCTCATTAGACTGAATGTATACTTTGAAAATTAAACATAGGCACTCAGCAGGCATGCCGATCTCTGTGTTGGGGCTGTGGGAGGGATATCCCTGTGGAGAAAGCCAATGTAGATAAGACTGCACTGAGTTTCAAAGTACAGAGGAAGCACATGAGAGTCTGAGATGTGGTTAGATGCAATGAATCTTAATAATTCTGAGGCCCAACTCTTCTATAAGCAGAGATGACTGGAGCAAAATATATCAACAGATACATGAATCTCTTCCTAGCTTTCTGGATAAGACTGTATTGTTCCTTGCAAGCAAATCTGATGTTAAATGTGACTAACTTCTCAGTGTAAAATAAAAATCCGCAGGCTACAGATTGGAGCATTTTGTGTGTGTTGCTTTTGGTAATGGAAACTAAGGTCCTGCTCTTCCCTTTTAAGAAAATTTTAACCCATTGGATTGAAAGGGAGCACCTGGGTTAGGTCAGCCTTGCAGTCACAGGTTAATAGTGCAGAAGTAGCCAGTTCAAAAGTTAACTGTACAGGCCCCTGGACTGCAAAATTGTTTTCCAAAACCATACAACAAATTCTGGATCAATAAAGAAGATCCCAAAGCCACAGACGGCACAAGAGGATGAAGTTGACCACAAGTTTTTGGGCCACTGCAGTAATTAGGAAACTCGCTAAATAAAAATTCAGAATTTTTCCAAGAAAGGACATTTTCTGTGCTGGAGAGAACATCTGTATTCTGGCCTTAATTTTTCCAGATTTGTAATCAGAGGGGAACTTCAGGATTTTGTTGTAACTTCTGTAGTTTTTTTCTTTTTAATATTAATCCTTAAACAGGTAAACTCTTGACTTGCATGTGACCTGCTGTATGTTGGGAGCCTGTATCTATTTTGAGTGCTTTTTCAATTTCCAGCTGCAAAAGAAAGAATTGCAGTCTACTACTTCTCTCGCAGCACCTCAGTTTGAGTCGTAGAAACTGCATATTATTCCTGCCAGGTCATGCAGCTGTAACATCATGGCAATCAGTAACAATACTTCTGTTGTTTGAAGTTCGAGGTTTTCAGACTATTAGGAATGCTGGTCTTGCTGCTTCTTTTAGTTATTTATCGTTTTTCTAAGTTAAGAAACAACTTAGATTTGCTGTATACTGAAAACTAGTTAGAGTAGAGGATACTTACATAGAAAAGCGTCTGGACTAGGCGTGGATTTAACAAACTTGTAGAGTTAAGCACTATAGTACATGAAAGTGACTGAGATCTGAATTTGGGCACAGACCCAAGCTCACGAACCAATATTGCTTCTAGACTCTGGAGTTCTAGTATGGTCCTGAACTCATTTCTTATCTGAGAAGAACCTTAATCTCCATGATTTCCTTATGTCTATAAATAGATGTGCTTTGTTTCGGAACATTTCAATTAGTGCAATTGTGAGCTAATTTTCCCCCCCCTTCTTGATTTGCAAGAGCCTTTCTAGCTTTTAGAGAAGAGGGTGCTCGTCTTTGGGGAGAGGGGTGATGTGAAGAAAGGGATTACATGTTTGGGTTAATGAGTTGTGGTTCTGTCTGAGTGACCGTAGGTGCCTGAGACCTGTGGATGAAGGTTGTGATGCAGGACTTGAGACCAACACCCTTCCAGCACAGTAGTAAGAGGCACAGCAGGTAAATCACACTAGGAATATCACGTGTAGGCAGCTGAATCCTGATCTTAGTGTTTGGTTTGATTACTGTCTAAGCATGTGATGCTCCTTTGAGTTTACAAAGACAGCAGTGTCACTCTGGAAATAAAACCAAATGTATTTGAAGCTTGCTCTTTTCACTAGATGCATTGGGTGATGTCTGTCATTTCCTAAGTTTTCCTGTAAGTATTGCATTTATGATCTGTTAAGTGCTTTTCTTTTGTGGGTAGAGCTGCTTTATGATTAGAAAGATAACAGTAGGCAGCCTGGAGTTGGGTCCTGGCCTTCTAGGTTATCTTTAGATGTCTGTGGAGATCCCAAGTTAATGCTTATGTGTTTGTCCTTTTCTGTTAAACCAGTTGTCCCTGCACTTTCTCTACTAATACAAGTCCTGATGTGTGAGGGGAGCAGCAGTCAATAATTTAGGAGATCCAAAAGGAGAAGTTAAGATTGCAGAAGCATTAGGCTATGGGATTTGTCAGTAAAAGTAGACTACCAAATAAAAGCCTAGACTACCAAAGAGGCTTTATTTGGTTATCCAATGTGTGTATGCATAATCGTACCACTGACAGCGCTACCTAGAGGCTGATTTTAATTTAAGGTTCTTCCAGTGGAAAAATAAAAGATCTAAGAGGTTGGTTTGCTTGACAGACTATGATTAAGTGATGTGCTTTTAGGATTTGCATAGGAGTATATAGGTAATATGCTGATGGAGATTGCTTTGCCTGAAACTTTCAAGTGGTATGTACTTACTGTCTCGTCATGCTGTTAGCAAGTCTGCAGGAATTTTAAGGGTGTGCTACGTTTCTCACTTTTGCATATCTAGCAAGGGTCAGCTTGCAAGCAGCTCTTATCAAATGGGGAAATGTAGGTATGAGTATGTTTACTTACAGTGTATGGGTAAACAGGAAGAGGGAGAAAACCATTGCTTAAGAAGGGATACCTTGAGGCTTGCCAGGATCTGTGAGGCTTCAGATCTGGAAGACACAAGACAACAGTACAAGGGGATGGATTCCTGATATGATTGGTCTGTAAGAACTGGCTTTTAAGCACGATCTAGGGACCATCTATAATACTGCTTTGACAAACGGGACACCTCATTTTGGGCTGTATGTGTTGGCGAAAGCAACAGTCTTACTGCTGCATCCCCAGGATGATGACATCCATGGGGCACAGATAGCCACTGCCACTTGACAAAGTCAAACTGACATCTGGGAGAGGGGGCAATGCTACAAGTAAATGCAGACAGTTCAGCAGCGGGCTTGCTTGACCTGGCTGCTGCTGTGGGAGTGCAGACCTGACAGGTCCCTAACCAGGTTCCCTACTGAAGCACACAGTGTTATTAGCCAGGACTCCACATTTCACCTGTAAGCATGACCTAGTTAGTAGCAGAGCAGGTGGGGAGGCAGAGGTCATCACAAGCCCAGGCCTCCAAAGATGTGGAAAGCTGCCAGGTTCTCGCTGCTGCTTGCTCATGGGTGAGTCACGGCTGGATGTTGTCCTCAGGCTGTTCCAGTTTGGTCTGAGGGCAACCCCAAGCAGAGATTACTTTAAGGGCAATGACTACTGATGTTTGGGTTTTTTTCTTTCTGCAGGCTTTTAATGCTCTGTGTATTTAGGGTTTCCTTTTTATTTTCAGTTCTAGTTTTCTTAGTGTAGGTAAAATATTTCTCCTCTTCCTACTTTCCATCTCGTGAATTAAGCATCATCTTTTGTAACAAAATTAATATGCAGTTATAAATTAAGATGATGCTTAGATAACAATTAGCAGGAAAAGCATTCTTTCTAAAATGAGTAAAACTTCAGGAGTTTTGGGATTGGTGCGTTTTTTGGGTGTAGAACAAGATTCTAGTTAGTGGAAGGTGTGAAAATAACATTTGGTTTAACCCATTTTAGTTGCGTCTTTCTTAAAAATAACCAGATGTTAACAGGAAATAATATTTTACAAAATTACAATAGTATACATGGTATAATAGTCATAAACTTGAGTCTAACCTCAAGATTCTGTGTGAGAATTACGAGAAGGTTTTTTTATAACCTTAGCCATTAATACTCTGTTTTGTGGGTTAATATCAACAGAGTCAAAGCAGGTTTAGGACCTACAAAGACATTCTGAATTAAACAGAATTTGGACAGCGTGACCCAGGAAGGGGGAGGAAAGGCTTTCCTTTCGTTCTGTATGAAATGCTGAGCTGAAGAATTGCCTCAAGGTATAAGGCTTCATGATCTCTAATAAAACTAACACAAGTAGTGATCTGTTAGATATGGAGGTCCTCAGAGGAATGCACATACAGAAAACCTAAGTAAAATGTAAGTTTTGGCTTGTGTTTCTTCAGAGGAATGCTAATTTAAAAGGAAAAAAAAAACTGTTAAAAAGCAAAAATTTAGGTTTAATTTTTCTTTGAAAGTGAAAGACTGGAAAAGTCTTGTCTCATGAGGCTGTTATCTGTGCCCTAGACTGACTCAAATGTTAGTGCTTGATTGCTTGTCTTCTAAATTAATAATATGCAATATCTTTCTTCAGAAGATTGTAATACACTTTATAATAGAACCTTAGCCAGTGCTGCAAAAGGAAAGGTAGAGCAGAAGCCTCTGGGGGTGTCAAGCATGTATATAGGTGCTGAATGGTCAGCATGCAGTCGGGGCATGTCATTTCAGGACATCCAGGATCTTAGAATCGAGGCTTAGCTCTCCTTTTACCTGGTTGAAGGCAGGATATAATTAACCTAATTGCCCCTACTGCTTTGTTAGCAGAGTTAGCCTTATGGCTGTGCTTTTCACTACCTGAGCAGATATGTTTCTTTTCTCCTGTGTTCATGGCATTCTAAAACAACTTTTAAGCACATAGTCACCTCCTGTCACTTTCTAACCCTGTGACATTCACTGTTTTGCATTAGATGAACCTTGCATTAAGCCCCTGCTTATTCTTTGTGCCTGTCTGCATTAATTCATGACAGTGCCACAGAGTTTGGGAGGACAGCCTGACTACAGAAGTAAGGAGGAGATAAGTATGTGTACACGTAATAGACGTTCACAGCATATGAGAGGTGTATTTTTTGACACAGTGCATTCATATTGTCTTTATACTCTTAAATATGAAAATTAAAGCATAGATCACCTTTGTGCTTAAAATTAGAAATTCTGGAAGAATGCTACAGAAATCAAAGGGTTTGACATTTTACTAGTGTTTATATAGTGGAATATCTTCTCTGTGTGTATGTGTCCCCCCCAGACTGAGACAGAATTAAGTGACTGAAATAAGAACTTTAAAATCCTCGATGAAACACATTATACAACGCTTCATGAGAGAAGTGGGATACTATAATAATTATGAATAAGTAGGTAAGACTAATAAAGAATGAGTGAGGACTGGCAGGTGTAATATTCCACTGTATGTTAGCTCAGTTTAAATCCTATAAATCCTGGTTTTATTCTACTGAAAGAGAATTTTTTTAAAATGTGCCTGGGGGTTGTCTCTTTCCCCAGCCAACAGATGACAAGCAGCTCTTAGAATTTCTCAGTGCAGTGCTAGATATTTTTCTGTCACTAAATTTTTGTCTAGTTTATTTAACCTGAAAAAGAACCCAAATCTCACTGTGTACAAGTAATCTAGTAGCATAACTGTTGTCCATTTGAAGTTAGGCTCTAATACTAAATGACTGTGTAGTGAGCAGAAGGAAATCAAAGAAAGCAAGCAAAAGAACAGGGCAGAGAACCTGTTGTACCCTTCTGCATATAAAACAGATCATTGGTGAGACTTCTCCCTGGTGTGTAACAGTCAATTAGAGATTCATAAGCAATAGCATGGTACTAGAATGGTAACTCGCTCAGTCTCCAGTAAAGGCTGTCACTAGGAAGGAAGAACAGTCATTCACTCAGGAAAAGGAAACTTGATTTTTATTTGTAATTGCTTTTGTTTTTAGCTGTTAACATCAGTGTCCTCAGGCTCTGACAGTCCATTAAAGAGAGCTCAGTGGAATGGCTAAAAAGGAATTGCAGCTGGGAGGAGCATGTGGCAAGACAGCGAGGACCGCCAAACATTGTGTAACAGCATTAGCACGGCAGCTTCCACGGATCTCTACTGCATTCTCAAACCAACCCTTCAAAATAAATTTTAGCCCTCACTACAGATCAGAGGTAAAACTTGGACAAATGGGAGCTTTTATTTTGCTTTCCAGCTGAGAGTATCACACCAGAAATTCAGTGGCTCATAATATTTAAGGAACTTCTTAATACTTTTTAGTAATGTGAACATTCCTTCCTCTTAATGAAGTATGCTGCATGCTGTACAGCTGAGCCACATAAGTTTCCAGGACGTGTGAAGTCTTAAAGACATCAATAACGGCCTGTGAAATCCAGTTTGATAGTGCTAAAAACATGAAACTACCTTCAAAAATATACAAATTCCTCCTTCCCCTTCTCCGTTCTGGATTGCAAGACAGCCAAGAAAGCATTCCCAAGAGCTCTCCTCAGTCTGAGTCATTTGCAAACCTGTTTTAACTTATTTACCAGATTTAAAATAACTTTTGAGGCTCTGCATCTGCCAAAGATTATATTGCAATGGTTCATACAATGGTTCTTTTTTAAAAAAACAAAAATAAGTTGACCTCTTATTTTTTATCTTACATGTTCATCTTACATTTTGAGTAAGGAGTGAGAAAGCAATACTGTGGCCACTTTATATGGGAAACTGCATTAGATTACTTGTGTTCATCATTGCAGAAAATTGGGATTTTTATTATATACAGGATAGTAATTAGGCATTTTATCCTGGTTTAGGGTTAAGTTTTCACTATGAGAAGAAACTGATTCCTGGGGGTACCTGTCAGCACAGAAAGGAACTGAGTCCCCAAAGGTCTGCTGAATGCTTGAATTCTACTAAACAGCTAACTTTAATTTTCAAATAGCTGATTATTGTAATTTTTTCCTAGCAAAGAACCATCCTGTTTACTGCTTAAACAGTTATATAAATATTTGCATTTCTGAGATGCATGTACAAATTTACATCGTGCTGTTTTGATTACTTAATATAATAATGGAATTTACATAAATGTGCATGAAAGGCAGTGCAGCTCATTTTCCTCCTCTCGCTGATGCTTTAAATTTAATGTACCAGGAGACCCTACCCAGTTAGGGAGGGTATGTTGCTGGTCTTACATGACTTGCAGTATGGAGGCAGGATTTATAGATTACTCTTCATCTGTGTTTATTTGGGTTATTTATTGTTAACCAACTCTTTGTGTAGAGTGCAATGTACTGATCTATGATTTTTGGTTTTCCAGTATTACAATCTCATCCAAATTAAAGAGCATAAACCACTTTTTTTTTTTTTTTTTAAAAAAAAAAGCCAGAAACTGAAATGGAAAGTGGTCCTCTGAGAGACTGGAACTTGTTATAATTTGTATTGGGGAATAATTGTACTTTCTTGTATTACTATGGCAATTGGGTTATAAAGGATGGGATAAACTGGTATTAATATACTTACCCAAAGAAAAATTATTCCATAGAATGTTATGACTGAAGCTTTATCGAAAACTTGAAGTATCTAAATTGCAACTTGGAAGATATTTCAGGAATCTGTTGAAGTGGGGAATGGGGTCTGTGTTGATAGCTATGCCTGTGGTATAATAAGGGGTTAAATTTTAAATGTTTAATTTCTACACCTAAAGTTTTTGGGTCAATCTGTGAACTTGCAACTTGTTTTCATTGACAGTAAAATCAGAAAACTCTGCTTTGACTGTGGTAACTTTAAGACAAGAACTGTAACTAACCAGTATCCTGAGGCAACTGAGACAGTTTGTATAGCCCATACTAAGGGGCCATTAGAAGTGCTGCCATATGGTAAATAGTTTTTCAGCTACATAAACTTCAGTTTTGACTGAAGATAGGGGAAAGTGGGAGAACAAGGATGTGGCTTAATATGGGATGAGGTGGATCTGGGAAGACTTGCAGGTGACTCCCAGCCTGCCAGTTTAATGGCAAGCTACTGTGAGTGTTTATATAGTTTTAACAGCAAAATATCTTAAGAGATATCGTGCCTTTGATCTCCCTGCTTTAGTCTGTGTGAAGATGGAGATGTGGACTTGTTCCTTTCTGTGCTGCTTCCTTGAAAAAGTGTGCATGCCTGTGCACAAACACACATGCTGGCCTTGGAGAGGGAAGTCAGTCTGACTCCCACCTCCCAAAAAAAGCCTTTATAAATAAATAAGCAACTACATAGCTCCTACTTTACCTGCCTTTACTTCTGATAATTCTGGAAGAGAAAAAAAGACTAATTGTACATTGACTACTTTCAGTAGTTTGGTTTTCCTTAGGAAGGCTAAAGATTGATCTTGGTACTCATTCACTGTCTGAGTCACAGCATTTCTGGAAGTAATCTGCCTACTGGCTTTGTCCAGGCCATGATCGTATTTTATAGTGAACATTCAAAATGATTTAAGGGAGTTAACCTTTTTCTCTGTCTTTGGTTCAAAGCCCTGCTTTACATTTGAATGTGGCAACATTTTGAAAGGAACTGCAATCCACTGTTCATTATTTGGATAATTACCATCAAGTATGTGGGAGCTGGGGATTGTGGAACGAGGGAGAGCCCAGCAGATACATACAGAAATAGTTTGGACCCATTTCTGCTCCTTTTCTCTAGGTTTAGCATCAATCCAGCCACTTGCATATCTCAAAGATCTGGGAAGAGTGATGTAAATTAAAGAATAAGGCAGTAAAATGAGGTTGAGGCAATGGGTGTAGTTAATCCAGCATAACCAAAAGATGAGCAATAAATCCAGCTGGACTCAAGTAGGCTCCCTATTTTGGTGTCTCCTTACAGCACTTCCATTGGGAAGGTGGTATTGAATCAACATAGCTGGTGGTCTATCCCGCAGCTTTTATTAACCTGGGTTTCATGCAGCCTTCCCAGGGAAGGGGGTTTGGTTTTTTTGTGAGTGTGGTAGATATTATGCTGTACTCTTATGTTTTCAAAATGGGGATAATATAAAGGGAACTGTACAATTAGTCCATGGAATGTGTATGTGATCCACTTTGCTTCTTAAGCCTGTGAGGATAGATAAAAGGCTTTTCTAAACTATCAATTGATTTGTTTGCCAGATGCTTTCCAGATGAGTATAGTGAGGGTGGAGAAAGGAGGACTTCCGGCTCAACACAACTCCTTTGATACCTTTCATATCTCTTTCAAAACAGGCTTTTGTTTGTTTTTTAAGGAACAGGGGAAAAAAAAATCTTGGCAAGTAGAAGGCTTTTTAGGGGGAAGATTAGTTTCAGTAGTATTGTATAGAAACATTGGGCATCTTTAGTCCTAGAGAGATGGAGGAAATTCCTTAAGGCTTTTTTTTATAATCTCAGAAGGATTTGATTTTTAAAATAAATGGGAGTTAGCTTTGCTAATGTTGAAGAATGTTCTGTATGTGAGAATTCTGAAAATAATAAAATTGGCATTTTAATTACTTGCATCACTCTTCTGTGTCCAGTATGTAAGAGGCCACTTGTTCAGGGCACTCTGGGAAGCAAACATGGAAACAAGCTACTACTTTGTTTTCTGGTTACACCCTGACATTTCTAAAAGAGAAGAATGCAGAACACTTGTAGAAGAGACTATTTTCTCCTAGTTTTGCAAGAAATAACAAATGAGAAGTTTGATGATTTTGATTTAGTAATGATACGGCTTATGAGAAATATTCAGGACAGTTAGAAATGCCTAGAGAGTCAGACATTGTAAACCTCTCTACTCAATATAAATCACAGACTGTGTTTCTCTGAAGAAAGAAAAGTCACTCATACTTTGTGACAAATTACTTCAGCATTTGGACTATTGATGGATGATAGCAGATAAAGATTGCAGGGTCCATTGGATAAAGGAGCAATTAAAGAAGCAATTGACTATTCATTACTGAAAGTGGAGCACACTTAAACCAAACAAAGGAAAAACCCACCTTATTCCTGTATAAGCTTGTTCAGAGCTTGTTCACAGGTTGGGTGCTGAAGACCTTTAACAATAATAGAATAGGACTTTCCATCACAAAAAATGTGCACCTGTAGCTATGGTACTAGAGCCTATTGCACCCAGAATCCCTGTTCAGCAGTCAGGAAGACAGAATTCTCTAAGCAATGGCTGGCTGGTTGATAACTAACATTAACAAAACTCATTTGTGAGTGATTCTCATTGAGCTATCAGTGTAATTTCTTTCTGCTCACAAGGGAAGGATACATGTTTCTTTCTTACAAATTGTTCTTTGTATGATTGGCTGAGTATATTATCCAGATCTTCAGTGTGCCTGTGGAAGTGCTTTAAAACTGGCATTCAGCTGGAACTGTCAGCTTTTGATGCATCCTGTTTTGCTGTTCTTCTGTAGTGGCCTGGGAAAGAATTGTAAAACACCTCAACACAAAGAATCACGGGCTAAGATCATGATCTGCTGTTTACTGTACAGAAGCAGGCAAGTGAGGGAACAGGGTGGACATAATAAAGCACATATGCTTTTGCAGTGGGAACGCTTAGCACGACTATGTACCACAGACAGAATTGCAGGTCTGGAATATCATATTGTCAGTGCCCAAGACTGAAAAATTAGTATATTTACACTGTAGCTAATGCTATTAATTATAATTCTTTCACTTCATTGCTGAGACAAGCTGAAAAGCAAAGGTCACAATTTGCTTAAGCTGCCATTGAGGAATTCAACAGGCAGGAAGGAGATGTCTTCTGCAAGAAAGAATTTTGATGGTAGCTATTATGTTCTCTACTTTGCTTGTGGACATGATAAAACTATATTGATTCCTGTAACTCCTCTGAACATCTTCCCCTGTCCCTGTATTGCCAGAATGCTTTTTTCCCCATCCTACACACCTTGTTCCAACTTACTCTTCCCACTTGGTGAGATCTGTTCCTTCCCCACCACTTGTCCTTCAAAGATAGCAGTATGGGTATGCCTTCTCTCTTAAAAGCCTTCTCAACACTTTCTGTGCTCTGGGTGGTCACTGCTTGTTTTGCCAGGACCATATGCTAGGGAGCAGCAAAGTTAGTGCATGGCTGCACATTAGTGACAGAGAAAAAAACCCACTATTTTCCTTGGGTAGCAAAACAGTTTAATTGGTGACTCCAAATATATTAGCCCACTGTTAAATGAGCATGTCTCAGTCTCAGTGTCTGAGATATAGTGAGCTTGCATGAAAATGCTTGTGAAAAGCTGTGGATGGGCAGTTCAAATTTTGAGTCCACTTCAGTGTCACTAAGAAAATTGCAACTACTGTTCTGTAGAGTAGTAAAATGATTGGAGCCTAGGGGAAAAAAATCTTGGTACTTCATATGTGTAACTCCTGTAAGTCCATAAAGACGTCTGCAGAGCCAAATAATGTTACTTTTGATTATTTTTCCCAGTCAAGTCAATCTTCCTTCAGGAAAAGACCAGGTAATGTGGTGCTAAACACATTTCAGACACCGAAGGTCCGCAGCTGTGTCAGTACTGAATTCAGTGGTCATTCTTCTGTGCCTTTTGAATTTTTTGATGCTCTGTAAAAGAAAACAGTAAGTTAGTGCTACTCCTGTAGTCTGGATTTGTTGATTACTACTTTTGAGCTGGCAAGAGATACCAATTTCAGTTAAAGGCATCCTATAGGTTAGTTAACGTAGAAACTGCCTTTGGTCAATACTAGTAGTCTATCTGCATTGGGTTTTTTAAAGACTTGTACATATCTGATGCTGTTAAATAATAATGAGGTAACTTGACAATTTTAGAAGTATCTAAAGCATGAAAACTTAATCAGCAAACGAGGAGACTGGTTATTCAGCCTCTTGTAGAGGCACTATAACCTGGGTTCTGAGCTATTTGGGGAAATCAGTTTCACCTGTTTTGGAATATTCTTCAGTCCTGCTAGAAGCAGTTGTTCTAGCATCAGGCAGAAGTCAGTCAGTGTCTTGTCTGTTGAAAATTATTTGTGGTTTAGTGCCTCTCCTTTCAGTACTCACCACAGCTACCTCATCTAGCTCCATGAATGTGTTCTGGATAGTTTGGTTTCAAACTCCAGCACGTTCATGTTTTTCAATTGAAACCTTAAGATTTCCATTCTAAGATTAGCACTGAAAAACAAAAGTAATCAGAATTTGGAATGAAAAGAAAAAAAACCCACTTGTTTCAGAGCTCTAATTTCTGGCTCATTCTTGGAAAACAATTTTATATAAACATAGTGCTACTGATGCAGGATTTAATTTGCTTCGGTTTACTGCGTATTTTACTTGCTGGGTCAGATTTTTTTCATTATAAATTATTTTGGAGGGTCTTTTTGTGGTTACTTAAAAAGCTGAGAGTGTTGTAAAGTAGTTTTCCCAAACACACCCCAAGAGTAATGGTGAGAATAGATGCTTCCTGATGCCTGATAGGATCACAGCGTGCTTGTTAGCTCATGCTAGAGTTAGTCTTTTTTGGCTTCTCTATAGAGTATCTGCAGCTGGGTCAGGAATCACATTGTGGGATAAAGCCTTCTCCCTCACAGTAACAGCTAGCAGAGTCTTTCTCTGAGAAGTAGCAAACCATGAGCCACCTGATGTAAAAGCTCCACAAGCTCCATTTGAGGCTTTTTTTATGCCTACAATATAGAGCAGGAATGCAGAAAAGCAAAGAGCCTAATGCATCAAAACTGATAAAAGCAGATACAAAGGCAGGCTTGGACCTCACCTGGGCTACTCCAGCCTTCATGCTTCCTAGTTGATGGACAATTACCAGGAAGATGGCTGTTCACTGCAGTCCTTCCATATTTTTTTTCTGGAATTCTTCTAAATCAAACAGTCTTAGCCCAGAAACAAGCTGTAAGGATAAAATGCAGAGCAGCTCTAACAGAGTTCCAACATGTACTGGGGAGTGTGCTGGTGGTATGGGGAAGAGGATACATAGCATGATTCTGATTAAGTGACTCCTAGGCAGATACCCAAACCTGAAGGAAATAATTCGTTCCAGAGGATGCATTCAGACAACTTGGCACTCAGTTACTTGACCAGTTGTTGCCACTGTGCTGTGCTTGGTTGATCATATGTGTTTCTTGTGGGTGGGGGAGAAGCCAGATCAGTCCTTGCCCAGCAGCCCAACCAAGGAACGAGCAGAAGCAGGAAAGCAGCAGAGACAAGAGAGGGGAAGTGTGGCATCTGACTGTAAAATTCTCTTCCTGTTGGCCAGATCCTTACCTAACAATTCTTGTATTATTTAGTATTGCCTTCAACAGAGTTAATTCCCCATGAGTTATGAAGTGTTACACCAAAAATCCAGATCTACTACATTTCCCTAGTTTAAAAGAAAGGAAAAAAATGTTGTCCTCTCAGGGGAAGAGACCTGGTTACTGGATGCATTCTGCTTGTGTAAATCTGTATCATTTTGTCCTCTTTTCAGTTGCCCTCATATCTGTATCTGTTCTTTTCTTGGAAGCTTGTTCTAAAGCCCTGCGCATTGCTCGGCTCAGCAAAACAAGTCTGTCACTGTCTCATCAGTTGTTCCTCCTTCCCCTCATCTGTGCCTTGAATATTCCCCAGTCAGAGCGCCCTGCCTCTGCTTTGCTCCAGGTATTAAACATCCTTGCCACCAGGCTCAGTGCCATGTGCCAGGGGACTCTCCAAGACCATGACAGGTCTAAATACATAGTGATAGCCTTAAGCAGGTAAATCTGGCTGCATAAACTCAGTTGTAAATGTTGTCATACCAAGAATAGTTCTGCTGATGCTCTTGGAATGTGAAAGATAAATGAACATTAACATGCTGGAGCTATCTATTAGTAATAAATTGCAGTGCTTACATGTTTATGTACAGAACTTGTGGAGCTCTCTAATGCATAGGTATCATTTAACTGCCCTGGTGAGAATCAGGCAGCAGTTCTTTTGCATAAGTGCTTTCAGTTGGAGTATAAAAAATAATGGAACATTTAGGGCTGTCTGTTCGGCAAGTTTATCAACTTTACTGCACAAACTGCAGATGAGGAAAAACTAATATTTTTCCACCCACCCTTGGGTGACCTGTTTAGCAGCAAAGCCTTGTACATCACTTTCAGGTCAATAAACAAGCCAAACTTGCTCAGCAGTCTCCACCTGATGCTTCTCTGCTAGGCCACGTTATTCCCAAGTTTTTCCTTTGTATGGAGTTATGACTTAAGGAAAGTGCCATTGTTTGCTCAGGCACTTGTCTGTTCTGTGTTCAGGACACAGGAAACCTCAGTTATGCCAAAAATCTTTAATGAAGTACTTGGAGTACCTTTTTAAAAGGTATTCCTCCATCTAGCTGTAAACATGTCTCTCTGCTCAGACTAACAAACATGAGGGGAAATACATGAACTGATATTTTTATTGGGCAAATCAATCCATTCATGTGAAGTTCAATGCACAAAAATAATTCTGCACTATCAGATGGACTTTAACTTTTTTCCAGTAGGCTTAAGGAAAAAGCTCAGCTTTAAGATTTTGGAAGAGGGAGAAATATTTTGTGATGTGTGGTACAGGGCATCTGTTAGTAGCTAGTCATAAAACTCTCTCCATTTTGGACATGGGTTATATGTCACTTAATTTCCATAGCACCCCTGAACCCACAGAGCTCGGGGTGGCACCTTCTAGTTACAAATTTCAGCTGGAAAGCTGATCACCCTTTGCACCTGCCCTCTTCATAGGAGTATGTATGTCTCTGCAGACACTGAGGAGGCTGTACTGTGCAGCCAGAACTTGTGATGCTGGCATCTAACAGCTTTTTCCCTGAGTCTATTTGATACATATTTTCCTGCATGACATGGAGGCTTGGTGGTGCCCTTTCTTTTGTGTATGGGAGGGAGGGGCCTGGCAAGGGTTGTACTCTCCTATATATGAGAAAGGTGAAGTGGGGACACTGAGCCTGAGCAAGCAAAAGGAGTAACAGCAGGAAGAGAAGCACTAGTGGTGTAGCTCCTGAGAAGAGGGAGCAGGGCAGGGTGCGTGGATAGCGGCTAGAGCTTGCTAGAGGCAGGTTAGAACAAGCAACTGCAACTTCAGCAAGCAGTTCAACCAAGCTAAACTGAACCAGCGAGAGCACAGACTCAGTTCTGCAATGGCTACGTACATAACTGAGCTTCCTCAGTGGCTCCTCGCTGCTCAGGCATAGCTCTGTGGAGCTCTAACAAGAGAGTGTGCCCAGGGATCTCCATGGCCACCCCCTGCCCCAGCCCTGCAGGGAAAGCAGTTTCTTGTTCCTTCCTTCAAAGGGTCAGAGGTAGGGCATGTAGCAGTCATCTGAACTCCGTTCTTGTTTGAAAAGCTACGACCTGAGAGGGGGGTGCTTGTTTCAGGTACATAGCTAGTGCTGACAACTTAAAGGTAAACAACATTCGTAACACACCACAGCCAGAACTGTTGACCTGCCAATACTGCCAGGCGGTTGTCATGGTATCTGAGGTAGCTAGCCAAGATAGCTGCTTCCCTGAAAACAACACTTGGCCCTTTCGGTACCGACATGGTTCACTCAAATACACACTCTGCTACAGGAGAATGAAGAGAGGTTTCTTGTTGAAGTCCCTACAGATCTGATGCATTATGCAAAAGTTCACGAGTGCATGTCTCCAGGCACTGGTAGTACCACTGTTCCTGGTGAAGCCATCGGCAGCAGTGAAACACAAATGGCTATGTTCTTCCAAATGAGGTTTTTCTGGTGTCTCTTCACCAGACACTTCTTGTACCTTTGGATAATTCTGCACCAGTGGTTACAGTAGACCTTGGCATAGCTGAACTGTAAAAACTTTGCAATAACCAATGGGGTAACTGCCAGCCACTGCAGATCCCTGAAGTACTCTGCGTAGTGCTGTGTGATGATGCTACACAATGTTAGTGTTGACAGGCTACTTAAAACTAGGGACCTGTAGCTCAGGTTAACAATATGTATAGATCGCTTGTAAAACAGGCAAGCTCCAAAAGCAGCAAAAAGGACACGGTAAGAAAATTATTTGTGTATGCAAATATGTCTTTTAGCCAGTTAGCCAACATATCCTGCAATCTAGTAAAATGTGACGCATAAAGGATGCTTGTGGGTATTTCAGTTTGAATTCCACCTGCTGGGTTTGGCCACCCAGCTGTTGTTCAGCCATTGATAGACCAGCTTTGTGGTTGCTGCCTCTCATGCTCCCCTAAAGAATGTCTGGCTGAGCCCTGCAGCTGACCCTTTCTGTTCCTCAAAGGAGTGGACCCTGAAACAAGGAACCTGGGGCCAGAGGAAAACAGCAGGACTGCCACTGCCGGTTATGGGTTAGGATCTCTGAGGTCTAGGAGATGCTGATGCTGGAGGAGAGAATGGCCAACAGAAGAGATAGTGTTGGATGCTTTTGCTGCAGCCTACCTGCAGCTGATGGACATAATGCAGCCACCATAGTAGCATGGAGCTCAGTAAACATGAGTAAGCATGGCTGTAAAACATGTACAAAATCCTTGGTTAACAATCAGCTCAGTCCATGGGCTGGCAGTGCAGAAGTATCACAAGCTGCCTGGACACAGGGCTGGCTTAGAGCTCCCTCAGGACTGAGCAGCAGCACAGTCCTTCCCTGAGAGATTCTGGAGCGTCAGCGTGTTTAGATCACAGTGCTCCTCTGCATTGTACGCAAAGGAACACAACAGATGCAAATAAAACTCCCAAGTCCCTTTTCATGTTTACCTTATTTTCCTGTATGGCGTGTTTGCAAATGCTTGCTAGTTAAACACAGCTAGTACTGCGTAGGAACATCAGGGGATCACGTACACATTTCTGGCACCCTGTCAGGCCCTGGGAGAGCCAGAGCTGAGACAGTTATAGGTGGAGCTGTCTGAGATAGCTGCAAGTACAAGTTTCACAGACTTCTCTCAGAACATTGCCTGCAGGGCACAGATGTGATATGAGGGGATGAATACACTTCTCTTTGTTGCATGTTTGTAATGACATGACTGTTTTTGTTTCTGGAGCTGAGTTTTTAAGACAATGTTGCTGTTCCTCCTGCAGTGGTTTAACTCCACCAGAGCATACGAAGTGCACAGATGCTTAGCCTGAGCCCTGCTGTATCAGATGTGTGTTCAATAAATCCTTCTCCTTCTTGCACTCCAAAGCAAAGGGCCAAACCAGGATGCAGAGGCCACAAAGAGCATTGTGCAGGGGTTGTTGCAGGATGCCTGTGATCTAGGCAAGCAGCAGCGTGTAGGATGGCTCTCCTGACCGTAACTGCTCCGTGCGTCGGCCTGTGCTGCTCAGTACCCCACAGCATCACTGTAGCTCACTGCTCTTACTGTGCCAGTTCTGGTTGTGAAACAACTCTGAGCTTTTAGACTCTGGAGAGTAGGGACCCACTGACACTCACCGTCCCACCACCTCCCTGATCACACTTTGCTTGTTGCCCTCTGACCTGAAGATTATTTTCACCACCATCTTTTGTTTCTTTAAAGCCTGGTTTTCTTCTGCTGAATTTTCTTCTGAATGTTTGTTTCACAACATTAAAGAATTTCTCACTAGAAGACAACCTCTGCCTTGTTTATTTAGACATACTTCCCTTCAATTTTCTTGACACTAAAAATTCCATTCAATAGCGGAGGCTTTAGTGATAGTCATACAACAGTAAATGCCTTGGGGAAAAAAAAAAAGGCAACTCAAACAAAAACGAAGAAAAAAAAAACCACAACAAAAGCCCCCACAAACAACTGATCAGGAGTTTAATTTGTATAGCATAGGTCTGCCTTATATTCAATACACCAGATCAGCATGGGTATTTTATCTAAGCTTGAATTTCTTTGCATTGGCAACCAATGAAGGACTGCCTTGGTGTTTATAAATACTGAGAGAAAATCCAAACAAAAGCTCAAACCGCTGTGTTGTCTCCTCTACTTATTTGACTAATATGGATACAGGAATGTTATCTGTGTTCTTAAAAATCAAAATGTAAGAGATCAAAGGACATCATAGGAAGCCTGGATAAACAATTATGGATTCCAGTTGAAAAATAACTAGAACTATAAATTCCAAATAGTTAGGAAGGTCTTTCCTTCACCAAATAATACTTAGACCAGCTTGACCTGTATCTTATTCTCCTAAGTTTTAATAGAAGTTCTGTTTTATAGCATGGTTTTCAGCGGGCCTGAGGCCAGAGAACAGATCCGAACTGGTAATGCGTGTAATAAGGAGGCAGCAGTTATTTTATGACTTGAAAAGAGCAAGCATGTTCTTACACGATGTGAGATCATAATTCGGTAATGCTGAAATTTCTACCATTCGTTAATACTTCAAAGAAATTTGCATTGGAAGAAAGATTTGCTGGTTTACATCCTCTACAAATTTAAATACTTTATTGCACAGTAAAGCATTACTTATTTGTTATTGGTTATTTATTTTTCATTGTTTGAACTGGTTGTGCCTTTACTTGTAAGAATTTAATCCTTTGGTTTAAAAAAAGAAGCCTGTAATCTGCTTGAAATGGGTTTCCTTCTTAAAAGAATTTGGGGGGAAGAAGTGCAGAGATAATATGAAAATTTCACGGTAGTTTGTAAACTACTGCTTTGGTGTTGGAATCTAGGTCCAGAGCCATCTGCTTTTGGTTTTGTTTGTCACTGGTATATCTACTTCTACTATGTGGCAATTCTGCTGTTCTCATGAACCTCTTCAATAGAATGTGTTGCCCTGTATGCTTTCCCTCACAACAATGAAAGAAAATGAGCCAAAACCATTGTGTGTAGTGACAAGCCTGTATCATAGCTGCTTGTGGGTTAAAAACTCAGTCATCTAACAGAAAATTCTCTTACTGGGATTCAAGGAGACTGAAATTTGAAATCTCATCTCTGCTGAACATAGTTTAGATGCATGTGCTTTGACATAATTTCCAAAACCTATCAGGAGTTGTGTTGTGTTAGGGAAATGCATGATCATAATGCTTTATATTCATGCATGTAGCTTCTAGGAGAGGGGGAACCTGTGAAAATCCTTTTTTGGTCTGTAGCTCTGCTCTATTGACCATCCTACCCTGAGGCTCACGCTGTCTGCAGTCATTAACTTCCAGGTGACTCACTGATTCTGACCATGCCTGTGTGTAAGAGTGTATCGTTATAATGTGTTTTACTTTTTGATAATGACATTGTCATGCAGAATGAAAAGCACAGGTCTCTTACAGATTTGTGTGTTACTGCTGTACAAAAATAAGCTTTGATCATGTTCTGAGGCAAAAGTAGTAGCACAGATTGGGATGTGTAAGACCTCAGACTGTGTCTATATTCAAATTTAAAAGGTCCAAGGACATTGGTTTAGAACAGCTGGACTCAATATGGCTTCAGAAATGGGTCTTCTGATAGGTTATTATTTTTCTAAGTCCTAATATTTAGTTCCCCCTTACTAGGAATGAGCAACAACTTCTGATTTGAAACTTCTAAGCTGATACATGGGACAAGGAAGATTTTTAGAAGATAGTTTCCTCAAGAAGAAGGGTGGGTGCACCACTTCAGTATCAACCTACAGTTCTCCTTCCTATGTCCTAACAAGGATGAATAATAGATGTGTAGTTTTGAAAACAGTGGGTGAAGTAAAACAGGCGTGGATGTCAGTTATGCTGAACTGCTGTATCTCTCAAGGTACAGCATATGCTCTGAAGAAGAGCATGCAGAAGCATGCTGAAGAAAAAGCTCCAGTCACTCTGCTCCACCAATAAAAAAGAAAAACTGATCTAAAAAGTAGAGTATGAAAGGAGAGCATTCCCCAAGTAGTTCTAACTTAATGATACCCACCTCTGTTCTCATGGGGAAAAGGAGGGAATTAGTATCTAAGGAACAAATTTAAATAATGTCTGTGGGGTTTTTTCATAGCACCACCATCAGGAGAGGATTAATTTCTTATGTTTAATTTCAGAGGTTTCACATGAGAGATCCAGGGTGTGGATTTTATTATTTTCTTCTTTCAAGGAATGTAATTCTGAAGATCAGGCTCTGAAAGGAAGCAAGACAAATATAGATCACAACCCTGGGCTTCAGGAGAGCAGACTTTGGCATGTTCAGCAATCCCATGGAATACGGTCCTGGAGAAAAGAGGGGTCACAGATCTTACTGATTTTTTCAAGGATGACCTCCTCAGAGCTTGAAAATGGTTCATTAAAATGGGCAGGAAATAAACCAAAGGTGGCAGGAGGCCTGCACAGATAAACAAAGAGCTGCTGACAAAGCTCAGACATGAAAAAGATTCACACAAGAGGTGGAAGCAGTGTCAGGTCATGCAGATGGTGTACAGAGACACTATCCAAGCATGAGGGGATGGTCAGGAGAGCCAAAATCTTACAGCGCAAGAAAGACTAGGGAAAATGTGAGCCCACTGGATAAGTGGGGCAGGGGACTTTGTGACAGCAGGATAGAAAAGGCTGAGATACTCAATGCCTTCTTCACACTTGGCCTTTACTGATAAGGTATGTCCTCAGAAGTCCTAGGTCCTTGAGATCAGTGGGAAAGCCTGGAGTAATAAAATACAGGAAATCCTATTCAAGCTTGAGAAAAAAACTTTACTGTGAGGGATATCAAACACTGGAACAGGCTACTCAGGAGGGTCATGGCATCTCCATCCTTAGTAATATTCAGAACCTGACTGGACATGGCACTGAGCAATGTGCTGGTTGGCTCTGCTCTGAGCAAGGGGATGGCTGGACTAGATGATCTCCAGAGGTCCCTTACAACTCCAACTATTCTGTGATTCTGTGAAATCAGTGTTGCTGAAGCAGGTGCAGAGTGAAGACCTGAAGGTTGACTCCAACTTCTTATCTTCAGATTGAATATTGCAGAGGTCTAAGTTAGCACATAAACTTTCTCAAGACAGTAGTTACTTACCAACTTGTTGACCTATATTCTTCATTTGAATCATTTGATTTGAGATTTCTTATTATATCAGTGGGCCTGTATGTGCTGTAATTAAATACAGAACTAGACGTATCTTGCCTTTTGATAAAGATGGAAATGCCAAAACGCACCACTAGGAAGAGGGCGGGGGAAAAAAAGACAGGTGTTGAGAGGCACCTCCCATGCTATGCCCCTTAATAAAATTAAAATACAGTAATGTTATGAAAAAAATGCAATTGTGCAACTGTATTACCAAACTGTAATGGTATTTAAATGCAAATTGCCAAACTCAACTCTCTTTTGTCTCCATAGTTAATATTCCTTGACTCCTGTTGTTTGCACCTTAATATCCTGTGCTGAAAACACATGCCAGATCTTACCCAGGTGAGTAGCTATGCTGAGAAGACTTGTCATATCAGCACCATTACATACATTGTCTGGGGACACCATCTGTAAATTCTTTGTGGCAAGGCATTTAATCCATACATGACAAATTCTGCTTCTTTGCTGTTGATTTTAATTTTATTTTATTTTTTAAAGGAAGAATAAACTACTAGTAGATTTGGGTAAAATAAGCTACCTTCACTATAATCAGTAAATCTGCGGCACTGAACTGGGATTATTGGTAGTGAAGATACTTAGATCCATTGTTTTCTTACTCTGTTTAGAGGTTGAGTCCATAAACTTTTATGAGCTATAGTTTAGATAATGTTAGGAAATAGCTCGTCTGGAACTAAAATTATCTCATTGTTTGAAACAGGCAGGGACAGGTTTTGGTCTTTTCTGTACTGGTCTATTTGCTATAAAACAGATCTTATCTTTGAAGTATGATGGAACTACCTGTTAAATTTCTGGTTTTATACATGGAAATACAGTAGATCTGGCTTCTTGATGACTGTGGCTGAATGTGAGTACAATAATTAATGATCTAGTTCATAAGAAGAGAGATCTATGGAAAAAAAAAGTTGAAAGAATTTATATTTTGTTGGTATTTTTAAGAGATTCTTAAATTTATCTAGGTGAGTAGCTTTGTTGGGAATACGTCAAAGGAAATAAATTTCTATCACAACTGAGATCAACTGCGTTCTGGAGGCTGAGTGTAAATTCATTTATGAAGTAAATCAGTGACAGAACAAGACTACAATCCAGGTTTTCTGCATTATCCATCTACCTTGACTTCTAAGAAGCAAATGGTGACTTATTATAGCCTTTTTGGATTTATATAGGTTTATAACCTAAGTCCATGCAAGTCTCCTTTTCAATAGCCTAAAAAAACCTGTTTACTTTTTCAAAAAGCATGTACACTATCAGCAAACTGAAATGTGCTGTATGTATGAATACTGCTAACGAAAGACAAGTGCACTTTCTTCACTGATTTTTTTTTTTTTTTTTTTTTTTTTTTTTCTACTAGGGTAATATACTTAGTATCTTCTGGTCAGTTATAGTTAAGGCAGATGATTTTTATACAGTGTTGTTATTTTTTCAGTACTTGGTAAAATTTATTGTTGCTGTTGGTAGCTCAATCTCAGGGAATTACCGTTCCCATGCAAAATGATGCTCTCAAAGAACAGTATTAACTGTCGTAGATCCATGGTTTTGGGCAGTCACTCTTAGTAGGAGTTCACACTGTGTTCAGACAAGTTCAGTGTTGTTTGTATTGACAATGTACCAAGCGAGTACTCCACCCAAAAGCAGAGCTGAGTTCTTAGAGAACATTGCTGAACAAAGGCACAGTCAGGAAGGAGCTGGAATTTGTGATGTTCAGAACTACTGTTAGTCCCACCATCTTCATCCCAGAGCCCCCAGATTTTCAAATTCAGCACTTTGATTCAGGCTGTTAATAATCTTTGGCTGTAAACAACATCAGGTTTTTTTCCTCTTATGTCAAGAACTGTTAAAAGAATTCGGCTCTCTTAGAAGTGCCTCCCTCCTTCTATATATTTCTTAATTGAGTTCTTGGCATAAAGAAGAAACTATTTCTAGCTATTAGTAGCTGTGTGAATTGGGAAAGCCTCCAGTTTCCACAAATATGTTTAAAGGCTTCAAGAAGATCCAGATTTCCAAATAATTTTTACTTTTGTTTGGTCAGCTGTCAGTATTTGATAAATAGGGTGGGACTATTGTCAATTTTTAACACCTCAACACAAATATTATTCTTTGTACATTGTAAAAATAGTATATGAAATGCAAATTGAGTGCTTTATTCTGAGGTTTGGTAGTAACAGAAGCAAGTGATAAAATCTCCCTTGCCTCCATACAGAGGCATAGAGACGGAGGAAAATGTTACCATTGGTAACAGTCTTCCCTGCTGGGAAACAAAACAGCAAGATTCCTCACTCCTCCCACCTACAGTCATGTCCCAAGATGGGTTCTGTTTGTTGTGAAGTGTTTGAGTAAGAAACAGCAAGGTGTGATTATTAATTCAAACTAGATTATCAGTGAAATCTTCAGTAACAGAGTCCTTCTTATCTCCAGCAGCATGTCACCAGGACCCCTTGAACTGCTCTGCAGTCATATATTGCAATATAAAATCAAATTACTTCTGGAACTTTCCCTATATTCAGAGAAATTGCTCCTCAAAAGCCACCATTTGGCATTGGCTTGCTGGATGGAGCAGCCTGCCCTCTCCGTGGTCATGTACAACATGAGTATGGCAGTACCCTCATTTACAAAATCAAGATGGATGTAATGAGCATCAGAAGGAGACCTGGATGTCACTTCCCAATCCTCTGTTCCAAAATAGTTTCCCATGACTTTAAATCTTTAGAAACTTATCACTGTGTAAATAGTTTGACATAATAGCCAGGAGATACTATTTTTTTAACTGAAGGAGAGAAGGAGAGTGTAAGATGGCTCAGCCACAGTCATGTTGAGTGAAAGCTGAGGTTAACTCACAAGGAAGTATCAGCACCACTCAGCCTGGCGTGCCTCAGCAATGTTACTTTTGTTGGTGGCTAGATTAAGTCACCACCCACACAAAACAAAGAGTGAGGAACAGAGCCAGTTTATTCAGGAGACTTTCAAATCTAGCATTGTTTTGGATTTGGCTTTGGTCCAGTGTAAAATGAGTTTTGTGTGTTCCTAGAGCTGCCCTGTAGAGAGGACCCCGAGGTAGTAGCAAATGGCTCAGTTATTAGAATCATAGTTTGCCACTTACTCTGTAAATGAGTGTGAGTAAATCCAGGAAGAAACACAAATAACAGTACAACATTACTCTGTCCAAAACAGAGAGACTGCTTTATCGTTAGTTAAAACTAGTTCTGCTGCAAATCCTTTACTAAGATTACTGTTAATGGGTTTCAACTGCCATCCAGAAAACTCAGATCTCAAAGCCCGTTGCACCCTTCTCCTTGCCACCACACATAGTAGTGCTCCACTGAGAACTAGGAAGCTGAGCAATCTTGACTCACAGACTGAAGGACAGTTTTAGTGCACTTCAAGCACATCATGTTCTTGTACACTGATTCTATTCCTACTTTGTCTTAATTTTCTCATTAGTCACAATAGAGCAATGGTACTGTCTTGGTTCATGAAGTTCTCTTGAGATCTCATGATAGGTAGTACATATTTCTAAATAGGTAGGACCTTTCGGACTGAGACAAATATCCCATCAGTTGCAAAGAGTTCATATAATAGACAGATTTTCTTCATACTTAATGGTATGAAAAATCAAATTGAAAACAAAAGGTAGAGATGGAAAGATTCCCTCTCAATGAACACAGACTACATGTGTACCTGAAGTGGTTGCACTGGAATTGCCCTTCAGCTTCTGTGAATTAAGTTTGTTCAGTCCCCTCTAATTCTAAACACCAGAGCTATCACTGCTAGATAGGAGTAGGGTGTAAGGATTGGGTAAGCATTTAAACTGGACTTTTTCAGACAGGGACTGAGACACAGATGACACATTATCCTGAACAGTTAAATCCTGTATTGTACTAATTCTGTTGGAGTATTGGGTTTCAGTCTAACATTTTCTCCGGCCTAGTAACTCACATATGCCTTGCAATATTTGCCTGGTTATTTTAATGTGGTCTGATTCTGTTAGAATAAGTCTCTAATTCTATTTGAATTAGTAGCAGCTACAGCTGAGAATTTGAGGTTGTTCAAAGGGAAGAAGCAAGATATTAATTTTCATTTGTTTATTTCTATTATTTCTAGATTTTATTATTTGAGAAAACCGAATAATAATGATTTCCTTCAGGAAATATTTGCAACCTTTGCCATTTTTATATTGTGTGCTAAGATATTAAAGGTTACTATTCAAGTGTAGCCAGTGAGCTGTGGGGTGCTGGGGAAGACTTTGCGCATGTCCATACACTTCTTGTCAATAAAGAAGGAGTTTGCCTTCACAGAAATTTCATGTTCCAGCTTTGATTTGTAAAGGTTCAGCGTCTGGAGAGTATCATGGGCTTCTTGCAGACGTCGCTTTAAGATCTGTAAGGTGTCATCCATAGTGCAAACCTCAGTGACAAGTCGAAAAAAGAGAAGGGGATAGGTGCTCATGTAACTTCAGCAGTCTCTCACCACATTCCTTTTTTGACAGTGGTCAGGTCATGCTTTCAGGCAGGATTTGAACAGCTATCTTGGACTGAATCAATATGAAACCAGTTTGCCTAGCTAGCTTGCATGGCACCTGTAAGAAGTGATGATTTCTTCCTTGTGTTGACCTTCAATAGCAGATTAAGCCACTCTGATATATCTAATTGCCATCTTCTTCACTTGCAGCCTCTCATTTGTGTAGCCTCTCTAGGGCTAACGTGGCTGTCCTGAGCACTTGCATGTCATCCCATGGAGTGTGTTTGAGATGGGTGTTACTGGAGAGTATTGGTGTAGTTCGTGATAGCACATCCTGCTGCACAAGCTTAAGCTAAAAGTTCTGCATTTGGCACAGAAGCACGTTAATCAGAACAAGAATCACCAGAATAACTACTGAATGTAGAGCTCTGAAATCAAGTTTTTCTGTGAGCTGATACTAGCCACATTTCTTCTGATGGCTTATCACTGGAGATGTGGCAAATCTTGTATAGTCACTGAGCTAGTAAATTCTTTATGACTGTCAACTTTGTGTTTTGTCTATTAATTGCTCAGCCTGCTATAGACTGTAAGAAAGATTGATTTTTTTTTTAAAAATTTTTTTTTTTTTATTCCCCAGAATCTACTGTAACTTGTTTTGGGATAGCCCCAGTTGTTTCAGTACAGAAAAACTAGATTCTATTAATTTGTTTTCTGTCTAATCCCTTCAACTACAAAGTTGGCAGCACACACAGAGAACAAGTGCCAAATCAGCACTTCCTTTTAAATAAACAGCAAACTCAGATAACATTTACATGTTACAAAGAAATGGTTCATTTGATATTTTCTTTCCCTGTTACAGTTGAGCTATTGGGCTGAATTCCTTCTTGCTTTAAACCACATGAGAGAAATACACTTAAATTATTTGAAAGTGAATTAGCAAATGGCTTTACTTTCACAGATAGGATTTTATCTCTAAGTAAATACTTTTAATTTGAGATGTGAGCTCAACCAAATATTGTGATAGAAAAAAGTGTCCAAATTTCAAATACCCTGTCAGAATTTCTATTTCTAATTGCAGTTATGATGAACATAACATTCAATTATTTGGATCAGATAAAGTATCCAACATAACCTGGTCTGGATTAGGAAGCTGTGGTAGAGCAAAATTCATATGCATTGGAGGAAGGAGAATGAGATATGATAGTTACCTGTCAATATAACTACATCTAGTAAGCAGATGTACTTGTATAAACACTTTGGTTAAAATATTAGAAATCATATTAGACTGACAGAAAACTTGCATGTATGTTAATCCCAAAATACTTCTGAATAGCTGTGCAACAGTTTGTGAAACTCTAGATAAACCTAGAAGCTAGTAGGAGTTAGATTTATTCAGAACCCCTGTGTACTTCTTGGTTTTAAGTATGCCATGTTAATGTCCTTTCACTCTAATTGAAGATGATATTCAAAGACATTCTGACATTCCAGTGACTTCAAATGAAGCTTCCAAACTTTAGACAGGACCCTTTGGAACATCACCAGCATCACTGTCAGTTGTGGGAGGAAGAAGATATAATGTGACACTGCATTTTTGATCCTAAATCAAATAAGTTTTACATCTTGGATACATGCAGTCCTGCTGACCAGCCTGCTATCAGTCATAATGCTGCAGATATTTTTACAGAAGAGATCTTCAGGGAGGAAGTAGAGAATAAGACTCAGATTGAGTATAAAACTGAAGCTGTGTATTGATATTTAAGGCCCTCTTGGTCTGTTTTTTTTTTTTAATAAAATGCTCATACTAGCTTACTTGCATCCCTAAGTGATGGTGTGGTGGTAACTGAAGTGGCAAATGATCTGCTCCTATAGTAAATGTAACTGAATGCTACAGCATAATTGGAAGTTTTTCTGGTTTCTTACAGCTGAACTGCATCTAGAACAGGCATTATTTATGTGATATGAAAGGCCACATGAATAAAACTATCCAAATGGATATAAAAGAATTCAGATCCATTGTGACAGAATGGATGTGGAGAGCAGAGCATGAACTTGAAGAAATCAAATATATGGATATGTCAAAGTCAACGTCAGGATCTGATTAAGGAGGTATGAGACTGAAAAAAGATATATTGCATTGTACTATTTATGTTTTAAAGAGTTAGGAAAAGTGAAAAGATGCCGGTATAATAAACCATGACTTATTGCCACTTCCTTGTTTGAATAGAAGCTTTCTGAGCTGATAAAACACTGTTTAGGAAAAATAATATAAGTACTCAGTTTAAGCATTATGTACTTCATTAATATTGTATGTGAAGCTGTTGTGTACAGTGGGATTTGCTAGAGACAAAAAGGGGATATTTTTCTACTTGTCATAAAAATACACAGTTTTTTTTACTGGACTGTGAAATTCACTCCAGCTATGGGAGGAACCCTGATGCAGTATTTCTTAAGAAAACCCTCACAGAGCACTTTGAAGACAGTATTTTTAAAAACATATAATTGATAAGGTTCTTGTGGAACAGTGATGTGTTCCGACTGGATTGGAGGGAGATAAATGGGATTAAAATTCAGAAGATCCTTCTTCAGTCATGAGGGAAGGAAGGCTGGTATCTCAGACATCCTCTTGTATATCCCAAAAGACACACTACACACCGTCCAATGGATCATAGCACAGGGATGACCAAGCTGATGCCAACGTGTGCTGGGAAGCCCCCACAGCTATATAACCAAAATGTACACCAAATGAGCTAACCCGTACCAAGATGATACTAGAATCACGATATAGTTGAAAATTAGTTGAGGGAGTAAGTGATGCTGCCTCATTCTTATTTGCAATTAACTTTTTAAGGAGTTTGACCATTGCATAGAGTTTTTTTGCATCAAAAGAAAGAATTTTTTCTGGGATAACATGTTTCTAAAATTAGGTATTTCCTAAAGTGAAATCTTGTATTTCACAAAGAATGGGATTAAAATCAATTCCTAAGTCCCAACTCGGACATGAGACTGAATGCCAAAAGATACCAGCCACCAAAAACCCACTGAGCTATTAACTGTCCTGGGAGAGGGACTCTAAAGGCAACTACACACATTGAACGTTAGATCTGTTGTCCCATTATTTCAACATAGCTATATGGATTTGACTTCTTTCTCCCAGAATTTGTATTGCAATGTAATTAATGTAATTCTAATTTCATCAGACTGGATTCACACTGTCATTAAAATTCCTGTTGTTGAGTGGCTGATGAAGGAAGGGACAGGGTAGTCTGGCCTTTACTTACTGAAGCTGAGGTGCATCACGGCAAAGTTCTATATTGGGTCGTTTAGTTCTTGCCTCCAGGCAGGCCTGAGCCACTTTCAGTGGGTACTCCTTTGCCTTTATAGATCTCTCCAGTAACACGATTGTATCTTCTGTCTGGAAGATTTCTTGAAGCAGCTGAACAAAGCAGAACGTGTTTGTAAGCCTCATGTGCATATGAAATCAGAACTCACCTCAGCTTTTAAACACTCCTGTTGGAACTGCTTCCATTCTGACATGTCATTTTGCTTAATTTAGAGGAGGAGATTACTATAAACTCACATCAATCAGATGGATTTGTGTAGTGTTGCCTTGATCTTGCCATTTCTTTAAAAGGACATATAGTAATCAAATCTCCTAGGAGAGCCAGGAGGAGTGGGCCATACACTCATACATCACATGAAAGCATTTAATGAAGCTGTTCCTGGAAAACAGGTAAACAACTTCCACTAAGAAATGCACTATCTCTTTCCTGTTATAAAATGAAGAAATTTGTAGGCAAATTGGAATATAAATTTATTACAAGCAGAAGAGAAGCATTGAATTATTGTGATGGGGGAAATTCCAACGGTGTTTTTGTGATAAAGCCATTTTCATAGAGGCAGTCTTTATAGCTCTACGGGGACCTATTTCCATTTTGCAGCACTATCTAATTTTTTTCCTAAATAAAAAAAATCTGCTGCTTGATCTATGAATATTTTGCAAAGGTAAAATTCCAATAAACTGTCATTTTCATTTAAACTTTAATTCAATTCTTACTTCCTTTTGCCTCAAAAATTCATTAGCAATCAAATATGTCCCCTCTGCAATTGTTTCATACTCCAAGTATTTTGGGGACATTTGCTCCAAGAACGTATGAACACAAGTCATCTTCATACTGAAACTAGATTCTCAAAGTTTTGAAAGCTCCATGGGGAGCTGTAGAGGGAAAACCAACTTCCTTTAAAGGCTTTTTTTCTGTAAATGGAGAAGATAGATTGAAAGAGCACTAAAAAGGAGACGCCCATGGAATTAGTTTAGCACAGTTTGTAGTTGCAGTGCGTTTTATCATATAATTATATCATCCCTGAGAATCCTTTAAGTGCTTCCTATATGTTTTAATATGTATGAAAAAAATGAGACAAATAGCCAGGGAAAACTTTTGCTCGGTCTTAAAAAAGAAAGCAGGAAGAAAATGTTCATATTCAGGTAACACTTCCCAGCCAGTTGATGATTATGTTACTTTCATTTATCAGGATTTATTGCAGCCAGTGTGGTGAACCTGTTCAAACTTTTCCCGTAGACAGCTTTAAAATGGAAGAGAACAAATTGAACTAATGTAGTTTCTCAGCCAGTCTACTAAAATCAAAGCAACATGAATTTCAACAACCACTAAAAATGGTGTAATATGATTTAAATTATGCTGCTATTTAGATCTTGCCTACACACTAAGTTGTTACCAGGTTTGCTAATGATGTGTGTGGTTTGAAAATTGAATTAGTTCCTGCTCCTGAAAGGTTATTTATAGACAAAATCCAAAGAGTTAAAGATGCCAGAAACCTGCTCCCCAGTCCAAATCCTTAAGGGCTTGTTGACACTGCATAGTAGAGCAATGTGAAAGCTCTCCTGGCTAGCACTGTCCAAACCAGTTCCACCCTTACAGCAATGCAATTTTCCAGCAGATGAATCATCTTGAGCCCTGAAGCAGCAGCGTATGAACATGACTGTACTGATCTGAAGCCAGGTCCTCACGCTGTACTGAGCCCTTTGGGTCCAAGGTTAGTTCTCACAGAGCTGGCTTGAGAGCATCTTCACCCGAAGAGCAGCCTTTATTGCTTATAGACTGCAGGGAAAAAAATCTGGTTTGTTATGAAGGGAACACAATATGGAAGAACATGAAGCTAACAGTAGTAAATTTCTCCCTATAACTTTATTCTGCAGTGGTTCCTTCTTAATTAGATAATCACTGTAAGCTATCTGTATTTTAGAGGAAATATTTATGCAGGTAATCCAGTGTGCTTTGGTAGCTATTTGTTTTGCAGAGGAACTACTTATGATTAGAGTGTACTGTTAGATACATCATTTTACATCTTTACAATTCTACCAGTTGCATGTACTTATTTCTAAAGATAAAAACCAAGGGAAAGAGACTTAATGAAGTTAAATGTCTTCATTATGCATCAAGCCCACATCCTTCCTTTTCCCTAATAACACTTTTGGGTCTTCTGCTGCTCAGAAGCTGAATTTATGCTGTTGTCAGAATTTTGCTATTACGTCCCTAAGAGGTGTGTGTTCATCTGTACATGACAAAGGTGAGGTCCAGCTCCTAGGTAGGCTGCTGGTGATTAAGAGGATGTACGTCAGGGAGTTTTACAAGCCTGTCAGTCCTATTCTTTGCTCCCACTGTTTGCTTTCATTGCTAAACAAAAACATCAACCTGTGGGGACATACAAGGCTGTGAGGCAAAGAAAATACACAGTGTTTTTAGAGGTCACCCACTGCTTAGCAGGGTCCTCCTTTCCTGTGTTTATGTTACAGCTTCTGTCACTACAGTAGTGTTTCCCATGCTACGCCTTACAGCGTGCAAGTGAGTCAGATTGACTGTGACATAGTTCTGTTACCTGCAGTGGGATGTTGTGAGGGTGTTGACCTCTTACATCGATTCTACTTACGATTTGGAGCAAGCTGTAAGCAGATTTAGTTCTCTTTATTAAAAAGTGTAATTCAAAGTGAAAACAATGAAATGGAGCAGCACATATCTCAGTCCAGTAAGAACTGGGCAAAGTTATGTCTCAGTTTCAGAAAGGACAGAGTGGGTTATTAGTTTTCTACTTCTGGTGGAAGAGGACTTCCACTCAGGTCAGATTCTGGGTCGGACCTTTGTGGTTCAGACTTTGAGCTTTGTTGGTAGTAACACTTTCTCTCTTGGGCAGCTGTTGGAAATGGTGTGATTCGCCTTTGTGGAGCAAATGTATCAATGAAACCACACAATTAAAACGGCCCAGAGCACTTTGTTAGAAATGAACCATGACTGTGAAACCAGCTCCCCAAAGTGATGCTGCAGTTTGTAAATGTGCTCATTGTGGTAAGCATGTCGTGTAGTCTCTGTCCTGATACTTTCTGTCCTGTGCTAATATAAATCAAAACAATTTAATTTATTCACTGAGTGGAGTTAGGTTACAAGCTCTCTTACACTTAATTAGCGCTAATTCCTCTAAACAGGTTAGAGAAGAGGATAAAATTAATATTTTCTACAAGAAATTTTTTCCTGCCCTCTTTTTCTTTGAAAGCAGTATAGGTATCTCGTGTTTATTCCACACATGGAAGGAAAGCAGAACGCCGTCAAAGGGGAAGCAGCATGTGCACAGAAACGTACTGCAGCAAACTATGGGAGCATTACACAAATTTATAAGAGGACATGGGAAGAAATTTAGTAGTCTTCAGTATTTCCAATAACAGTGCCACTCCTCTGCCACAAATCCTTATTATATAAGGGTTGCCCATAGCAAACCATGGTCATTCCAGTACTATGTGACAGTGCTTCTGTAACGGTTGGGTGCCCTTTGCTCTTTCATTGTGCTTGTGTGAAAAAATAAATTAAACGTCAAATGGTTTCTTAACATTCAGAAGGAAAAAGCTAGTACAGCCAGCGCTGAGCAGATTGCCCATGTATAAACTGTCCTCAGTCTCTTGGAAAGGCCATTTTCATTAAGCTCAGCTAGCAGAGAGAACTTTAGAAGAGTGGTTTTCTGAACCCCCACTTTTCTCAGGTCGTTTTCTGATGCATTCTCCGTGTGGCAACAGTGCAAGTACAACAGTCAGATCACAAACCCAGATTCAGTAGTAACATTTCAAGTGCAGGAATGCTTATCAAACCTGAGGTTTGTTTCTGTTCCTTTACAGCACTTCTTTGTGCTGCGTTGTCAGATAGCACCTGGCTGGGCCTCACTGACCAGTGCACATGTAGCAAACAGGTGTTCCCCTAGTGACACAGGACCAGGAGACTATTGTCCTCTCTTGTTTAGAATATGCACTTCTCCCATAAATAATGGCATATAACTCATATAGGACAATAGTAGTTTTGTATCTAGAAATGACTCAAAGTATTTAGAGATTGCACAGCCTGCAAATTCACACAATGTTAATGTTTGAAAAGGGCGAGCTCTGAAGTCTAAATAGAAAATGTTTCTGTTTATTGAGAATCCAGTAGTTCATTAGTTATGAAAAGAGAGCTTTCATCTAAAGGTCACTGAAAACTCAGTTTTATGTTCAACACTTATAGCGCTCCATGTTGGCAAAATGTGTAGTAACTACACTCCTGTGCCACGTGACTTCACTAGGTGCTCTGGTGTCCTGCTCATAAAGGTAGGAGGAGTTTGCAAGCACATTGTGCACAGCCAAGGCAATCGAGTAGTGCTACTGAGCAAACCCCTCATTCACTGAAGAAAAATACTGTTTAAACCTGCCTGTGAACTCAAAATTCAAACGTGAAACTATGCATCCATCTTTAAGCTGTGCTTGGCTGCATGTCAGTGGATGTGGTTTTAGGTTCATTGTGTGTTCTCAAATTATTTCTTACTTTTTTTTTTTTTTTAAAAAAAAGGCACTGTCATGTAAGACATACAAAGAAAAATGGCCCCGGGGGAACCACCTCCAACGCATCGCAGAAGCTTTGTACAAACAGTTTTTGATTACTCATTCTGGCCACACATTGGATAAAATGATTTAGATAATCTGCTGTACATAGACGGATTGGTGGGGAGGATCACCAGATAGTGTTGCACCAGTCTGCGTCATTTCTGGATGACCTCCAAAGGCAGGAAGCAAAAAAACAACAAATGCTGAGCAGTGTGTTCCTAAAAGAGCGTGGTGAGGCACTGGCTCAGGCAGCTGCCCCGCCGGAAACTTTCCCTTCCAGGACATGAGTAAAGTTTTGTGCTGCAGCATTCTTGAGGGCTTGTAGAAAACTGCGCTCCCACTGTTCTCTCACTTCACCGAGGCTGTGATTTTTATGGGCTGGATACAGTTAGACCAAGAGAAGGAGCAGCTGAAGTCACACGTGTTTCATCATGTAATCAGGGTAGACTTAAGTACAACATAAGTGGTTTTAAAATGCTTCAGTCTGACAGCTATCCTTGTTTCTTTGTTGTTTCCAAGGTTTGCTCAGTGTTTAGTAATCCGATGCAAAAAGCAGCAGTCAGGCAATATGGTGGGAGGAACATTCTTGTGCCTCCTCATCTTGTAAACTTCTTTAATATTTTGCCTCTCAGTCAGTTTTTTAAACTTTTAAAATCTGTGTTTCCATACTTAATCCATCTTAATTTGGATTAAGTTACATTTGTTGAGGTTATCATACTTAATTGAATGGTGTAATTGTGACCGATTTCACAATTATATTTAGGATATATGACCACATTATTTGAAAGTAAAACAATGATATCTTGCAATCTTTGGATTACAAGTATAACCCAGACCTCAAATCTGAAATTAATTTGGACCTGACAGTTTTTTACTATCATGTTGCAGGCAAATTCTTGATAGAGATTACCATGTCCCTTGCTTTTGGTATTTTTAGGGTTTGGTTTTTGATGCTTAATTACAGGTCACTGTTCTATGACTTATCAAGCTTAGTTTTGGTTTTTTTAATTAGATGGTTGTGGGGAATAGCCCAGGAATCTTAAGAAAAGAAGAAAAACACATTTAAAAGAAAAAAAACCCACATTCCTCAACAGAATGTGACATCAGCAGGTAATGCATTCAGATAGTTTAACTGTATTGAAGCAGAGTTAGAATATTTCTGGGCAGTAACTTCTGTGTGTTTGTGTCTATACTCAATATGGGATGACAGCTTTGTAGTGAAGTACCAGTTTAGTTTGTGTCCAGAGAAAATATCTTCAGACCAATGCATTGCACAATTCATCAGGCATATCAGGAGTGGGGAGATTGTTCTGGATCTGGAAGTATTGCAAGCTTTTATGTATAAAGCTTCATAACAATGGGAATACAGCTGGCATAAATCAGCCAACAGATCTGAAAGCTAAAGTCTATTTTAAGTTCTACATGTGCTAAAGGATACCTGTATATTTCCCAACATTTTCTTTATAACAGTCTTAAATATGACATTTTCATATTTAAAGAGGAAACTATCAGGATGTAAATGCTATACTTTTGAAACAAAGGCAGCTTTAAATATATATGTGGACGCTTAATCTATGTCCTTACACAGGTTGGTCTATTCAGCATAGATTGAACCAGAGGACCCAGGGACCCTGGGCCTTTCATTTGGTCAGTATAACAGTTTACACTCTTATAAATATCCTCCTTCCATTGAATTCCAGTGTGTATTTTCTTACTTCAATCTCTGAAAATAATCCCATCGATTTCACGGTTATATGCAATCAGTTTCTATTTAACTTTCCTAAAAATGTACAAGATGTTTATTTTAAAACAGCTTTATTAAAATTAAAGGAGGAAAAAACATGGGATCATTTAACTTGGCCTGGATTTTCTAATATATTTTCAAAATAACAGAGGAAGCCGTAACTATACACAAGAAGATGCTTAACTCTTTCATACTTCTTTGCTACACTTTTTACTCTTGAAGAACAAGAATAAGTCTGAGTGCTGTTGTATTTGTCCCTCTTAAACTGTATTGTGCTTTCAGATACTATAGGACCAGCAATTTTAAAGTGCATTATCATTTAGGAGAACAAAACAAAATGCTATGTTATTAATGCATTTTTAATGACACTAAGCCTGTTCAAAATAACAACAAAACAGGTAGTTTGGGCCTCGTGCATGCTCTGTTTTGAATCAAGTTACCTCATCTGAAAGGATATAGATCCCTTTAACAGAGAGATGTCTCTAGATGGTGCCAGAGAGAAACAGCTGTGGCTCAGGCAGCTGCTCCAGAATACTGATTCTTGTCAGGAATTATATTCTTTTAGTCATTAATGAAATCTCAACCCAGTCACAGTAGTCTAAATTTGTCCTGACTTTAGAGTCAATCCAATGCTTTTGTCTCATGACCCTTTCGAGCCTGAAAATGCTTCTTTTCTAGAAAAGCTACTACATATGTCCATCTGCAAGACAGCCCTTTCTGAGAATAAGCAACAGTTTTATAGATATATATATGAGCACTGCTGCCTTGAACTAAACCCTGTTTGCTCTGCCAAGCCTATATGAATTCCCTGAGTGCAGATGGGTTGAGGAGAGGGAGTGGAGATAGTAGCAACCATCTCAGTTTCTCACACATAAATGTTGTGGCAGAAAGAAGTTATCTTCTACATCAATGCCAGCAAAGTCTCACATCCATTCAATCCAGGCTGCCTTTACTTAGCAGCTGTGTGTCCCTCAGTGTGAGAAGAGATTTCGGTTATTTTGCAAATAAAGACACTTGGATTCTTGACAACCTGAACACATCCTGATGTGCAGTGACTGTCACTTGATTATGATAACTCTGGCCTTCCCCATTCCATGTTCCCCTTCCAGTAACCCATGACGTGGACCATTGCTGCATGGCATGCTGAGGAGCCAGGCCTCTCCTACATGGTTTCTCCACTCGCCCATAGTTTGTACTCCAGTGTAGTCTATGTAAATCTTTATGATTTCATGAGATTAAGCAACAATTTTAGGAGAGTGAAATCTTTTTGTCTTCAAGTGTGTGCCCTAGCTTTCATCCGTAGTTTCTCTTAGTTTCAAGGCAAAAATCTATTCCTATCTTAAATAACTATTTCTTCCTTCAAACAGGTTTTTCCAGGCAAGTTTGAGCTGCCTACACCAACCAGCATGCATCTTCCCACCCACTTCTGAGTCACTTTTCATTAATCTTCTGAAAACTTCACTCTCAAACAAGTTCCAATATTAAATTATAAGATTAACTGTATACCCAGCTACCATGAATGGGCATGAAAAGCTATAAAAACCTGACATTTTAAGGCACAAGAAGAGGGAGGGGGGAAAAAGATCAACAAAAAAATATTTTTAAAGTTATGTGAGGATACACTGGGGGCTGAGATGAAAGCCTTGGTGGGGCAAGTGCCATGGGGAAAGTACTCCCTCTGCTAGATACATATTCCTGCCCACAGCTCACAACACTGCTGCACCTCTCCTACACACTTCTTGCATGGGCATCTCCTGTTGTAGTTTAGTATTTCTTTATGTTCCTGTTCAGAGGAGCAGGCTGTTTCCTTTTCAACAGCCATAGGAGTGCTCCTTTCAGAACTTCTCAGGTAAGTTTGAAAACTCTTTCAGAAGCTACATGTTTCTTGGAGTGGGTGGTTATTTTTTACATGTTTTACTAAACATGTACCTGGTTTTCTAGCTTCTTTCTGATCCCTGTGCTCCTGGGTAGGGGAATAGCAAGGCTTGCCGGAAGGGTGGTGCTGGGCACTCTGCCACTGGGCATAGAAACACTTCTGAGCACAGTACAGGTGTTGGAGCTGGCAGGGATAATCTGCCATTTAGGCATGGTATAAATACTGGACTATGTAAACATGTCACTTGCTGTCTGGTCTGACTGATTCCCAGAGCTAATGTAAGTAAACATCCTGCCCCCTTGGTTATTTCCAAGAGACTGATGCCAAGGTAACTATTTACATTAATACTGACTTTATGGAAAAGAGATGCAAACATTTTAATGAGGGCCTGGCACAATGATTAAAGGTTTTCCTTCTTTTCCTAAAGATTTGTGTACTTTTACACCAGATGTAAAATATATTTATCGTAATGTCTCTTGACATAAACTGAGTGTTTCTTGAGGCATGCTGAAGAATACATAGCACCCTCTTCTACACTGAATGGTGTACACTCTATTTTCTGTTCACCAGCCTAAAAATCTGGTCCTAGAGCAGCCTGGAGCTTGACCAGTGAGTAGAGTCTTGAAGAATATTTGCATCCCCAACCAACCACATGCTCTGTGAGCCCAGTGATGATGTAACACAGTGGGGCTGTAATACCTTCTTTGGGTTGTGATCTAACCCTTGCCAAATACCTAGTTAGGGCTTCTGGGCTTCTGCCTCCAGCAACTCATGTTTCCAGGGTTCTGCAATCCAAATTTTGGATGAACCTTGGATTGTTCTGACTGAGATTAATCTCAGAACAAAATAAGTAAATTAATCATCGACTTGTGCAGCTGGGATAGAAATGGACATGGGACATTTTCAGTCTTGGGGTCAGAAATAAGTCTTAATTACACACTAAGTCTGCACTGCCTGCAGATCACTAGACTGCCCTGTAGAAATTCCTCTTTAAGCTAGTGCCTGCGGAGATCAGAGCTTTCAGGGGGAACAGCGATCTTGAGTTTGAGTTCCTGGTGCTAATGAAGCCATCTACCTGTGGTAAGCTGTTGCAGTGATGAATTCCTTTGTTCTGAAACATAAGTGCTTATGTTATCCATCTAGACTTATCTGGCTTTTGTCTGGCCACCACTGCTTCTTTTGGTTTTGTCTGCTCAAGTAAAAAGTCATCTATTATGATTCTTTTTTTCTTCTGTATAGATACTTGTGGATTTAGTGAGTTCTCTACCCCTACTCCAACTGTTATTTAGATAAGCTAAATAAAGCAGTGTCATCAAGTGCTACTAACATCACCTTTTTCAGCCTGCTAAAGAGAAAGTTGAGGAACTTATTCTATCAATTGATTGCTTTCCAGTCCCTTTAATCATTCTTGCAGCTGTAATGACTTCCAGGCTTTATACCACACCCTTGCTCCCATAGACTGGGTTTGATTGCTGCTGTAAAGATGGCAAATTGTCTTAGTCCTCTAGAAGAAAATCAAGCAAAAGCGGGCAGGGAATAATTTTACATAGAAGCTCTACAGTGAACTGGACAGGGAGAGGTATAAAAAAGGTTTTCAAGGACAGCATTTCCCTTCTGCATTTGATAGTTTTCCTGTTCAAAACTATACAAAAGCAATTTAATCCTTTTTTTACTGTTCTCCCATGCATATCACTTCCCAGTCTTCTGATAGACTTGGGGTTGTCTGCCTCACCAGCCAGCTTCTCCAGAAGAAGTGGCAGGCAGGATAAGCCAAATAACAGGCAATGAAAATCTGAAGTCAACTCAAGACAATTTCCTGAATACATCAGTGAAGTAACAGTGAGAGCAGACAGCAGCTGGGCTGAGAATGCAGAAAAGCAAATGGGAATCACTTCAACCAGTGCTCTTTGGAGATTTCCCTTGTGCTGTGACTTGGTTACTTAATCTGTTTTTGGAGCCCATTCAGTACTGGGGTTCAGATCAAACTCCAAGTAGAATAAAGGGTAAAAATATATCTGATCTGCCCCAAGACAAGATATCTGTAAGTTGCTAAGCCATCCCTCTAACTAAATGCAAATTTTTGTAGGTTTATAGTAAAAAATGTGATGGGGCAGGTGATATGCATACACCATCACTTTATAATATATGTTTTCATCATGTGTGTTGTCTGATGACTACAGATTGAAGGCATTTGGTCTTATTTGGACTGTTTTAGACATGAAAAAGAGACAAAGACTGTGTGCCAGGAAGCTTGAATGTTGGGGTTTTGAGAAAGTTATTGAAGGAGCAAAAAATCAGTTTTTCAAATGCCTACCAAGAAAAGTTCTTAGGTGCCATCTCTTGGCCTACCTGGATTGGAAAGTTTGTCCAGTTAAGGCAAACTACCTGAAGTCTTTTGTAAGAAAAGAAAATGTACCATTTCAACATAGGATCATTTTTAGATCATCACCATATTCACACTATTTAGTCTTCTATTTTTTTGAAAATTCTTTTCCAGGGTACTGATTTTAGAAAAAAAAATGGTTGCAGGGGGTTCCCTGTAGGGTTTTTTTTGTTTGGGTTTTTTTTTGTCTGGAAGAGATTTTGCTGTTTCACAAATCAGAAAAGTATTTTTCATTCCAAAATGGGCTCCAGACCTCATTAAATTATTAATTTTCCTGGTTCCCAGATAGCAAATCTTTTCTGTGCTCATTTTCCTCTCATTTTATGGAGCTAGCCTGCTTAACTTGAAAAATAATTTGGCAGAAAAAATGATGTCTTTGAGAGTGGCATTCATTGCTTGAGAAGTCAGTGCAAAAACAGCCTTTGAAAAATTGACTGATTTCTTTAAAATGCAAAAATGAAACTGTGGCACCCATTGTCTAATTGCTATTAGATGTGGAGGGAACAGGAACTGTAGTAGCTGCATTTGGCTATAATCACACATCCCAATGGAAGAACAGAAGCATGGTAGAATTTGAGAAAGCTGTTGGCTGTCTTATTAGAGCATATCCTAGCAATATGTTTTTTTTCCGATTATTACAGACTATACTGCAAGCCTGGAGAAAGAAAGGGTTCTCTGTTATGCTTACCTATAGATAACTGTTAAATGAGCATCCAGTCCTTACTTCTGCCCTCAGTTTCCACCTTCTTCCTCTTGTCCTTTTGAGGTATGGTCATGAGCAAGAGAATTAACAGGACTTTTACCCTATGACTTCACCCACATCTTAACCAGCAATGTTTCTGCTCAGTAAACCTGCTGAATTTTCCTTTCCTTTGACAACACTGACCAGCCTGAATTACTCTTCACCAGTACATGCGGTTTCATTCTTTTCTAGCATTTTGCTCTTCTGATGTAGCTACATTACTGTGGAGTTTGTGATGAGTAAAGTATCTCTGCTATGTATATGCTAACTAGTAACTCAGCAGTAACAGCAGCATTGGTTCATAGAGTGCAATCTTATTTGATACTATTTTATCCATGTGTACAATGCAAACTAATTATTCTTTATACAAATGTTTCTCCAGATAGCTTATTATTGCTATTTAATGGTGTAACTATATAGGGACATAAATACCATTTTTTCCACGATGTATCAGTTGTCAGCAGTTATGTCATAGTGTCAGCTGGACTGCATGAGAAAATCCCTGCTTTGTATGTTGATATTTCACAGTGCACTTTGTGATTCCATATGTGCGCCCTCTGCAGTCTTATGCTGTAAGTTCTTTTATAAAAAGGGTACTTAAAAGCATTAGAAAAAGGTCAGTGGAAAATGTGAAGCAAATGTTCATAGATTTAAATCTATGAGAAACCTGTATGGCTAATTCAGAGATAAGGTGTTGTAGTGGATAGATGATATACAATCTAAAACACTCAAAAAAACTACACTGAACATCTTTCATGGTTTATAAGCATGGAAATAAAACCAAAAACATTAATTTATGAGCTGTAACTTAACAGATACTTAGCTGGTTAGTTTGCACTTTCCTAAGTGTCCCTAAAAATAAACTGAAAATGTCTTAAACCTACTTATGGCAAATAGAATGGCAGGAAAACTCTATTGTTTCCAAATGTGCATTGAAAAAAATGAGTGTATGTGAGGTTCCTCTCTAAGAGAGAGTCTTAATGGAAGAACTTACTGAACCCTGACTGAAGTTCTATGAAAGTAACACTGTGAGTCTTGCTAGCTTCACAAGATTTTATCTGTCAGTACAAACGCAGCACCTCTTGTTAACTTTAGAACATATGTTTCAAAATACAACTAATACACTTCCAACAGACCACTTATTTCAGTGAAAACTTACTGAAAAAGCAATACAGGTAGAGATTAATAGAGGTCTGTCTCTTTCTGTGCCATTTTGGCTATGTGTAATACAAAGACAAAGGCAGAAGAGATGTTTGAAAAGTTGACTGTCTGACCCACTCTGAAATATCAGGCTGTTTCTGACCACAGCCAGGACAAAATTCAGGGTACAGATGTGGAAGTGTATTTATCAAAAGGGAAGGAAGATTTGGACAGTTAATTTACTTGGACTAGTCAATTTAGGGCTCTTCCCTCACTGCTGCAAAATGAAAGTGCAAAAACTTAGTCTTTTCCTTCCTCTAAAACAGATAAATGTGCTGCTATTTGGGGCATGTTTATTTGCACATTTTCCAAAGTTAGTTCACTGTTTAAAAACAAACAAACAAACAAAGTCATTAAGGTACTATTTCTGTATCAGGAAATGGCCTGGAAATGTCATCAATTACTGTAAAATAGAAGAAAACACCATCTGAAATATCTTTCCCCACGTTAAACATGTATTTTGCAAATGAAGATAGTGTGTGATTATGGTCAGATGTTGCAGAGTTCCTTGTAAAACCTTGTCATCTTGTCAGTCTGCCTGCCTGAGTGAGCTCTTCTCAGGCCATGTGTGAATCAAATGCAATTTGAGTAAAGGTAATACAGGTATAACTTTTGAGGAGGTGCTTATTCAGGAAGGATGTAAACTCTAGAGAAGATTTCCACACCTTTTGGGTACAATTAAGATAAAATGCAACTGCCAACTGTTGGTGAATCTTACCTTGCCCAGTTGTGCTTGGAGTTTGTTCCTTGCGTCAACAACTTCAGCAATACGGTTATTAAAGGCCAGGTTGGTACTGATGAAATGATTCCACATCTCCTGAGATGTGCTCTTCAGTCCAGCCTCTGCATCATCTCGGAGCTTGACAGAGTTGGCCCTTGCATGTTGAGAGCCCCTGATATTGTCTTCACTGAATTTAGCCCATGTTGCAGGAACTGAAATACTAGAAAGAAATCTAAAAGAGGAAAATAAAGTAAAAGTTTGGGTGAACCATTTTCTGTCAGTGATAATTACACTGAATTACACTAAGTGTTCATCCATTGATTTGTGCAGTCACATACATCGGGTGATTCTATGGGTTTCACAGCCACTTTTTAACTTTTTTTCCTTTATAAACCAAAGATTTGGCAACAACGAGCAAAGATCTTTGGAGAGCTGTTGTTTCATCAGTGTTTCTATGGCTTGCTTGAATACTGTAGCTGCTGACCTAAAGTTCTTAGTGGCCCTGGCATCAACTTCAAAGTAGGTAGGTTTATGTTTTGCTGTATAAAGAATGACCTTTTCCTGCATGATTTTTGTTTATTGGTGCTTAAAGGAGTTTTTCGGGATCAGGTATGAATGTCAACATGCAGCTTCTTCCTGTTTTTAACAGGCTGGGTGATGGTCTGAGTTCACAGCTGCTGCATCTCAGCTGAAATTTGACTCATTTCTCTGTGTCAAGTTTCAGAGTGCCTATGGCTTTGATGGATTATTAGATTATTTAGCATGATCTCCTGCACATTGCACACCATCAGATTAGATTTAAATACCATCTACTTTTGTGAACCCTTAACATTTATACGGGGAAAAGAGAGTTGTGTGTCACCAACCACCAGAGAAAACGAGAGCCCAACCTAGTTTAGGAAAAATGATCAAGAAAGCAAAGGAGAATTGTTACAGAGCTCTTCAGACAGCTCTGGTCTGCTATCAGAGCAGCCCTACCCTAAGAGATATGTAGGACTTGCATAATAAAACATGTGACTCTAGCCTAGTAGCCTTCATCATCAGAAAGAATGATAGCAGGAAAATGAATAAGGCACTGATTTAGGAGTGAGGAGAACTGGAATTTTCTCTCAGCCCCAACACTGTCCTGCTGTGTCATTTGGATAAGCATCTCCATCCTCTTATTTCTCCATGTATTAAAATGAACACCTTTGCTTTAACTTACAAGGCTATTACAGGTAAATACAGTAATATCTGTGAGACGAGCAGAAATGGCTTTACTATGATAAAGCCTATGAATATACAAAGGAAGACTGAATATAGGGCTCCTATGCTGCAAAATGCCACTCACTAATGTTTCTGCTGCAATGTCCTGTACGTAAACAAACTTTGGGATGCTTGGTTTCATGTCCAAGCTTCAAAGATGGCCATCATTATCATAATTAGTTGAACATAAATCCTGGACTCAGATCTTTCTAAACCAGAAGTCTGGGAGGCTTTAAACTTGCAGCCTGAGCCTCTGGCTTGAAAGCTGCTGGTGCAGTTCTCTGGAGTTAAATTCACCACTTTCTTTAATTCATTGCTTTGCCTACTCTTTCACCCAGAAATATTTAGCGAATTTTATGAAAAGGTACAGATATTTTACTTGCCAAATTGAAAGGCTGAGACAACCTTCTGTGTTTGACTTCTTTCTCCACACAAAACTCTTCTGAGAATTATGCCTGTATGTTAAACTCTGCAGGGACAGGTCACTATTTTTTGAGTTTCACATTTACTCCAGATTTTAACTGAACACTGAGAGTAAATATTAAGGGATGCAAAAAAGAAAAAGCTAATTTTGTCAGTTACTGTTTTCTCAGTGTCCTTTTTTTTCAGTTTTTCATAGGGTATTCCTCTCTCTCCAAAATGAAATGCTGATCTTCCTAAATAATTTGGAATTCCTTAGTGCTACACATTTATTTAGGCTGTTTCACTGAAAAGTTTCAGGTAACCAACCTGATACCATAATAAAGTGCCTAAATCAGTGTACTAAACCTGAGCTGACATTGCTCACACCTGCAGATCCAGACAATCTCAGTGTACTTTCTGAAGGGTCTTTGGCGTGGGAGATTTTTTTCTTCCCCTCTATGCTCTGATGAATTATATTAAATTTCCTCATCAGAATATTAAATTTCTAAGTAGGTTTCCATCTTGACTATCTGAAATACTTAGTACTTAATCCGTTCTTTAACATAGCTTTTTCAGACTGTAATTTATCCAGCTGGCTCTGAGGCAGAAAACACCTGCTTTGCTCCTGAGTGCTGCAGGTATGTCTCAGTCTCCCAAATGGTTTCAGGAAGATGTTAATGAAAAATGGCATTTCTTTGGATAATGGTTGGTGAGAAAGGAAAAAGGCTGTAAAACTTATCCACATGAATCTGCTTTTTAATAGAGCTGACAAGAATAATTTTATTCGTTGCTAATCCTAAAAGTAGGTAGTGTTACTAGAGTCAGCAGAATGCCTGCCAAGTTTCCTTCGGATATGCCCTCATTTCAGTAGTGAATGAGGTGATCTTTTAATGAAAAGCAGAACATAAGTAAACAAATAATACTGTTGGTTTTTTTTTTTTTCTGCTTCCAACAAGATAAAGTCTTATAATTTGAGATTGTGAAGTACATTCACCACTCACATACTGCTATGTTGAAGAGTGAGAAGGGAACTGACAAGTCATTAGCACAAAAATACTGCCCTCTATTGCAAGCTGCTTTTCTTCTGCTATCGCTTTGGTTTGGATGCAGTTCTTGATGTGGCCACTACTAATAAAGAGTTTCAAATCCGTATACAATTGGGACATTTTCGTTCAGCCTGTAATGATAAAGCTATGCCATATCCTTTTGATCATTCTGTTTAATACATATCTCTGTATAGCTTGATGGACTAATTTCCAAATAACCCAAACTATTTTTACAGAAAATATATCTAGTCTGTGCTGTACACTTGCATGCTGTTTACCACATTGCACTTAACGGCATACCTTAGCTGAATTTTGATTTGATTGGATGTGGTTTTGAAACCTAAAGGCCACAGAACAGTGTAAATCAAAACCATAGGAAGACATCTGCACAAAGGAGTTTGAGGGCAAGAAGTCAGCTGCAACATAGTTGTAAATGATTGTCTGTGCTGAGAAACACAGCTCGCTGCACATCAGTGCTGTTGGTGCTGCAGACTGCCAGCTTCTGCCTGGCCTCCGACAATGACAGCTGTTAGGAGGCAGGGAATAATTAAGGATGACGGAGAGTTTTACACTAAGGAAAAACAGGGCCATACAGAGAGAGAAGCCACTTCTTTCTATATCACTTCTCACAGATAAGGCTAGGGCTTGTGGTGTAATCAGGCGCCTACTTACAGCAGGGAGCACAGAAAGAGAAGGCTACAGTGGCCTCATACTCACGTCCCATCTGCTTTTTCCACTCCATGGTGAAAGTTGATGCTGTCCGATGTGTTCCTCAGTTTAAAGCCCATCTCATCAATAAAATGAGCTGAGTTTTTGTCACAAAGATCCTGCTCCAAGGCATGCTGTGCATCTCTGTTGATGCTGTGAAAGGGAAAGACATTACTCTGAACCACCGTTAGTGCTGTTGTGCTAAATAGTTAATTGCTTTCGTTACCTTCCTCCAGCGCTTCATTTCATAGTTTCTTGGCATTTACAGTGGCTTGAGAACACTTGTTGCTGTAATTTAGCTAGAGGAAGCTGCTGTACTATTCATCTCTTCTAGCGAGTATTCCCCAAAGAATTGTATTTAACTGACAGCATTTAATAATGTTTGTCATTTTGATGACAGAAAACCACAAGGGTAAAAAACAAGAGGTGTTTTTTGTGTGGTGTGAAGGAAAGCCTCAGAGCAAAAGGGAGGAGGTTTTCAGTGATAACCTTCATGCCAGCACAGCTGTAAGTGAGAAAGAAGAGGGCAGACCAGAGTTGTGGTTTCCCATCTCTCCTGATTTGGGGGAAAAATTCCTTAGCATAATCCAAATTGTACATCACTGGAAAATCGATTTAAATGTTTCTGCTTGTCTTGATCACAAGAAGGAAAAATGTTCCTCTATCTCTGCTTTCTTACCCACAAGGAAATTTTGGAGTAACTTAATCTCCTTTGGCTCTTCCAAAAGGGTGGAAGGCCTGGCAGACCTTGGACTAGAATGAGAGTAATATGGCTGAAGAAAGAATCAAAATCTTGCTTTCCAGTGCATCAGGAAGCCAGCAGACATATTGACATTTTTTGCAAATATAGCTGTTTCTGTGATGTACTTGTCCCTTGGCATTACTATTGGTCTGCCTGATGTGGTGACAGAACTGAACCAAAGGTAACCAGAAGTGCCAGCCTAGACAGAGTTCATGCCCCCAAATACGAACGCAGCTTTTATCGACTCAAATACGCAATGTATGACAGTAGTGGGATGAACTGCAGAAATGCATCTAACCTGACTCATGTGAGTCCTCAGTGCCATTACTGAGAACGACCATTTATAAAATCCACTTGTCTTTTTCTCCTGTAATGTAACAGTCAAGAACTGTACAATTTTATCTTCCTTGTGAGTACCTGAACTGTTTGTTTTGAGAATCATGTCACATCATATAAACATGACTTTTAAAATTTGTCACTTCACTGTAGTTAACAGTACACCTAATTAAATAAGATTAAATATAATTTGCATTTACTAGGATATCTGTGTACTCTCAAAGAAATAAAATACATCCCAAAGCCTCCCATAACAAAAAGATACATAAATATACATAAAAATAATTTAAGTCCATTCCATAATTCATCTCATACCTTATGCTGTGCTTAGATTCCTGTTTCTTTTGTAAATAATAAATTTCCTTTGAACTTAGTTTTGTAATTAAAAAAATAAAAATTCCCTTTGAACTCCATTCCAGTATGCCACATAGCAACACTGGCACAGCTAAGCTATAATTTTGGTGTCCCCTAATTTTAATGCAGGATTTCAGATTAAACATGACTAAAAATTGAGTCACAGTCATCTTTAAATAGTAAGTATTGCTCATCTGTGATTTAACATACAAATTCTATCATTGGTAGGAATTAGAAGTGGAGAATGAGCATCTAACAATGAGCATCTTTGTTATTTTCAGTCTGTCATTAGATACTAGCTAACACTGAATTCAGCTTTCCTATCTTTAAAACCAGAATTAAATGTAGTCTTACCTCAGCTGTTGACTGATATTGTGTGCCAGTTTTGTCAATATTTCTTGACAGTCCTTGAATACATCAACCTCCTAAAGTGGCAAATATACAGTGTCGGTGCTTTCATCAAATTTCATTTGTTTTAGTGAATTTACCCTTTTTATTCTGCATTCTAGATGTTGCAACCATCTCGCATACCTCAAATGCAATGTAGGTCAAGAAGGGATGTGTTTTGGTCCCTCTTCAGTGCTACAAAGTTGTATCTCTTGGCTTGGTTTTGTATGGCTTTTTATAGCATATCATGCATGTTAGTGTATTTTATTGGATGGAGTTATTCTGATAAGTATAAAGTCAAATTTTTGCTTGGGTAAAGTATAATGAAGACACTTGAAACATGAACCTTAATCCATTGAACTACCCTCTCTAACTACTTCTACATTTCTCCTGAACAATACAAATATTTTGCTAATAGTAGAGTAGGTTAAAAATATATCTGATTTCAGAAACAGGATCCCTAAGGAAGTATATCATATTCTTCAAAACTTTAAGTATTTGTCAAAGAAATTCAAAGCCAGGTTCCACTCATCTTAAAATAAATTAAAATAAATTAAAAAATACTCAAACCAACCACACTGAAAACTATACAAACACGGTAATTATGGTCCCTCAAACAACATTATGATGTTCCAGCCTTTTTCCTTTTTTAAAAATTCTGGTTTAGCCCAACATACCTTCTTACCTAAGTGTATATAGTTTTGTGAGTTTTGAAACAGGGAATAAAGTGTTTTAAATCATTTGGAAGTCATTAAGATACCCCAAATTTAAAAATACCAGCTCTGTCTCTGTACTTGTATATTATGTGTAGGAGTGACAGCAACTTTAGAACTGGCTTTCCTGTTATTACAAAATGAGCCTTTGTGGTCCTTTATTGTCACTTTCTAGCTTGCTCCATACTCAGAACAGTCCTTGGGGACATCAGGCAAATAGCCTTTAACTTTCATTTTCAAAAAAAATAATTTTTTGTTTGTGTGGAACATTTAGCAATATTTCATCCTACCCTGAATTCTCATGCTAAATTAGGTACTGAAATACTTAAACTAATATATATTAGCTCCTTGATTCTTCATTAAAACTCTAAAACTTCAAGCTGCAGGCTGTAGGCTCTGGACGAGCATCTTGGTTGTCCCAGTGGTCTGCACATCCTTCTGTATCCAGAAGAGTGCTTGAAGCAATGCTATTGTCCCATAATCTTCTTTCCTACTATTTTTGTTTATAATAGAAGTTCTTTCAAATATGTTAGTAAAACGTTATTTGATTTTTTTTTTTATTTAAAAGATTTAGCAAGCACTACTATCTCATCTCACTGTCTTTGTTCAGTAACACTGTATATATAGCAAGGCAGTAAACCAGCGTTTTATATTGTAAGCCCTAAGAATTTCTCAGATGTTATAGTGCATGGCCCAGAAAACAATCTTGAGAAATGTTTTTACCTTGGTTTATAGGATAGGGAAGGTAAAATTGGACAAGACCTCACAAGGATGCTAGACTATTCCTTTTGCTTCAGGAACGATGAATGGAACATTAACCACACCCAATATATACATAGTTTTACAAATTTCATCCTCTTTTCCGCTCCTCAGTCTTTCAAATGAATGAAAGGAAAAAATTATTGCAGTGTTTTTACCTTGATAAATATTTAGTTGGATTTTAGTTATTACCACAGTTTGAAAAATAAACTAGTAAGTTTGTTCTTACCTTCATGAGGTTCTTTTCCACATCATCATGAACTAAGTCTATGCCTTTCCGCTTCTCACGGTGGCACAAGCATTCTAGGGCTATCTGCAAGCAAAGCAAGGAACATTTGCAGTAGACTCAGTACTGCGTTGTGGAGTGAAACCTTGAACCTTGCTGAAGGGGCCCCTGAGATGACATGTCAAGTAATGACCATCTATTGAGGGTGGGACAGCTGAGTAGGTGGTTTCATTGCACTCCACTGATCCATCTTAGCGGCTCGTTCCTACTTACCTTAATACATGCTTTTACGGATTAGCTGCCACCATAGCTGCCATTTGGTTAGCTGCTTATTAATAATGCCTATCTCTCAACATGCCCAAGCTTTGTTGTAAATTGTGTGGATTAAAAAACCTGTGGTGTTCTGCACTCACCCATAGCAAAGTCCTTTAATCTCATCTCCCCTCGTCCTCCCTTACCCAGTGGAAGTTTCATAGCTATACAAGAGCATGACTGCCTAACTACAGTCATTGAAGAGGGAATTCAGTTAACCCATCCCAGCAGGTTAACTTTACCATTAATGTCTCATCCACTTGTTTAGAACCATACTAATAAATGTTAGAGCATTAGCTAGCACAAAGCCTTTCAGCAGAAAATGTTCTCCAAATCAGTACAGATAGACAACTAAAAAAGTCATTCTTGAATACTGAATTTTGGTTTTCTATTTGTACTTGCCTAGAAACATGATAGAGCTTCCACCAGCAGTATTGCAGGTGCTTATGACAGAACTTTGACTCTAGTTTTTGCATGTTTTGAGGTTTTGCTAGAATCATTCATTGACACATTACTGTGGCTTCTTCTGTTGCAATTAATTTGCCTTTAAGATTCTGGAGAACTTCAAAATATAACACAAATTATGTGCTCTCCTAAGTGAAAATATTATTTTCACCAAGCAATAGCAGAAAATTCAGAACTAGGTAAGAACATGGGGATACTGCAGCTTACAAGGCCATCTTCAGCTCTCCTGTAAAGTACCGAGCTGACCCGCCAGTGCCTGAGGAAGACTCATTCTCCTGGAGCCTCAAGCGAAAAGGAAGGAAAAGAGAACATAGAAATGTCTGGATAGGTTCCTTGGTTGATTTTTTTATATATAGCACCCATGGTGGCCAGGTTTCTGTCTTACTGAGGGTAATGTTTCACCAAGATCTGCTTGATGAGAATGTTAAAAGTCATAATAGTATTCAACAGAGAATAAAGCCATTCTGCAGTACAGTCATGAAATAACTAGCTATGTCAAACCTGCCTTCAGTGGTTCTTTCACTTCATCTGCAGCACAATCAAGCCGCTTCTTTGTTGTTTCCAATTGTTGGGTCTCTTTCAGCAGACACTCTAGCTCATAGATGAGCTCAGATCTCCAGAAATCAATGGTGGAGATCCTCTCTTCCAGGTTCCCTTTACTGTCTTTTTGCATCTTATAAGTCAGTTGATCCTTTTCTTGCATCAGTCTCATTGAGTCAGCGTTCAGTCTACCAGCACACTCCCTGGAGTCTTCGGAGCTTTTTAAGTGAACCCTGTTTGCCTGGTGCCAGTCACGAGTGCTGTAGCGGGCGTGCAGGGCAGAGCGTAACGAGGGCACAACAGTGGGCAGCTGCCTGATGGGATTAAATTGCTTGTCAGAGCTGGGAGGGACCGAAGGCACTTTGCAAAGCAGACCAGGCCGCCAGGAGCTGAGGGGGCGGTAGCCGGGTGGGCAGTAGGACTGATAGGTGTCCCTGGTGGTGCTGGTGGGAGCGAGATCCGGGAACAGGCAGCTCTTCTTTGTGCCACAGTAACTGGCTAGCTGCGTGGTGCCCAGGAACTCCATCCTGCACTGGGCTCAGGCAGCTGCCCTGGGGCTGTCCCCAGCATCCACAGCGGCTCAGAGCACCCCCAGGGCCTCTGCCACCCTCCGGGGCTGCGCAGGGCCTTGTGACACTGCGGCTGTGTCACAGAGTTCGAGGGCTGTTCCATCTGGCCAGCAGCGCTCTGGGGCCTCCCTTCCTACCTCCTGTCCTAGGGCACGCTGTGTTTCCCGCAGAGCAGCAGTGCTGTCCCCCGCGTGCTGGGACCCAGAGGTCGACACACGACCTGAGACTACTTGGGTATAGGTCAGAGGAATTTCCTGAAGGCCCACTCTGGTTGGGTCTGTAGGTTTGCCTTCAGTGAGCTTACCTTGAGCAAAACTTAAAAATAAAAGTTTTACTTCAGAGTGGTTCTCGTGTTTCAGTTAGTGGCTGCAGGGAAATGCAGCAGTGGAGACAAGCCTTCCGAACCAAAACACAGACTCTGGGAGTCATCCCTTACAATTGTCTAGTGATCTCAGCAGATGGTTTGGTCCAAATGGACAAAGAAGGAAGTATAACCATCTTGGGCTTTGCTCTTCCCCTCAGCTGTATTCACCTTCCATAAAAAGTATAAAAGATGGGAGACACCTTCGTCTGATGATGATTTTTCTCTAGTTTAAAATTATGAGTAATTTCTCAGATAACTTTTCTAATTTTTCTTTTCAGCCTTCTGGCCTATCCATCAAAAAACTGTTTCTGAAATCCAGTGCTCTAAAATTGCATCGTGACCCATCTTCTGTGCCAAGAATTTTGAACATAAATAATTATTTGTAATTAGGCACTGTATTTCACTATCCTAAGAGTCCTTAAATCAGCGCAGATTTCTTCTAGGTTGAATGCAAGACAATTGCAATAGTTTCCTCTTCTCCAGATATGTAACTATGAAACAGCTTTTTAACCTTTTCTTTTCAAGCTGGGGAAATAATATATATATATATATATATATGCATTGCATTATCTTGTCTTGGAAAGCTAGCATGATATTACAACCCAACTAAAAAAAGTAGAGGTAATCTTAAATAAATGGTTATTGTAAGTTAAATTTATCTTCTCATGATGTTTAAAATCTATACACATGCAAGTGCTAACTGAAGGGAGGTGAGGTACAGGCAGTGGCGCCACACACAGCGGACAGGATAAGATCAATACTGCAAATGCTCACGCACACACAAAAAAACCTTTCCTCTTGCAACAACTGATGGAACTAATTCTCAGCAGCTGCCCAGGAGGGCAAAGTTATTCCTGAGCATGAGAGATTGCAAGAGTGCTGGCAGAGTTCACCGTTGAGTTCAGCCTAACTCAAACACTACAAAGCCTGTTTTTTTCCCAGATACCCCTGCACGAAGAGCCCTTGCTGGCTTGGAGGAAGAGGGGTTCTGAGGAAAAGGTTTACTTTTCCTTTTTGGTGCTTTTTGTGGGGAATGTTCTGTACAACCTCAGGAACAGGAAATGATCTGTTGGCCCCAAAAGAAAAATATTTGAACGCATACCTGCTGACATCAGTGAATCTAATCCCCATGTTTGAAAGGGAGCACAGACTTAAAGTGCTGTACTGAGCTGTGGTCTAAAACAGAGCCAAAATTTTCATAGGGAAGGTACAGTATAAATTTCTCAGATACATGTTACTGGCCAGTTCATCCCACCCCCGACATTCAAATTTGCTTAAACATTTGGATCCACTTCCACATAACAGTTTTTTCATCAGTTTCCCATAGAAGATAATTACAGAGCAGTAAGTACAGAAGCTGTACAAGTATCGAGCAGTGATGAGGATTTAACTGAGGTAAATATACTTGAAATAAAAAATGGGCAATAGCCTATTTATTAATGATGAAGAACAGAAGCCAAACTCCTTCAATATCTTAACTAAATAGATTATAAGATTTTTTTTTTTCTAAGGTTTTTTTGTAGGTGGACAGTTATTCAGAGGTTTTTATGTTTGGGATTTTTTTTTCCCTCCAGAGTGTTTTTTTCTAAAAAGCTTATGGTTGTTGGAGAGTGTTCATAGAAAGATAACTTTGCATTATTTTTCTGTCAAAAAAACAGGTTTAACACCAGGATGTGCTGGTACCTTTCCAAATATTACCATATACTCTTTCATAGATGTTTTTCCAAGGTGAGAATGCCTTAGATAGTAACTCAAACACTTGTATGTTAAAACGATCAAGATTTGGGACTATCAGCTCAAAATGGGAATACGTGAGACTCCTAACTGTACTCAGATCAGAAATATACTCTTTTCACAGCAGCCCCAACCAAAGCAATAGAGGGAGGCTTTGTGAGGAGGAAACGTGCGGGTTCACTCACAGTTCCTCCAAAACCACCGCCCTGACCTGCCTTTCTCTCAAGCTGGAGTTATCACCAGTGTGTTTAAACTGGAGTTCAGGGGCCCTGCCTCAGGAATAAGTCAGTCTGTCTCACAGGCAGTAACCATGACAAGAGGGACTGTTGTTTTGAGGCTCGTACCTGTATATGCATCTCCAGGAGAAAATCTGAAAACTTCTTTAAAGGATGTGAATGCACAACGTGCATTTTCCAAAGCAAAGTGGTTACACTCTTTAATGCCTTATTCTGAACATCAAAGCTTTACTCATGTAACAGCTGTTCAGATGGCTGTTTCTGCACTACAATGGTTGGGACTCTGCCCTGGTTTAATCATAACAGTATTGTGAGAACTTTATACATCGGAAACGGGAAAATGAGGGGAAGGTAAAAAGATTGGAAAAACATTTTTCTCCTCATAAGACTAAATATTGTTCTGTGATTTCATGCTCATTTCTATACAGACTGGAAGCATCTTTGAGCAGGAATTGTCTTTTGCTGAACGTTGGTAAGGTATTCCCTGGTGGGGATTCTCAGTTGGTCTCTAGGTGATTGAGTTTTACAGTTGCCGTTTACAGACAGAGCTGTTGGTCAGGCGTACTGTCAGTTTGTGCTGGGGTGATGAGCAGTACTAGGAATTGGCACTGATGCCTGCAATGTGTAATTCAGTTCTTAGGCTGGGATGTTACGAGGACAAGGCCATCCTCAGGCAGCCCTTGGGGACACAGCAAGGGAGCAGCGGTTGGGATAAGGTGACCAGTAATGAGGTCCTGGTTATGTGACAAGCTGGTGCACGCTTCCTTGGTTTGGAAATTAATTTACTAATAATCTAATTAGTTTTTATATACCAAGTACAGTGGCTGATTGCTTAGAAACTGACTGAGCCAGTGAAGGTAGAATAATCTGCCGAATGCACATACCTGGCCCGGGCGAGCGCCGTGAGCCCCGCGGGGCTTCGCTCCTCGGCGGTGCCAGGGCTGGAACGCGACCGGGGTGTGTGTAGGGGCGGACGCTCCGTGTCTCTGGGGGGTGTAGGGGGGTCTGACCGCTCCGTGTCTCTGGGGGGTGCAGGGGTCAGACGCTCCGTGTCTCTGGGGGGTGTAGGGGGGTCTGACCGCTCCGTGTCTCTGGGGGGTGCAGGGGTCGGACGCTCCGTGTCTCTGGGGGGTGTAGGGGGGGTCTGACCGCTCCGTATCTCTGGGGGGTGCAGGGGGGTCTGACGCTCCGTGTCTCTGGGGGGTGCAGGGGTCGGACGCTCCGTGTCTCTGGGGGGTGTAGGGGGGGTCTGACCGCTCCGTGTCTCTGGGGGGTGCAGGGGGGTCGGACGCTCCGTGTCTCTGGGGGGTGTAGGGGGGTCTGACCGCTCCGTGTCTCTGGGGGGTGCAGGGGTCGGACGCTCCGTGGCTCTGGGGGGTGTAGGGGGGTCTGACCGCTCCGTGTCTCTGGGGGGTGCAGGGGTCGGACGCTCCGTGGCTCTGGGTCCCTCCCGCGGGCCGCACGCGCCCCGGTCCCGCCGGCGGAAGGGCCGCGCGCTCTGCCCCGCCCATCGCGCCCCCTGGCGGCAGCGGGTGTCGCCGGCGCATGCGCACTCGGCGGCCCGTGCCAGCCCCGCCCCTCGCCCCGGCCGAGGGCGGCGGAACATGGCGGAGGCGGCGGGCGGGCCGCGCCCGCAGGGTGAGGGCCGCGGGGCGGCGCGGGCCGGGCGGTCGGTCGGTCGGTCGGTCGGTCGGTCGGTCGGTCGGTCTGTCTGTCGCCGCGCTCCAGCTGTCGTTGTCCGTTGCAGAGTGCCCGGGGACCAGCAGCGCCCAAGCGGGCAGGGCCGCCGCCTGCCAGGGATGCCCCAACCAGAGGCTCTGCGCTGGCGGCGCCGCCGCTGCGCCGGACCCGGGTGAGGGAGGCCCTGAGGGGGCCGGGGGGCGGCTTGGGGCGGGGGCCGTGCTCGGGCGGCGGCTGACGGCGGCCGTGTGGCCCCGCAGGGGAGGCGGCGGAGCTGCGGGAGCGGCTGCGCGCCGTGAAGCACGCGGTGCTGGTGCTCTCCGGGAAGGGCGGCGTGGGGAAGAGCACCTTCAGCGCCATCCTGGCCCACGGGCTGGCGGCCGACGAGGCCAAGCAGGTGGGCGGCGCGGGGCTGCGCGGGGCTGCGCGGGGCGGCCGCTGCCGTGTGGGGCCGGGAGGCGGAGGGCCCCGGAGCCGCGGGCGGGAGGGGCCGGCGGGGGCGAGCACCCGCGGGCACGGGGCTCCAGGCGGGGCTGGGGCTGTGCTGGTCGTGCTGCCCTTCTCGTCAAGGGTTGGAACTTAATTCGTGTGATAATTGCGCGTGACTTGCGCTTCGGAGACAGTCCCGTGCGAGCGTGTTCCCAGTGGGGTGGGCTGGTTGCTTTGTTTTCCAGGTTGCTCTGCTGGACATAGATATCTGTGGGCCATCAATCCCTAAGATGATGGGTCTAGAAGGAGAACAGGTAAGTGAATACTCGAATGTGACGTTTAAAGGCTTTCTGCTCAATTTTTCATGAACTTTCAGGGTTCTGTAGAATTAAAGCTTCTATAAGGACAGCTTCTTGGGAAATGTGTGGTAATGGGTAGGGAAATAAATAAAGAAAGGTGAGATGGAGAAGTTCAGCCTGATTTAGTTCATGAGTTGGCTGCAAAACAACCTTTGCTGCATATGGGCCACATATTCATGGCTCTTTGAAACTTAAGTCATGTTAGCCTGATGCTCGTTATCAGCCCTAGAACGTTTATGTAACCATATAAAGTCACGGGTACATTTCTTGGAATAGGGTTGAAGAGTTATTATTCCCTTATTAATGGAGATGTGGCTGTTCTGTGGTTTTTAACACAGCTGCTCCAATACAGCAGTGTTGTACCTATGGGCAGCCTGTCTATTTACCCGGTTTTGACTTACAGCTGTGTTTCATGTAATATCTGTATTTCTTTCTAACGTAACTTTGTGTATCACTTCAATTTTCAGGTTCATCAGAGTGGATCTGGATGGTCTCCAGTGGTAAGTTGGCGTAACTGTTCAGAAAGTTTGTTGGGTTAGTTTGGGTTGGGCACCGTCTTCTGAGGTGAAAAGCGAGGGAGGGAGAAGCAGAGGGTGCTTCTATTAATTCTTGTTCTAATCATGTAAACATCCAGATTCTGTAGAAAATACATATAGGCTATATAGATCAGTGTGTTAAATTTCTTTTGTTAATCTATACTACTGTATTTCTAAAATAGTTTTATTATTTAAAGTATCTCTTGTTTGTTGCCTTTCCTACTGTACTATGGGCAATAAATAGAAGTTACTGGATTTCATTTTTTTTCTGTTATGCAGCTGTGTAGTATGTCACCTTTTCAGTAACAGACAAATAGTGTCTTAGACACAAGGAAAACCTCATTAATCTTTAGAAAATGCAGGGGAAGTTTTGCAGGACTGTGGTTGTCTAAAGATCACCTTTAGTGTGTACGCTGTTAAAAAGAGAGCTTGATGCTGAGAGGGAAAGCTGTCTTTACCCTTTTGCTTTCTCCAGTGATTTCATAAACCCTTGTAAATCTTACTACAACTGGATTTTTTTCAGTCTCTGAATGTAATTGGTGAGCATTGCATAAAGACTAGGTTTTAATGCCCTTTGGTAAGAGAGATGCATAAAGTTTTCTGCCCTTACTTTCTTAAGGTCTTCACCTCCCAACCTGCTTTTTCCATAACATCTGATTTTAGAGTTGGTTTCTCTTTCTTTACTGTTCTGTAAGCTCTACCGAGTTTCTCTACTTCTCTTTTAGTATGTTGAAGAAAACTTGGGTGTCATGTCAGTGGGGTTCTTGCTCAGTAGTCCTGATGATGCTGTTATCTGGAGAGGACCAAAAAAAAATGGTATGTATCAAGTGTTTTCAACAGTAATTTATACACTTGAAAGGTTTAATACCATGAGCTTGCAGAAGTTATAGGAAAAAATGAGTCAAAGGTTACTTTAGTTGAACATATTCATTGGATAAAGTTAGAAGGTCAAATACAGGGTTTTTTGGATTCATTTTTTTTTTAAAGCCTTGGCAAAATAAGCATTTTTGTACTGAAGTTGGCAAGTCAGAAGAATCTGCGTACCTAGACTATAAACGCTGACCCTAAAGTTTGAAATATATGAAGTTATTTTTACCTTTCTTCTGCGTTCTTATCCTTTCTTTTAGGGTTGATCAAACAGTTTCTCCGAGACGTGGACTGGGGTGAAATCGACTACCTGATTGTAGATACCCCTCCAGGAACCTCAGACGAACACTTATCTATTGTGCAGTACCTCAGCGCAGCGCACATCGACGGTGCTGTTATAATCACCACCCCTCAGGTACGAGAAGTTGATTTCCATTGATAGAAGCATCGTGACCGTTAAAGCCAATCCTTGCCTTGGAGTCCCTGTCTAACCTCAGAGAAGGGATGGTAACGGGATCGAAGGGAGTTGATTCCTCGGTTTGTGCCCCCAGCTGCCTGGTTTGTGGGTTAGGTGGGTGTCTCTGGAGTAGGGCACCTCAGCGGGTCACTATGAACCACTCAGCCGTTCACAGCCAAAAGCTGTCACGATCCCTGTGGTGAAGGGAAATGCAGTATTTCACTTCTTCGAGACTAGAGTTCACATCATTGTGAATCTGTAATTTACCCACCAGCAGCTTAATGTTCAGAAGTCAATAAGAAGTTAAGTTTTTAAGTGCTAAGATGTGCGCTGTTTGACGCCATGTGAAGTAGCCTGTTGCCTCCAGTAGGCAGCTTTGTGATGTGCGTTCTTAAACGTCATTCCCTGGAGAGCTGAAACTCAAAATACATCAAATTCACACATAGGTTTTAATGACTCGTTTGGAAAGGAACGGAGGACGAACTAGTGAAAGACATGTCGTATTTCTACAACAGCTGAATAAACAAAACGTAAAGGAAGTGGAGGAGTGAGGGCAATAGCAGATGGGTGATGAGGGAAGAAGGGAACAGGAGAACTGAATGAGGTCAGGCATATATGCAAAAAGTCTGAGGGGATGATAAGCTTTTCATGTTTAATTTGAAAAGAGAAAGCAGGCATGAGCCTGGTGGTTCTTGTCCTTGCCTGCTCTATTGTGAATACTAAGGGTCTTTCTATAAACTGAAAATGTGAAAAAGCTATATTTAAAAAACTAAAGACAGATTAATATAAGAGATAAAAGATAAATATGGCTGAATCATTACTAGAGTCAGATTTTGAAACAGAACGATGGTCAGTAGGCTAGCACTGTTGTACCAGGTCTATTGCTACTCACAGAGTTGTTGCTAGAGCGCAAAACACAGGTTTATGTTCCTCAAAATACAAAGAGAGCAGCAATAATCCATTCGGAACTTTCTTTAAAATAGCTCAAAGGGTGTAACTTAACAGGTTCAGCATCAAAACGTTACAGTCAAATAGCAGCGTTTCCTAATGTTTGTAGGAAGTGTCGCTTCAGGATGTTCGGAAGGAGATCAACTTCTGCCATAAAGTGAAACTGCCGGTCATAGGGGTTGTGGAAAATATGAGTGGCTTTATATGTCCGAAGTGTAAGGTAAGGCTGGCTGTATACCACAGATTTTTTTATCTTGACATTGCTTGTATATAAAACATTGCTCCAAAAATGCCTTGTTCTCAGAATTGCAGAATTTTAACTCCCATTCTCCTGTCGTCCCAGAATGAATCTCAGATCTTTCCCCCAACTACTGGAGGTGCAGAGAAGATGTGCCAGAACTTAAATGTTTCCCTCCTGGGTAAAGTGCCTCTAGATCCTCAAATAGGTAAAGTTACTGCATTGCACTAGGTTTAAAACAATTTCTTCCTCCTATACTGATGTTATTACTGGAAAACCCTGACTCAGACACTGATAAATTAGAATATTAAACATTTTATCTCTTAAGCAAAGATCCACTTTTAGATAGAACATGTTTTTGAATCAAAAGATACTGGAACTGTGATATAGTGTGGTGTGAAAAGAAGTGTTAGGGTAATGTCCTTAGCCTGAAACTTAATCTTGATTAAGATTAGATTATGCATCTTTTCAGCTTTATAATTATGTTTGAAGTACAACACATCTTCCTGTTTGGTGTCATCACCTGGAAGTGCAGACTGAATAAAATCATAACCACTACAAGGAATAGTATCTTGCAGATGTCAAGTATTAAAACTAGTGCTTTAACTTCACTGTTACTGGCACCACCCAGATTCTGTTGTGGCTAACAAGGCAGCTTGCTTCCTTGCCCACTAGCTATTACCAATTAATACTTGATTTAATGACATCAAGGAACAGGTCAGTTCTTCCAAAATAATGATTGAAGGTTTCTGCTAATAGTATTCTTTTGTAAAACTGTAAGGTGTAGCTCTAATTATCTTACTGACATAAGGACCTTTTAAAAGTCTTATTAAAAGACACAAGTGGCTCTTTGGAAGGGTGTGACTGGTAGCACGATAAAGGGTTAAACAAAGGAAAGTTCATCTTTTCCCATTGCTTTGCTTTCATGTTTTTCCCTTCAAGGAAAAAGTTGTGACAAAGGTCAGTCTTTCTTGGCTGAAGCACCTGAGTCTCCAGCTACATCGTCGTACAGGAGTATCATTCAAAGTAAGTCTGACAATCACTGTGCAAAAGCATCCTCTCAGCTCTCGGCACTTCAGCAATCTATAAAGGTTCTAAACAGAAGTGTGTTACTCTGCCATAAATAATAAAATCAGTAGATGTGCATAGCAGTTATGAAAGTAACAGGTGCAAATCCCATGTTCACTTCTGGGCATCAGTTGACAGGCTTTTAAAGCAGTAACGAAATGGTATTTCGGAGCTGGTTTCACTGTCTGGCTTCAGTCATTTTTCAGAGATGTGGGTGTACTTGCTCCCAGCAAAGTTCTGAGATTCTCAAGCAGGCCTGCAGAGGGTGCTCACCAGAGCCCAGCAGGATCCAGGTGGGGAATCACTGCCTCCACTTGTAACTGTAATTGCACAAAACCCCATACAAGAACTGCCTAAAGAGCTGGTGACATACAGTTTAAAAATACAAACAGCTGGGAAATTCCTAAAGCTGTTTTCACTGCGGTAAAACCCCAACTTGTGATGCTTGTACCAACGGGGGACAGAGTGATGCAGCAGTAACTAACTCCTGATGCACAAAAATTATTTATATTATTTTTTCCATGTCTTTGCAGGGATTCAGGAATACTGTGATCAACACCATTTTCAAGAAGAAAAGATTATCTAAACTATGAATGGAATAAAAATTTAGTTCATGTTTAATTACAGAAAAGTAACTTATGCCTTGATTTAATAGAAGGAATGTATTCTTTTTGTATATTGCAAATAAATTCTTAACATAAATATTCTTGCCTTAGGTTTTTTCTGTAGTTCAAGATTCTTGTAGGTCGCAGATGGTCTCAAAGTTCGCTAGAAAGCTGAAAAACTGACCTTCCCCTGTGTTAGGTAGGTGCAGTCCACATGCAGTGTCATGGTACTAATAGCCTGAATATGAAGTTGGTGTCTGAAGACATGCGTGTACAAGATTTTGTTCAGAAAGTTGAATGTAAAATGTGCTTCGCTGGCTGTGGGGCGTCGTGTCGGATGTATCTGCCATGCGCGTGCAGTAGGCTTTGTCCTGCCTTCTGTGCTGGGCTGAACTGTAATGCCTGCTCTGCTCTCTCTTTCTCAGTAACACCATTTCAGTTTCTCTCAGTGGAAAAGATTTATATTTAGAGTGAAATTCAGTGTAGTATTGTCTCCTTTTTTTTATAACTGGCATCACTTTAAAAAAAAAAAACCACTAGAGTTTAGACAATTATAGTACAAGCACAGTATTTTATTTATTACATGTATCAGAATAAGATTAACCTATTTTAACTATTTATACGTGACTGATTGCTTCACACAAGGACTGTGTGAACGTGCTACATGACTTTTGTTCATTCTTCCAGTCAGCCCTAAACCTGAACGCTAAAAAATAAACCTTCGGTATCTTTAGTAACTTAAGCAGCCCCTTGTGACTGCAGTCCTTTTTAGTGAGGAGTCAAAGCTTTGAGAAATCACTGTTGTGTACAAGAGGGAGGCAGTTCTGCTTTTTGTTTATTGTAGTTCCAAAATGAAGCTAATGAGCATTGTCTTTCGATTACGTTCTAATTCACGGTTAAGTTTCAGGTTAGTTGACAGATTTTTTCTTAGTGTGCCCTGTATAAACTAGGAGCATTGTTTTAACTACCTTTTGATGAAACTTAGAAGTAAAGGCTCTAAACCTTTCTGAATCTAAAGACTCAAACACAAATGACATAAAATCCTTATTCATGCAGGCATAACTCTAGAAGAGCTTTGCTCAGGTATCTTCGTATGGAGAACAGCTTTCATAAATAAGTATTTTCGTTCTTATTTGATTATCTAGTGCCTGTCTTCCCATGTTCTTCAGTGTGGGTGTTGGCGACTCTCCTTGGAATCGTCCCTGTGGAACGAACACAGGAAGCGTGGCTGTTAGCACAACTGGGATGTTGGAATCTTTCCTGAAAAGCAGGGAAGAGCCTGCTGGAAGCCGCGGGTTGGGGGTGGCTCTCCCAGCTGTGCCCACGCAGAGGCCTGGCGATGCCTCGGAAGGTTTCCCTCCCGGGGCTGCTGGTGGCGGGGCTCGGGAGCAGCCCAGTTGTGAAGCTTCAGCAGCCTCCGAACACGAGCCGAAGGAGGGGCACGGCCCAGGAGAGGCTTTGGGGGGCAGGGTGGCCCCTCCAGGACTGAGCTGGGGAGCAGTAACCTGAGCAGAGCCAAGCCCTGCGGCGTGGGCAGGTCAGCGTGTGCTGCTCCGGGGGCTGCACAGAACAACTCCATACTTACTCTTGGGAACGTCTGCTGTGACAAAAAACCTTGAAGTTGCTCTGCTGGTGCTTTTTTGTCCCCCTAATTTGCAGTGGATGTAGCCGTATAAATTAGCAGTCTGAAGGGAGATCCCAGCTATCACAAGAGCCTGTGGACAAACAGAAATTCAGCGGGGACAAAGACACTGTTCTCTGTAGACTATGGGCAGAATATCTCTACACGTGTGCATGTACATATGTATACAAACTATTTAGATAGACATATGTGCTATGAGAGGGGGATATTCCTTCCAATAATAAATGACCTTCAAAGAAATCCAATTATGTCTAACACACGCAATAATTACTTTCTACGAAATGCCTCTCTTCTTATCAAAATACTAATACATATTTATTTTTGGTCACTCTGTATCTTGAAAAGATTTCATTACTTTCCTAAAAGCACTTACTCTAAAAAGGACCAATTCAACTGACTCCATGATCATTTCACTTTTTTTAAGCCTGATTTGTACCTAAAAGCTTCTCATCTAGATACATAGCAAACTTGTTTAGCTGACAAATGCCTTATTACATACAAATAAGATCCTGTAACTTAGAGGATTTACAAAGAGCATCAATAGATATGAATTGATACCTAGCATTAGCAGGCAGTGAAAATAATTGGATCCTTTTGTGGTACTACATGCTTAGCAGCAAGCTGAACCTGTTTGACTAATAAAACAACTTAGGAAAAATGTTTTTCATACCCTTGGAAACAGTCTCCTGGCAGTTACTGTGTTTTCATTTGTGTAACTTGCCTTTTACAAGCACCCGAGCAACCTGCCTCCAGTGCTAGTTAGGGTTCCTTTTCCAAGCAGCTCTCTGGTTAGCAAACAATCTCTGGTTTTCAAAAATAAAGGTGGAGCCATGGAGAATGACTGCTGGTTTAATGTTAACTACTGCTTGTTTAGCAATGCCATTGCTAACTAGAAAGCAGTTAATGATTTGCAATTGATTCATACCCATAGCTAAATTTCCTGTTTCATTTAATAATAAAATGTAATCTTGGCTGTTACTGGTTATGTATCTGCACATATCCAAGATGCTTTTATCTTTTCAAACTGAATTAAGAAATTCTACTTAGCATGGCTAGGAACTTGACAAAATTAATTCTTTGGTGCTTAATGCTTATAGGAGAAAAAAAAGATTTCATAAGCAAAAATATCTTCACATAATGTAATCTATGGGGTAAATTCCCTCTTGTATTTAGAAAAATGTGGGGGGTTTTTGTAAGTAGGTGACTTATAAATACAGTAACTATAAAACACATATTTAGAGCTCATTTTATTAAGATTTTAAGCACTATGATACTGATTCTTTCAAAAGGGAATGATACCAGAGATCTAAAATCCTTACTTTTAAGAGTAAGTAACATTCAAGTCCCAAGGAGATGTGAAAACCTGAGAACCAGCATCACTGATCCATTTTTTGACCTCTCCTATTAGTTTGACTGAAATAGGCTGGGGAAAAGTAAGTTGCTACAGTTAAAAAGAAGTCTGTAATTTTGCCAACCCCTTAAGGTTCTCAAGTTAGATGAAGGAGTTGACATCTGATATCAGCAGAAGTGGGGCTGAAAATTACTGATCTGTTCCAGAGGGCAGGGCTTGACTGTAGAAAAGTCCTTGTGATTTCTTGCAGCTGTTAGTGGAATTTTTGTACTGGTGGAAGATTTGGCTCCAAAGACACTTGCAAAACTAACAGATGTGGGTTTTCCCTCTAACAACCTGTCAGCTGTAGGTCCTTCAGTACCCCCAGACTCACCAGCCATTTCAGCTTCAGGGAGAACAAGGTGCTAAAGAAAAACACTGTCCAAATAACTGGGCAGATAATGAGGCCAAGCCAAAAGATTCGAGCTTCAGCTTCAGTTGAGGCAGCTATTGTAGGCACCTAGAAGGAAAATTATGGAAACTACTAGTCACAAAGACAAAATCCACAATAGATAAAAAATTAGCAGAATGGACAAAATTCTTTTTATCTAGATTTCACTTATTATATGCCTAGAAGGACAATTGAATGAGAAGTAGCTGATGTGAAGTTTTATGCCTGCTGCCCTACTGTACATGACAGCATTTTAATTTCAAAATGTTCCTGTGTCCGTTCACATTTAAATGAGAAATATTCCTTTCATCAATTATAGCTCTCATGAACACTACATATTAGTAGTATTTTAAAGTCAAAGTCCTGTTACACTGACAACTGCTTCTAAAATTCAGAAATACTAAGTTAACTTTGACATTAGATTCAAAATTTACCAAGGCCTTAGAGAAGTGTGAAACAGAAGACACTGTTACAAGCAGAACTTGCGTGTGAGTACTTCACTGTCTGCAGTGTAGGTTTGTGACATGTGCCCTGTTCACAAACCAAGAGTATGGAGGAAAATTCAGTCCAGTATTGGAAAAGCTATTGTATCTAATGTGGAAATTGCAATGAGCTGTTGCAAGTGCTAACAAGCAAACTTTAAAGATCCCCCACAGGATTTATCAGTTCCTGTTCAGGCAATGGAATCCTCATTACAATGCCTATTTCCATACATTTTCCTAAAAACATGCAGTATCTTAGCTTAATTTAAATCTCGAGTAAAGCTCAGTTTTCTGTTATATGAACTAATACTTCAGTTTTGCTTATGAAGTCCACTGATATTCTAGAAATTAAGAACTGTGGCTTTGAAAATGCCTCTTCCGTAGTACTGGTGTTGGACACCACAGTAACTGCTGGCATCTCTGAAGGAGGCATCGTTTCTCACAGTGCTCTATTTGTGTTCTTTGGGGAGAACAAAAAACCTCAAAGCAAAAGCCCTGCAAAAAGCCCTGGTTGTACATCTCATCAGGTCAGCACAACTCATGTGTCGCTATCTACACTGAAAGGCTCACTGTTAACTCCGAACACTTAAACTAAAGAAAGAGAATTGTTCAGGAAGATCTGATCTTTCCTAGGAGACCAGAATTCAAAGTCTCACTCCAAACTGCAGACCACTCAACCACCACTAGTGCTAGTTTCTGAAATACAGGCTTCACAGCTGGAAAGGAAAGCCCTGTGGACATGCCCACTCCAAAAACTGAAAAGCCTTCCAGTTCATTTTCAGTTTCTTGAATTCTCCATGTAAAAACAAGACACATCCATCCAGAGACAGACAATGACATCCAACTCGTAAATACAGTTAAGTTACCCCATCTTGCCTAACAAAACCCTAAAAGATGCAATAATCACAAGGTATCTAATTTTTTCATGTACCCTCTAAACTAGTGATGCTGCAGACATCCAGAGAATAATGTTCTGTGCTTTCACACTTACAGAAAAAGACAGATGTTCTGAGTTTAATCATCTGTACCACCTGAAAGGGTTTAATCACCTGTATCACAAATTACTGACAAATTACCCAACAGTGACATTGCATTAGCACTATTCAGGAGAAAGAAAAAAAAAAAAAAAAAAGTCAATATACCTGAAAACTCTGCACCCAAAAAAAACTAGTTAACTTGATGAGCAAGATTACAAAAGGCTGCAGTCATCCCAAAGAAAGGAGAGAGGAGTTGTGGTGTTAGGACTGTAAGTGTAAAAACTATTTTTCTTCCAGCAGTCCTCAGCAAAGGAGAGGATTTCAAGGGCAAACCTCTGTTGCAGCAGCACACCAAGAATTTGCTCTTTATTGTTGGTGAGTGACTTGAATATTTCTAAGCAAATTTATCTGTAAAGCAAGAGATCTTAAAAAGGTGCTAGAGGACTGGTAAAGGTGGGGAATGCCTGACTCTGGAAAGTAAAAGAATCACATTCCAGAACCTTGAAAGTGTTTCTCATGGGGAAACCATGACAAAAATACAATCCACTTTAATTATATGTTTCTTCTTGTGGTACTATGGTTTTCACGTTAATCAAGCTACCATTTGCCAGATTTTCTGGGAGGCTTTAGCTCTTGCTTACTGTCTCAACTTGACAGAACTCAAAAACTCTGAAGGTCTTCTAGGTTCTTCGCTTTCCTGCGGCCTTGCCTGTATTCTCTCTTTGGGTTCCACTTGGATCACAGGGAGTCATTAACACCTGTTACCTTGGCACCCAGCGCAGCCCCGCTCTGACAGTTGTGTTTGTGTGGCCAGGACCTGCCGTGGGGCTGAGAGGGCACCCACCCACCCCAGACCTGTCCCCTCGGGGCGTCTCGCGCTGGGCTCCGCACCCAGGGGCGTGTGCTTGAAGTGTTGCTCTGCCAGGCTCTGGCCTGAACGAGGCTGTGCAGGGTGTCAGCAAGGGAAAGCAAAAGCCTGCAGTCTCGCCTCTGGCAGCGATGCCAAGTGCGGTTTTGGAGCTCTTTTGCTCAGGGTGTTTGGGGGAGCACTAGCACTGTCAGAATGCTCTGTGATACGGGTTTCATTCCCCACTGTATTCCAGGAGCATGAATAAAATACTCATTTAAAAATACTGAATTTGAACTATTCAGAATTGCTTTCAACAGAGGTCTTCCCTGAATAGGATTCTGCGTTAGGATTAGCTATGGGAAGATGTGTTTATTACAAGGGGTTCTCACTAGAAAATAAAATGGAACTACCAGAACTGTTTCACACTGATAGTACTGTGCTGGGATTTCTTATTCTGCTGACACACGTGATGACAATGTTGCAGGACCAGTTTTGTCCTGAATGCTTCCAGGATGTAACAATCCAGTGTGTTTGCAACTGAATACTTACATTATCTTCTATAGAAGCTGGATTAACAGTAACTGTTACAAAGGCACTCTGTTGCTTTATTTGATTTAGTATCAGCTTTATAAGCTTTCCTATGGATTCTGTTTGTCCTGTGCCTACTTTTATTAAGATACTTACCCTTTTTGCTTCAAACACCCAGTGGCTTTTTCCATCTTCATCAATCTGGTTCCACCAACGCAAACCAACCAAGAGTCTTCCTGTCACATTCTAGTGACAGAAACAGTTATTTTCATTAATCAGTAGCATAATTCACTTGTCAGACTAACATTAAAAAAAAAAAAAAGACAAGCATGTCTGAAAAATCATATATTTTATCAAATACTAAAATTAGTTCTAAAAGCCGTGCTAGACTGAGCACAACAGTCATTAAAGGTGGATGAGTTACCACAAATTTAGAGGCCTGTTGTCCTCTTCTGATATGATAGTTAGCACAATAACATTGATTTAGGTAAGAAAGTATAGGATGTATCTTTTCCAAATCAGTTAGTAGGAGAAGCCCCCAATAAACAAATTTCCTCAGTAAGAGAGGAGAATTGAACAAAAACACACTGAAAAAAAAAAAAAAAGGAAAATTGATTATAAGCAAATAAGCTGCATGTACTTTCTTAATTTATTTGCTTGATTCCTTCTGCACCTGGGTGAAGTTTTCAGCATACTGGAGATACATCAGTGCTTCACCTCTAGAAAACAAAAGCCTTGTTCCACATGTGGAGCCCTGAGGATTTAGGCTGGCCTGACGCCCCTGCCTGCACATGACTGGGGCACCGGTGCCATAGCTGGGCTCCCAGGAGCCTTCTGCAGCCCCTGGGTCTGGGCACAGTTTTGCAGCTTGAGTCATCCTTTGGCATCCATCACTGAAAGCCAATATTATTTTATTTATTTTTTTCAAGGAGGAGATCATACAAACAATCTACTTATGGCAGGGCAATTTTCTCACCACATTAGTAGCTCACATCAGCCATAAAGAACATGGTGATAAGCAATAACAGTAACTAAGATATAAAAATGTCTTAATTAAAATGGGCTAGACATTTAATAAATTCAACAGATCACAATGTCTTTGTCACTTTTGCCAGTATACATGGTTTTTGTTTGGTTTTTTATTTATTTAATAGCACACAAAATAGTTTTGAATGTAATTACTATTCAGGGTCATCTTACCTTAACTGACCAAAAGTCAAAGGATAGAAGGAGGAGAATAGTGACAAAACAGGCAACAAAGCTGTTGCTGAACCAGTCACAGAACAAGTAGGTAATAATAGCACTCACTCGGAAAAACAGGTGGAAAAAGGTGGCCAGTGGGTGCCTAGAAAAAAAAACAAACACAGAGGGCTTAGGAATTCGTAGGACAAGAAGGAATGTTACAGTATTTGTTAACAATGCAGTATAACAGCTATTTCTAGTCTATAAGTGTGTTTTGGTTTGTAGCTGCTATTATCTCATATGTTGATGTGTATCTTCATTGTCAAAGCAATAGTATTTCCAATAGCCAACCTTCAATCTAAAGCTAAAAGATGGAACATGTTTATGTCAAAACCTTCTCAAAGATAGAACAAAATCTAGAGACTTTCACCAGTTTCTTTGGTACTGCATGAAGGAATTTAGTGGTGCTGTTCAGCACTGTACCCTAAAATCCTAATCGTTTCATGAAATAAATCAGCATTGCAAGGCACAAAAGAATTGAAACAGATCTTATGTCTTTCAGAACTGTTTTGAAAATAAGAACAGGAACTCTGAAAATAAAAAAATAAAAAAATATAGGTGATGGGTATAAGACAAAATGAACCTTCATATGTAATATCTGAAACCAAACACCCCCCCTTTACAAAGGGAGTATTACTTAGGAATATAACAGTTCTTATGGATGAAGTCCATTTTCACTAGATATTTGTGCTTTGCTTATCAAACTAAATTTTGTCTGTAATAAAATAAAGGGGAATTTCAGTGGAGGAAGTAACTGTATGGCACGGAATATTGGGCTGTACAGTAAGACAGGGGCTTTGCAGAATGCTATAATGAGCACAGTGCAATTTTCAGAGTAATATGCCAAGTACAAAAACTTATTTGGTACAGTTGTGCTTGTGTTAATTAGTTTAAAGTTACAATTAACTAAACGCTATTGCATTAAAGTAACTTCTTCCCTTGAAGCTGAGTGAATAAAACTTGTTTTCTGAATAAGATTTTAAGTCAGCAATTGTCTCATTAAGCTCTTCTATCTCTGTACACAATTAACAGTAGTATAGCCTAGATCATAATTAACTATTCAACTATTAAATGTGTTATTCTATTGTGTATAATAAAATGATACATATGATACACCATTGTGTTTATAATAAAATTATAGTTGGATTTTAAATATAATTGTTATTGTATTCGTCTTTATTGTAATATTATTATTCTATAGCTGTTTAATTGTTCTAGTAATTATCTATTCTATAATGGCAATATTGTGCTTGTAGTACTACATACACATGACTGGAGAAGCAAGAATGACACACAGCTGTAGTTTATATTTACTCGTGATCATGCCCATGCTAACCTCAAAGTTTCCAAAAGCTTCTTCTGACTTAAAACTAAACATGTGACATTTTACGCGAGAGGAGCTTTTTCTGCAGTATGCAGACAGGTGGGTGGATGGGGAGAATATTGTGAACTGTCAAAAATAGTGACTTGCTACTTCAAGTCTTGATCTCATTCAGGAAGATGTAAAAGTTCATTACAGAAGTGGATACAAGTTAATCATAGATCACAACCCTGAAGCCCAGCAGGGTGGACTGAACTTTTATAACTGTATCACGCTTCAAATGTGAAAGTAAGCTTGTAGTAGTGGTGTTTCATTTTGGAAGTCAGATGATGAATTACTGTTTGGATGCTGAATCTGTTCCAATTTCAAACTCTGAAGGGTATTTATAAAAAAAAAAGTACTTGAGCAAGAGGTGCACATTTATTACAGCACTAAACGCTTTACTGAGACTCCAGAATACCAGTCCTCTCACAAGAGTATGGCTAGCCAAGCCAAAGACAGAGATTTGCAGGTTCTTGGCCTAGGGGAGGAATATGGAGACATATCAAAACTTGTACCTCATTATTTGGACAACTCCCTCAATCTCAGAAAATGTCCACCTATTTAGGTTTTAAGAAAAATAATAATCCTGAAACTAATGGAATCCAGTAAATAAACTGTTCAGATCCTCACTTAACAGAACAAATGTGTTTTCTTAATTCACAACCATGAGATGAAATTTATAGCTCCTGTCATATACAAACAGAATTTTTAACATGGAGATAATCCCAGATAGTTTCGCTTCAGGTTTTAAAGACAATTTCATCTATCAGCATCATTTTTGAAAAAAACCAAACAAACAAACTTTACAGCTTTTCTTAAGTGAATGCATTTATACTGAATTCAGTTGTATTTTAGAAACTTTCTTAAAAGCTAATTTCCAGAAATATGACATTAGGAAATAATTGTATAAACTAACATGATTTCTTGTACTAATGAAAGACAGTATAGGTTTTAAAACATGCTAAATTTTCTTCTTTTTTTCTTTTTTGCATTCGAATCCAATAAAGGATGGAGGTAACTAAAACTCTGCACTGGCTCTGCTTGGCATGCATTTGCTCCTGAAAGCATAGCAACCCACTTGCTTGGACTTTTAGTTACCCTGTTGCAGTTAAACATTCATATAGTGTAGAACTGGAGCCTTGAGGCCAAATGATAGCATTTATCTTGTTACAATAACTTCTGTTCAGTTTGTAAGCACAATGCCTGTTAGGATAGGAATGAGCTGTTAGGAATGTAGTTGCATTCTGTGTTACGGAATCAGGTTGGGCCAACCCTAAGGTATACCACTGAACCACAGGAGAATCACTCCCAGTGCCTGCTCTGAAGTGCCATGACAGCCCTTTACATGCTGCTTTTTATACTTCTGTCTGGAACTTCAAATATATTTAGGCAAATTTTTAACAAACAGGCTCACTGGCTTGATCATCAGGTGTCACTGGCCGATTTGAAAAAGAAGTGATCATATGCTCCTAACTGCTCCAGAACAAGTGTTCCGGAACTGCAATGAACTGCAAAGATGGTGTATGTGATCTTCTTCCTAATTTGCTTATGAAAGCCACTAACTAAACCACCACTCAGATACTTTTTGCTTTTAAGGAGCACTTGCATATACCTTGGAGAATCACAAAAGCACAACTTATCATAGCTTATGCAAATTCTAACCAAGTTCAACATATATGAAATGGGAATAAAGTTAAAACCTAATCATTGGAACATGTTATGCCCTCTAATAAGACAAAATTTTGCAGAACATGGGTGTGTTCCAGGCTTGTTTGCACAAGATTCCTCAGAAGTATAAAAACAAACTTCTGTGTGAACAATGTAAGGAGTTTCATTTCTGTATTCTATAGCAGAAGATTTTTTTTGGTATGAGATTATCTTTTAGTATTGTCACAATGAGGGTAAGGAAGATCACTGTCAAATGAAGTAAGTATCTACACAAAGTGGATCAATTAATAGTATGGTTTACTGATGCTTTGCATATCTATATTGTCAGGTAGTATGAACCAGGAGGAGTAGGTCTCTAGAGTAACTGGTGCTGTAGACAGACCTACAAACATTTCAGGGTGGTTTCACTTCACACTAAGTCTGGTCCCACAGACAAATCTATGGCTCACATGCTCAAGACACACTCCTAAACTGTATTTCCCAGACTGCACCAAAATATAAACCTTCATTTAAAACGTGTGCTGCTAAAGCACAGAAACAAAGCAACTCTGGGAAGGTTAATCTTGTGTCATGGCTGACTCATGTCGTTACAAAGTCTAACACACTGGAAGGGCAGAAATGCTTCACCAGACACTTGTAAAACAGTTGTATTGTAAAGCTATGTGATTGCTTGTTTGTGCATCTTGGATAAGAGGTGTTAAGTCTGACACAAATGTTGTTTTTCTTTTTTTATGCCTACAATATTACCATTGCAATGGACCAGAGTAAAGTGGGGTAAGGTAGAAGGAAAGAAAGCAATATGAATCAAAGGTGATTATATGTATTATTGATGAGTGCATACACATGTATAATTCCTTCTGACCTAAAACTCTTCCCTTGACAGTTTTTGATGAGGTTCTTCAAAAGCCACTGATGGAACCACAGCTCTGTCACCTGGGACCTCGGTGTGGACAGAGCTGCAGTGACACTGCTGGTTAAGAGCAGATTGCTTAACCTGACAGGTAAAATGGACCGATGGGTTGGGTTTCCCTAGGTAAGGGCTACAAGAGTAAGATATACTGTATTCCACATAACACCACATCCCACGGCAGGAAAACACGACAGTTTTATTGCAAATAACTTGCTGTTTCCCTTCAGCCGGGTGCGCAGTGCAACTCGTTGTGCTAAAGGTGGGAGCTCTCTTCGCTTCCCCAGCCCTGACGAAAATACTGTTTGGTTGGGGTTTTTTTTTTTTTGGGGGGGGGGAGGGTGGTGTGCGATATGCGGGCTTTGGGTATGTAAAATTTCAGTTTCCAGCGGCAGGACGACGCTGAGCCCGCCGAGCAGGTGGGCTGGCAGGGCCGCGGGCCTCGCTGCTCCAGCCCGGGCTGGCCGGCACCTCCCCGGCGGGGGCTCCGCAGCCTCCCCGGGCAGCCTGTTCCAGCGCCTGACACCCCCCCTGCAAAAAACGGGAATTCGGCGTTTGAATGGAGTTTCTTGCATGTCAGCGCGTCGGCCCAGCTGGAGCAGCAGGGGCCGCCCGGGCCCGGTTACCTCAGGCGGGCGCCGCGCCGGGGCCGGGGCCGGGCCGTTACCTGATCTTTGCTTTCCGCAGCGCCAGCTCCTCCTCGCTCCCGAAGTCGAGGGACACATCCTCGGTGTCGTCCACCAGCGCCTGCGGCGAGGAGCCCGTCAGCGGGGAGGGACCGGGGAGCCGCCCGCCGCCCCCCGCCCCGCACCGCCCGCCGGCGCCTCTACCTGCTTCATCCTCGCCTCGGCCGCCCGGCCCGGACCCCAGACCGGTTGCCAAGGCGCGGCGGTCGCCAGGGCCCGGGAGGTGTTTCAGGGAAAAGGGTCCGGGCTGCCGCGAGCCCGGGGCGAGCCCGCGGCGGGGCCGGCCCTGCCCTGCCCCTCGCCGGCGGCCGAGGCGCGGGGCTCCCGCTCGCCCGGAGGCCGCGGCCGGCTGCGCCCACCCGCCCCGGGCCGTGCTCGGGGCTCGGCGGGGCCGCACGTCCCCGGTCGAACTGGTGGCAGGGCCGGGCCCGGCGGGGGCACCTGCCCCCTCCCGCGCCCGAGCCCCTGAGGTTGCCCGTAGCTGCCACCCGCTCCCCGTCCCCTTCAGGCTCCGTCCGCGGGCCCGAGGGGCCCGAGCCCCGCTCCCGCTGGGCGCTGCCCGCCCCGCCGCTCCCAGCCACACCGGCCTGGCCAGGGCGGCGGGGTCTTGTGGGAAGATAACCCCCCAAATCGCCCTCTACAGCTCCTGACAGGGGGGTGCAGAGAGGGCGGGTGAGCCTCTTTAACCACGGAACAGGCGATAGGACAAGAGGGAATGGCCTCAGGCTGCGCCAGGGAAGGTTTAGACTGGATATTAGGAAGCATTTCTTTCCAGGACGGGTTGTCAGGCGTTGGGATGGGCTGCCCAGGGCAGGGGGGGAGTCCCCATCCCTGGGGGGGTTGAACAGTCGGGTTGACCCAGCGCTGAGGGATCTGGCGGAGTTGGGAACTGTCAGTGTTGGGTTAATGGTTGGACTGGATGATCTTCAAGGTCTCTTCCAACCTAGACGATTCTGATTCTGAGAAAGGTACCGCTACGAAGGTGATACACGCCTGCACGTCTCCTCTGAGGAGTTCAGCTGACCGCAGCGTCTGTTCTGCCAGTGCTGGGCCCAGCCCCGAGCGCTGCCCCTGCCTCACGGGGCCCTGTCCCCTCCTGCCGTGCCGCTCGGGGGCACTGCCCTGCGACCGCAACGCTGCGGTGTCCCCTGGTGTAACGGAGGTAACTCGGCCCGTTAACTAAAGACTTCTCCTGCTTATATTTAAATTGCGGATGGATTATGCAGAAGAGTTAAGGAAGTGGGAAAGTGAAATGAGACAACTGAGCTTCAGGGTATGGGTAAGGGTTTCACAATAGTGGGGAGAGAGAGTCCAGTCAGCTAAGTATGAAGTTGGAGGATTAAGGAAGATCTGATAAATCAGTCATTTGTAGATAAATCAGAACACTGAAAAAATGATGAAAATAGAAGAGTTTATTCTGCAAAATCCTAGAAAACACTGGAGACTTCTAATGAAGTTTTTCTTGGATATGTTTATTTTAAAACAAGAAAAATGCATTTCTAATAATCCCAAAATAAAGATACTAGCTACTAGCATTAAATTAGCCTGCAAAATAATAATTTCCTAGTCTTTTCTAAAACGTCTAAGTAAATCAGAAGTAAGTACACATGTTACTAAGGTGAACATTTCAAAAATATTAATTGGAAAGTAGCTTTGTGCAAGACCTGTTATTAGAGCAAGACAATACCTAATGCACCAGAAAAACTGGTAGAGCTATTCTTAGTAGGATTTGTAATTGTAGGTGGGGAAATGTGCATTTTATAATTAATAATGTTACTATTGTGGCAGTCCTATTTTGGCCTTGGTAGTGTTAAAACAATACTTTATAGCATATCAGTAACTACGGCAGACTTGCACTGAAAAACTGAATAGGCAGTCTGTAATTTCATGGGATGCCTCATGATAGCCTACAATATTAAAATATTTAAGCAGGCTTTCACTCCCAAAGAACATAGAAACTGTTTGAGAGCTATCATGACATACAACTTACTTAATAATTATGTGCATACCTGAAGCTGACCTCTACTTCATTTACTGTATCAACGTGCACTTCTGCTTACGAGTAATGTATTACCAATAACTCAGATAGAACCGGTTTCTGACTCAGAAGCAGCTCCCGGAACTGCACTGATAGAAGCATTAAGCAGTGGAGGGAGTTTTCACATCTTCCTAACTGCCAGATTATTCATTTCAGCCACCGTATCAGGTCTTTCACCTCTCAACATGGTTCTGCCAGCAAGTTTGATGGTTTGAATTTAATAATTCTGTAATGTTGCTGTATTGTCTGAGCCATTGCATTTTTGTTCTAGGGAACACAGTTCATTTCTGGTGACTTATCAGATAAAACAGTACTTGCTTTTATGGGAGAGGTGACAATTATACTGTCACAATGTTATGTATCTGATTTACTACTCTGGTGTTGCTACCTGATTTCATTAGAGATGAAATAATATAACTAAAAAGAAACAGAACCTGTGTTTTGTTTTTTAATTTTAAAACAGGAAAATATTTCTTTACTTTTCCCTCCTTTCAGAGCTTGTTTCTACTGATTTTACTATAAGGATGATCTGTTTTCCTAATAAACTCTGTTAGGTAATCCCACAGAAGACGATCACTGTACCATGCAAGTGGTTTTAGTAACATTCTCTAAAAAAACTATGTCAAATTATGTTCTGTGATTATTTAAGGCATTGTATGGGTTATCATTTTCTTTTAGAACAAATTAAGAGCTACAAAGAATCCTTGGTCACTAGAGGAATCATTGGTCGAACAAAGAATTTCTTTATTTTGGGATTATTAGAAACGCATCTTTCTTGTTTTAAAATAAATACATCCAAGCAAAACCTAATTAGAAGTTTCTAGTGTTTTCTAGGATTTTGCAGAACAAACTCTTCTATTTTAATCATTTTTTCAGTGTTCTGATTTAACTACAAATTATTTGAACATTGGAAAGATTAGCAACACCCTAAAGGTGATGTAAATCCTCAAATACTGCTTCAACAGCACAAAATTTAAAGATAGTTACACTGAATTTATGCATTGTGGTTTGGTTTTCAGGTTTTTACACAGGAAAAACTTGACTATTTATGAAATATATTAAGATTTCATTTAATTGCTGACTGAAACATATAGCATAAAATAGTTCAAAACTGAATCATTTGCTGCTGTGTGGTTGCCATTGGCTTACAGACTATCCTCTCCCCAGAACAAATAATAACCTTTCTATTGTACAGTACTATCAATGCCAAAGGCTTGGTATGAATAACGGAGAAATCTCTCTGGTTCTCTGTTTTAACAATAAAGAGAACCTCCTCCAAGATGAATATGGTGTTTTATTCACAGGATAAACATGAAGTCAGCTGATTTCTCATTTTCTCTGGAGCGTTGCCCAGAATCTTGCACTGGCATGGTATCAGAAACCTGCCCTGTAAACTGCACCAGGAGATTTTGAATATCTTGGCAGTTGTTGCTGTGGTTTAAGTATCTCGGTGGTGTTTACAGTTAAGTATTCTGTTCCTCTGAATATTGGAAAATATTGTTAATCCAAAAATAACTTACTGCACTCACATAAGGTACACTTTACAGGGGTTGTTGGAGGTTCAATAAAATGTTTAAGTTTTGAGGAGATAGGCCAAATTACAGAAGGTATTAAATAAATAACTTTTTAACAGTGTCACCTTCTATTTCTTGCTTTTGCCCGGAACCAGCTTCTGTGGAATTTCTTGGCTGTATATACCTGAATTGTTGTAACTGGCAACTCTGTATTCACAGGGGAGGAGCCACAGCATTTACTTGACAGATCAGAACGGTGTCTTTAGCTGGGTGATAAGTAGCAATATATTCTCAGGAGAGATTAAGTCCTGCCATCAGTAAGAAATGGGTAATCAAAAGATAGGGTCCAAACCTTTTCAGCTTTGACATAAGTATAAATGGAGATGAAAAAAAAAAAAAAGTGGTATTGGTCCTTCATTCAGTTATGTCTAAAGAGATGAAAAATTTTTTGTGTGTCTCAAGAGATAATAAATACCCATTATTGTGCAGTAACTGGTTTTGAGTCTAAAAAAGTGCAGTGGTGTCTGTATTCCTTTCAGTTAGGAAAAAATAAAGAAAACATTACATATTTTTATTAAACTGATTGTTTTATGTTCTGTATTCACTGAGTGGCTTTAGGCCTTATTTAACTCATGCTGTAGAAATCTCTAGCGTGGTTACCTGGGAGACAAAATGCTTTGCAATTATTAATGAGTTTTCTCATGTTGAGACTGTGCAGTGGTCACTCAGAAACAGCCAAAACAAAGGCAAAGCCATCATCTCTCTTGCAGCTGGGGGTGCATTGCTTCCCAGTGTTTGGATGCAGACTTCTTAGTGTGTTCAGCTTTGTGTATACCTTGGTATGTTCACAGCTTCAGTCATTCTCAGCTGCAGTTCTTGGTACTTGCTACTTCTCCAAATCATCTCTTATTTTGCAATTTGGGAACTCCAAAAATAAGGAACTCGAGCTGTCTGGACACCTGTTAAAAGTTTGGTTTAAGTGGCTTCATAGACCCACTGTGGTAAGCAGGGATAAAATCCGTTTCCCAGTCTGCTGATTTCACCAGAAGAGGTGCCTGGGGTCCCTTCCCTCCTTTACTATATCAGTTTAAAAGGTCTGTACATGCACAAGTATCCAATGCCTTTCCTGATTTATGCCAGTTCTCTATAGGCTTGCTGAGAAAAAAAATAATATAAAAGGAATCTAAACCTATTAAATAAAAGATCCTAAGGGTTATCAAACAGTTGAGAAACAGTACAACATGAGGTTAATATGAAAAATTTAGTAGTTGCTCCTACTGTTTTCTCTGCAAAAATAAAAGTTGAAGTTGCTGATAAAAGCTGTAAGCTGCTTATTCATTAGCGCATTTTTTCTGTTTTAAATTTTTTTTCTTGCTGCTCGTAATATCTACATATTCTTGTTCAGATCCCTGAGGTTCTTGTGGAACAGTCCTTCCACCACTGCTTTCACTGGCAACGTCTACATCACCTTTTGTTGTGGAGGTTGTGGTTAAGCAGCTTTTGATATATTTGCTTGCATTTGTTGTTCTAATTTATTCTATTGGTGTCAGGGGGGTGGTAAGGGCAATAACTTTCTCTGAAAAAAAGCAGAATATAGACAAAACACAAAAAAGAGGGACGAGTTCCTAATCTGGTGAAGCAATGAAGTGAGAAACCTGTACCTACAGTTCTTAGTTCTTTTGATCTGCAGATTTTTGGGAAGCAGACTGTGGTCACTGCTTCTACAGCATTTTTTTAATAGTATCTTCCCTTAATCTGTGAATACATTTTTTTAGTTCACTGAATAGCTTCAGCTCCCTAAAATTCCTTGTATTCAGTCACAGAGAACTTGAAGGGGTGTCTCAGGAAATAAAATTCACAAAATCCATACTGTTTCTGTACGACCGAATCATATGAAGAGGTAGAGGTGCTGAGGATTGGTCTTTAGGTAGCTGGATCCCCCATAAAAGCCGCAGGAACATTAAGTGCCCTGGAATGGGGTCCGGCACGTTGACTGGATGTTCTTCTCAAGCTGTGCCAGATGCCTCTGGAGATAACTGACTATATGCAGTGCACAGCTCTGAATGTCCCCTGGAGGTAGGGGCCCAACCTCTTTTGGCAAAACTGAAAGCATGGTTCATGTCTGTGGTCTATGAGCCCCTTTTGCTGCGGCTCAGGAAGAGATCACAATTCCCTCTGCTGCCCGAAAGGTGACAAGCCTCATCCTCCCAGTTTAGAAGAGGAGAGGAAGCTCTGGGCTATACTGGAGGGCTCCACAGCTGTCCTTGTGAAAGCTGTTCTGCCTGGCTCCCCAACTGGAGGGTGAAGCATTTGTTTCTTCTGTGAATGGGCCTGAATTCATGAACCGCATATCTTTAAAGTCTATAAATAATCACCAATTTAAAATAGTGAAATAAACCTTGGAAGAAGGGCAAGGCCCCAAACCTGTTTGTTTCTCAGAGAATGCACTGTCTAGCTTTCATCCTTCATGCAGAGTAGAGCAGCTTCAGCAGAAGGGTTTGAGAGTTCCCCTTACCTGTGGCTGAGCAGCCCAGGGGCCAGACTGCAGGACTGCTGAAACACAGAGCTGAAGCTCCTGAAAAAGAAGGCGGTGTCTGTGATACCACATTCACTGCTGGCAGTTACATGAATAACAGCACAGCTACTGGAATGAAAGTCATGGTAAGCGCTGGTTCATTCAAGTGACTAAAGGTACTGTGTCTGATGTGGATTTTAGTGTCTTTTGTGTCTGGTGTGTGTTTTAGTTGACAAAAATCAGAAATGTTTTGGGAAGCCCCTAAAATACATGGTTTCTTCAACTGTCAGTGTAGTATTTTTGCCCGGTTTTCTTGCCTCCATCATTCTGAAACTTGACACAGGCTGTGGTTTTGCACACGTCCTTTTCCTTGTTGGTTTGGGTTTGCATTTGTGTTCTGTTTCCCATTCTTGCTTTATTTTATTTCAGTGTAAGGGGAATTACAAGTCTTTTTTGTCACATGTTCCAATACACCAGTATACACAGGGTTTTTTTTGTCACAGGCTCCAGTGTACCGGTGTACTGGACTAGTTACATGAAGTCCAGTGGTGGTGACAGAAAGGATATTAATTGCTTTCCTTTTTTTTTTTTTTTTTAATTGCTCTCAGCTATAGATAAATGACAAGTTCTCCCTTTAACAAGATGAATACTGTTGTTCACTGTCTGTCCCAAAACTACTGCTAAGAGATCTGTACATTTGTGATGCTCACAGACTTCTTGAAAGCAAAGGGAAAGAATAAGAGCTTTTCTCAGTGTCTTTTCCTCTGTCTGTAGGCCAGGCAGCAGCCAGATGTTGCTGCGGGTCCTGGTGCTCATGGTGTGCTTGCAGAGCATGCAGCTCCAGCCAACTGCTAGTGAAAACACTTCACACTCCATCTTGGCTTCCTAATTAAATACCTCGTGCTAATAAAACTAATAAGAGAACAGCATGCTTATAAATCAGCAGTATTTCAGCAAAATATTTCTAAAACGGCAACTTATTTTTTAATTTTTAGTTGTTTCAGGCATTTTTTTTTCACTGGGATGTTTCAGGATGTACCATAACAAAATCATTCTAGTCCCAGTGAAAGTAATGAATCACTGATATTCAAGTGAGGAAGAAAGTGGTGGAAATGATTGTTCAAATGCAGGCTTGCTACTGAAAACAGCTTCATGTCTTTGTCTTCATACAGCTGCCTAATTCTCCATGGAGAGCTTTGTGGTAGCTGTGTCCTCTTGGCACAGCAGTGAATCTGAACCACTCAAGCTGGGCTGGCAAATTGATGTTGTTGTGTTGTTAGTATTATTTATATCACTAAGCTAAAATGCAAAGGCTATGAGGTTTTAATCTCTAACATTTTAGAGAAACAGAAGAATTCCATTGAATGCTTATGGCAGACTGGAAACAAACTTGGAGTATAAAATAAAAGTAGACTAAAAGTAGACACCGAGTTCATTTCTGAGCAATGCCTTTTGAAGTTAGTCTATCAGGATTTTGCAAAGCAGCCATCAAAACAGGTCTTTTGTTCAGCCTGCCTTGCTCCATCAACCTCCTGATAATGCTTGTCCAAAGTTCTGTGAGATTCTGAATGACCACAAATATTTGAGGCCCTAATCTTTCTTTGCACCTACTAGATTGGAAATTCCCAACCTTTTGAGTTCTTATCCTTACTTGAGAAAATTATGCTCTGGCAAAGCTGGCAGTATGACGGTCAGAACTGTAGTGCATTACCTTGGGCTCTATGCCGTGTCTCACCTGCAGTGCTCATGCATGCTGCACTACTGCGGACCCTCAGAGTGTCAGCATGCTCTGCTGCACTACTGAGGATCCTCAGAGTGTCTGGGAAGCAATAGGGTAGGTGATACTAGAAGTGTAGGCATGGAAGGATGCTGAAGGAATTTTACACATCAGGAGAAGAACAGCTGTTTTCTGAGGTGAGGAAGCAGGGATAAGATTTGATCAGACGGTTTTAAAAACAAGCTCTGGGGGGAAAAAAACAACTCAGCAATCTAGAAGACAGACCTTTTATGTTCAAACCATCTTCCATAATATCACACCTTTACTTTTCTATAGGAAGTAATTTTCATAATAGACATAAACGATTTACATTAAGTGCTGCATTGGCAGAATTACTTAGGAAATCCTGTGGTAACCAAAGTCTCCATTCTAAGATTTACTCCAAGTAAGTTCCTGCAGTCCGGCTTTGCAAAATGTAGCAAAGTTAGGGGATAGGCTGGTAGTTAGATATTCTCTGAGGGCAGCATTCTCCAATGCTCAGGGACATTGCTGCAAAGTCCCTATTGATTTCAGTAGATACTGTATTATGAATGAACTGTACTTCCTTGAAAATTCCTTTCATGTTGTCTAAGCTGTTGACTCTCTTTGAGCTGTGGTTTTCCCATCACCTAGTGTCTTTGGCCTCTCTGGCCATAAATTGGATCCAATACCAGAATTTTTGTTGGGGGTTCCTTCTGTCCAGGCTGAATAGCTTTGATGTACTGCTGATGGAGCAATTTTTCATAGACTGGAAGTCTATTTAACAACTTTCCCTACTTTCCAATTGTTATGACTCAAGCCAGTATATTATATAGGCATCAGTATTTCGCTGCTTTTCTTCACAGACGAATGTACGTATTTAACTGCACAATTTCCCTTCCTGTTCTGAGGATTCTCTTTAACACACAGCTTATGTAGATAAGCATGATGTTTCACGGCAGTTGTTATCTCTTTTTAAGGATTGTCATGGTAGTCTTCCTCCCAAAGTCCAAAGGAAAAGACATGTCTTGGCTATAAAAAGTGCTAAACAATAGCAATACAAGAAGCAACAAATAGTAAAAATGTGCAGCCTGACTTAGTTCTCTTTTTCACACACATTGTTTGTGCTATGATACATTTTAAAGAGGAAAGTTAGTTGAAAAGGAGAACTTGTGCTTTTGATTTCTCTGCATTGAGGGGAAGTATCACTTCTAAGTAAATATGATGCTGCCCAAAGTCTACAGCTCATTTTGAATTCCAAATAGTCAGTAAAATCTTAGCAGTTAATGTCACTGTTTTTCCTAGGGACAGTAAAGCAGCTGAAAATGTACCAATGTAGGCCAGGTTGTATCCTTCAGTACCTGGCATCTGGGTATGTCATGAGCTTTAGTAGGTTTTATCTAGTGTCAAGATATTAATGTGTTCGGTTTTGGTTTTTTGTTTTTGTTTTTGTTTTAATTTCTGCAAGTGCAAAAACAAAAGCAGAAATAGAAATCACATTGGATTATTCTGTCAAAATTGCAAATTAGGACTGCAGGAGCACTAGAATTTAAATGAAATTTTCAAAGCTTCAACCACTGTAGTTGCCTTTCCCTTATTTTGGCCTTAGCTACAAGATAATCAGTTTTGAGGTCAAAGGCAGAGTGCTTCTAGCACATTATTGCTTGGTATGTTTGTCTATAGCCCAGGAAAAGCCAGGGACAGCTGTATCTTCCTCACAGATGATGATCTTGCAGATCCTTTTGGAAAACTCCACAGGAATCCTTAAAACATGTGGAAAGAGTAAAACAGGAATCAACTTGAAATATTTGTATTTTAACACCCATGCAAAGGCAATCCCACTTTTGATCTTTCTCAACTCTAAACATAACAGAATTTAAAAAATTGTATTTGGGTTGAAAAGCCTATAATCTATTGGCAGTGAACTTCGCCTGGGCACATTTGCAGGTGGGAATTGCCGAAGGTGTGAAACACTCGCAGAAGATCTGCTTGTTCTCATGCTTAAGTTGCAGTCATGAGGATGTATCACAAGGTATTTGTTCACTTTCTTGTCTGCTTCTGGAGGGAACTATTTTATGGAGGGGAGTTCTTTGCTCACAAAAAGAAATCTACCATTGCCATATTATTATACCCTCTCGCAGTCAAACACACTTATGCCCTGGAGCACTGACCAAGGCTTTCTGTATCCAGCTTTTGCAGAGCTAAGGTGCAGCAGGTCAATGAGTTGCAGAGACTGGCTGAGGATTACAGTTTAAACTGAGTTTCTTCTTTTAATACACAGCTTCTCATGTGGCTTGAGCTCTCCACCTCCCGTCAAGAAGAAGACATCTTAGTCAGGAGAACTGCTCCCCAGAGGGGCCTTGAATGGTGACTGATGATGCTGAGAAAATTTTCTGAAAACCTCTGTGGCCAAATAACAGGGACAATACTTTTTTGTTTGTTTGTTTTAATCTGTTGCGCCCATTCAAGAGCACACTGACTGCAGGAGAAGCTGAAATTGAGACTGTGTCTCTTCCCTAAACTGTGGTAAACCCATTCAGATTTGCCGTGATAGGAAGCAGTTCCCAACTTTCTCTAAGGCAAACCCCTACCCGCCTTCAGCACGTCTTCTGGCCCACAGGATGGTGAAGTGCAACTGGAGGCGTCTTATTCAGTGCAGTTTTATGTTGATAAAACTATGGGAAACAGTCCTTCCCATGTAATACCTCAGGAGCAATGCTACTCTGAATTAATTGGAGCTTATTCCTACTCGTATTTCAACAAAACTAACGTCGTCTCTTCCGTTTTGAATTTTTCAGGTTGGCGTAGCGCTGAGGGATGTGGTGGAGTTGAGAACGGTCAGTGTCAGGTTAATAGTTGGACGAGGTGATCTTCAAGGTCTTTCCAACCTAGATGATCTGTGATTCTGTGAATCAATGTAGGCAACAACTTCAAAGGAAAATATGTTTAAAAGACAAATTCTGAGATGAGAATATGCAACAAAAATCTAAGGGATTTGCTTTTACATAAGGAAAATAATCTGCTTCTCTTAGTTGCCATTTATATAGTTAAACTTGTTACCTACCTGCACTGCAAGTCAAAATCATATTATTGGATAATGAGATAGGTTATTTTTCCAGTGTTTTGCATGCGTTTTCTGATATTGAACATAACATTAATGTTTGGAAAAAGCAGCAAATTCTTGTTATTCTACAAAGATATTTTGGATCTTAACCAGAATTTGTAGTAGTGTACTTCAAAGTGATATAAAGATTTAGCAAGTTCCTCTCAGTGCATTGCTTCTAATTAGGTGGAATTATTGTTCCACTTTCAAATGTGTCTGATGGTGAAAAGAAATCATGGCAATATTGAACGTAGTAAAACCTAGTAGCAAATAAAGAGAAAAATATTTAGATTATATTTGAATACTTATCCCATACTCAGCCTACAGGCCTATTTAGGCAGCCCTGTAGCAGACTGGATTATAAAGATCCCATCTGGAAGCCCCCAGACAGCCCTAGAACTTTTGCCTCAGTATTTATTTCAAGGCTGTAGGTTCTTCTATAAAAATCAAGTATCTAAAAACAAAGTAGAAAACTACTATAGCGTAAACCGAACTGTTAATAGTCGGTAACGGTTTGTTTAGCCACTGCCATCTTTATAACACTGTTGCTCCTGTTCTAAAACACTGAAGATTAATAATGCCTAAACACAAGCCACTGCAAAATGTCGTACAGATCATTAAGTAGAAAGTTTTATATAGGTATAAGGAAAATAAATCAGCATTAGGAAGCACCGGACAGAATCTGTTTAATTGTAGATATTCACTTTTTTACATTTGAGCCTTATAAAACACATTTTCATGATCAAAGATCTGGAAATGTAAAACATATTGCCTTTAGAAAGTTTTAGAGATGAGAAAATGGGTTTCATTTACAGTATTACTTATATCTCAGCAAAACTGGTAGTTTACTTTGCATCTGTAACAAATCGTTAGCAGAAGTAGTTACTATGAATAAGAACCAGGTTAATAGGTTCTAGTTAACCCAGCTCATAAATTACATACTTTATTTTTATTTACAACATGACCGCTGTTCATATTCGGCTCAGAAGTGCTTATGTTAAACACATTAATGTTCTAGTAACTAATGATATTCTTTCTCCCTTTTGATGTTGGCTTTGTAGATTTATTTATTCCATGTTGTGCAGGCACTCACAGTATATGAGACTGGTTAATAATCTTTGCACTCTTAACAAGAAAAAAAAATACCCCCCTTGTAGCTATACATTTTACTGATTTGATCAAGATAATTTGCTGCGTTCCTTTTACTCTGCTCTTATTGAAAACTTAGGTAAAACTTTTAAAAATTATCCAGTCTGAAGGCACCCATTCTTTATTTTACTCCCTGTTAGAAAATGTTCTTATGACAAAGGTAAGACACTATTAATTGCATTTGGAAGTCTTTGAAGTGCCCTATTTAGACATTGCCTAGTCTTGAGCTCTACAACAGAAGAGCAAGAAATGACTCAAGAAGGCAATATTAAAAAAGACTTCTGAATAGTTTTGAGCTGGATTGAGGGCTCAGGTTGTAGTAGGCTTGGAGGCGTATTTTAACATTGCATTTGGTGGTATGGAAGATTTGATACTTATTTAAACTGAGGACTTGAAAACTCTTCTGTTTAAAGAATTTAACTTAAAGTTTCTGTAATTACAGATTCAAGAATGACAAGATTCACACTAACTTACTACAAAGTATTATAAATCAAAGTGTAAAACACAAAACATACACGCACACAGAGCATGGAAATATTTGGATATCCAGTGAAGTATATAGGTTAGATACACTTCCACATCCACACTTGTGAAGGCACACTGTGTATTTAAGCACATAGATGGGTAAAGAGGTGAATGGAAGAGGTTAGACTATAGTTAAAATTTCCCTCTTTTCGAGTTTGGAGCAAATACTCACAATGCATCAATATTTCTCAACAGGTGATAATTGAGATTTGAAAAGTCTGACTTCGCCCTGACTTTCCATCAGATCTGTGGGCAGGTGATCAAACTTTGAGGAGTCTGTGCTGGGGAAGCATCCCAGCTCAGGAGAGATGCTGGTCACAGCAGCTGAGATCCAGGAGAGCAAAAAGGGTCTCGCTTAGAACCTCTATTGATAGGGCCCGAGATAATTAATTGACTTTTGTCAGGTACTTTTCCATATCAGTCCAACTCAGATGACAGAATATTCTGGTATTTTCTATCAATTGTGCAAATCCAGAACTTGCTAAATCTTGGAGTTCTGATATCACCCGCTTTGGGCCACAACCCCAGTACGGCTGTACTAGGCTGTGATCATTCCTATTGTTCTTAAACGATAGGGAGGGGGGCAGAAACCAAGTGTGCACCGTAACACTCTGGTCTATTGCCTTTCCCAGTGTTCCGAGTTGGCCTGCAGTCTGTTTCCAGGTGACAGGGGAGACAGGAGTCCTGCACACCGAGGGAGTGCCTGAACTGCTCTCCTCCACTATCTTTCCTATTCATCTTGGCTTGGCATGTGGCCCAGGGGGCAAAATTGCACAAAGTCCCAAGCAGCTCAAGAGAGGGGGGAGCGTTGCACCGCCACAGTCTGCCCCAGGAATATGTTAGCTTTGAATAAGAATATGTAGAAATCACACCCAACTTGTTTTCTAGTTATTTTCCTTCCTAATAACTTCATATATGACAGAAACCAGATCCAGGTTTGGGATATTTTTTTACCCCAGAGTTTTTACCCCGGTTCTAATCCATTTGACTTTAATGAAAGGAGAATTTATTCACAGCCTAATTTCCAATATTGCATTGTAGTATCCAAGTTTTACACCTGTTCCTCTTGCAGAGGATGTGTTTTGTGCTGAAGCGATTCAGCAATGACCTTGCTGCACCCACTAATGAGCCCACACTCCACCTTGGCCAGGAGTCAAAGATCTACCTATAGCAATCCTTCTTTAATGGGGTAAATATTTTTTTAATTTATTTTTTCAGGTGACCATGTTGCTGACCAGAAAATTGTGTTTTACGAATGCTTGGAATGTGTTGTTGTGTCATTTCATCATGAAATTATTTGTTGTTGGAAATGTTATTTAAAGGCTTCATCAAATGAGGAAATACCTCTGTTGCTGTAGGCCAGTCTCTCAACTTTTTTTTTTCACTTCATCTTTTCGATGCTGTGAGTGGATTTTTTTTCTTTTAAATTCTATTGAAACAGTTCAGATTTTGCTCAGACCTTCTTTAAACATCTTCAGATGCAGGTATGAATCTCTTTAAGGAGATCCTGCCTAGAGTAAGGAAGATTCTTTCAGCCGCTACAGCTTCTGATGACCACACGTTGCTTAACCTCATGCTGAAAGAAGATGTGATATCTAAGGAGTACCATCAAGCCTTGGTCCATGAAAAAGACAGAGAGGACCTTGCAAGGAAGATATCTCTGATATTTGTGGAAAAATGGGCCCTGTACTTGAACACTTTGGTTCCTCTCTGTTGTTTAAACCTCTGTGTCAGTAAGCCTCAAAACATGACAGATAATGAGCCAACAGGAAGCAAGTACATTTCTGGTAAATCACAGTCTTTTTTTTCTTTGTTGCTTTGTTAAAGATTTACTTTTATTTATTATATTTTGAGATTGCATTGTGGCATGGTGCAAAGTACATCAGTGGAGAGCAGGGGGGGGGGGAGAATGTAATGCAGAATGTAATGCAAGAGTAGCTAAAAAAGGATCCACCCATTCAGGGTAGCTACCGGATACCCATTTTCATAGCCAGGCCATAATAAAACTTGTTCTTTGCCTGCGGAGGACGGAGGAAGCAAGCAGCCGATTCAATGTGAATGATAGAGCAAGCTTCAGCCTCATTCTGTTTGCTTCCACCCTTATATCCACTAAGTATTGCATATACATAGAACGCCTATACATATTTATGTTCTATCTTCACCTATCTTCGCTTTTTATTGTAATTAGGTCTCCTCCCTTTTACGCCTGTGCAATGAGCTCTCAATGTCCTGGGCAGGGGGCGTGAAGGGCTGGTCGGTGGTCGTGAAGAGGAAGTTTCTCCTCTTCCTCACTGCTGAACTTTCCACCCCGAAGTCTTGCGCAGCCTCCGTTGCACCCTGGGTCCGGGCCAAACCCGTGAGCCAGTTTGGGTAGGTTCTTGGAGTAATCTTTTGCTAACATACATGTTCTCGCAGGTGGGGGAGAAGCTTCAGTTCCAGGCAGGAGATAGTAGCTAAGCAACTCAAGCAATATCTATCTTGTGCAGACATAACAAATCACCCCGTATTTCATCTCTAAGCAGTTTTTCCATACTGCCATGTCCTTGTTCTTGAAGCCATTCTCCAACATGTGCCACCTTTTGCAGAACCAGAAATGCAAAGTAGATTAAAGAGACCATGATCAGGTCAGTTTTTCTCAACTGACATACCAACTGTTGATAGTCTGAGTAGCATTTGTCCATGGCACATGCTGGCAATTCATGTAGGAAAATCTCTTATCGTTTTCAATCATATATGAGAGGAATGCTCTTCACTTTAAATTCCAGATGTCTATAAACCATGAAATTGTACCGTCTACAAAAGACTGCTGCAGATTTAAGGAGGGGAAGTAGTTAATAACTTACGAGGCTGGATTCAAGAGTTTTAGTGGGCAGCAGGAGAGCTAAAAATGCAGACACCTTATAATTCTGAGGTAGTTAATTCACTTTTTAGTCTGACCCACCACAGGGTTAATGTGTATGTTGAAGAACAGGGACAGCTCTGGGCCAATCCTAACATTGTCCATCCTATATAAAATGACAGAACCCCATCTTAAATTATAGCATTCAGAATTACTTTCACAAAACCAACTGTAAAAGAAGAGTAAAAGAATGCTTAGTAGATAGAATACTGGGTAGTCCTGTAGAACTGGAAGGACCTTGGGCTTCAACGTAGTGATGGGGTATAAATTTTTTCCTCTCCTAAAACACAGTATTGGACATCCTTTCTCAAGGCATGGATGAAAGTACCAGAGAAAACGCTGGAGAAAAAAATTAAGAGAGTTTTTAAGAGGGCAAAATACTGACCTGGAAGATTTTACCTCTATTATTACACACATTCAAATTAATGCCAAGAATTCATATTTTAAATGTAGAATATTATAGCAAGTGGCCTAGTGTCACTTATGCTGGGAGTATATATAGTCTGGTTTCTACTTTTAATTAAATCCCTGAAGTGCTTGAAAAAACATCTGCTCCTTCTCATTTTTGTAACGGTAGCACCTAAAACCTCCATTCAAAAATCTTGATCCTTTCATGCCTGGCTCTGTATCTCTGTCACAAAGCCAATGTTTATTTGAGATGTGACAGAGGGAAACTGAAGTGCATCAGAAGAAGCATTAGTCTTCATCCATCACCTGTTCAACCATTGTCACTGTTCTCTAGATAGTCGAGATAGACTTAAAAAAAGTCGTTTCAAAGACATTAATTCACCAGGAAATGACTCACATTGTATGAAAGACTCCAGCTTCCTTCAAAGCAAAATAATTTCTGACTTTCATTTTGAAATTTGTTAATTTTTCAGCCTCGTGTTCAATCATTGTTTCACTCTGAAAAAGCCATGCAAAGAAAACTTGGGTCAGGAACGGATCGATATCAGCTGGTTTCTCACTACTTAATAGTTTTGCAACTATTTCTTCTACCACAAAACAGATCTTTACAATTTCTGGACAAAAAATCCCAGCTTTCCTCCTCTTGTGAAGTGCACTATTGACATCCATTTTGCAGTGCTTCCAGTACTAATCAATATGTTCTGTTCCCTCCTTTTGCAGTAGGGCAGTATATCAGCAAACCTTGAAGCAAAGAAGATGATGGTCACCCGAGAGGCTTAGGCAGTTCTCGGCTGTCTTGTTTTCCAGTCTGCTTTTCCCCTCTGTCTCTATAACCATCTTTATAGACTAGTCCACTAGATGTACCCATACTCTGATTTGCTCCAGCAATTGCTTTCTGCTGTTTCTAAGCAGCTATGGGTGTTGTACAAAAGTGGACAACCTGTATTTGCTGCAGTTATGAACTGGAATCACAGTAAACAGCTGAACTCTTTCGTTCCCCAAACTTGCGTTCTTGAAGTGTATAGATTGCCTCATGGGATTACAGCCTCAGAAGCTGGTAAAGAAATCTGCTGCAGGGCTGGTAAAGGAGTTTATAACTTGTGGGTTATGGTGTGCATTAGAATAGGGCTAACAAATAACCCTCTTAAATGTTGTGGGGATTGCTCATGCAGTGATTGTATTATTGTCTCCTATCAAAACAGAGCATTAAAATACAGAATCAGTATTTGTGAAGACTTTTATTATTTTCTGCTCTGAATGCTGTTACACCAAGATGTTGCTTTTCTTCTAAAGCGCTCAGAGGAATTCCAAGAACACGGCTGCCTGGTTTGGGGCTCTAGAGGCTGAAGAGGCTAGTGCTCTACATTGCAGGGTGGGCCCTGTGTCTCTAAATACTGGGAACAGATCAGCCACTCCCAGGAAGAAAACAGCTTTATCTCTTTTCAGTGAGCACGTTCCCATGGAACCTGGTGGAAGTGGATCTCCTCTGCAAAGGGAAAAGGCTTACAAATGTCAGCAGCAGCTTCTCTCATGGGACCTGCTGCCCTGTGCAGAAGCCATTTGTTATGAGCAGCTGATTAGAAACTTGCCTTACTGAAGCAGCAAGTCCTGGATGTCACTGACTTAATCAAATCCCTTTCCTCTTCAGACTCTGGTGGAACTTTTGTAATAAGTTATAGCTCATGGAATAATAATAGAAAAAGTATTTTCTCGCTTGAGTATATATTTTCTCTCATAATTAATTTCTAATTTGTATAGGTCTATGCCTGATGAAAAATACAAAAAGAAGCAAATAAACTTGCAGAGCCACACAGAAGCATCTATAGGCATCATGACAGGAACACTCATGAATTAAGTTGGTTTTCAAAAGATCTGTCTTGTGCCAGGTAGGCACTGGCAGGGTAAGTGATGCTGCTACAAGCAAACCCTGGACACCATCCATAAGCCAGATGAGATTTATGAGCTCCTGTTTTGTAGAACATCTTGTCATTTTGGGCCAATGGCAAGAGATGCTTACACAAGATATCAGTCTAATTTTGTATTGGTAGAGTCTGTGAGCATGTGAAGGAAATACTTTCACTTCTGTTACACCAAATCGAGCTGCAAAGTAAGAGTGTCTGCATGCTGCTTGCTTTATGCTTACTGATGGACTGTTTAACAGCATGACTTCAGGACAGATTTGAACTGAAATAAAAAAGAAGAATTCTGAACTGGAATAAAAAAGGAGAGGAAGAATTCTGGGGAGCACCAGAAATTGCTGCCACCGGCTCCCATCCAATTTTGGCTTCCAGCTGAATAAATGAATCTTTTCCTAACTAGTGACAAGTGCAAGCTCTTCTTAGTGGTGACAAGTGACTGGTAAAGGTAAGAGTGCTTATTATACTGGTGTTGCTAGAAGGCAAGTTCTTCTTAATTTTCCTCTTTGGAATTCCCCCTGAGCTTTTAACTTTTCTGCAGTGACTGTTCTGGCTCATTTCCTCCTTTCTGATGTCACTTTCTATAAGCCCTGGACAGTGATAGCAGCTCTCCTCATTTTTCGTGCTGAATCCAGAGTGGAAGAACAGGAACTGTCCAGTTTCCTAAGGTCAGTTTTAACTCAGCTCTTGAATGAAGTGCTTTTGTCATGGTAAATTCATCTTATCTTACCTTTTGTAGGTATTGGTAACTACAGTGTATCTGTATCTGGACTTGTATTGCTTGAAATATTAGTACAATGAAGTCTGAACGTGGGTGAAATTTTGAGGAATTTTTAGCAATTTTATTTTGTGGCTAGCCCTGTTCCTTGCTCAAGAGGCTGCTCCAGTTAAAAGTTAAAGTTTCAGACTTTGTTAAGTACATGCTTGGGTTTTGTATAAATGTTGCTCCTACAGAAAGTGAAACAAGAATGTTGGAAGAAACTGGCTTATTATTCACAGGTCTGGCAAGACAACCTAGAGCTCTTTACTTTCACGTTTAGGAGGACTGAGATTCCGTCTTGAAGAAAGTCTCTGAGTGCAAATGTCCTTTTTCTGCCGAAAAAGCTTATAGGCAAGGTGTCTGCTGTGCTGCTTCATTTCATTTTGCTGCTGGGATGGCAGAGCTGGGCATAGCTGTGACATGCAGAGGCGATACTGGATATGAAAAGTCAAATTCTGCTCTCAGATCACAACTCTGACACCTGCAGGACAGTACATTATTAGTCTGCCTGAACTCAGCTGTCTCCAGTGCCAGGCTAGTAACGTTTCTTTTATCTGTTGTGTTGGTCACTATACAGCTAAGTTAATTGAAAGGCAGAAGCTTCTTTTACCTGATATTTATACTTTTTCTAATTTCTTTAAACTCATCTCTAAGGGAAACAAAGGAGAATGTGGCAGGTTATAGATCACCTCTTTTTCCAGAATCATCTCTGTACTTCTTCCTTATTAGACTATAAAGCCCATGGAGAGTAACACACCACTCCATCGGCAAGATGAAAACCGTTGATAAAAGTAGTATCTTTTGTTAAGTTACATAATAAAACAGGAAAAGTTAAACTGTCTTTCAGATGTAAAACCCTTTCATATATCTGAACTAGAAACTGAAACCTTCAAAGCTAAATATAAACTGAGCACCATTACTTGCAGTTTACGAATAATTGGGCTGTCTCCGAAAGGAAGATCTGTACCTGTGGAGCAGAGGAATTGTGAGTGATGGATTTGGAGAGAGGAAGGGGAGGCAGGTCACTGTAGCATGGAGGGTTCTTCATCCTTCCTTGCTGCTGGCTTGCCCACCTCCCAGAGAACATTGCCCCAAAACATTGCCTGCGGCACAAGCCAGGAAACACCCCCCTGCCTTCCAGGGTGTGTATTGTGCACCATGACATAATATTTGGGCACACAGAAGAAGAGAGGAGACTTCCTGAAATTGTTTCTTTAATACAAAAAGTCTTTAATATTGTGGCTGATGCTACTGAGCTTTTAGCTCAAGATACCAGTGTTTCACTGGACTCCTTACTTAGAGTTTGATATAACCTGGGTTTTGTCAGCTTGCTTCTCTCAGATTCCTGTGTAGCACTTAAGGGGTCTGGTAAGAAAATAACATTTCTTCAGCAATCTTTCTCTGTAATTTTTCAACCTCCTGTCTCCACAGCAGTCCCGATCTTTCATTTTTCTGTAATCTAAGACTAGGAGCTGTAATATTATGTCATCCTCTGGTTAAGAAGTGTGTGATTTGCATGGGACTACTACTATTTTCTATGAATTATCCTCAGCTTCCTAAACTACTACAAAAATTAAATTGCAGGGTGGGAGTTTCCTCTGTTCCTGAAATGACTTTACATATTTTTGTTTCTTAACCTCTTTACTCATGTGGGAGATTTTATTACCTGTCAGTTCAGATGTCAACAGAGTTTTGGGAAGGAAACTCCCTAACAAATGTCCTCAGAAGCATCCATCTTACTTTTGAAGTAAATGTTACATTATTGTCTGTATAATTCTCTGGTTTTTTTAGATACCATTTGATTTTAGTTTATAGCAGACCCCATTGATGGGAGTCTTTGACGTGTTGATCCTTTAAAATATAAGGCATGGTTAAATCAAATTATTGGGGCAAAATGAAAAATCACAACGACCTCCCTTACATTTAGGAATCTAAAATGCCCCATCTAACCCTTAAGGTTTGTATGTGATTTAAGTGAACACCTCCTCCTTCTTTAACTGGATTCTTTGTCCTGGTATGGTGATGCTCACTATTTGTTTTACTACTTTTCCAGCATTTTTAATTCATATGGTATCACTTGGACTCTAAAAGAGCACTGAAAAAAACCATTGAGAGTCTTAGAAGTGAATCATATTGTTGTGCTGTATATGCAGAATACAGCACTAAAACAAATGCATTCCAAGTAGAAACCTTGCTGTAGCAGGCATGGACTGAATCATTGCAGAGGGAATATGAAGGAACACAGGTCTACCGAGTATAGCGATGCAGCTGGAGTGCATGGGCTGCTGCAGACAGGAGGTGTTATTTCAAAATTTAAAGAAAAATTCTGTCTTAATCAGTGTCCAAACATCAAAGACTGAACTTTCTGAATGGCACGGAAATACGTTTGGAAGTACATCCTGCCTTCGCCCTGCCCTGCACCTGCACTCTGTGCCACAAAGTGAGACAGAGGCATTCCCTGGGGTCTGCAGCCCTTTGTCCTGCATGTCTGTGTGAGGTCTGTCCTCCTCCTGCTGGAAGCTGGCTCCAGTGTTCACAGCCCTAACACCGACATTTTTTAGTCCTCTGATATGAAAATGTGCCAAATGCCCATTTTGGCAGCACTTTATGGGACCCCAGAGGGAATGTATTATCAGTAAACTTGAGTTAAAATCATGTATGAAACAACAGATAAAGTGCTGAGCAATATAGAGCTTATTCATCTTTGGTGTCAGACGGAGGATTGCTGGGATTCTGTGAGAAAAAAGGGGAAGCCCTGGGTAAGGAATTTCTGTGGTAAACAGGCTTGGTAACGTCTGGTTTCATTTTGTGTGCTTCGGTTACAACAAGCAGCAAAACACTCACTGTCCCTGAGGTGTAATTCTCCTTGCCTCTGGCTCTCTCACTGCAGAAATTTTAATCTTCCAAAACTTCACTTTCTTTTTCCTGCACCCTTGGACAGAGTGCTTTCCATGATGGCACCAGGATTTTAATGCAGCAAAGCAGAGCTGCTATTCAGAATTTATTGGTTCAGCTACAGAAAGAAATCATGGCATCCCAAGTCCAGTGTATTTGGTAGAAAGACAGCTATATAGAGATTCATGTCAAAACCAAAATAAAGAAGGAAAAAAAAAAAGAGGGTAAGCTGAGGGCTGTTCAGACCTGTGAAACAAAGACAAGTAATCAAGTTTTTCATTCTTGAAAGAGCATAAATCTTCACTCTTCCCAAGGAAGAAAAGCTATCTTTCTCTCACTTCTGTGTCCCTGGGTTATGACACCTTTTATGTTCTAATTTTCAGCTCTCTGGCTGGACTTGGCACCAGCAAGACTTCCTCTTGGTTGCTTCCTGACTTCTTGACCATTGTAGCTGAAAAGATTTTGATTTATATATTTATATTTATATATTTATCCACAGGGAAATGCTATTGAAAGAAAGGTTTAAAATAACAAAAGCTCTTATGACTATGACTTAATTGAAATTTAGTATTTCCATGAAGATTAAGTAGGCCTACTTAGTCTCATTCTGTAGGACTTGCCCTTTTCTTTGTCTGCTGTAATCAAGCAGATTTACTAGCAGAATTTATTAATCACTGAACTTGGAGTGATCCGTTTGTCTGTCTTGCATTCCCTTTATGGCTTCTGCCCAATTACTTCTCTGTCTCTATCCCCAAAATTATACCAATTCAGGTGACGCTTCAACAGCGTTATTCACAAAGTCTGGCAACCTGGCATTCAGAAAGGCCCAAATCTGTTTAGCTTTTACATTAATTCAACAAAGGAAGGGGCAAAGCAAAATGTTACAACAAACTGAAAATTTAATCTGGTATGTTTATAACCTAATTCTTGGTTCTTATGCAGGTTTGTCAACTTCTGCTTTCCATTTATATCACAGCAGGCAATAATATCAAAGTTTTGTCATCTTGGTAACATAATGAGGCCACACAACACGAAAATGAGAACCACCTGAGTGTAGGTGTTTCCTGCTCATGGGACATCTCGAGCCCACCTGCTCTTCTAAGTTCTGGCTCTAGATTCTGGTGTCTTCTGCAGCAGACCACAGAGAGGCCCATTTCCAAGCTGTCCTGAGGGACAACCACGTAGAGGGGGAAGAGGAATGATGATTAGTTTATAACAAGGCAGCATGTGGTAGTGTGTGCCTAAGTCTGCTCTGCCTTCTTTCATCAGAGCTGCAGTGTTAGCTGTATTTCTTTTTTCATGGTACAGCAGGTTGCTCCACATTTGCACACTTCAGAAAAGCATGTGCAGCCAGGAACATCGGTGGTGTTCTGCTAAAGGCAGAATATTTGAGAGCTTCTTTCACTGCAAAATATGGTGCTTGATGCCAAGCTGAAACTTTTCATGGCTGTGGTGTGTGGACACCTATGTTAAAAGGATATGGTCTGGAAATATTGCTGGTTGTTCATTTCATGCTGGCATGTCAGTATTATGGCAGAGTAAATAACTTGGATCATGAACCCCGGTGGCATTCATGTCAGTGATTTGTAAACACTGAAGAGGTTTTGAAATAGTTTGACAAAGATAGTGAATAACCAACGAGTAGAGTTATTCCACTACCTGTGGAATATACAGGAGGAATGTTTGGGTTTATTCCAGTGCCTGCTGCACTAACTGGAAGGAAGTAGAAGGGATTTAAAATGAGGTGGAGGAAGAGAGAAATTGTATCAATAAATGTAGCTGCAGCAGTGTAAGCAGCTCTCACATAAACACTGGTGACTGGAACCGGGAGCCCCTTAGGTCAGCCCATTTGTCTGGATACTCTATGACAATAGCAATTCCCAACCCATGAGTAGGTATGCACATGAGTTCTCAGGGGGAAAGAAAATGGATTTGAAAATATTTGTGAGAGATTCCAAAATGTCAATGAGTGCCCTGTTACCAGAGACTAATTCCCACGGTGACCATGTCATTCTGTATGCAATGAACCGTATGGTTTGGGAAAGCATTCTATGAGAGTTCTACCTTTCACTGCTCCTTCTTGTGCTGAGGGGATGTCTCCTAGTGCCACCTCCAGGGCTTAGCAACTGGGTGTAGCATCCCAGCCAGAAGCTGCTTTCCCTGAGGAGGAATTGTCCTGACAGTAATGAATGGTATTTTCCTTCCATCCTCTTCACTGCAGTCTTCTCATTTCCCCGATACCTGTTGGATCTGTGCTTGCATCATTTATATCCTGATAAAGATATAGGAGTTGAGTTGTGACTTAATACTTAGCACTTTTGGTCCAAGTGGTCAGACTGCAGTATCCCACTCCCCTGACTGAAGTAAAAAATAGATAAGTCTCATTGCAAGCTGTGTCTGGATCTGTAAGTTCAAGTAACTCTGGGTTATGACTCAACACAAGACATGGTAAGCAATGCCAGTTCCACAGCCTTAAGATCTCAGTGTCTTGTCAACGGAAGGCCACAGTGCAGGACTTGTAGTTTTGGTTGACAAAAGCTGTGGTTTTGTCATAGCTAACTGTTTTGTAATTTGATTTCAGACAGCAAGAGGCAAATCATGGATTCAGCATTTGTGTCTGAAAATGGCTATCTCGATTTGCTGCACAGTGATATTGATCCATTGCATCTGTATACTCTCCTTGATCCTAAGTCATCTGGAAATGAAGAAGGTGACTTCTCTGTAGGTTAGTAAAACACTAAAAAAATGCTTGATTAATTTAGTTATCGTGCTATAAGTTATTACCATCTCCTCCCAACTATGTAGCCATCTAATGGCAGTTTATCATGGTGGCTGGACTAAATTCAACAGACACTTAGTTTTACAATATGATAACTTTGTCTGTATCTGTATATAAAATAGTGACTGCTTCCAGAAACAATCACATTTTTAAAACCATACATGTTTACAGCTTCCGGCTCAGTGAGTCTAACAAAACATACTGTACATGTCACTCATCAAGGTGTGAGGCTAATGTCTTCGGTTTGGATATCATTCCTGTAAGTAGTTCATTTGCAAATGTTCCCATCATAATCTGACCATGTGTAATTGGCAACACTTTCTGTAGTTTCAAGCCAAAAACTTTGCAAAACAGAGACTTGTGATGAAGCCAGTCTCCAAGAAAACTAGCATTTTGTTTCCTTCTGAGATCCTAAGGCACTGACACAATGGACTTTCATTACCAGATGCCATCTTACAGCTTTTGGGGGTACAGACAAATGATTTTAGATTCTGTGATAGAGGAGAATGCAGAATCACAGAATCAGCTAGGTTGGGAAAGACCTTAAAGATCATTTGGACCAACCGTTAACCCAGCATTGACAGTTCTCAACTATAACAGATCCCTCAGCGCTGGGTCAACCCGACTCTTCAACCCCTCCAGGGATGGGGACTCCACCACCTCCCTGGAGAAGGTCCAGGGCATAAAGATGATAATTTCATGCACATAAATTCCTACAGAAGATCAGTTTAGGAGGTTGCCCTATCTCTCAGACTTTCTGCTCCTGAATTTGTGTGGATGTTGTGGAACAGTCTGCTCTCCCTGAGTTTCCTGGAAGTAAGGAAAGTACAAAAGTGTATCTGTGCTGATGACTGTGTTGTGGAACAATAGCTGAGCTTATTTTAAACAAATGAGCTGGATTGTGGGTAGAGAGTGGCAATGAAAGAGGAATGGATGTATGCCACGTGAGGTCCCATAGCTCTGTGCCCGATAGGTATAAAACATTACTGGGTTGGAGGATACCACTTCGCATCCTTGTTGCTTTTATGAGTGACCAGTGTCAGCAGGTACTGGGCAAATCAGTGGAGAACTGAGCACCAGAATCTGGAATCATCTTTGTGGTGAATTATTTCCCAGGTTGAGCATTGTGACTGAAAGTAGGATGAAATAGGGATCAAGGACTGACTCTTGTTACGTCAGAGATGTTTCACTGATTTCAATGCTTCTGAGGCTTAGCAATGTCCGAGATGATGTAGATAAACTGAGTATTGTCAGGATACGGCACCAGTGATTGGAAGCTGGACATCTCTGCTGGGAAGATGTTAGTATGGTCCCTGGCATGCTTTTGACCTTGGCCAACTAGCATCTTCACAGACAATTTTAGTTGCAGCTTAGGGGTTAGCATGGACCCAGCATCATTCTGAACAGGGAATCTGGATGGTACCACCATATCATGAAGAATAAGGTGGTTTAATATTATGGATGAATCTGGGCCATGCATGTAGGCCTTAGTGTCATAGAACGGATTCTGGAACTGTTTTATTTTGTAGGAGAGATGAATTCTCTGAGTTTAGCAAGAGAAAAGTGTTGATTTCTGGCTGACTATAAATTACTGAGAGTTCAGTTCTGTTCCTACTTAGCCAACATACAATGAAGAGCCAAAGCCTTCTGCTGAAATAATAAATCTGCCTTTTCTGCATGTCCTGCTGTCTGATTTTTTTTACTCCTTGGTTATGGTATTCATTTAGCCAATGCCTACTCCTTTTTAATTCTAGATCCCGAAGTTGATGCCAGCAACTGTGATCACCTCAGTAATATGGATTTCCTGTGTACAACGGAAAATGGTGAAAATGGGGATGAATTGTATCTCTGTTCCAACACGATAGAAGCTTATGCTAGAATAGGTATGAAAGCAATTTTTGTTTTTTAAATCATTATTTTCCAGTCACTTGCTACAGCTTATTTCTTCCAAATTCTGTTTTCAGTCTGAAGCAGTGGCATATTTTCAAGTGGCCTGTCCATCATGCATGGTAGACCTAGCCAGGGTACCTAAACCTGTGCATCGTGGGGAAACAGATGAACAGTAGCTTGTGGTTATTGGGGGAAAATCTCTCTATTAATGGCTCCTTCTGCTTAATACTTCCTGTCTCAGCTTCTCCTTTCTCATGTTCTTTATTTCCTGAACAACAATTTACAAGAAAAACTTAATTTAACTCTTCAATTTCACTTGTACTGCAGAATTCTGTTAATGAGGGTAAGCTTACAAGAGTTTTACTGTGAAATTTACTGCATTGTTACTGTGTTCCTTTTTTATCTTTTCCTTCTTGCTAGCTGAATTAGCAGAATATGTGCTCAAAGATCAGCAGGAGAAGCAGGTGGAAGACACTTTTGGTAAGATTTATGGGGCAAAGATTAATTTTCTCCATGACAGTGTTCTGGCTAACATCTGCACTGTACTTCATCCCCACAATTTGAACACTAGTAAGGTTTCTTTACATCTGGTATCCTCTTCTCCCCTGGGAACTGTGTGCCAGGATTTTCTTGGTGAACTTTGAGGATTTTCTGTATTTTTGCAGGCTTTTCTCAAAGATGGCAGTTTTATCTCTGACCCAGTTGCTGATCACATCACCATGGCCATAGTGTGTGCACAGCTTAACTGTCCAGTGCAGTATATGCCCTCAATTAGCATCAGACTTCTGAGCACAGCATGGATGATAAGTTTATTAAAGCTGACCCACCCAGAGGACTTAGCATGTGTATAAACACAGTTCACACACACTTATTTCTGTCCAGGATACACAGAGCTGCCTGAGGAAGCATGTCAGATTTTACTTCTCACCCTGCTCAATGCAGCAACAGCATAATAAAGATGTAATAAATGATTACTTCATTTCCTTCTTTCAGTGCTTGGCCAGAGATAATTGCTTGGCTTTTGGTACTGAATAATTGTTTTGGTAGTGGCACAAACATAGCTGTTTATTATTTCAGAATATATATATCTCAATATGTGGCTGTTGGGAAATCCATAGAATCAGAAAGATTCACAGAATATCTGTATATCCTGTTTTATGTTTGAGCAAAGTAATTTGAAATAGCTTACCAAAGGTCACTCCTTTCCTAGGACAATTCTGGCTACAGGAAGCTCACATGACTTTTAAAATTATTTTTACTGCTTCCTGGTGTGTTTAGAATTTGGGGTTTTTTTGCATCCAATGGCAAAAATTATACTGGTTTTAGAGGAAACAAGATACACTAATAGTACTGGGTGACAGAATCTGCACTCAGAGCTCTGTGGACTTCCTAAATCATATCAATCTGGATATGTGTTTTATTGTGTGATTTGGTTTTTTTCTCTTTTCTTTGGAGCATATTTCATCTTTGCTGCCTGCTGGTGTGTTTCTCTTGCTTTTACCTCTTTCTGTAATTTTTCTAGGTGAACAAAGGTTGACATTTGGCAATATTTCATGTTTTTAGCAGGGAACCTTATTTTGGATGAAATAGCTGCTGAAAACACTGAGAAATTTACTGACATAAAGATGCAGAAATGTCACAAACGAAGTAAGTGAAAAACAGTGAGAATCTGAAAGGCTGTAGTGTTTGAATTAAAGGGGGCTACAGGAAAGCTGGGGAGGGACTCTTTATCAGGGAGTATAGTGATAGGATGAAGGGTAAAGGTTTTAAACTGAAAGAGGGTAGATTTAGGTTAGATTTTGTAAAGAAGACATTCTTTACAGTGAGGGTGGCAAGGCACTGGAACAGGTTGCCCAGAGAAGTTGTGACTCCCCCTCCCTGGAAGTGTTCAAAGCCCATGGCAGGGGGGTTGGAACTAGATGATCTTTAAGGTCCCTTCCAACCCAAACCAGTCTGCGATTCTATGAATTCTAAATTTTCATTATGGTACTTTGGTTTTAACACAGTCTCAATGCATCTCTCATGTAGTTCTTCACTGATACAACCCAACATGCTTCCTCTGACTTGGCTCATCCTGTGTGGGCTGGAATTGAAAACAGCTTCCCCAAACATATTCTTTAAATTCACAGAATTTGTTGTTCTGTAACATGACATTAAGCATGTTATATTTCTTCCCTTTTTTTATCATCTGTGTGACAGTGTTAACTTTGTTTTCAGTGTATCTATAGCTTAGCAAGCATTAGCTGAATGATCCCCTCTTTAATAGCAAGAACAACAGCAAAAAATCTTTGGTTACTGGCAAAAAAATTTCACAGTCAAGGTGAAATAATATGAGGCTTTTCACATTCATGTTTTATACATTGGACCTGTACGGTTCTGAAACAGCTGAATTGAAATGGATAACAACCCCTTCGACTTTAAAAAGTTAAAATAAATTTCCATGGTGGAAACTTAAAATTACCAAACTGGTTCAATTTTTGTCACTTACGATCACCTTTCTTTCTTTTAGCCTTCTTAGGCTCTGCAGAGAGTTGCTCTGGTGCTTCGGAACCCAAATACAAGAAAATTGGTGAGTTATTGGCTGAATAGGAAAAGATTATTCATTGTCTCATGTTCCAAAGTCTCATCCTCTGTTAGGTACTGTAACTTACCTTCTAGGGAAAGTTTGCTTTCATAGGTTTGGTGATACAACATCATCATGCATTTTCATGTTTCTACTTCCAGCAGAGTAGAAATCACTGTAGAATCACATTCTTACACACCTCTGACTAATTCATGCTGCAACAAATCCATGTCTTCTCATCAGTAGCTATTAAACTCTACATCTTAGGACCAACTACATGGTAGCCTGAGAACAGCTGGATCCTTCTGCTTCAAAAGCACATGTTCCTGACAGGTGATAGAAAATTAATTCTCTGGTATCAGCAGAGGCACAGTTGAACTTTTCTAAATCCACCTGAGAGAAGAAAACAAAACTGAAGAATTGAGTCAGTACCAAATTTTGAAATTTTTATCATGTATACCTTTTGTTTATGATGGGTAACGTGACTCAGGCCATAGTTTGGCATTTCCTGGGTTTGATCATCTTTGTTTCAAGTGTGACACCTGAAACATCCTAGTGAAAATAATAACAGTGAAGAGACAGCCTCTTGGCCCAGCCCATGCTATAGAGTCCTTTAAATCAAAGTAAGAATGGGAGAAAGGAAAATTTCTAGGTGTTGCATGCTGTTAACCATCGACAACACAGTACGTGTGGCCAGCAGGCAGGCTGTAACTTGTTCCCTAGGTGTAAACCAGTGCTAAAGCTCTTACCCAGCTGTAGCATAAATGGGCGTCTCAGGCATAGCTAAACCAGCAGAATACTCTTCCAAAATCCATGTGAGAACAAGCACCTTTGGATTAATATATTATACTGTGTTTTGAAGTGATATATGCATTACTGTATGCTAGCACACTTCCCAAGCCTCCTAAGGGAAACCAACTGTACCAAACCCTGTGGGCTGTGTACAGGTCAGGGCGGGCAGCCAAACCCAGCGTGTAACACAGCGAACCATCCAGAGTGCTTGGATCATGGCACTGCCCCTCAGCAAAACTCAGGCCAGCAATTGCTAAGGAACTGGCATAAACTTGATGAAAGTCAGAGAGAGCACACACGCACTGTGACTGTGACCCAAGGTGGTTTTACAGTGTTCATGCAAACTTCTGGGGGGTGCTTGAGCAGAATTAGCTGTGAAAAAAAGTACATTTGCTGAATCTTGAAAGATAATCAGAATTTCTACTGAACTGATATCTGCTGGTTGTAGTTATTCATACACAGGTAAAGTTCCTGGCAGTTAGTAACTATTAAAGGTGGATTATCTTCTACCTGTTTAAATGCCTTTATAGATTTGGCACCTTTTAAAGCTTATGTTTACGCCACACTGAGAGTTTTCAATAAGGAAAATGGCACATCAATTCCTGATTAAAAAAAAACAAAAAAAAACTAAAACAAAAAAAAACCCCAAACCAGTAAAAATTTCTCACCCTACAGAACTTGCATTCCAGTCTACAGCATCATCACAGACCTAACAAGTGCTTTGTAAAGCTGCACCTATCCTTTTCCAGGGAGTGCTCACAGTATTATCATTGTTTCTACCTTACTTCACCCAATGAAGGTGCTGAGGGAAGATATATATATATATACACACACAAAAGACAGTATAAGTACTGGGTACAAAAATCTAATTAACAGAAAGATTAGCTACATGACAAGATCAGGAATTTATTTACCCTGTCATAAAAGTGTCACAGTATGATCCTGCAAAGGCAAATGCATTAACTCTTCAAAAGTGTAAGAGTATCTACAGTAAAGAGGATAATGTGTACTAAAGTTCAGAGTGGTAAGCCAAAGATGAGAATCTTTCAAAGGAATTGAATGAAATTAAACTTTATATTTGCCCAACTGCTTGTGGGTAGCTGTAACAGTACCTAATCTTATCTGACCGTCACAAGGCAACAATCCTTGGATAGGAAATTAATAGGAAATTAGGAATGTCACATGCTGTTTTACACACAAGCTGAAAAACACTCTTTAAAGTTTGTTTTTATACCACAGTAAAAATGGAAGATTCCTATAACAAAATAATTCCCGATAAACACTGTAAATACATCCCAACCTAAAGAGCCTGCATTCCAGTGTACACTATAGTGGCACAAAACCCGCACAGGTTTGTAGCTCCTGATGAAACATCAGACTGCAGAAAGTGATGAAATAAAGACTTAATTGTTGCTGCTATAGAGGAGAGAGAAAAGAAAGCAAAACCGTCTCTGAGAAGAAGGGTGTGGTAAAATCTAGCAGAGTAGATCAAAACAAGTAACTTAACTTGATTTGTAAAAAACTTTCAATCATCATACAATGCACATGAATCTCTCTCCCCATCTGTCCTCTTGATAAAAACCAAGTGCTGCTGGCAATTTTCATCTTTTCAAACTCAGGTGTTTGTGACTGTTCTTTGGGAAACCCTCTTAACACAGATGAGTTATCCTTACAAGCTCTGTAGTGTCTAAGTAGGGTCAAGGTCCTCAGTGTATGGTACTTGGGCCTCCCTAATATTGTGTGATATTAAGGTAACACACCATGCTTGGGAAACACTACAGCAGTGTAAGACCTTGTTATGTCTTATGTGTCAATCATCCATCTGTAAGATCATTTATATCTAAATGTGTCTGAAGGTTTCTAGAAAGAAAACAGGCCAGGAAAGATGAAGAGAAACAAAATGAAAAGAGTGAACTGCAGAAGAAAAAAAGTGATCTACTGCGGAATTTCATCAATACATTTTGGATTTTCAGAACTGAGTAGATGTCAGAAAACTATTGTGAATTGTTCCTGCTTTTGAAATCAAAATACAACCGATCAGAATCAAGTGGTTTATGATATCTATTGAGACCTCTTCTTTGGCCCTCTTAACTTCTAGAAATGAAATAACTTTCTCCTTTCATTTTGCCTTTTTTTTTTTTTTTTTTCCAAGTGGGAGTCCCTGCAGTGTCTTCAGAGAATGGCAGTTTCTTAGCTATGCCTCTCAACAACCATCCAGCTGGCTCCACTTCACTAACTACCCAGCACGTGTCCTTTTCTGTTCCTGCTACCAATGTGTTGGAAAGAAGTTTCATAATTCCTGGTATGTACAATACAGCTACAGGTGTGCACCAGTACACAGGCTGATTTATACAAGGGGAAAACTCTCTTTTAAATTTGGTCATTGACCATGAACAATGGTGGGGAAAACAAGTATGGCAGCTGTTTCTATCAAGCACTTAAAAGTGTGGCACTCACTAAAAGAATGAAAAATATTCAGAGGAAATTAAAAGTGCATTGCACCTAATGAAAATGCATTATTATTTCATTTAATTGGTGAAATACAGGTTAATAAATAACAGGACCGAGTTATTTACTATATGCTAATCTAAATAATCACTTGTCTTAAAAACAGGAAATCACAAAATATTAATCAATGAACTTTGGTTTCGTTCCAATTTCTTTTTCATCCAGAGGTTTGTAAAGAGCTGCAGGATAATTATATAGAATGACAGAATCCCAGGTTGGAAGGGAGCTCAAGGATCATCTGGTCCAACCTTTCTTGGCAAAAACACGCTGTAGACAAATGGCCCAGCACCCTGTCCAGCTGACTCTTTAACAGTGCCCAACACTGGGGAATCCAACACTTCCCTGGGGAGATTATTCCAGTGGCTGATTGTTCTCGTTGTGAAAAATTTTCCTCTTGTGTCCAACTGGAATAGCCCCAGGAGTCACTTGTACCCATCACCCCTCGTCTTTTCCATGTGACTCCTGGTAAAAAGGGGGTCCCCATCTTCTTTGTAGCCACCCTTTAAATACAGGGACACGGTGACAAGGTCTCCCCTCAGCCTTCTCTTCTCACGGCTGAACAGACCAGTTCTCTCAGCCTTCCCTCACACGGCTTCCCAGCCCCTTGATCATCTTTGTGGCCCTCCTCTGGACCCTCTCCAGCCTGGCCACAGCATTTTTATATAGTGGGGACCAAAACTGAACATGGTGCTCCAGGTGTGGCCTGACAAGCGCTGAGCAGAGTGGGATAATCATTTCTTTATCTCTGCTGGTGATGTTGTTGTTGATGCAGCCCAGCACCCTGTTGGCTTCCTTTGCTCATGTGGAACTTGTTGTCCACCAGGACCCCCAGGTCCCTTTCCACAGATCTCAGCCTGTGCTGCACTCCTGGATGATGTTTTCCCAGGTGCAAGACCTTACACTTGTCCTTGTTGAACTTCATAACGTTCTCGTCAGCCCCCTCTTCCCGCCCAGCCAGGTCTTCCTGCAGGGTGGCTCTCCCTTCCCCACCCAGTTTGGAATCATCAGGAAAATTCATCAGGGTACACTTGAGCCCATCGCCCAGATCACTTATGAAGATACTGAACAACGTTGTGCCCAGTGTCGATCCCCGGGGGACCCCACTTGTGGCAGGTTGCCAGTTTGCAAAGGAGCTCTTTACCCCCACCCACCCACAGACCCCTTGTCTAGAGCATAACACATCAGCTTCTCTAGGAGGAGGCTGTGGGGAACCGTATCGAAAGCCTTGGAGAAATCTGGGTAGACGATGTCCATCCCTTGCTCACCCCACATCAGCCACATCAACTATTTGCAATAGCAGCATAAAATCTAGGTTGGAATTTTGTTCACAAAAACTGAGTACTAATCCAAGTGATGGGCTGTGTAGCCATCTTGCCTTCATCATGTTGTGTAGCAGAGGGTTCTCATGGTACGCTGGTAAGTGCTAATAATAAAGACAGAGTTCAGCACCTTTAACTGTTAAATCTATGCTGGAAAGGAACCAAAAAGCAGTGGGTAAGTTAGAAGTCTTGAAGTATCTGATGCTAGCTGAAACAGCACAAAGTAGCAGAAGAAATTCTGTCACACCTGCAGAAACTCAGAGCTATGGCAGATTAAATTGCAAGCACTGCATCATCAAAAAACTTCCCAGTTTGGGTTCAGAGGGAGGATGCTTGGAGCTGATTGTACAAGCTGCATGATGTGCAGTTATGTGGGAAAGATGTAGTGCAAAGTATGGTAAAATTAATTCAGCTACATAATATTTACACATTTTCTCTATTCTGGATCTCTGGTCCATACGTTTACAGATTTTGCCTTAAGCACTTTTCCTTATGTCAACAGGATTTCTCTTGAGACTGCCAAAAACCAGTGGTCACTAAAAGCTGGGTAATCCCTTGTATTGGACGTTCATTGTAGCTTTTAAGAGTTTTTGTTTAATGGATTCTATGGACCTCCTGATCTTATGAATTAAAGTTCATAAACTCTCCCCAGAAATATTTGTCCAGAAGCTGCCAGAAAGAATAAGTAGCTTCTAAAAAGCTTTTTCTTTCTTAGAAAACTTTAGAAACCAGGAGCCTTTAAAAATAGAAGAGTAATTATTCTGCACTCATTTCAGGATCTTCAGCACCTTTGATTCCAGAGTGTCTACCTGTCAGCATTATAGGGAACCAAGAGAATACAGGCTTTGCAGATCCTCCTCAGCAGATATTTAACTTTGTTCTTGGAAATGGCACATCTGATGTTATAATATATCCAGGTAAGAGCAATAACCTTTTATGCAATAAATAGGCAGAAATTACTGGGAAATCAATGGTGTCAACAAAGTACAAAGTTCCCTCATTTCAGTTACTGATAGCTATGATAGACTGAAAACTATCATTTGTTTCTTGCCAGTGCTGAGTTCTTCCACGGCAACATTGATATCCCCAAGTTTTCCAGTTAGTTTGTGTGGTAAGTAGAAAATTAATTTTTAAATCTACAGTACTTTGGGTTGGGGGAGGGAGCATATTTTTTCTACCCAAAGCTAATTCTCCCCTTCAGGCTTTACTTATACTGAACTTACAGAGGAAAATAAAAATTAATGGCATTTCCTTCTTTGTACTGATCACTGGCTACTTAGTCCGGTTCAAAATACAGAGCAGATAAGGGGTTGTAGAGCTACAGGTTCAGTTATGTGTTAGCAGCCAGTCCCCTGCGTTTGCTATGAAGTCCAGTTTCTGTAAGAAGTCTTATCTAGTTAAAAGAGTACAAAAGCCCAGTGTGCTTGAGCACCATCAGAAGTCCAAGCTGTGCTGGTACTGGTATGGCCTAAACATCTTAAATGCTTGGTGCTGGAAGCCAGACTGCAGTCAGCTCACCTGGAAGTCCCCAAACCAAAATGCTGGCTTATTTAACTGAACAATACAGAAGCCTAATATACAAAAAGGCTTATAAAGAAATCAGAGCCTTGGTCAGGGTATACCAGTCTCACCTGTGGTAGAAAACTTTCCTCAGACACTGTTCTTCCAGCCCTCAGAGAGCTGTTGGAACAGGGAGCTTGATTTCAGTGGTTATTCCGTTTCTGATCTGTGTGCCCTGCTGAGACAGCTGCCTGCAGCTTAGCACAAGTGGCTTGTTGCCCTCTGGTGGCTACCACCACCCCAAGTAGCAACACTTTAGGGTGGGGATTAATAGGCAAATACACCTAAATTTAGCGAAGTATTTGTAAATTATATATCCTGTTTATGTGAATACACAGTACTAATAATTCTGACTGACTTGCAGCAGCACAACGTACGTATGTTGCAAATCTCAGCATCCCAAATGCAGCAGAAAAATTAGCGCATAAGCTGCCAAGACAGTCTCTTTTCCTTTTTCAAAAACTGTTAAGACATGATTGATTTGACCAGTGCTGCTTCCCATCTAAATGTCTTATTAAAGCTTTTTTTTTTCGTTTTCCATTCTTTGTTTTTATTTAATAAAATAAATACTAAACCAAAACCAGACACTTCCATGAAAGGAGGCATGTTCCCTCTTTATTTTAATATCTTATGTCATTTTTTCTTCTACAAGGAGGAGAACTATTTCTGTATCAAAGGTATTCTTTCACAGGAAAAAGGACTTGCTTATTAGAAGTTTGTGGGTGCTTCCCTGCTAGAAGCAACTCTGAACTCTAACCATTCCATCTGTTGCTGGCATGCAGGGTAGGAATTGATTCCCAGATCTCTGAACTTTAAGATTTTAAATTTTTTTTAAACCGCATCCTACATCAAGATGAACCAAATAATGTGGTAATAAATACATTTGTACGAAACTAGGGAGGTGAGCCTGTTTTTTTGTGTTGGTTTTTTTTTTTCCACATCTCTGATGAGTGTGGATACCACAAGACTATTGATGAGGTTGAGGTTGTTACAGTCTCTGTCAATTTAAATTCTGTCCTGTGTCTGCAAAGCTTTTCCTACCAAAAGTTTTGTCAAAACTGATACTCTTTGTGTATGGCAGACACTGCTCATCTGACCAAGTGCAAAAGTCTGCAGTAGTTTGAAAACAGGCAAAAAGAAAGAAAACAGGGCAGTGACAGTACTTTGTCAGGAAGAGTAATGGATAAATTCTGTTACCAATAGCCACTTCTCTGTCTTTCATCCCTAATGCTCTGTTACAAGGTGTAGAATAACAAAAGGAAGCTATTGCTTTTGATGACATGAAGAAGTCCTATGTGTGAATGTGAATTTATGCAAAGTACTGCCATTTGAAAAGAACAGTGGCTGTCACCTTGTTATGATAGGTCTTCTGCTCCACACAACTGTAAGAGCAGCTGTCATCTTGTTCGATGTCATACAGCCTGCAGCAGTTCATGTCAGCTCAATTGTCCTTGTGCGAGGATTTTTTTTTTTTTCCTTTCATTTGTAAAATGAAATATCTGTTTCTCTGGATGATATATATGTTGCAATGAACTTGCAGATGTGCATTACTCTTATTGTTTAAATTAGTAAAGCTGAATTGATGACTACCTAGGTGTCTTCCTCAAGTATATTGTTGTTTCTCCAGGTATAGAAATGTTCAAAGAAGTCCGAGTTCCCATATTTCCTTCTGAAGAACCTTTCAAAAGACCAAGTGAGTTTAGATCTCTTGAACTTCAAACTTCCAGTATTTTTTTTGCTAATTTTTCTGTGTTTCCTTCCATATAGAAAAGCTACTTGTAGGAAATGTCATTCAACAATTTTTGAAGCTGTGCCAAGTGTCTGAGCACAATTCCTGTTTTTAAGATGTTAGACTTGTCTACCTTTAGATATCTAGCTGTAGTACCTACTTAGAAGGTCAGTGTACTCAGCTGGTTTTTATCATATGTGTAGATACCACCAAAATTATTCAGTTCATTCTGAAAGTGTCTATTGTGCCTGCACTCCTAATTCAAGTACATGCAGTCACATGGGATAAATCCAGATCTACATGCTATACGGGAACTGATGTATTATGACCATATTACAATTATGTACCTAAACCACCATGAGGCAACGTTGTAATTTGTGGACTGGTTTCTTCAGTTCGTGTGTGCTTTTTATTTCTCTAGAGCCAGTGGAAGCTTTCCGTATATCACTTATGGATTATTTCCGAGATGTGTGCAAATCTGTGGCCATGGAGCGTGAAGTACCTCTTGATCACCTGTTTATTGATGGGACACTTGTTCAAAGCCAAACTGAAACTAAGCCTGGGAAGAATAGTATAAAAGCCATGGAAAAGGAGTTTGTAACTTGCAGTCTGCAAGGGAAGGAAAAGGCAGCTCTTAAAAGAAGCCAAATATTTAAAATCCCAGGAGGTAAAGACTTAGAGACTAAAGTGATTGTGGTGCTGGGAAAAGCAGGAATGGGCAAAAGTATTCTTGTTCAGAAGATCTGCCAGGACTGGTCCAATGGAGAGTATTCTCAATTTGAATTTGTATTTTGGTTTGACTGCAAACAATTAAGCTTGACTGAGAAGCAATATAGCCTGAAGGATCTGCTTCTTGAATTTTTTGTAAAACCTCAAGAGGGAAGCAAAGAGGTCTTTGAGTATATATTGCAAAATCCTGCTAAAGTCCTTCTGATTTTTGATGGTTTTGAAGGGTTGCATGATCATGAGACTTTTCCTCGTTGCTCGGCCAGTCAGCCTGAGAACGACTTGTGCAGTATAAAGGAGCTGCTTTCAGGACTCATCCAAAAAAAGATGCTTAATGGTTGTACTTTATTATTTACAGCAAGACCAAAAGACAAGGTGTACCAGTATGTGTCCAAAGTGGATAAGACTATTGAAATAGTAGGATTTTCCCCTCAGCAGAGAGACTTGTACATAACCAAATACTTCGAAGGATTACCCTACTGTGATAATGCACTGAAATTAATCAAAGAGTGTGAGTACTTGTTCAGTCATTGTTACAGCCCTTTTATGTGTAGACTTGTTTGTTTTCTCTGTGAGACAGTACTTGAAATGGGAGACAAAAGCCTTCCTTCAACTCTTACTACAATCTTCCTGAAATTTGTTCAGCAAAAGATAATACCTATGCAAACAGATGTTACAGCCATGCAAAATCAAGAGAGTCTTGCTACACTAGCCCATATAGCCTGGTATCTTGGAGAAAAACACCAAAGTGCCATGAAAAGTGATCTTCTTCCTTCTAAGGAAGTTAAAGAGTTTGCTCTGAAATACGGATTTTTCCTGCCATTTGCATTCCCCAGACATTCAGATAGTGGCAAAGAGGAATTTGGGAGCACGTTCTCTGATTTTGTCATTCAGAATTTCTTGGGTGCGCTTCACCTTACATTAGCAGAAGAGATCAAGGATAAAAGTTTAACAAAGTACCTGTATTTTCCATTCAAGAAGAAAAAACGTTATAACTGGTTAGATTTAGTGCCTCGATTTTTGGCTGGATTGTTGTTCCTCCAGGATGACCCCTACTTCTACTCCCTTTCAAATAAGGATGGGAAACAATCAACCAAGAAGCAGAAAACACTCTTGAAATACATTAGAAAGCTGCAGATAGACGAGCTCTGTCCGGAGAGGTTACTCGAGATTTTGCATTGTATTTATGAAACACAAAGCGATTCTCTTTTGCAGCATGTGGCATTAAGGCTCAAGCCAGACCTGTCTTTTCTGGGCATAGCTCTTGCACCACCTGATGTCCATGTACTGCACTGTATTTTAAAAAGGTCAAGAAAAGAGTTTTCCTTGGATTTGAGAAACAGCAGCATTGACATGCAAGGGCTAAAAGACTTGGTTGGCCTAAAGAATGTGGCATCATTCAGGTTGGTCATTCTTTGTAGATAGTAGTGTCATTCGTGGATCTGTATGTAGATGACACTTCAGTGCAACAACAGCAGTCATATCTGTTGATTTCATGTGTTTTGTCACTTCACAGGGCCTCCCTCAGTGATACAGTCAGGCTCTGGAAATCTTTAGAACAGACAAAAGACTACGAACTGCTGAGAGCATCAACAGAGAAATTTGTTCTTGATCCTTTTAAGGCAAAGACAATGAAAGACATCAGTGACCTTTCAGACATCGTAGAGATGCAGGAGAAGATGGTTAATTGGTAGGCTCCTTTATGATCAAAAGTCCTTTTGTTATACTAGCAATTTAAGAAAATGGGGGTTCGCTGACACTGCTGGAGAATGGAGTCCTGCTTGTCCGAAGGAGAAGTAACTAAAGCAGTGCAAGCTGTTTTATTATCTCAGAGTGTTCTCCTACCCCGATGTGTGGTGGTTGTCATGGCAGGGAGGAGCAATGATAGCACCACGCAGATTGTTTATCAAAACTATCAAAATAGAAAAGCTAGCTGTCATTTTTTCATCAGATTTCTTTTTAATATCTGAGTATACTATCTTCAAATTGCTTTCAGTTACGTAACTTGGGCTAACGGATTTTCCCCCTCTGTAGCACTTGGGCCATAAATAATGGCTTGTTTTGCACTGGTCACAAATGACCTGAGTCAGTCCTTTAGCTCAGGAGGTAAAAGCTCGTGTTATGTGATCTATAAACCCTGTGTCTCATCCCTGCTCGTGATGTGGCTGGAGGATTACTTGCAATTCAAAGCATGCATAAATAAAGTATTTTGGTTGGGGTTTTTTAAATAAAAATGATTACTTCCGTTTTAACATGGGCAAGGTATTTTGATTAAAATACACACAAAATAAGGTTTGTATTTGACAGAAAATACTCGATTTAGAAGAATATATTTTTAAGTTTTATTGGAAAAAGAGCAAACGTTTGCACATTGAAAGGCAGTTATCAGATTGAAATCAATCAGATGAAGAAAGGTTGGAGCAGAAGTTATTCTGAAGTTTCCTGGTTCCTCAGTTAATGCAGCAGTGGTTTATCTCCTATAAAAGTTTACTAAGAAATTATTTTTAAATCAATATTTTGGTTGCTAAAATATTTACTATACTCTGGTTCTACTGTGATTTATTCAGTGTGCAAGATGCATCTGGTTGCAGCAGCTATGAAATTCCAGCCATCAAAAACCTCAGAAAACTAGAATTTGCGTAAGTGATGTATCTCTCTGTTGATTGATATATGATTACATTTAGGACTAGGAAGAGTCAGTGGTATTAGCTACAGTCATTAAACTGATGTATGGTTAGTTTATGGTAGAGCATAAAGTAAATTGCGTTTATTGCTATTTTGCTTTTCTTGACTAGATTTAATAAGTCGTGGACAAAACTTAAAAAATATAATTTCTGACTACTGCAGTGACACACATCAACAGAGTTTTATAAATTTTGCTTGATTTTATTACAGCTTAGCTCCCTATCACCAGATCTAGGTCTTGTGCCACAGGGTATATCTTGATTATGATCCAACTACCTGGGAAATATTTTTTCCCCAGAAATGCTCATCTTTTTATCTAAGTCTTCTGATGTAATTTTCTGCCCTATCAGAACTTAGGCTATGAGAAAATAAGGTCAGATAATGCCTCCAAAATAAAATATTTAGCACTGTTTTCCTGATCATAGAATCACAGAATCCCAGGTTGGAAGGGAGCTCAAGGATCATCTGGTCCAACCTTTCTTGGCAAAAACACGCTGTAGACAAATGGCCCAGCACCCTGTCCAGCTGACTCTTTAACAGTGCCCAACACTGGGGAATCCAACACTTCCCTGGGGAGATTATTCCAGTGGCTGATTGTTCTCGTTGTGAAAAATTTTCCTCTTGTGTCCAACTGGAATAGCCCCAGGAGTCACTTGTACCCATCACCCCTCGTCTTTTCCATGTGACTCCTGGTAAAAAGGGAGTCCCCATCTTCTTTGTAGCCACCCTTTAAATACAGGGACACGGTGACAAGGTCTCCCCTCAGCCTTCTCTTCTCACGGCTGAACAGACCAGTTCTCTCAGCCTTCCCTCACACGGCTTCCCAGCCCCTTGATCATCTTTGTGGCCCTCCTCTGGACCCTCTCCAGCCTGGCCACAGCATTTTTATATAGTGGGGACCAAAACTGAACATGGTGCTCCAGGTGTGGCCTGACAAGCGCTGAGCAGAGTGGGATAATCATTTCTTTATCTCTGCTGCTGATGCCCGTGTTGATGCAACCCAGCATCCCGTTGACTTTCTTTAAGCTGCAGCACCTTGTTCACTCATGTTGACCTTATTGTCCACCGGGACCCCCAGGTCCCTTTCCACAGAGCTGCTCCCCAGCCAGGTAGAACCCAGCCTGTGCTGCACTCCCGGATGATGTTTTCCCAGGTGCAAAACTTTTATGCTCGTCCTTGTTGAACTTGATTCTTGAATAAGATTCCTGTCAGCCCACTCTTCCAGCCCAGCCAGGTCTTCCTGCAGGGTGGCTCTCCCTTCCCCACCCAATTTGGTATCATCAGGAAAATTCATCAGGGTACACTTGAGCCCATCGCCCAGATCACTTATGAAGATACTGAACAGCGTTGGGCCCCGTGTCGATCCCCGGTGGACCCCACTTGTGGCAGGTTGCCAGTTTGCAAAGGAGCTCTTTACCCCCACCCACCCACAGACCCCTTGTCTAGAGCATAACACATCAGCTTCTCTAGGAGGAGGCTGAGGGAAGGAAGATCAACCTGAAAATACTGACTTTAAAAATGAGGTGTAGTAATGTTTCTTTATTCTCAAAAACTGCAAGCAGCCTCCGAGGATATTGTATTGCTTAAAATATCCTGCCATAGTGTGTGAATGCATTTGGTCAGAAATTGCACCAGTGCAGTGGAGAACTTTCATCAGGTCTTCATCTGTTTCCTGCTCTTCACATCTGACTCAGTCTGGAACTGCTATGCTACTTTCTCTTCTTGTTTCCTCTCCAACTTTCCCTTTATTTTACATTTTTGGTTAAAATTCTGATTCTTTTTATTAGGCTGAACTTGTTTTTGTACCAAGGAAACTCCAAATAAGAGGTTAGCATCTGAGGGAACAAATGCTTGTAGCTGGAATATTAAAGTTCAATTTATGCTTTAAGCTGCAGTAAAATATTGATCTTAAGTTATTCTAAATTGTTAATAGTTGGGAGGAAAAAATATTTTTTTTTCATCTCAGTTATCAAGATTATAATACTTAGAATGAAAAAGCTGAAAAAAATAGAAAAATTGAGAAATACAGGAATCTAAAAAAATGAGATGAATTTTGCAAAGAGTAAAAAAAGGGACAAATGCCTGTACAGCTGCTCTGTGCAAGCAGCTCTGCTCTGTCTTACCTTAGCCTTGTGGGCTCCTCATCTGGAGACTTCAAAGCAGAAATCCTTGCTGCAGATTGTTGGGAATCTGCTTCTGAGGAGTGTAAACTACCCTGCCTTTAGGGTTGCAGGGGGACAACTTAAAAATTCATAAATTTTGATGATTCTGCTGCATGACTATATTTATTTTCTTCCAGACTGGGTCCAGTGTGTGGCCTTCAGGGATTCCTGAAACTCGTGGAAATTCTTGCAGCATTTCCATCACTTCAGCATTTAGAGTGAGTAATGCAAAGATTAACTTTGCGAATGCTACTCCTCAGCAGCCCTTGATGATGGGGGAGCTCATGTACCCAAGAAACATTTTATTTTCCAACAAGACTGCTTGCTTTGATGAACAGACTGAACAACAAAAACATTCAGAGAAAATAACAGCAGACTAAAAGCTAGGGCTCTCCATCCTCCCTTACGACACTTGATAGTGGTTTGTTCAATACCCCTTCAGCCACTTTCCTCTGTGTTCCACAGCGGTTAAAAGCTTGTGGGAAGGGTTTACTACAGAGCCCCACTGGCTGCCCCTTCTTGCCACGACACTGATCAAGACTGCCTGTGGATTACTTATGCCTTCATTCAAGGTCCATAATGTGCCCAAACACCAGGCTCCCTTGTGACAAGGTTTTTGAGGGACTTACGGTCATGTCTGCCCCAGGAGACAACAGTCTCCCTCCTGAAACAGCAGCAGTGCTAAATTTGGGGTTTAACTTGAGTATTTGTGCCGGTGCTGTGCACCTCCTGATGTCAACAAACATCCTGAACTTCTGGTAGAACTTCTAAGAGATTGAGTTTTGTGGATTTGATTCATATAAAAGATATAAAAAAGCCATACTCAGCCAGTACCTGGTTTTGTTCTGCCCACGTATTTTGACAAAGTCTTTGTCCCTTCCTTTACTAGGAACAGTATTAGAAACAGGGTTATTAGAACTCCAGTTACTGTTTGTTCTCTTGTATCCATGACAAACCAGCTGTCTCTGAATTTTAATTTTCTTTAAGATAGAAACAATTGTAGGAACAATAGTCAATATTCTGCTGTCATCTCTGTGGGAAGATTACTAGGCTTTGAGAGGGCCGTTGGCATTACTGGCTCAGCCCACTGCCTGTTCATCTGTATGTATCTGGCCTTTTCATGGTATTTGGGGAAAACAATAAAGCTCCAAAATTGGAATGAGTCCGATGAATCCCAGTGTTGTCTGTCAGATTAGAAGGGGATCCAGTATCTAAAATTATGACTATCTAAAACTCTTTCCATCTGGATGCCTGAATGAGGAAAAACTTCATTTCTAGTACTCCCTGTCTGGAGAAGGAGCTGCTTAGGCAGGAATTTAGAGCATCTGCTGGATTTTGTCAGTTCTGTATTTCTGTGTGCACAGGAAATCTCATTTCAGCATAGCTGGAACACAGCTATTTCATAACTATTTTAATAATCTTGCATCAAAGGAAATGGGTCAAGCCATCCAACTAGTAAAAAAACCTCTCAGGCTATAAATTTGGGAAGCAGAAAACTGCTTATTAGACAAGCTGTGATTTGTGTGATGCTTCTTGCTGATGGAGGCTACTGCAGAGAAGGAGCTTCTCAAGGTAGATAGAGTGGTCTCAGGTGAATAAACCACAAAAACTTAGATTAAAAGGAAGCTAATTCTCTCTTTGTCGTCACCCAGCCTTGATGCTCTGAGTGAAAATGGCATAGGAGATGAAGGAGCAGAGAGTCTATCTGAAGTCTTTCCAACCCTGACATCACTGGAAACATTAAAGTAAGTGCAAGGTTAACAGTTCTGGGAAATTTTGAAAAGAAATAAATTAAACCTAGAGCTTTAAGGGACTGTGTGTTAACAATTATGGGCACAACTAACCTATGGGCATGGAAGACCTATGAGTCTGTGGACATACTTAATCTGTACAGTCATCAGAGAAACAGGCTAATCCTATGGCATCTCCTCATTTTCCTTCAGGGGCCATAATTTGTATTTTTCACTTCATTTGGTCTAAACAGACTGTCCAAATTATATAAAAAAGACATCAAAAATTCATTTTCCCCACATTGTAATAAATTAGAGTATATGTGTTCAACTAACAAAGCAATCTCACTTACTGTAGCTTATCACAGAATAAGATAACAGATGTGGGTGCGGAGAAACTAGCTACAGCTCTTCCTTTCTTGTCTTCATTAAAGACACTAAGGTAAGTAGTTGTATCCTGTTCAGTTGTTTTATACAACATACTGTGCTATCTCTGTCAGAAATTACTGAACATCAAACAAATATGTACAATGAGCCGCAGCCAAATTTTTGACTTCGTTCTTGCATAAAGCCTTTAGAGAGGAGGGAAATGTATGACCCGGTGTAGACATACGTAACAATATCTCAGAATATAATGAGGACTGTACTGATTTTTAATAATAATTTCCCATAATACCCACTTATGAATAATACCGTGTACAAACGTGCACCCAGAGGCATGATCTACCGCAAGCTTATGCAGAGCTCGCTAAGCACAGTGCTAAGTCCTCAGCCAGAACGAGGTGGTGTTTGCTGATATGGGACCAGTGGTCCATCCCACTTCATTGAAATGTCTGGCATAGGCCTGAGTGACATGTCTCAGTAGGGAATGCAAGAAACCATGGTGTGCAATTCTGGAATAACTTGCTCACATGGAAATCTTTTGAATGCTGTGCCCCAAGTCATCGAACTTCATATTTTCTTGCAGATTTTTAGTTTGATCTAATGTAGACAGAAATATTCTCATTATTCATTAATAATCTAGACTTATTTTTGCTGTAGCTGTGCTAGCTGAAGGAGGGATGTGGCCTTACTTGATGCAGAAAAGAGGAAACTGTTTTAAATATTAACTGCAAATAGATAAGGATAAATTGGAAGTTAAGATACACCAACCGTATCAGAAACTCCTTGATCTAATATATAGTCTGCTTACATTATCCATTATTTAGTTGTGACTATACTGGTTTGGTTTTCCACAGCTTATACAATAACAGCATTTGTGATTTTGGAGCAGAAAATCTTGCGAAAGTTCTTCCTGCGATGGCATCTTTAAGAGTGCTAGAGTGAGTATGCAAACTTTTGAGATGGCCCAGGAAAGCTTACTTCCTTGGATACTGAAAATTCAAATCTTCTGTGCTTGCAGTAGAGGAGAGAGAAATTGGGGAAGAAAATTTCAGGGAAATTTCACAGGGAAAATGTGCTTATGCAGAGTTCAGATAGTGGCTAAAAAGGATTGAGGAGCAGTTCACCATAAAAAAATGAAAAATCATCTTTAAGATGGGAGAAAAGGGTCATGGGGAGTTGGAGAAGGACCTCAGGTACATAGAATAAGGAATCCCTCATATGAACTAACTTAATAAACTTCATGTTTGACCTTTTGAGTATTTTATTACAGGTGTTTTGAATCACGGATTTATTTTGTTTTGTTTATTTTCTTCCCCCATCTGCAGATAAGCCTGTATAGTATTTTTGATTTTGCATGAAATGTTCGATTACACAGCTAGGTGATGTGATCTGGATTAACAATTTTTTTTTTTTCCTCAGTGTTCAGTATAACAAAATAACTGGTGTGGGAGCCCAGCAACTGACTGACAGCCTACGAAAATGTCCCCATATAAAGAACTTGGTGTAAGTCTCTTGATATGATGTTTGCTGTATCTTCATTCTGTAAATTGGGTTAGAATTCATGCTAAAACTGTCTTCTTTTATATATATATATATATATATATATCCTTTTATTTGTATATATCCTTTATAAGAAGCACAAAAAAGGACATCACCAAAATACAAAGGTAGTAAAAAAAGTAAAAAGTAAAAAAATGTCAAAAATGTTGACTCTGTTTTCAGCTGCATTAATTCCCAATCATCCCAGGTGAGCAAGTTTGTCCTGCCTTAAGCATAGTTTACACTGAGCCCCCCTCTGTTAATCTTTTACCCTCCCAGAGCACCTGACCTACTCTCTGATGCAGGACTTGTATCTGAGGGATAAACAACGAGCAGCCATCATTATTAGTTAAATAGACTGAAGCTGCCAGTACACATTCAGGGGAAAGGAGTTCAACAGAAAAATAAGAACAGTTACGGAGACAGGACTGTAGTGTGTCCTGCATCCAGAGTCAGCCCGGTTGTGGAGGAGTGAACTGCTTTCTTCTAAATGAAAAGGCATTTTCATTTGTTCCATAGCTTAAATACTTTTATAGGATGATATTCAAAAGGGAAAGGCAACTTTTTTTAAAAAACAAAACAAAACAAACCCACAAAAAAACCCAAAACACAAACGTACCAAACATACCCGAAAAACCATGTGAAGCAAATTACGCTTCTTAAAATCTCTTTCCTTTCTCAATTTGCCCTTACAGGATGTGGAATCCCACCATTCCCTATGGAGTTCTTGAACACCTTCAGCAGCTGGACTCTAGGATCAGTGTGTAGATTTAGATGTTCCCATGAAGGTAACATAAACCCTGGCTCCCTGAAACAACAGGATTTGTTTCTGTGGCAGCTCTTGATTCTGGTCTCACCGGCAGCAGGCACAGTAACAGCATCAATGTGTTCATGGCTAAGTAAAGAGATGTTGCCCTGGAGTGGCCCAGATAATATCTCATCGGGGCCCTTTCCCCCCACTCACCTTGCATCCCCCATCTCCCTGGCACCAGTGCTAGCAGTCTGCAAGAGCTGCATCAACAGGAATGGACTTGCAGGGCTCCGAGCTCAGCCCAGTGCAGTGCCTGGCAGCTGGCCTGCTTACCTTCTCTTTTTTGTTGCGGAAAACTAAATAGCTCTGTGTACTTCTCGTGTTTCATGCATGAGTTCTGTACCCCTTAGAGATTGCATTGTGTTCATATTTAGTAAGTCCTTTCACTTTTCCTTTGTTTAATACAAATCCTTAGCAGCTGCTTGTCTCGCTGTGAAGCTGTGCCTATACTGTACTCGGAGCAAACCATTGGTTCCTACACACCTTGTTCTCAGTCTGTTTTGTGTGGTTTAGCCACTGGCAGCCACTTTTACTTCATTGATTCTGCCTGCAGAGTTTCAAGGATCCTTGAAATAATTGCATTGTTAGCAATTTGCTAACAGTTTGCTGATGGTCACAGGGATCTGACTGCCCTCATGCTCCTGGACTGAAGGAGCTGCAGCAGACATGGGAAGTTAGGGTCTTGGGTAGGATTTCTGCTCCCAATTTTCTGCCATGTGCTTCCTCTTGCTTTAAAAAAAAAAAAAAAAAAAACAAAAACAGGATGCATCAGTGAAATGATCCCAGTGAAGAATGAGAAGCCAGAGTCAAGCCAGACACCAGATGCCCTCCAGTTTTCTTCGGATGGCAAAACCACATTGCGGTGATGGCCAGCTGCTCGAGCTGCGGTTTGAAATCACCCTGGTGATGGCTGCAGTTGCTGTGGCTCCCTAAACCATGAAGCACGAGCATGACTCTTGCTCTCAGTGCACTAATCACCTGATGTGACAGAGCTATAGATACGGCACTAATCAGGCTACAGGTTGTGGAAGACCCAGGTGCTGTTCCAGCTTCACAGACTGGCTTTATATAGCAGCACTGAAAAAATTGTAGTGATTCTTATTAGCCTACAGTACAACTAAGTCTTTGTAAGAAGACATTAGGGATACGAACACTGCCAGGAAACCTTAGAAAAGCAAAGCTGTCTCTAATCTCCTGTATCTGTCATCCAAGGGGAGCACATGTAAGAGTCTCTGAACATATAGGTCAGCTCCCAGATGACCTTGGTTTTCCTCTGGACAGTGGTAGAGAGCTCTGCTCTGTCAAAGTCGGTGATTCTTGGGCACTGGCCAGCTTTCACACCAAGCAAAAGATGTGTTTAATGCACCTCTGCCCTTTGCGTCTCCCTGCACTGCTGTTCTCTCATGTCTGAGGCACATGCCTTTGGCACTGGTTACCACAGCAGAGTAGTATCTGAGTACGTGAGGAAAAGTTCTTCATTAGCACTGAGGATAAGTAGCAGCAGGAGGTCTGGATTCTGTCTCTCAGACTTGAAATATCCAGCATCTACCAGACACTGTTGTGTTTTCAGAGCACATCAAATATATAGTTTTGGTGATGTTAATGGTGATTAAGCTGATGGGCATATATCTAATGTTCTGTTTTCATCATTTCATAGGTAACATAAAGAAGAGAGGAAGGTCTCCTCTGTATTCTCTTATTTTCCTGCTGCATTATGAATTGGAGGCTGATTTTCATGACAGTGGCAAAATGAAAAAAAAAAAGCCACATTTAAGCTTCTGAGTGATGCTTGAAGTGGGTGGATGATGGAGTTCAAATTTTTTAAGGGTCATTTAAAATGCTATTCAAAGACCCAGTTGTGTTTCTACTGAAGTGATAAAGAGTTAAGCAACATCAAGTTTCAAAGATGAAAAGAGCATTTGGATATTGTGATCACCATTATAGGTGACCAGAAATCACCAGGATATTGACAGTACAAAATTCCATCATCAATCCATCGAAGAGTAGACTGCAAGCTGCTGGACCTGCAACATTTGAAGTAGTGACAAATCAAATCTAATTGTTTCATGGTGTGAGTGGTAACTGCGATCAAATTCAGTTTGATTATTTTTGGACTTACAAAGCTCAGTGTTACAGATTTCACCTGTCTGTCTGGGCTGATCTGAAGCGTTAGGGTTGGGAACGTAAGTAAGAATTACCAGTCTTAGAAAACAGTGCGATACTGTAAAATTATCCGTGATAATCTAGAAGTGGCTCTTGATGCTAATCACCAAAGCTGTCTTAAGGGATAGAAAGATACTTTCTATCACTCTCTTGTTATAAAATCCTTCAAAAAGATTGGGAAAAAAAAAAAAAAAAGAAAGAAGAAAGGAACTAAAATGGAAAACTGGTAAGAATTTTTGTGACATTATCACAGAAATTCAAATGCATACAAATAGCTTCAGTTTATTGCACAAAAATCTTCAAAGTGACAATCTTCAAAGGTTTTTACTGTCTCAGATGAGAACTTTAAATTCATATACCTGGATTGGGATTTAGTTTTTCACTTGCAAGTGGCAGCATAAGTGTACAAGCATCGATTTTCTACTTCACAGTGAAATCACTGTGTGTGGTTTATGTGGCCTTCTTTTACAGAGTTATGAAAAACTAGGCAATGGCAGACTATAACATATTTCAAAGCATTATCATGGGTCTGTGCTGCTGGTCTCAGTGATATGTGGGCCAAATATTGGTCCTGCTGACTGCAATAGCAAAACAATTGTTGTCTTTTTTCTTTTATTTCAGCTCTGTGAACATGGAGAGAATTTATAATGCTACCGAGACAGTTGTCAGGACTAGCATTCTGTCTCCCTGTCCAGATACAGTCTGTAGACACAAAAAGGGATGGACAAAGTTAGGAATACTCGATATGCCACAAATTGGGAAGAGAGATCTCTACTTCATGGTTAGCTTAGGGTCAGCTCAACAACCTCTTTGAATTCTCTTCTACTAGGAAAAACTGACAATACTGACCCAAGGATCTATGCAGACTAGAATCTCTCAACTAACCTCTCAAATACTCCGTTACTTGGCTTTTTAAAAGTCCCCAATTTAAATATTTCAAAACCACAATCTTTATGTTCTTTCCAGCAAATTATACTTTGCTAAAACTTCAGTGCCTGCTGAATCTTGACAGCAGGAATGGAGAGTGGAAAAGTTAAAGAAAGAAGGAAGGATGGAAAGAAGGTCTGGTTTGTTGTTTCTGTTAATCAAAGGAAAGTGGGGAACTGAACATAGTATGTGAATGAAATGGTACAAGAGAGCAAGGTGGAAAAACTACAGAGAATATAACTAGAAAGTGGTATTTTTCTTAACTATCTGCATGGTTCTTCTCTCTAGCCAAACTCTAGCCACAGTAATGGAAAAAAAAAATCTCACTTACAATCCCCTCTTTCAGCTGTTCGAACAGGAGGTAGTTTGAGCCAAATCTCGTGTGATATTCCCATCAGCCTGCGGCACTCCAGCCATGCAGATCCATGGTGAACCCTTGTCTTGGTTTCCCTTATCTAAGCTTTGGATGACAAATGCCCCTTTAGGAACATATTCTGCAGCTACACTTCACTGTGACTAAACCTGAGAATGTCCTAAATATTACACAGGCAGTTGAATGTTATAGGACCCTGTCTGGACTGATAAAATCATGTTTGGTATATACTGCTGTTCTCTTTCTATGAGTTAGTGGGAGATGTATGTTTATAATGTACAGACTGTAAATTGTGATAGTGTCTTGGTTGTCTTTATGCATCTTTTTTAAAGTATTAATAAAAGTGAGTATTCCTTTTTACAGAAGCTTGTAGTACCTGTTGAAAATTATTTTGATTTTTCTCTCAGGAGCACTATGAAACCACTGTTGTCTTCTGAACCTAATGATGTGCTCAGGGCTTTGCACTGTAGGTTAACGGAAAGCAGTTGTGTGAGGGAGACAGGTTGGTCCTGCTGGCACTTACCAGTTCACCGGTCTGGAAATGGAGAAATAATTCTTTCTTAACAGGCAATGAGATCTTGAAATGCCAACTACAGACTGTAAATCCAGAATTAGAAAATATGAAAGTGCTGACTGAAGCCACCTGCTAGTAACAACAAAAAGGTCTTTTTCATCCTTTCAGACTTTCTGCAGTTTAAAAGTTCTAAAATTAATCAGGGTTCAAAGTCTGGCTATTCTGTGGCACAGGGCTCATCCAAAATGCTTTTGTCAAATGAGTGCCTTATGTATGGAGGACTGAATTCACTGGCTACCCTAAAAAAGCTGTTCTGATCAAATCTGTGCTCTAAACATCTTTCAGGATGAGAAAAATGCTACTCTCTATGCCCATGCTCTTTTTGTTGTCAAAGAAGCCTTGATAAAAGGCCAAAGTTTGTGTTATGATGGTAGTCAGATCCTGTAATCTGAGTACTCTGCCCATGGTTTAAATGTATGAAGCTGAGCTGTTCTGAGAAATCAGAAATCTTGATCTAAGATTCAAAATCTGCAAAGTGAATAACTTGGTGGAATTTGTATTGCTTGATCTGTGCATCGTGTGGCATAAACCCACTGCAGGGAAATGATTACGGACGAGTAGATGCTGCAGTAAGTACCTATAATGACAATCTGAACCATGTTCTTAAAATGGCTTACATGTGACCCTGAAAAATTAGTGTAAGCCGTCTCAGTGAACAGTATGAGTTTCTAATTATACAGGCAGCAGGAATGCTGCCTTCAGTAGCAAAATTCAGCCTTTCTTGTGTTGGGCATGTGAATGCAAACTTAGCAAGTTTTTCGAATTGTCTAGTCTTTATATAGGTGCCTGCATGGGGATTTAGTTCCCTATCTTCACATGTTAGAATATTATGCCCTAAGAGACTCCATCCCTGAATTGCAGGCCAGGGGGAATGTATGGAACAAAGCACTTGTGTTTTAAGGCCCCAAACTGTATCTGGTGGAACCTCTCTTGGAGAAAAGCTACTTAGTTCAGTGACAGCACTTCATGTCTTGCAGGAGCAACTGAAAATTGCATTTGGAGCACAGAATTTTGGGGACTGGGAGCTAATTTCTACTGCACCAGGAGTTAAAAAATGCCATTTAAGTGCAACCCACTGAGAGCACCACGAAAAGAGGTTTTGACATGCAAGTTTCTTTGTCATTGTTTCAAGGGGGATCTAAACCGTCACCCTCTTGTTCCCTCACACTGGCTGTCAGAAAACTCACAACACTGTCGTAACTCTTTTGCCCAAGCTGGGAGCAAGTGGTAGAGACAGACATTGCAGAGGACAGACATAACGCCTAGAGAGTGTTCAGGAGGAGTGTTTTCAGTTCTGCTTTATATAAAATGTTCTTGATACGTCACCTCAGCTTAACAACTGCACGGTTACAAAAAATTAGACTTTTCTAAAAAATATAATAAGACAAACCCAGTACAATACCTGCCCTGAATAACAGGTGGGCTCCCTGCCCCCTCCGTCACAGTGCACAGTTCCTGGTGTTTCAGTTCAGGTCTGATTTTTTTAAGCAATTGTTTCTGAGAAGAATTTCCTACTTGTTGGCCATCTCAACAATCTGGAACTGCTTGTAGGTACCTGTAGAAAAACTGGAATTTCCTGGAAAGCATATTTAAATTATTTTCCGTTTAAACTGAAAAAGAACAACTCCAACACAACTGCTTAACTTTTTCATGGAAAAGGTCAGTCTTTATTGTATTGCTTTCACATCTGTACATAGGAACATGAGCTTAAACAATCGGGAAAGTATCTTGTGTTAGATAATGAATCCACCTGACATATAAAATTCACTCTCTGATCTATTTCAAAACGCACAATTTAAATAAAATATCTTACTAGCACAGTTCTTGCCGTAATACTGCCCTGAACAGAACCTCCTTGCAGTCACTCCTGCATATTTTCCCCTGAGAGAGCACTGTCTTTGAGCTACTAGCTGGTAGAGTTTTCAATGTATGATTGTAAAACTTGCTTAAGCAGTATGTAGAGCGTGTCCATTCGGGCGACATTATATTTATTGAAAAGTTTATCAAATCTGAGTAACATCTTGATTTTCTGTTATAATAGAACATAGCTTATATTATTTGTTCATACAGTCCATCTCAGAACTACCTATGGAAGCCCAGTATGGTGCATGAAATCACTGCAGCTAGTGCACACTCGAGAGGCAATGACCATGGAGAAAAGTCACAACCGAGAAGGTCTGATGACAACTCTTCTTGTTGTCCCCTTGTCCTCCTCTTCATCTCTATATTTCAGAGTATAGTTTCTTTCCATGACTTGATCCATTACTGTGGTCATAGTCCATTTCAGGTATTTAATGAATCTGTTTAAAAGAAAAAACATAAATACAGAGTAATCCTCTATACTTAAAAGGAACAGAGAAGTCACTGTGTATGTTAGATATAGCACCATGCCATTGATGTCTCTTAAAAATAAAAACAAAACAAAAAAATCAAAATGTTTTGGGACTATGGATAATAATTTGAGACATAAAGGCCTGAACAACTTTTCAGAGAAAGCAACGTTACAGTTCCTGTTATTGTCAGAGCACATTAGTCCTTAGTGTAATTTTAACAGAGGCATGGAGGATATCAGTGTGAGGGGTATGAGAATAAGCTGTCAACCACAGTCTATCACATCAATTAGTAAGGGTTACTCTTAAGACTGAGTACACCCAGCTGTGAAATACAGCAGGATAGCCTATTTTAAGCTAAGTTTGATATCGTTAGTCCTGCTTATTAGAACTGGTTTTTGAACTGGCTATGTTTTCTTAAGCAGATACCATTCATTAGACTGTTGTTATTTTTTGTATAACTGTGTTAATTATGTATTGCCTACATTTGACATAGCCTCTGATTTTCATCACTTAGAGTCACTTTGTTCAAAGCATTTTGGATCCACTGGTAAGTAGTTATGGAATTAAATAACATGTTGGGGTAACTTCTTGGTCTTACCGAGAAGGCTAAATTGCCGTTATATTGCTTTATCCCAGTTTATCTAATTTGCCTTTATTGGGTCAAAATATCTGACAGCTGTTAAAAGGTGATTTTTTTACTATCATCAGAAGTAAACACAAGGCTGAGGAGCCTTCTTTAAGCAGAACCAGAGCCGTGGATTATGAAGGTACTGGGCACTAGTGCCTGTATCCATTTGGTCTTGTGTTCTTACAGATGGCTAATTAATATAGTGTAGAACAGGGCAGCTCTGAGGGGATGAATCTGTGTTGAAGAAGAGTTGAGGTACAGAAGACCAAGAGCAGGTCCCCTGGCTGCCTGCAGCTCAGGAGATCATCTGTGCTGTGTGGAGCAAGCATCTGGAAGGACAGACAGCTCTTCCCTCCTTCCCCTTTATAGGTGTCACAGCCCTCCAGCGCAGCGTGGAGAGGCAGGGGACCCTACAGTAAAGGTGCTAGTTCTGTTGTATAATGGGAAGGGACTTTGTGGTACAGAGCCATAACAGACCTGCCAACAGATCTGCTTGAAGCATGGAGCTCTACAAAATGGCACTTGCTGTGCTGCAGGGCAAAGCACAGCCTCTCCCCCCAGTTCTTCGCTTTCCGTGCCTGGAGCAGAGGCTCAGCAGATCGTATGTCAGGTTGTCTGGCCCTGAGGCAGAAGGGCTGCCACCGTTTCAGGTGCAGAAGGTGTAACAGAACCTATGAGGAGTCTGAATGAAGAATGAAATGCGATGGTCACGTGTTCTGCGTGAGCATGGACAGACGGAGGAATATGGCATCATTAGCAAAGGTGTTACAGGAAGCTGAAAGCAAACATGCAATACTGGGGGGAAGGTTTTTCTATGGGTTGAAAGCAAATTAAAAGGTTGGAAGCAAAGAATAAGGCTTGGTAGGAAAGAAGTCAGTAGCAGGGTATACCAGGGATCAATTTTTATCCAATGTCACCATTAGTGACCCAGAGAAGAGAGTGAACAGAGGAATCTTCAAGACTACAGAAAATAAGCTCTTTCAGGTATTCAGATGCTGTACTGATTGCAAAGAACTCCAGAAGGATTTCGTAACACTGAGTGGGCAAAAGGTGGTGGGTCGAAAAGACATTTGCTAAAGGGCTGGGCAGCAATGCACCCGCTAACATCCCTCATTCTACCACTGTGGATTCTGGAAAGTACAAAGAGACCAGAACTGTAGATTTTGGTCAGGGTCCTGTGCTCCCCCAGAGAGCATCCCCTGCCCCTGTCAGAGGCAGAACCTCTGCCTCTGGTTGGGTGATCATGGTCTGACTCATCCTGACATTTCATATGTTCTTGTGTGCCACTTACTGTAGGTGCTAGGTCAGAAACAAGAAGCATTTTTGTGTCCAGTGAGGTATTTCTGTCAAATGCCTATCAGCTACAGTGCCCTGCTAACAATAATCATATGCTCAAAACCCTGTCTCTTAAACTGAGAACAAGAAAAGGGGAAACAGCAGCTCTAACAGGTTATTTGTGTGACGTTTATCTGTTTGCTTTCCAAGTTGAACTAAAAACTTTGATCTACAGCAGACAGCTCAGGGAGACTGTTAGTGCTCGGCACTGTAGATCAAATTCTAGGTTGACTTATAAATAGCACAGCAAAATGTATTGGGCCTCCAAAGCAAAGTATGAAGCTGTCTAATGGAAGTGTCAAATACTGCTGTAGGGCTGCTAGTCCAAGACTGTAATTTGTAGTGGCAGATATTAAATGGGGTGTGAATGATACAATTGACCAGGATATTCAATCTTGCCTTTCTATTCAACTGATTAAAAGTCTGTCCTTCAAATTTCACGTGAACCGAATTATTAACAGAAAACTTTAAAAATTAAAAAACAAATGGAAAATGAAAAGGTGGCAAATATTTTTAAGATCTCAGAACTATAGTCTTCTAACAGCCTAAAAGACACCTTGTAAGCATTTGACAGTATGGCTATTATAGCGTAACTCTAGCATCAGAAGAAGAAACTCAGTCATGGTATTTCTGTTAATTCTGTCTGTGAAGTTATTGTTCTTCACAATTCAGGCTGGACCAAAGAAACACGGTGGCTCTGTTTCGTATCCTGACCTTGCCTGCCTTCTGTTTCCTGACTTTCTGCAAGAGTGTGTTTCAGATCTCATGGCCTATTTGGGCTCTACTGTCTGAGCAAGCCTTGGGTCGTTTTTTCTGGATAAAGAGAAAGCCTTCAAAGAGCATATAGACTTAAGTCTATTAACTGAACTAGAGCTTTACCCAGTAATAGATCATTCAGTGCAGGTCATCATTTCCCATTATACTGTTATTTTCCATATATGGCTGCTATTAGTCTTTATCCTTTTTATCACATATATTAGAAACATGTTTGTGTCCTCAGAGAGTGTCATTCAAACTATTCAGCTATCTTCTTCCCAAGTTTGTGGCCAAAGTACTAAAACTCAGCTGGGAAAAGAAAGACAGTTTGACAGTTTTCCTGAAGAAATGGAAAGATTGAGACACTTCTGTGTACTATTAAATTCTTCAGGATGGTTGCACTCCCTATAAACTCGAATCATTACAAAGGGACAAAGCCAAAGAGTTAGACTGGACAGACATACAAACTCAATGTCTCTAAATTATTCTTTTCTTCTAGTTTAGGATTGCTAGTTGCTGGATGAACTATAGTGTCACTTTGCCCCTTCTCTGGAGGAAACAAACATGAAGAATTAAATTGGATTCATTTCTTAATTCCTTTGGCAGTTTAAAACTGATAATTTGCTATTTCACCTACTGAAGCAAGTTGATTACAGTAAGCTTCATTTTGTGTAGGGAAGAACCATAAAATTTATTTTTTTAAAATTATTCTTTTCAATCACTTGTGGCTGGTGCTTTTAACATATGAAATACTCAGGCCTGAACTATTTCTATCCTAAATTGAACATCTCTTTATTTTCTATGCCTCATTTTAATTCACGTTATTAAAAGCAGCCTTTGGAAAACTTTTTTTAAAATCTGCCTTCTCTTTTTGCATTATATAAATGAATGCATTTGGTAGAAAATCACTTAGGACTGTACTGTCCATGGCTGTGGTTTATGAGTCTGTATGGACCATTCAACAGTTAACCACGATTTTGTCTTCCTTCTATCTAGGATGGAAATCCTGTTAAAAGTCAGAGTACAGAAGTATCTTTAAAGCAGAGCTATCAGGTGAGCTTGAGAGCTCAACTTCTATTAATTTTAATAATATCTAAGAATTCAAAACACAGTTCTAAAAATCACAGCTACTGCTCTTAATCCTGTTGTTACTATAACTCATATAAAATAGCTGTCTCATCTGTATCATGGAGTCAACAAGCCACTTTTTTTTTTTTAATACAGGGAGATTTCTACAAATAAGGGAAGAGCATAGTGAAAATGGCAGGGTAAAATAAGTAACAGATCACTGTGCTCACTATTTTCAAGATTCAAAGTCTGAAAAGGAAGAAGTCAGGAGGTGGATTCTGATGCATTTATCCTGAGTCTGCTAGTGATAACGTTTTTCTGATCTGTTCCTTTATGTGGCATCTCTGTTTTAGAGAGATGGAACGGAGGCATGAGTGAGTTAAGCTCACAGAAGACATCAGTGGCAGACAGAGGAAGGAGTCCAGCATGCTTATTTCCATCTCCACTGGGCCATGCTGTCTCTCACAGACACTGAGCCTGAATTTCTAATTGGCACTGTATTGATGAGCTAGTGAGCAAAGCTATTTCTTTGATTCAGGTTTGGATGCTGGCATTCAGCAGAAGTGCTGAGTCACAAGTTTTCGAGTGCTGGATTCTGCTCACTGAAGACATTCATCATAATTCACCCTGAAAAAATACAGGTAATGCTTGTACTGTAAGATTAACAAATCCAGTATTTCCTATTCAGTTTTTATTATTTATTACTTTTGCACATTTTCTTTCTGATTAGAGTACTTTGTGATGAGACACATCTGATTTTAAGAAACTACAAGGAGAACAGTCCTATCACCTTATTCCAGGGGACTTCAAATCTAATAAAGAACCTGGCACACTCAGACTAAAACAGTAGATAACATGAGCAAGCTCAATTCTGCTCAATTTACACAGATGGATTTCTCCGTTTGGATAGAATAGGAAGCTTTGAGCTGCTTAGCTGTCTACCTTCAATCTCTGCCACCAACTATGCTCAGAAACCTGGACATAATTTTGTTCCTATTGAGTTTATTCAAGTGAGAGTTTTGCTGCAAAAGAGAACAGTGCTTTTCTCATTCACACGCTCTTTTATTTTTAATCTAAATTAGCCTTTCCACATTTCGTAGAATCGCCTCTTGGGATTTCCCCCCTTTGTTTTCCTGTCATACATGCCACTCACCTCTTGGGTGCAAGGCATCGCTCTCTAAATGCAAGGAGCACACTGCAAGGTTTCAGCTAAGGCTAATCATAGCTTTTTAGTTGTTCTCACTAATCACTGGTGAGTCACATGAAGAACACTCCTATTTAATGCAAAGAGTATGCCTATGTATTTTTCATCTCTGCTGGTAAAACTGAGACCCATTCTTCCTGCATTGCCTTGTGAATGCTGAGCACTTCTAGGTCTAAGGGAACAGGGCAGGTGAGCAGCCTTCCTAGGCCTGTGGAGAGCACAGGTTAACGCTCGCCCAGAACTTGGGTCACTGCAGGCGAGGCCAGAAGGGATCTCAATCTTCCCATTCAGAGACTGACTTCTGCTCCCGAAGCAGAAAACACAGCTCCAAATTAGGGCCCTCCTCTGCCTGACTTGCTAGGGAACTGGCAAGGAGGAACGGCACAGAACAGTGAAGAAACCTGTAACCAGGATATTAACAAATTCCTTTTCATGGTGACATGCTGAGTCTTTGCCTGCTAGCTAAATAATTATGCAATTTGTGGCCTTGTTGCTGCATATATACATATAATTAAATATATAAATAGATGAAGCTCAGTAATAGTATATTTTTTTTCTCTCTACTAATTGATCTAACTTCAAGGATTTGTGATTTGACTCTCAGGGGAGACCACCACCTAACATGACAACTTCCAAATTAAAGGGTCAAGGCTGGAGCTGGTACCTGTGCAGAGCTCCATTAGCTCAAGGTGGATATAGACTAAGATTTACTTCTGAGCTTTGTGAAGACCTCTGCATTTTAATTTCTACATATGGAGGTGACATGGTTTTACAGTTAGAATATCAAAAAGTTTGCAGAGCTGCTTATCCTATTAATATAAAGGAAAATTTTAAGAAGCCCATTTATCTACACTGAACAGAACTGTGCCCTATCAAACTATGTGTTCGTGTAATAGGAAAAATCCACTGAGGAAAATTACGTCTGTTGTTCTCCTAGGTCTTCCTGAAAACTAGATGTGACTCATCGTGACAAATCCTAGTCAGCAAAAAAGCAATTAAAAAAATATTTTTAATCCCTGTGTTAGATGGTGTCGGAGTAATAAGACTTAGGATTTGGGAAAAGGTATTTTAGGGGAAAAAATGTCTAGGGCTTTTTGTACCAAAGACTTTGCTTAAATTTCCATTAGTTTTTATGAATTTCTTTCCTGGGATACAGAGCATGTGTGTTATTTGCCCAGCTGAAAAGGGAGAGGAGGAGACAGCCACAAACGTGGCTAATAGTGCTTTGTGGGATGCTTAGCTCTGCTCCTGACCTTCTGTTCTAGCGGAAGTGATTCTAATCCAGCTGCTGGGGATGGACCACCAAATGCTGGCATGGACACTTTCATCTGCAGTAACTATATGCAGTGGGATTTCTTCAGTAGCAAAAACGTTTCCCACCACTTGTTATGCTCCCATCTGCCTTTGACCAAGCCTTGTTCAACTGTGTTTGTGCCATCAGTGTTACTCCAACAGCAAAAATGTCTATTTTTTCCCTCTAAACTATTGACCAAAATCACCTGCTATTGCTTTATATGGAAACTGAACAGAAATATTTAGGAGATAATTTCAACCTGTATGAAAGACAGCACTAGAGGAAAGGCTTGGGTTTTTGTTTTTCTTTTGTTGGGTTTTTTTAAACTGGAAGACTGACTAAAATAGCTTGATGTTTAAATGGTATTTGTATAGTATGTTCACCAAGGTTATGTTTGTAACCTTACAACAGAATTTGCTATTTCCGTAATTTCAAAATAGAAAATAAAAAGGTATCCTGAACTGATTTTTCAAATTTACAGACAATATTTTGCTAAAAATTCTACTGGCAGATTTGCTAACACATTTTAATTTAAACTGTGAATGTTTTCATTAACATACATTTGGCACAGAAAGTCCTAGCTAGAAATAGTGATTTTCTTCCCAGTTGCATTTCAGTGTTTTAACATGCTAAATCCCTACAATATTTCCAGAGTTTTAGTATCACTCAAAACTACAATAATAAATCGATCAAGCAAACCCTCGTGCTGCGAATGACAGGAGGAGAACGGTGAGCTGGGTCGGTTTCTTATTTTCCAAGATAGCGGTTTAAGGGGCATCTGACCGAGATGTATTTCTGGCTCGGGTACGGTCTCCGAATTTTTCTAAGTATGAGCCTGGGTGTTCATTCAGAATCAGAGCTGCTTTCAAGACCGGATTAGCAAAGTTGCCCAGCTGTAAGCGTAACACCTAGCGCGGCCGCGGCGGGGGCTCAGAACGGTGACATTCGTCCTCCGGCAAAGCCCCGGTGCTCGCTGCGCAGCGGCGGTCACGGCGCGGCCCCCCCGGCCCCGGGCTCTGCCCGCAGAGCTCGCCCGCGCTAGAAGCCGGGGCGGTGCGTGTGTCCCCCCGCCGCCCGCCGCCGCGGTGCCCCGGGAGGGCCGTCCCCAGCCCTGCCGCCGTCCCCAGCCCTGCCGCCGTCGGGACGGGCGGGCGGAGCGGCGCCGGGAGCGCCCCGCGGGCCGCTGCCCGGGAGGAGCCCGAGGCGGTGACTTACTTCCCTCGCCAGCCCCATGCGTGTCCGCGGCCCTGCCCGGCGGCGGGTGCCGGCCCCCCGCCTCGCCGCTGCACCGGGGGCGGGGGCACTGTGGAGGGAAGATGCTGCGCAGAAGGAGCCGAGCCGCAGCGAGGGCATCCCGGGGCCGCGGCGGTCCCTGGGCCACGGCCATGCCGGGACACCCGGCCCCAGCCCCGGGCCGGGCGGCGTCACCCCGCAGCCGCTTCGGAGCGCCCCGGGGCGTCACTCCAAGTAGCCATCAAAGACATCGAGCTCGCTGTCCGTCTCGTAGAGCACGGAGCCGGGGTCGGAGAGCACCCCCAGATCCACCAGAGCCTGGTCCATATCCTCGGGCAGGAAGACGATGCCTACATTGAGAACGATGTACTCCATCAGGAAGGCATAGTACAGGATCAGCACGTTGACAAAGAACAAGCCCACGTAAAACATATAGGGCAGGACCAGCAGCGCATGGAAGGCCCAGGACTCCAGCGAATCCAGACGTGCCGAGACCGCGGCGGGCATGCAGCCGTGCGGGGCTGCGGCGGGCTCCGGCGGCGGCGGCGGCGGGCACCGACCTGCCCGGCCGGCGCGGGGGGGGCGGCGGAGCCGGGAGCGGGGCGCGCAGGACCGCGCTCCACGGCGCCGGTGGCAGGAAGGGGCAAACGCCCGGAGCGGGACCCCGGGAGGAGGCGAGCCCCGCGGGGGCGCGGAGGCGGCACAGCCGCAGAGCGGCCGGCTCCGTCCCTTCCTTCCCCGGAGGAAGCGGCGCCCCGGCGGGCGGCCAGCGCGGGCTTCAGCAGCGCTGCCGCAGCCCCGCGGTTCGCAGGAGGCTCCTCAGGGGCATTTCCAGCCCGGCTGCTGCAGTCCCGCCGCGGCTCCCCTCCTCCTCCCGCCCGCAAACTTCGCGGAAGGAGCCCGCAGGCGCGTTGGGGCGGTCGGCGCGGAGCACCTGCCGCCGTCACCGAGCCCGCCAGCCCCGGCCTGCGCGGCAGGACACCCCCCCCTGCCCGCCCCCTCGCCTCCCCTCCCCGCCCCGCCGCCGGCCCCCGCCGCACGCCGCGGCCCTTCACCCGCGGGCTGGCCTGGACCGAGCGGGCGGGGCGGCGGCGCCTCCGCCGCGCTCAGCGGCAGCCGGGTCCCGCTCCGCCCGCCCGAGGGCCGGCCGCGGCGGGCTGGCGGGGCCCGGCGGCGGCTTGCGGGGCCCGGCCCGCGCCCCCCAGGGCACTTCAGCACCCCGCAGCGGCCCGGGGCGGGGGGCGGCGCGGGCAGGTTTCATCCCATTCTTTGCCCCTGGAAGTTGCTCCCCTGTTGTTGAACAGGGACCCCCCGGGGCCCTTTGACTTCGGCGGAGGCCTTTCTTTGCCGACTAAGGTTTTAGTTCTATCAAAATACAATCAAAGGCACGATCTTAAACTTGAGGGGGGGAGGGGTTGGCACTGGCTGATAAACTCTTCAGCTTTTGCTTAGATTTATTTTATCCGGTTAAAGAAAAAAAAAAATCTAAACCCAGGTCAAGACAGTCATTAATGGTCCTGTTCTCTTTGTTCTGCTTTAATTTAGTTTTTAAGCCGATTCAAAACTAATTATGCAATCCTGATTGGAAAAGCCTTAGAAGAGGAATGTCAGCAGCTGAATTCCCATTGCTGCGTCTTGCAGGATCCCGTTCTCTGGTCAGCGCTGACCCCGCCAGAGCCGCTCAGTTTTGCGTTATGGGCGGTGAGCGGGGAATCTCGGATTACAGTGCATTTGGGAGGCGGATCCACACGTTAAAAGGCTGTGCTTGGCTTAAGCTGTTTAGTCTTTTTTATTCTTCTAACACTCCTCTCATGACAAGACCTAACTCATAACTGCCACAGAGGGAAGGAAGCAGTTAAATAAAAAACTGAGCCAATTCCTCCGGCTCGAGGAGGTGCGGGCGGCCCTCAGCCCTCGAGGCCCAGCGCTGCTCTCCCGCCCAGCCACGGCCTGACCGAGGGCTGAGCGCCCGCCCGGCAGCGCCACTCGGCTCGGCCTGAGACCGGCTCGTTAGCGGGCGGCCTGGGGCACGGCCCCCGCCGCTCTGCGAGAGCCTCACCGGGACGGAGCCGCCGCCGCGCTGCCCCGGGGCCTGACGCGCGAAGGCGGGAGCCTGGCGGGGCCCCGCCCCGCCCGCGTGACGGACAGCGGCCCCGCCCCGCCCCGCTGCCTGCCGGGACTCGCAGTCCGCGCGGCGCCGGCGGGGCGGGGGACGGCGCTTCCCAGCGTGCCCCGCCCGCGCATGCGCCTTGGCGCTCGTGTGCGCCGGTGCCGCCGCCGCTGGGGCTCCGTCCTGGTCCCCGCCCGCCCGGGCGCCCCTCGGCCGCCCTTCCCCTCGGGGCTATGAAGCCCTAGAGCCCCGCGGGCCGCAGCCGCCGTCCTTCGCCAGCATGTTCGGCCGCTCCCGCAGCTGGGTGGGCGGCGGGCACGGGAAGGCCGCCCGCAGCATCCACTCCTTGGACCACCTCAAGTAAGCGCGGGGCCGGCCGCGGCGCGGGGGCAGCTGTGAGGGGAAGGAGGGAGAGCCGGCGGCTGGGGGCTGCCGCGCGGAGCCGCGCTGCGGTCGGGTCGTCAGGGGACTCGGGGGTACGAGCCGGCGCGGGGGGCGGCGGGCGGGCCGGCTCCGTCTGTGGAGCTGCTCGGGGCAGGGTTTTCCCGCGGAGGGGGCTGCCGAGCGGGGCCGGGGCGGCTCGGAGGCGTCCCGGAGGAGGAGGGAGGCGGCTCGGCAGGTGCCGCTCCCCAGTCGCTCGCTCCCTCCTGGCCTGTGCGTTTTGGCGCAGCTCTCCCGAGCCGAAAGTTCCCGGAGCCCTTCGCCAGCGGCGAAGGAGGCTCTCTGGGCCGTGGGGGTTGGTGTCTTTCTCACGGGATTCTGCTCTTCGTCCCAAAACGCCTTCAGGGCAGACGCAGTTCCGCGGTGTCATGTCACACTCATGGCTGCGGTACGTGTTTGTCTGGGTTTTTTAATAATGCCACAGCCTCATTCAATGGAGTGGAGTGTAAGAGGTGATAAATACAAGAAATATATTCCCCTTGAGGGAGAACTTTGTTTCCTGGTAGTGGCTAAAATGGGGAAGTGAGGAGTCTGGTCCCAGCCTATAAACAATATAGACCTTTTGAGGTGTGTGTGTGTGGGGATCAGTCAGCAGTGACTCATGGCAGTCAGGATGGTGGCTCTGCAGGTCATGGGGATGTACCCTATTTAGAGGGCTCAGCAGCAGGCGTGAATGTAAAGCCGCTCAGCTTGAGAATGTTTGTCTCCAGAATCTGATATCCTTGTGTTACTGCTGACTGCAGAAGGTGGAATAGGTTTTTTTGAGCTCTGCCACTGGAGAGTTGGAATGATGGCAAGGGATAAAGCAATTTAAAATTCTCTGTTCCATTTTAGGGGTTCTGCTGTTGCGAGAAAAATGAGACCTGCTGTTATAACTTCTTTTTCTACTGAACAAGAAAAGGAGGTCATTAAGAGGGGAAGCATTTTCTAAATGAAATCACTGAATAAATAGCTTATTGAGAAATAAGTGGCTGGTAGTTTTTAACAGTCAAATTACAAGGAGGACACAAATGGTGTCTGACAGTAATGAGCAAGATGCACTTATACAAGATTTGGTTCCTACAATTACTTTATCAAGATGATTTATGGATTCTGGTCCTTGTCTCTAAACTGGAAAAATGTTCAAACCCAGCAAGACTAATTGAAATGCATTACTTTTTACCCAAGACAGGGAAATCCAGTCCATAAATACAAAACGGGTGAGGCAGTAGCACTGCAGAATAATTTTGAAAGCATGGTAGGTCAGACAAGTAAATCAACATGATCTGGCATCGCAGGAAAAAGGGGAGAAGTCATCCTCAGATACAAACATGGGACTCTTCTATTTAACATACAAGGGGTTGTCGCTGGGTACAACTGAGCACTAGTGGAGCTTTAGATCTGTCTGCTTTTGATATTGCACTGGAAAATAGAGCAAGAATGCTGATGCATGATGAAATTTGAGGAAATGCAGTTTAAGTTTAGAAAAAGTAGGCTGGTGAGAGAGAGAGACTTAAGGATGTTAGAATGTTTCAGGCAAGAAAAATGTTCTCTTGGGGCCACAGAGGGTAGAAAAAGTGATTAACCCTGTTTGATTTGCAGCAAAAGGAGATTTAGTTCTAAGTGTTGCAGTTTGTGCTTTACTACTTATCTGAGAATTGAATTATATAGTTCTCTACCAATAATACTAGCTTTGGTTTGTTTGCTTTTTTGCATGTGATTTCTTTAATTATGAAATCTAAAATGGTAGTATGTAAAGAACAGCCAAGACCTTTGTTCTGTTTAGGCTGTGTACATTTTAAGTGTTTGTTTAGCTAGGCTGTATGAATTTCAGTTTCTAGCTAGATGTCAACAGCAAAGGTAGCTGTCTAGTGGTAGAGTGAGATTTAGGGGTTTTCTAAGGTAGCAGTTGAAGTGGGAAAAGGGTGAAGAACCTTTGTTTTCAGGGTCCTGCAAGAAAGTCAGTCTTGGTAAGGTCACCATTGTGTGAGCTGCCTGCATTCTCATCTTTTCAACTCATTGAAACCCAATGTTGTGCTCCATGTGAGTGGAGTAGAATGCACCATCCTTGCTATTACAGGTTAGCTTAGCTCATAAAAGATATATTATGCTATGCTGCAAGAGTGAAATTAGCCTGGGCTATCCTTATGGGAATATTTTTATTTTTTAACATGCATAATATAGAATTTAGTCTAAGTTTTAAACAATACACCTGTTTAGTAATACTGAGAGAGTTACTGCTTTTTGTAGTAAATGTTGGATCTAGAACTTCCTTTCTCATCAGCTTTAATGCAGTTTGTTTGAGGCTTGGTCTTGAAATTTTATTATTCAACCTTTTGCAAACATTAAAACATTTTGCAAACATTTTGTAAACAATAAAATGTATTGGCTAAAGGAAGATTGTGAGGCTGGTTGTTTTAAGTGTTTTGATAGTGTCTCTTGGTCTTGGAAAAGAGTTAAAATTTAATCCAACTTTCTCGTGTCTTGTTGAATTTAGATCTGGAGAGACTGTGAAATGGCCTCTGTGCGCTGCCTGCATGGACTCTGCACTGCCTGAGTGCATCTGACTATCATTTTTTGGAGAACTTGATATTTTTGTTAGGCTTGGTTAGTAATTGAGGAAATGTCAATAACTTAATAAATGGAGAAAGTCTAAATATTCTGGCAACAGGAATAATGTTAGTGATTGCTTGTGAAAATGGTCTGAAATGACTTATCTTTACAGGAGATTGTCTGAAACAAGGCCAGAATCCATTTCTTAAAGGTGGCATCCAGCAGTTTAAAATGAGACCTTTTTTCCTCCCTTTATATAGCCCTCTGCTCTGTTTATTATATGCTTCTAGTTCTAAAAGCAAATACGTTACGTCCGATTTAGGCAACAGTTTTTCTTGCTACACAAACCTGCAGTTAGTGCTTTCTCACAAGCTGCATGTTCCTCTCTTTCTCGTGGCCTGCTTTTGCTCGTACACCAGGTGTTCCCATGTCAGTCAGGGTTTCTTGCCTTTCTCTCCAGCCACTGACTGTGATAGTCACTGTACTCTGCTTCTGCAGCTCCTCACCTTAGGAGCTGTGACCTAGGGTTAAAGTACCAAAAAGTCTTTCATGTTGCCCAGTTGAGGGTAGTCTAACCTTAGCAGAACTCCTTGAGAGTGTAACTGTATCTTATTTCCCCATCTGTCCACGAACTTTGACTTTGCATTGGAATGGAGGAAGAGGATTTATGTAATTTTTCCCAGTATTTAAGTGATGATATTGTAACCATTTCTGAAGAGTTCATCTGGTAATATCTCTGGTGTTCTTGCTGAAGTGAAAGGCTTTGGAACTTAAGCTTAGTATCTTTGTTTCTAGATGCAAAATTTTTTCCTACGTTTCTCAGAGATATTTTACATTGCCCTCTTGTTCAACTATGTTTCCCACTGTTGCTTCCACACTTGGCATTTTAATTGCATATGATTGCATAAAAGGTTTTATACCATTAGAGTTGGGTGCTGAACATTTCTCATGACTTGGTCAGATGAAATGTCCATAAACATGTATGGTTGAAGACTTGTTTCACAGCTGATTCATTTCCTGAAGTACTGTCCATCCTATACATCAAGTTTCCTCTGTGAGAACAAGGTGTAATTACATAGTTACAGGCAGCATGGAGAAGCAAGCATGTTATGATTAAGTCTGGGGTTTTTAAATTTGAGTGCTTGACTTTCTAAACTCTGACGTATTTTAGGTTTTTTTTTTTAAGTAATAAGTAGTAAGGTCAATACACACTTTCTATATTCCTGAGTTATGTTATCCTGTTGAGTATGGTTTCTTACCAGAAAAATGTTCAGAATTTCGTCTTGTTAAGTTGCTGGCAAAATCTCCCGCTGATTTTGATGTTACTGGGTGCTTTGACACTTCCTGTGTCATGGTGGGTTTTTGTTAGGTGTGTGTTTGAACCCAATCATCAGCTAGAGAGAGAGATAGGACAAAAACGTCCTCTTTGGAGCACAAACTCGACCCCTTTGTAGTCAGCATTTAAATATAGGCTTGAAAGATTTATGTAAATATAAAAATAGTGGGTTTGTGTGGTACTTTATGTTCTCATGTTACGGTATGTTGCGTGTCTGGTAGGAGAAACAAGTATGTATGTGCTTTCTCATTCATTTTCAAGTGGATAAAGGAATAGCTTCTAAGTGAAGCCCAGGTTTTCTAAGTGCATCAGTGTGTTAGCAAATCGAGGAGCTTTGCAGTAGTGTTGATGTTAAGTAAATTAATTTGAAGTTAATGTAGTCCTGACTACTAAATGTTTCTTGCTTTTTGCATCTGTAATGCTCTATGTCCCATAGACTCCTGAGGAGAGATAACAGCATGTAATTCTTCCCACTGCTTCCCATTCCCAGAGTTCTGCTGTTGGAGTAAACTTTATTCCCACGTTTGCATAATGTAACATTAATGAGAAATATATCTTCACTGATACAATAATTTATATATAGACTTTGAATAAACAGGCTAAAATATGTGAGGTAGTGTAGTATTAATTACTCTCTTTAAACTAGCTCTCTCGGGGAAGATACTTACCATACAGATTGCTGTGGAACGAACTGCTCTGATTTAATTGCCTTCTGTCTTCAGCTGTTCACTGTTCCATTAACTGATGCATGCTCAGAGCAGTGACTTAGTTTTTTGCTCTGTCTTTTCACTGTCCTGATAATACATATAGTGCTATAATGGGAAGTTTTTGCAGGTACTCCTTTAGAAAGCCTCGGGAGTTCTCATAGGTGGTCAGACCTAAACTCGTGCATCTTCACTGTGAGCCATGGTGCTGTCAGCCTCCATAGAAGGAATCTTGAACCATAATCCTCGGATTAGTTGAAGAGGATTTGCGGGTGCTTTTACCCTTACTAGTTAGCAACTTCCATTATGGTACGGCAGGTGACCAGGCAGTTACGGCTGTAGGAGATAGCTATGAATCACCTTTTCCTAGAATGGTTTCAGTCTGAGCGGTTTCTGCTCTGGATTTGGAAAATGGGTATTGATTGGTGAGGGGAAAGAATGAGGTGAAGAGGGAGAGAAAATTTTTTTACTGCAGAGAAAGAGTATGAAAAGCCAGTCTTTTCCCCTCTCCTGCTATCTCTTCCTTTTTTCTTCCCTTTTCCTCTGCTCTCTGGTAGGTTACCCTTAATGTGATGTAGATTTTATCATATTGCTGATTTTGGCAGGGGGAGGGAAGGGAGCATGCGGTATATCAAGTTTGTTAAAACTGTGAACATCTGAGAGTTTGTTTACTTCTCAGTGTCCTTGTGCAGTACTCAACATGGTATGATGATTAAGCAATATCAAGATTAGCAAGCATATAGTATTTTACTATAACAACATAATAAACTTCTCTGAAATAGCTTCTGCTTCCTGCGTGGCTTATGAGGATGGACTATGTCTTGCAACAAGTCTTGTGAAGCTCTGGTCAATTGAGTGGCAGCTCGGTGGTCGAAGAAGATTCCCCAAACCAAATTTTGCAAATTTGAAATAAACTGCAAATATGATCAAACTTTTTAAAACTGAATGCAAGCATGAAAAAGGTTCTGAAACTAGGTAATATCTTTTTTAGTCTGATAGCTAGCTGGAACAGCCTGATACGTGTGTTCAGTTAAATGGCATTTTAGTCTCCAGGTGCATGTTTGCCCTGTGCAATGATTCAGTTTCTTAGTGTAGATAAAACTGATGGGAATACAGGGTTTTTTTGAAATATGATTTTTGAGTCTATTTTTGACCTAAACTTTTGAAACTTACTTTAAACCAGATATAAAAAAATTTTATGTTAGAAATGCACAGCGTTTCCTGGAATCCTACAGTAGCTTGGCAAAATTGCCAAATATTTTTATCTTTTACATGATAGCTGTTTGAGGTCTTTGGGTCTGTTGCTGAAAAATTGGCTTCTTGAACTTTTAAACTCCTTCATCATACTAATAAGATTCCTAAAATTTCAACCAGAATCACAGAAGAAACTTTCAAGGAATCTGAAACAATAATGATAGGCTGCCCCAGAGTCAGGACACACAGGCTGTTTTCCCAAAAATAGATCCTGGGAGTTTTGGTTAACTGCTTTTTTCATGGGAAGGTTGACAGTATGGAAAATCTGTCTTCCTTCCCAAGCATTTGTGAGTATATTGCCCAGATAATCCTGAATGCTCAGGCGTTGCTTCCAGTTTCCAGTAGACTGCAGTATAACTATATGTGATGTCTTTAGTAATCTAAACTCTTACAGTTTTAAAATGTCAGGAAATTTCTGTGATTATATTTTTTTAATTTAATTATGTCCATTGTTATGTACCTTTCTTACATCCATCCTTTTTCTTTATTACTATATAAAAGCAAAAAAAACCAAAACCAAAACAAACAAACAAAAAAACCCAACCAAAAAACAGAGAAAAAGCAATGGTGATCCTTGTGCTTTTATTAGAATTTGCCTCCCTGCTCCCCCTTTTAATTTTTAGGTCAAAGGAAGGTAATCTTTGATATAACATATTATTTTGGAAAAAAAAAAAAAGTGCTTACTTGACTGAGCAAAATTCTGAGACTTACAATATAAGCCTTTCACATGTTATTTAGCTTCTGTCACCTGTGTAACCTAGACATAAGTTTTTTTGAAGTTCACTCGACGGCCTTAAACTCTTGCCCTTTGAGATGGTAAAGATGGAATTTGCCACCTTTCCCATCAGTAGTTCTATGCTTGAAGGGCCAGAGAACTGATGATTGTTTTGCCGAGATGAATGAATGGTCTTTGACAGTCCTGATTATTAACCATCAAATTGATGTGAGCTTGTAAAGTGTCTCAGCAGACAAGAGAAGGCATCTAACTTTTCTAGTTAAATCTTCCTGTACTTCTTTCCAGAATTACTTTCCCATATTAGCTACTGCATGCTTACCTGTTTCTTCTATTTTTCCTTTTTTCTTGCTGATCAGTCCTTGGACTTTAACATACTTCCAGAGAAATTCACTATGTTGCCATAGGAAGAACCATGGGACAAGTGTTACATAATTTGTAGTCTTAATGCTAACGCACCTGGCTAGTTACGGATTTGTTTCATTTGTCTCACACTCTGTTTAGCGATTACTTTTCTCTCTGCATCAATATTAAAAGGAAATGTTAGGATTTTAAAATAGTACAGTGCTTAGACATAGTGTGTGTGTATATGTATGTGTCTACACTAAGTTACAGTGACTAAAGGCAAACATGGTGCATGTGGAAGTGGCAGGATAGCAATATTACTTGTAATTGTTTTTTCTTTTAGGTACATGTATCATGTTTTGACTAAAAATACAACAGTAACAGATCACAACCGCAACCTGCTGGTAGAGACTATTCGTTCTATAACAGAGATCCTGATATGGGGGGATCAGAATGACAGCTCAGTATTTGAGTAAGTACTTCTACGCAATTTTGATTCTGGTTTTGAAGAATGATTAGAGTTGCACAGAGATCTAGCTCAAAAGTTAACACTACCAAGACTGTGTTTCATGAATGTAGGTAGAAAGCTGTGTTCTGTAGTAGATGGGTAAGCAGGATTGTATTCTTGTCATACAAAGAAACAGAATTTGCTTCTGTTCATAAAAACGTGTTCCAAGTCCAGAGCTGCTTTCATGTAGTGCTTTTGTTTGACTCTTGAATCTTTAATATAAATACAAAATCTAACCTATTTTAGGGCCCAGATTTACTCAATACATCTATCATATGACTTTAATTTGTTCATTTCAATGTATATAAGATATTAATAGATGTCTTCATTTTAGCTATGATATTTAGAGGTTTTGTTCAGATGTTATTTTAATAATAACATAGTATAAAATAGCATGGTAGAAAAACAAACTTCAAAACAAATAATCAGTTGCAAATCTGACTATTAATGCCTATTTCTTGACTTGCTTGCTGTAAGACACTTCCTCTTTTATAAAGGCAATTTGTGCTTGAGATAAGTAAAGCTAAAGTGTTTGGTGTTTTTAATTATTTAGGGAGTGGTTAGTTTTATTTTACAAGATTATTTCAACGTGATTTGGCTATGATGTGAACTAAGAAAATTAATTTATTTTGATTATTTATATCTATACTGTAACTCCATCATGTTCTTCACTGTCTTTTCTGCTTGGGACAATTTTAAGAATGATTATTTTTTTCTGCAGTTACTGTAAAAAAAATTTCATGGATATGTATTTGTGATGGTCTGGTAGGAAAGGGTTCACACTATTCCCTTAAAATAGTATGCATTTCTGGTTTAAATATGGTGCAGGTATTCACTTCTGTTTGAATCATACAATAAACCATTAAATCCTTACTTCTGGTGTGGAAAAAAAAATAAAGTGGATCAAAAATAAGGTCTGCAGTGTTGAAGACAAAGTGTATCAGCTTAAAAGGGGCAAGTGAACTAAACACAACCTTCCTTTAGAGGCTCTCCCCTTCAAAATTACGATTGCAAAGTAGGGAAGCTGCCTGATAAATATAATATACTAAAAATAGAATTAAAAGGCCCTGATTTCTTGACATCCCTTTTCTGCATACTTTGAATGTTTGTACCCTTGTTAGTATTTAAGGGTTTTAGAAGATATTCTGTTATAGAAATAAAGCTTTGCAAAATAAGTGCAATAAAACAAAACATGCTGTTCATCAAACTTGCCTAGAATCATCCCTCATCCTAATAAAATCATGTTCCTGTTAAATAGTGACTTAATGACACCTCTATTTTATTTCAGCTTTTTCTTGGAGAAGAATATGTTTGTTTTCTTCTTGAACATCTTGCGCCAGAAATCTGGTCGTTACGTGTGTGTACAGCTTCTGCAGACTCTGAACATCCTTTTTGAGAACATAAGTCATGAAACTTCACTGTGTAAGGGCATGCTTTTAAACTGTTTAGGATTAAGTGATCAGGATTTGATTGAATTCCCCTTCATTTAATGAAATTCTGTCTTAGTACCCCTTCACAGAAGTACCATATAAATTCCTAACAATCTTTTTAATGGAACACTACTGAAGATACAGTGTAATTTGACTCCAAAACACCTTTTAATGTAAATTTTCAGTAGTACAAAAGTTGCTTGGTAATTCTGAAACACTTATTTAGCATATTTCAAGACATTCTTTAGGTCAGCAAATTAGTTGTGGTCTGAAATGTTTGCCTTGCAGATTATGTGGTACTCATAATTTGTACTGGAACTGTTCTGACATCATTTGGGCTGGCATTCAGCCACTTGCATTTACTTCAGTGTTTTTAGAAACGTAAAGAGGACAGAGAATTAATAGTTAGTTTAAAGTACTCCGCAACTATCATGAAGAGGGAAGGAAAAGAGTTGTTTTAAGTGTTGTTAGCTGCAAAGCCTACATAAATTAAGGAAGGTGAAGTATATTCTCAGTTGTCTTTTTCTTGGGAGCAAAGACCTTTGTAGGAAACAATTTCCTTATGTTACCACTTGTAGCTATCACCTGAGTTGTTTGCTTTAAAAATTGGAATCTTCAAGCATCAGGTAATTTGTTGCTAGCTGGTACTTTAAATATAGCTATTTGGCTTAATGGTTTTTTGCTTTCTGTTAACCCTGTGTCATGTCTCATTTTTCAGACTACCTGCTTTCTAATAACTATGTAAATTCTATCATTGTCCACAAATTTGACTTTTCTGATGAGGAGATCATGGCATATTACATATCATTTTTGAAAACTCTTTCCCTGAAGCTCAACAATCATACTGTACATTTCTTTTATAATGAGGTAAGTGAAGAAAGAGTTGCAGTATAACTATAAAGGACTTCAATTAGAAATTGATAGCAATTTGGCACATATTCTAGTTAATCTCTTGTCTCAGTATGTCCTGGATTTAGTTTTATAATGGTAATATCAGTGATTGAGAATTCGTTTGTGGGGATCTCTGCAAAGCATGATAAAGAAGGTCTTTGTCCTCGTACAGCTATAATAAAACCAAAATCTGAAAGTTAGTGTTAATATTGGACTGTTTCAGTAGTCCTGAAGTCTGCTTCCCTGAGAATTCAACTTGCTTATGCCGTGTTTTCTCGTGCTTTTGCAAACAGGATCTTTTCTGTTGCACTACTTGTTTCTAAGAGGCTTAGTCAAAGTCTAAAAACCGTGAGTAATCAAAGGCCAAAGGTGAATTGGATTTTTCCTCGCTCCATTCCACTTTTTGCCAGAAGAGGGCGTTAAAGCACTGAGTATGTCCAGAGTAAACATGGGAAGCTCTGACGCTTAAAACATTTTTATTTTAATGTAGAGCTACAAATGCGGCTGACTGTGCATTGTAAAATCATTTCGATTATTTAAGTAGAAGGTAAAAAATCAGAATAATAAATGGTAAACATTTTCCATGCAGAATCCCAACAAATATTCTGTACGTATTTTGATTAATTCATAACTACTTTCCTCTTGTTACAGCACACTAATGACTTCGCTTTGTACACTGAAGCTATTAAATTTTTTAATCACCCAGAAAGCATGGTCAGGATTGCTGTTAGGACTATAACTTTAAATGTCTACAAAGGTATGCTTTTTACATATTAAAAAAGGCATGTATACAAAATGCTTGTTTTATTGTAGTTTAATCTTCAGTTATTTACATTTAAGGGCTTTCTGTCTGTTTTATGAGATTGAAAAGTTTAGCATGTTGACATGCTTCAGATACCCGTTTTGATTTTTATGAAACAGAACCCCAATTGTGCAGTATGTACTTGTAAATAGTATTGTTTCCTCACAGATGAAACATGGTTTAAAAAAAGCCCAAACCAGTATCAAGCATACATAAGGAACTTTACTTTCCCTTCCAACAGAGATCAGAATGTGACTATGTAAAAAACAACGAACCAAAAAAAAACCCCAATCCTAAAACCAAAGTGCTTTAAGAATATCAGATATCTTTTACTTGTGAACTTGAGCTTTATAATGTATGAAGCAATAATCTTGTGGGCTATATCACTTCCTTTTGGATTTGAAGTGCCTTAGAATATGATTGTAGAGCTTCTATGTGCTGCAGTCACTCTAGTCTAATGAAGAGCTAGATCATCTCCAGAGGTGCCCAGTGAAGGCCAGGAGGCTGCAGTTGCAAATTCCTGTACTGGACATTCCAGTAGGATATAATGGAAAAAAACCCAAACTTCACTGTAAGAATTGTTAATCGCTGCAACAGGTTTTCCAGGGAAACAGGAATGTGAGATCTTCAAAACTCGACAAGGCCCTTAGCAACCTGGTTGAACTTTGAAGTTAACGCTGCTTTGAGAATGGGTTTGGGCTAGACAATGTCCAAAAGTCATTCACTTCCCTCTAAGTTTTTCTTGGGGTCTGTAAAGCCTGTAATAGATTGAAAATATCACAGTGGTCTCTGTAGAAGAATTGGTATGTATTCAGAACTTCGACCACTGAAATCAGCATGTTGTAAGGTAGTATGTATTAGGGAATATGTTCATGCAGGACTGCTTATTCTTTAATCCATTTTAAATTAAATTACATTCTGTATTTACACACCTTTATCAATGAGAGAAGCAGTGATTTGCTGACAGTCTTCATCATAGAAGAACATAAGATCCTTTTCAAAACAATGAAATATTGGCTTTGCAAATAACTGAATACCCTGCATAGCAGATAGGTTCTTTTATCATGCTGACCACAAGGGACAAAAGTCTTTCTTTTGTATGTTGAGAAATGGGCACTTGGTACTTGTGTTTTACTTCAAGGGAGCTATAAACCCAAATATGAGCTCCCAAAAAGAGTAAAGTGCGGGCTTCATACCCTATTTGTTGTTTATTTATGTAACTAAATATTTTTATGGTAAATATACTTGTTTAGAATTTTCATTGAATGTTGTAGTGCTGTAAAGGTTAGAGTTGAAAAAACACAGCTCAGATGTTCAGGTTTCACAATTTTCTGACTATCCATTTGCATATATTCTGATCTAACACCTGCGCTGTATGTTTTAGTTTAGATGCTTTGTGCTTTAGCTTTTTAAACCCTTTTAGAGGATGTCACTATCCCAGCTCCTAATCCTGTTAACTGTTGTCTGTTTCTTTTGCCCTTCCTTCACTGATGATTCCTGTGTTCCTTAATGCAGTGTCATGTAAGTCTAATTAGCTTGACTTTCAGCATTACTGCTTTATTCTTACGCTTTTTTCTCTTCTTTTTTAATAAAGAATGTGCTAAAAAAACCTTTCTGCATTCCACTAGATTTGTTTATCTTCAGACCTATGTAAATATATCAGTATTAGGCTCATTCAAGCCAATTAAGAAGTGATATGACACTTTTGTAGATGTCCATTTCATGCATAAGATCATGTCAGGTACAAACTTGTATGAAAACCTAGCATGTAATAAAAATTCAGAAGCTAATTTTTAAGAAATACAACAAAGTAAAAAACCCCAACCTGTCAACTGATTTTTCTTTTTAACAATTTCTCTTCAGTGGACAACCAACCTATGCTGCATTACATTAGAGATAAAACTGCTGTCCCGTATTTCTCCAACCTCGTTTGGTTTATTGGAAGCCACGTGATAGAACTGGATAACTGTGTGCAGACTGATGAAGAGTAAGCTTTTACAAATGCTGAGTATTTAGTGGAAATGCTTTTCCCAGATGTTAATACTCCTTATTTTGTCTGTAGTAGTTCTGTAAAGTTCATATCTCAATGTTCCCTTTTAGACAGTTCAAGCTTTTCATTCTTGCAAAGTTTTTTTAGTGATTCTTTGAATTCATAGTGGTTAGTGCTGTGTGCCCTATCTCTGCTAATATCTGTACAAGTAAATTAGTGTTTGGTGACGTGCTTTTTCTTCATCTTTGTTTTAATTCTGCTAAATTTAGTAGATATTCATCAGACACAAAATGTATTTTGTGCTTCTCAGTCTTACTAACTTTGTCTTTTTAATGTTCCTTTTCTCTGTATCATCTCAATAGAATAGCTTTCTGAAAAGATTCTAGGAAAAAAATTAACTGGGTGAACTTTATTTAATATGTGAACTGTCAGACGTGAAATTCCTGTGTAATATTCCGCTATCAACTACAGAAATATTTTGTTGATTCAGGTTGTTCTTGGTTTGCCTTCCCGCCCCCAGCTTAGCACAGGAAAGCAAGAAACAGCTGCCCAAAGTGAAGAGGTAGATGTTAAATACAACATAGATTTCTTCTTTTATTTTTGGAAACAGATCTTGCGATTTTTTTTTATGGTTGGCTTGTGAAAAGACTCTGGCAATGGAAAGCAAAGTTTTGTAAAAATATCGCTTCTGAATACTTGGGGAGGAACTTGATAGGTGCATTGTAAAGCACATACAAACCTGAATACTGTTTGCTAGCTGGATTAGTTAACTTTACTGAAAACGTCTTAGAATCATAGAATCATCTAGGTTGGAAAGGACCCTGGAGATCACCTAGTCCAACCGTTCACCTAGCACAGTTCCCACCTACAGCATATCCTTAAGCTCTAAATTGACCCTACTCTTGAACCCCTCCAGGGATGGGGACTCCACCACCTCCCTGGGCAGCTCATTCCAATGCCTAACGTCGTCTTTAGGCAGTGAATCTGTGCAAGGTGATCTGTGGGAGGGATGCACGTTAATTATTTCCTTAAGTTTTTAAGACTGATAGTTGAATATATCTTAGACTTTTTTTCTGCTTTCTTCTTTAGGCACAGAAATAGAGGCAAACTGAGTGACCTGGTAGCAGAACATCTTGATCATTTACATTACCTCAATGATATCCTTATCATTAATTGTGAATTTTTAAATGATGTGCTCACAGACCACCTACTTAATAGGCTCTTTCTTCCTCTCTATGTGTATTCATTAGTAAATCAAGATCAGGTAAGCTAATAGCTGAAAACAAGTCATAAAGTCTAAATTGCTTTCAGTATGCATAATGATTTGTTCAGCAGGTGTATTCTGTAGTAGGGTTAACACTATTGATATCTGTGTTTGTGTGGTTTACATGAAACAGTTTAAGGTAGCTGTAGGGGGAGATACTCTGAAACTGAATTTAAGGGTAGAATAGATGAAATCTTATTCACTGACATTGGATGGTATTGGATGACATGGTTGTTAAATGCTAACAATAGTGGAGGCAAGAAGAGCTGCAGAGTTGTAACAGGGTTTAAATTTCTCTGATGCTGGCTGATGTGTGATTTCCTTTTCTGGTGTGGTAACTTGTCTCCTGGCAAAAGCAGACTGTAATAACTTTTTCCAGTGTACACACAAATTTTCCATGGTGTAAAAGTCCACTCCAGGTAGAAAACATAAACTTCTGGTTTTGATACTTGATTCTTGTATTTGCAGATAAGCTGTCTTTGAATATGATGTAGTTGAATGTATTTTTAAAGCATAGCCTTTAAATTTAGTGGAAAGCTAATTTTTAATGAAATGAAAACTGTTCTTTTAAAACCTGTACAGGTTCCTGTATTCATTTGTCTTTTAGAAAAAAAAAAAATACATTCACTGTTTAATTTATTTCAGGGGTTTTTTTGGTTTGGTTTCCCCTTTTTAATCTGTAGTGGTGTTTGTTCTTAAGATACACAGTGCTGTGTGAATTTCAGCATACTTTCATTAACCAGAGATCAGGTTTCTTGCAAGTTCATGAATTCAGTATATTGCGTGGGCACTGAAAATTGCGTAACAGTCAGCTGCTTGTCTTGCCATTGGTAAGGCCATTGAAATAGGGTGAAGCAGACTTCCTGACTCTTACTTTCATCTCAACTATACTCTTTCCATACATGCATGTACAAAAACCTGCTTGTCCTCCTGTTTTCAGGCACATGTGTCTATTATGAGGTCAGAGATATTTGCAAACATAAAACTGGGCTGTTCTTACCTCTTGAGATACTTGATTAATTTATTTGGTGATGGTTTTTAAACTATCACTAGTTTAATTTTAGAAACACTTTTATTGCTACTGGTATATAAATTTAGCACTGTTGTGCTCAAGTTATACTTAAAATATTTTTCGTCCAGTGTGATTTACCTGATTTTGAGAAGTGTCTGTCAAGATTATGTGGGCAATATTTCATTATTTCTGAATAGCTAATTTTTAGAGCAGACTTTAATGAATGTTAACTGAGAAATACTTTTTGAAGGAATAGTAGCATAGTGAAACCCAACATACTTCTCAGATACTCATCTGTTAAATTGTTGAAGTGACTCTGAAAGACAGTAATCAACAGCAGTTGTCTTTTTAAGCATGCATAGCAAGGGATATGCTTATCTGGAGAATTGTTATTTGAAATAGTTTACAAGAAGTGTTATGTTAAAGAGCATGATACTCTGAAAATTTTGTAGCAGAATGTGGAACTATATTAAAATTTTTGTTTTAAATAAAATATTAAACAGTGTAAATGCTTCAACTTCATATAAATAAATCAGCATTTTTCATAATGTTTTCTCCATAGGGTGGAGAGCGTCCGAAAATAAGTCTCCAAGTTTCTCTCTATCTTCTTTCTCAAGTAAGTATTGAGAATTTTTTCCTTTTTCAGAACATGTTTTGCAGTAGTGTTATGATTTATAAATTACTGTATTTTATCTATTTTGGCAAAGCCATTAAAGATAATTTGGGAAATGAAGTTTTAAACCTATCAGTTTTCATTTAAAAAAATAATTCTTTATTAACAGACCAAATAGCTTCTTAGTTGAGTTAATATCATTCTTCTGAGGATTTCATAGCACTGGGTAGCCTTTATAGCATTTGGTGATTATAGTTCATGTACACCACCTGAAAAATGGTGCATAATAGAGCCATGCATCATGCTACGACAGATGTCAGTAAAATTGCAGGTGAAATTTAGATAGATGCTATACTGCACTTTGAATCTGCCTAAGATTTGGAAAATTTCAGGCTTGAGTTTTTCCTCTTCAAAAAAATAGAAGAAGCAATGGTCTCATGGGTTTTTTTGATTATTTTTAGAAAAACCCAAACCAACCAACCAACAAACCCCAAAAAAGCACTACCACCAAAAGCACAAACTCTCGCAATTTGAATTTCATTATGCTTATGCCTTAAATCTATAATTAAGTACCTTTTATTTCTTCTCCCATGTCCTTTTTTTTTTTCCTGGAACTTATTTTTAAATGGAGTTTTACAGTGGATCTTTTTTTATTGTGGAGAAAAATATTATTTTCTCTTTGTACTCTTAGGTGCATTGCTATGAGACTAGTTTTCTTAAATTACTTTCTCTGAAAATAGTTTTGACTCACATTCATAGAATTTATACTTTTTTTTCTTTGAATTTATGATTTTGCATTAGTAATTTTATTATGGTCTGGCCCCTAATTTCGTCATTTTTTTTTTTTAAGAACTTTTGTGGAAAATGTGATTTTTTTTTTTTTTTTTTTTATTAGGATAGTATAATTTGATGCTTCTTTAATTTAAACCTAAAAAAATTGTCATCATGTGGAAATTATTTACCACAGATAAAAACTGAAGAGCAACAGCTCCTTGTAACTGAAGGGATCTGCGTCAGTGTTGTATATGTTGGACTCTTAACCTCCTTGATTTTAGTGGAAGTATTGGCTAGGTATCACTTCATGATTTGCATCTGTGTCCTTTATTATTTTTAATAAATAAAATAGAACTTTTTTCCTAACCGTAAAGAATTGGGAACAAATTTTTTGTGTATCAGAATGGGATTTGATGTAGAAAGTTAAGCTACTTTTTTCTCTAACTGGCAGAAATGCATATTGTTCCCCTTCTTTTTAACCTAAAGTCTGTCTTTGAAGTGGGATCTAAAAAAGCATACACTGAGCATCTGAAAAACCTTCTTAGCTGTTTCTGTTATTGACACCAGGCATATACTTTAGGCATTACTCATACATTGGAGACAAGTCTTGAGAGACTCATAGTAGCAGCACGCACAGCAGTGTTAGCTACTGTTCACAAAGTGAACATGTGACGTACTTATGCCAAAACATGCCTCTGTATAGTTGAGCTCTGCTTTCTGAATTACAATAAGCTTGGGTAGTTTCACAGGTTGTCTAAAGCATTTTTGAATTGTGTTGTGACCTTCCGAAGTTTTATGTAGGTCATCGCTGCGTACTAATAATCACTTCACTTTTGAAGGTCTGGTATGGTTCTGACTAATCAGAAAATCTGTGGAGATCGTGTTTAGCTAAATATTGTCAAAACAATGATTAGGTTTACTGACTTAGAAATTGCTTGGGAATTTTTCAGCTAGAACCATTGTTTAGGGATCCAGGTTTGGTATTCCTGTAAGGAGACTGGATATAAGCTGATATGAGGCTATTGCAGCTGGCCCTGAGCTGGTTCTATCCAGAATCTAATTACTGGCCCAACCTTGTAAGCTTTCCCTCCAAATAGACTGGTTAGTATAAACAGAGAACTCTGTTACAGCACTAAAGCACTTCTGGGTAAGTGCTGGAATGGTATAGGCAGTATGGCCCTTATTACTTGTGTAATTCATGTAGTACTTTGTGTGGCTGCTTTGTAACTAGACCAGAATTCATTGCAATTTCATAGCCAGAAAAACTGCTTCTGATGCAATTCAGCCTGTTGCATGAGAGTTACTCATGAATCACTATGAAGTAATTGTGTGCACAACACAGAACTTACTGGAGTCCTGCCAGTCGTTGGCGTACAAGAAGGTCAGTGGATGCTGTGTACCATAATCAGTTTGTGTCCTTTCTCAAAAAATAAATATTTCTGGAGCAGTTTTAATTTGAGTTCTTGCTAAAACAATCACACAACTTCCATCTCAAAGCTGATGAGGACAGAGAATTTATGTGTCTTAGAAGAAAAGAAGAGTATAAAGAATATCAGACCTAGCTTAAAATGTAGAGAAAGGTCAAATACCTATAGAGGGGATTATGGTATCCTGTGTTTTGAAGTAGATTTCATGAGCTATCACTGTTACCAATTGTACTTTATTTTATGTGTAAACTTAAGATACCAGTTTAACAAGGTCATAGAAGTATGTTCAATGACCGAAACTGTGAAGCTGTATGTTCTGTAATATGTCTGATATTTCTTTCCACCCTTCTTTTATAGGTTTTTCTAATTATACATTATGCCCCTTTGGTGAACTCCTTGGCTGAGGTTATACTTAATGGTGACCTCTCGGTGTTTTCTTCTAAAGTTGAGCAAGATATACAGAAAAACTCAGTAAGTGTCCAACTACTCTTTAATACACTTTTTTAGAGGCAAATCAAATATTTGAAAAACAAAATCAGGTATCTGGAAACTGGTAAGGTGATTGTGTTTAGGAGAAAAGAGCAGCAGTAGGAGATTTCAGCTTTTGTTGTTGGATATGATACCAAAAAAATGCTCTGTGCAGGTTACAGTATTATGTTCTTGTCAAAGTTGCAATACTTTTGTGCGTGCATATATGTTTCAGATGGTGGTATAAGAATGTCTAGGGCACAAAGTAGAATACTTAGTTGCTTCTGCAGGGATCAGACACTGCAAAGGCTTCAATCTTTTTGATGGGACACTTTTATAATTCAGTCTTTTGTGTTCACTTTTTGTTATCAGCTCTTTGGTTGTGAAGTAGAAATGAGTCATCACAACTTTTCTGTGAAATTAATTCTTCATGCAAGTTATAGTAGAAATGAGAGACTTAAAAAAACCCAAACAAACAAAAAACAACCAAACCTGACCTTGGTTCTGTACATCAAATTATAGCAAAAAAACCCCTTGGAGGGGTAAATTCTTTGGATATAGAAGGAAATGAAGATTTTTTTTTTTTGTCTGAATATTCGCAATGTTTTAGCAGTAAAACTGATCATCTCTGAAAGTGTGTGTCAGTGTGCACAAGAAAATATAGACCAGCCACAGATAGATGGGAGTGCTATCACTTTGTCATTGTCCTTGTACCTTCAGATTTAATCCTGTGTAGATGTTGCTAGTTGTTAGTGTTATTCTAAGTGTGTCATGTGTATGATTTTTTTTTTTTTTCCCCTTTTGTTGTGGGTTTCACAGTTTGTGAAATGCTTGCTTGTTTAAAGGCCTGTTTGGGGATGGTATGACCTTACTTTGGTTAAGATGCTTCTGACTGTAATTCTGTCTAAAGATTGAGCATGTCCCCCTAATGTGTGACTGGTCAGCAAAGAGTTACTGACTGTATGTTTAATTTATAACAAGCAGTAGGTTGGTTCTTATGCACATTTTTTCCTAGAAGTGACTATAGCTCTTAGAGTTTCAAGGGAGAGATACTCTTCAACTCTTCCATCATACAAGTCACCTTTTCCAATTTTTTTCCTACTGTGCAGTGGAAGCTGTGTGGGCTGCTCTTAGTCAATAGCTTTTGGGTTCTTGTATTTTGTACTGTTGACCTTGATATTTAGAATCTAATCTCTTTTAGAAAAAACTACAGTTGAATGTTAGAGCTGACCAAATGCTTCAAGATAAAGCAATTTCTTACTTGTGTTAGCAAATGTCTGACCTTCTGCTAGCTGTATACTGAATGTCATGTGTGTTACTTGCGCAGAAGCAGCTTTGTTATTAGGAAGTTTGTGGTGGGAGGGTGCGGCACCAGTTGTTGCAGAACTGAGATTTTTCTTTTCCTCTTGTAGTTGCTGTACAGAGTTGCAAAATATCTGTAGCATATGTCTGTGTGCTTGCACTAACGTTAGGAATATTAGGGGTGTTGTATAAACTTCATCTATTCTCCTATGTTTCTAATACTATTTAGGTTGCTGCTTCTTACTGGTCTTAAAGATGGGTCCTGTAAAGTGAGAGTTCTGTCATACCTGAACATATAGTAAATAGGAGGGGTATTGGCTTTCTAGGGTAGACAGTGGAACAACAGAATGGTGTCACTTTTGCTGGATGAGGAAAAAACTTCCATGGGAGCAACTATAGTTTTTAGTAAATTCAACCATGTTCCTTGGTGAAGTCTTGGAGGGAAAAACCATGTACTGTCAGAAAGCCTACTGCTCTCAATTGAGTATGAACAACTACTGCATATATTGCATGTTGTTTTCTACTGATACACAGCTCAATGCAGTGGGGCTCAAGGCAGCTGTAGATATGGAGACATAGACGAGTAAAGGTGAGGCAGTTTCTTGTTGCTCTGTGATAAGACTTCTTAGAGCAGAAAGTTGGTTTTTGAGCATTCTTAGCTGTTTCAGGGGCTGTTCTTTAGACTATTAAGGTGTATCAGGATCATTGCAAAGTTATTACTGTGGTATATTCTGTTGCAAAGAAATTATAAATTTCTATTGAACAGTGGAACCTATTTCAAGAGCTACTTTAGAATTGTTTGTTCTGAGGTTAGTAGAGAAAAGTGATGAGCAAGTTTTTAAATTTTTGACTGAGTTTAGAATTGTTTGTTCTCAAGTCAGACCCAAATTGATCTTTTACTATTTCCTTTCTGTAATAATATCCTATTCTGATGCTCTCCTAAGCTTGTTGTTTTGGGGATATTTCTGTATGTTACGGTGAGCCCCAGTTATCTCTAAACCCCTGCTCTGTAGCTAACACTGCTCATCTCTTGTAACTGAGATGTCTTGATATATTTAAATTAGATTTGTAATTGCCAGTTTCTAACTAACATGTAGTTCTAAAACCTGAAGTAGAACCTCATGTCTATATTCATCTTCCTGATAAGATTAATTAAAGTGGAATGAAGTGTGCAGACTATGGACTGAGATTACCAGAAGCAGGGTGATGTGTCCTCATTAGGAGACTAAATGAGTAAAGAATACTTAATTAAAAGCTGAGAAGGATTGCAGTTGCTGTCTATAAATGCAACATATCCAGAGATAATTAGGACAAAAGTGCAATGATAGTTGTCATGACAAGAACAAATGGTACTTTTTACTGGAAATAAATTTTTTGAAAAAATCAGCAGATTTAACCTACCAATAGTGTTTGAATTGACAATAACCTACCAACAGAGATGTGCTGAACATCATAGGGGATGATTGCCCAACCTCCATTGCACAGGTCCTCCACCTCAAAGTACAGCAAACTAAGATACACTTTTCTTTCCATATTTTTTCTCTCTATTTCTGTTTTTAGGTGGCATCAGAAGAAATACTCTTATCTCATGAGAGTTGAACATGTGTAGCCAACAGAATGTATTTAAACTTGTTAGCAGTCATCACACTAAGGTTTATTTTACTTCCTGTGAGATATTTTTCCTGCGTAATTCGGATGTGGGCTAGTTCTACCTATTTCATGTTTTTTGGTTTATTGTTTAACCTACTTTCTCCTTCCTGTAGAATTTGTTACTGGCACTGCCTTATTTTACCAGCGCATGTTGCACAAGACAAACCATAATTGAAAATACAGTTGAAAGACATTTTAAAAGTATTAAAATAGCAGTATCTCAAACTGTATATTAGATAAACCATATACTATGTAAATTAATTTTAAGTCTGATTTTAGAATGTTTTAAGTATATAGCCTTGTTACATTTGGCAGAACAGAATATATATGTGGACTTTTCCTCAGCATTCTTTCTTGAGATGGACCAGACCATGATTCACTGCTTATGAGCATATCACTGCCTACTGGTCTCTTCTGTTACTTTGCTTATATGGCTAACAGCATATTAGGAATTCCAAGAATGTTAAGTACATGCATTCTTCATAAAGAAAGTGGCTACAGGAAGCAGTTGTCAGAAGTGAATGCAGGAAGGGGATAATACATTATGCATATTGTATGCTACTTTTCTTTTTTTCCCTAAAGAATGAGACTTAGTGTTCTTCCCTTGTGACTTTTCTGACCAGAAGCCATCACTAAAATCTGGTTGTAACTCTGGTTGTTTTATAACCTTCCTAGGTCGCATTTTGATCAGACTAAAAATATATCAGAGAGGTTACTGGGGGACATAAGTGTGGTAAATTTCACATTGTGGGTTTTTTTGGTATTGTGAAAGATTCCTCCTACTATATGGTTTGTTTCAGTGCCAAGTTAAAGTGACTGATGCAAGATTTGAATAAAACCTTTCTAAAAAGTCAGAAGATTCAGAGAAACTTCTTGGCCTTTTGACTTGTGGAAGGCGTCTTCCCAGATCTTCTCCTAATCTCTTAATTTTTATGTATAGGTAAAGGGAGGGATTTTTCCAAACTTTTTCTGAGGTCTCTGCACTCATTTTCAATGCTTATTGTACTTGAGTCACCTAAGGCAAGGAATGGAATCAGAAGTAAGACTAGAGTAAATATACAAAAGTTTTCTTTTGCTTGCCCTTAAATTTTTAACACTTTAGCTAGATAAATGTGATAGAAAGTATTGAGGTCTGAAAGGTAATGATGTTTCTGTAGCAGGCTGGCAGGAAGCCCCCAAACCATGTGTGTAACTTCTCTGTATCAGAGAGGTTTGGCTGATCCATGTTGTAGCTCTGGGTGAGAGAGAGTATGTACTCTGGTCATCCACCTGGCAGGCCTAACAAGTGGGAAGGGAGCTCAAAGCATCACAGCACAGAAACAATCTGCAAGTTTGTAGGAAACAGTTTTGTTAGTCCTGCTAGTTGCAGAACTTAGTGTCTTGTGTCTGTCTGTAAGAATACATATTTCTCTGTTAGGATGGCATGGACTTTTGAAAATACTTATTTCCTTTGGGAGAAATTTGTCATCTAAATTTATTTTCTTGCTCTGTAAATTAATAATCAGGAAAATATTAATTGAATACTGTTTGCTACCTTGTCCAGAAACAGTGTTTTGACCTGAAAGATAAACTCCTGATATCTTTGGGTGGAACACAAGTATATTAAAGTCTGACAAATGAAGAGGTAATGGTTTTCTGGACTTGGTAAGTCAATGTCTGGAGGCCCAAAAAAGGTTGATGTCAGTGCTGTTTGTTCCTTGTTGATACAAGGACTAGTAGGCTGTAGAGTGAAGCTTAAGATTCAAAACAAGCTCGTGGTGTAGAGCGTTGTTTTTTGTCCTTGTTACTACTGCCAAAGACATTTAAAGAGTGTATTTAGTATTAATACATTGCTGTCAACACACACTTTGGATTTTGCTGCCTTTATCCTTTTTGCAAAAGGTGTCTTAATTTCGTATGTCACCTGTTGTGTCACTTGTTAAGAAAGTTCAAAGAAGGGAAAGAAATTTAAGAAATTTCTATTGATGAAATACATGGTTCTATATCTTCTTGACTCAAGACGGCATAGTTTATAACTGTGGATCTTCAGGATATGTTACTTAGGAGACAATTGTTCTACAGATGATTTGATACAACTTGAGCTCTGCTTCCTTGTAGTTTAAAATGGGTTTGAGATTTGTAAGTGGTATGCTAATTTACCATCTTTAATATGAACTGAAATTTCTTTTTTTTTTTTGTTAGAGTTAAAAATGTCCTGCTTAACTCAGTGTAAACTCTTCAAATTTACAGGCAAAGTCCAGTATCCGATGTTTCATAAAACCAACAGAAACACTTGAGAGGTCTCTTGAGATTAACAAACATAAGGGGAAGAAGAGGGTGCAGAAAAGACCCAACTATAAAAATGTTGGTGAAGAAGATGAAGAGGAGAAAGGATCTGAAGATAACCAAGATGATGTAGATAAAACTAAAGGTACAGAAGCAAGTTCAAAGGGCGTCAGAACAAGCAGTGAAAATGAAGGTAAGTATACTAGCAAATAAAAATTATGCTTACACTTTGGATACTATTATTTACTGTATGGACCTAGTTGTGATCTGTTACATGATTTATTCTCTTGTTGTATTAGGTGAACCTGGAACCATGAAATATGTTTCAGTCTTTGGCTGTGTTTTTTTTTTCTCATGTTAAATCATTCTGTCAGAACACGTACATCTAATCTGATTAAAAACTATAAAAGTGTTTTCATATCTTGCTGTAGCCTTTGGCCCTTGTGACAAATGCCTTGCACCCAGGTGTATGTTATTATGGGCACTTCATGAGTAGACTTCACAATTTTGAAACTCATGTGATAAGGCAAATGGTGTAGCCACTTTGCCTTTGTAAGATGGTCTGGAGTATTTTGTGTATTCAAAACTGAAGAAAACCCTCTAACTCTTTAGATTTATTTTTTTTTTTAATTTGCATGTTTTCAGGATTTTTGATATAATGCTAACCTTAAGAAGAATTGGTTTTATGGAATGAATGTTCTTACAGCAGATCACAACTGTTTATTTTACTAGTTAAAAGGATGTACATCAGAAAATAGTCCTAGCTTTAGACATGAATTGAGAAAAATGTGGCAGAATTGCATGCAAGCAGTTGAAAACAAGACCTTTATGCTTTGAGAGCCCTCTCCAAACATAGTTGCATTTTGATTTAAACAGTCTGAGAAGACTTTTCTTAAATGGTCTCAAATAACTGATGTGTTGTCTACCATGATTTGAAGAAAATACGACGCAATCTGCTGTTTAAACTGGTGCATTTACTAGTCATCTTTGTCCAAATTCTTAAGCAAAAGCTAGATTTAGTCCTAATATTTCTACTTAAAGCCAATAGGTGTGAAACACTCGGAACCAGGTATCCTGTTTGTTATAACTGTAGACAGCTATTTACACCCTCTATGAAACTTGATGTCCACCCATGCCCCAGTGTCACCAGCACTGTCAGATTCCTCTTCCAGAAAGAGGTTCTACATTTTTTCTTCCTGTGGTTTGGAGGGGAGGGGGATTACTCTTGCTATTTGCCAAAATAATCTGTGTATTTTCTTTACACATACTATGCATATGTATAATTTTCTTATAGCAGTTAAATTAATTAAATACAAACAAATTATTTTATTAGGGAGAAAATTGGCCTATATCCATTCATTAACCTTTCTGAGCTTATGGTTATAGCTCATATATAGTTGCATCAGTCATTTTTAATACAAAAGAGTTTGCAATAACTTTGCTAAAAAAGTCAAATTTGGGGACTTTTGTGTTTTGTTTTTTTCAGAAATAGAGATGGTAATCATGGAGAGGTGTAAACTGTCAGAATTGTCTATCTCTACTGTGACAGAACAGAATACAACAGATGAAGAAAAGAGTGCAGCTGCCTCTGGGAGTGAGATTACAAACTGGAACAGGTATAAAGGAACTGTAATATATTTTTCTGGATTGCTTCCTTACTTGGCCTCCTGTTAACTCTCACTTCTCGTAAGGGACGTTTCAAATCTGCATCCAATTAAAATTACAGGGGTTCTTGCAGATCACAAATAAGTGAGGCAGCAGAAAAACAGGATATGGCCCCTCTACTGATCACTTCAGGAAATGGTCCTGTTCTTTTGTAAAGTTTGTGCTTTCCCTTATGGTATTTTTGGTGAATAAATTGGTAAAGTTAAATTACGGAATATTAACACAATAAAACCAGAATATAAATGTTTTCATTCCAGAATTTTTGAAAACCTCTAAATCAAGGCAGAAGACTTGTTCTTAGTGATATTTATGGTCACATCTGTCTGTTTTGTATATACCCATAGGGAAAAACCAAGGAAACTTCCTCTGTTCAGGGCTGAATTTTATAGAATTGTAGTAGTAGTTACAAGTAAACCCTACTAACCTATGTACGGTTGCCAAGGTCCATTAGTATATATATTAGGGTTGTTGGAAACTTCTCTTGGAAATGTTATTAAGGGTTTCAGGGATCAGAAATTGCCCTGACTTCAGAATTTAAACTTGAGTATATTAAATACCCATAAGACACTTTCTCAGTAAGAATTTTGTGTTCTTGTAATTAGAATGCTAAAGAAAAGAAACCAAAAGTGCCATCTCTGACACAAAAGTAATTGCAAATGTGTCCCTTGGGGAAATGCACATGTTTAATAGGATTTCAGATTTATTTTTAAACTTGGGAAATGCTGCCTGGTATTCCCAGAATTTCATTCTGTCTCTATTACAGCTTTGATGTAGTTTAGATGATATTCATTAATAAAGATAACATTTAATTTCATTGTAAAAGTGAAATTAAACCTTGACTTGAACTGGCTTTAAATACATTGTTCTAGATTATTGCTATTTTGACTAAAGTATGTGCTAAATGGCTTTTAGAAGTTGGCAATGACTGCAGTGAATACTAAAGCAACTAGGATGCTCAGGTCTTGAAAAGTGCAAAATACTTACATGTGAGATGCCAGATGTCTGCATTTCAGGAATCTCTTGATCTGTAGTTATGATCTGACAGCATCCTGCATCTTTTAATGAAAATAACCAGCATCAAAGAATGTGCAGAGCTAAAAATATTTTTAGAATAAGGATAGACCTTGTGTAGGGCATTTCTGGCCTTAGTTTTGTACATGAATTTTTGGAAATATAGGTGGATAATCTGCTACATCTTAAGACTTTGTGTTATTCTATATGCCATATTTAATATTTGAAACAGTAGCAAAATCTCAAGAAATTTAATCAAGTGTGTATAGCTTCTTTCCTACACTGATTGGAATCACTGAGCCTTGTGGATAAGGTACCATGTGGTAGTGCAAAATGCAGTGATCTTTTCTTCCATGGTTGAAGTGGGAGAAACTTCCATAACTGGAATAATCATTAATGACTGTGATAATAGTAATTCCAAATGTGTTGCAGTCTTCAATTGCAGATGCACTCCACAAGAATAATTAATTTGAAGAATGCTTGTATGACATTTGATCTGTTTATTCTATCAAGTCACTAGTAAAAGGCTAGTAAAGGAAGAAAATGCTTAGAGTTAAGAAATAAATTTGAAAATATTTGTTATATAGCCTTTAATATTAAAAGTGGTTTTTAAAAATTGTCCAATCGTTATTGAAAAATAAATGGAAAACAGCCCAGTTTGCAGTTAAAAAATTTAGCTGTAAAAGGTATGTCAAGTTTTAAATTTCCCTTAATCCTTTTACTACTGTGAAGGATGTAAGAGAAAGTTTAAGTATTTTTGGTGTTATATTATTTTGATGTGCCTTACCATTGGAAAGTTTAAGCCTAAATGATTGTTTTAAGTTAACTTCCTTCTATGATACGCTACACAGCAGTTTTTTCCAGAATGAGAAACCTTCATGCTACCTTGTGCCTTCTGTTGCTACTGTCTTACAGCTCATATTTTTCTGGGTCTATCCTATGTTTAGTCTATACCAGGACCTGTTGATGAGTGGGATTCCTAGAAATTGTTTCAGTTTTAGATTATTGCAATGGAGACTTTGATAATGCAGATAAATAGATGCTGTGAAGAAGCACCTGAAATGAAAATTATTTATCTCACTGCTACTGCTGTAATCTTTTTTGAAGTTCTGTAATTTCACAAGTCTGTTGTATGTGTAGGAAAACCGATGAAAAATGCATTAGAGATTACAGAAGTCGTTTAATACCATGTTATATCAGTAAGTAGCTATTCCATTAACAGCAATATTTCTGCAGCTTAGACCACCTAAAAACATTGGTTTTAATAAAATAATATTACTTCTACATTGTAGGTCATTTTTTAGGGTAATGACCATCTGTGGTGGTCTGACAACAGACCTAGTGTTATCTAGCATTTAAGCATTTAATACTTGAACCTGGGTATCTTGGTCATCTTTCTTCTTTAGGCCTTGAAGCTGAATTCCCTTCACTCTGTAAAGCACCCTGTTTCAGGATGTCATGAGGCTTTGTAAGGCTGGTTCAATGCTTAGGACAACTGAAGGCACTCTTGATTTATTTTCAACATTGCTCATTGTTTAGGCTGGTTTTGCTTGAATAGTTATGTTCTTCTGAGATCTACAATAGGAATATCATGGGAAATTTGGCTTCGGTACATAGAGCAGTCTTGAACTTGGGCAAAGAGGGATCATAACTCAGTGGCATTTAAGCGTGTCATAGAGGATGCTTGTCATCCATCTTCAGAAGTGCACAAACATATGACTGCGATGTCATGAAATGAACAGAGGAACAGTGTGTTCTGTTATTTGTGTCATAGACTTGTTTTAGTAAAAAAGAGCATGTTGTTGACGTGTGTGGAGTTGATGGAAAGTGTAGATGTATTGTTATGACCATTATATAGAAGTGTGACCATGAGGGTGCCACAGGTCTGGAATAGGCATTGAAGTATCTTGTCTTCTGACCCTTAGCTAACCACAATGATGAGTCTGTAGTGGATGCTGTTTGTCTGCTAGGTCTGAAGATAGGAAAGTGTATTTGTTTTTATGACTTCAGATATTATTTTAATGTATTTATTTGAATGTAGCTTAGGTATTGTAAAGTGGTGGGGGGTTTTTTTAAGAGTAAAAGGAAAAAACAATCCTTAAGAGGTAGGAATTATCTCTTTTCAAGCAAGAATTTAAACTCTCTTCTTCTGGTGACTCTGACATTTCCCTGATACTTTTTTTTTGTCTGTGGGTCACCTGTGAAAATGAATTTAATTTCTACTTGTGCTCTGAACTCACTGGATTCAAGCCAGTTTAAGACAAGAAGCCAAGTTGCCTTGCCATCAGGCTTGTGCTGATGTCAGCTGAATCTCAGCCATATCTGATCTGTCCAAACAGCTTCTGGGTTAAATGGACTTTTCTGGTCTGTTCAGGGTAGAGGTGAAGGTGGGTTTGGCACTGTTTGTAGCTTCCTCTATAGGTGGTGTTGGTCACACAGGCTTAAACACAGGAAAACAAAGCTCCTCTGCAGTCCAGAGCTTGCTTTTTTTCCATTCAAAAGTTGTCTTTTTGTTAATTTTTCTTTCCTGTAACTGTTTGGTAAAGTTTTTGACTGATTGTTTTAGAATAACCTAGCTTCCTCCAAACTTTTGGTGCAAACTGCTTTTTTGTAATAGAAAAAACTTTTCAACTCTGTTTAGCACAGTTTTAAGGTAGTCTTTTTCTATGCAACAGTGATATCAGCTCCTTGAAGTTCCTTACATATGTACTTAAAGCAAGTGGCACAGTGCTTCTGCATACATACTAAGTGTTCTACAAACAGCCTGATAAATGTGTGAACAATTTATTCTTGGGAAGTATTATGTAACAAATGCCATTAAAACATCAGAATTAATGTCAGAATGTAAATACAAAGCATGGCTATAATCTGAGTACTCTTAACAGGTTAATTTTTGTTTATTGCCTGAAAATGTACATTACTATAAACTTGCCTCTTCCATTAGCTACATGTAGAACAAAACGTTTACTCATTTTTTCTGTAGATGTCTTCTTATCCATTTAAAAATTGCTCCTTTCCACAGGCCTTTTCTTGATATGGTCTATAATGCACTGGACTGTGCTGAAGATGATTATTATGCCCTCTTTGTGCTCTGTCTTCTATATGCAATGTCACATAACAAAGGTAACTAATTTTTGCTTTTTCCAGAGAAAACTGAGGCATGTATGGTTTTAAACAGGCATGATCTGTTTGTAACTGTATGTATGCCTTAAGTTCTTGACATGGGGGAGACAGAAATAAGTATACTCTAAGTAAAAACAGTTGCTACAGATCTTTTTAAGAATGATTTGGTAGAATTTGCTGACAATTTCAGTGCTTTCACAGTCTCTTATGACAAGAAATAATAGTGCAACTAATACCATCAAAGACAGCACCGCAGCCTTGCCATGCCCTCTCTGATTTCCTACCTCCCCCCTGCAACCACTGCAGTTCTCCCAGAAAACATCTTTCCCCAAGGGACTTTTGAACATCACTGTGCTGGAAAACAGTGATGTCAGAGATAGATTCTCTTCTCTTAAAATTCATTAGTTAAATCTGTTAATAGCCAAAATCATTAGTTGTAACTGTTGCAACTTCAGAGAGTCCCTGGAAGTCTTTCAATGTCATAGTAAAGGAGTAAGCCTGCACCCTAGGGTTGTATTAAGAATTTTTCTATTTAAGACCATAGTCCTGCAGCCCACTATATTTGCTTTCAGTGTAATTAGTCATTCTTCAATATCCTGTTCTCAGAAAAGAAGTCTGATATCCTCTCTTGTTTCAAAGATGATTTGCTTACATCTATAGTATTCCTGTAAATAGTGAGGAATGCAGCAGATGCAGCCTTTTGCTGCTTAGTTTCATCTATTTCTCTTCTGTTTATTTTTCACCCAATATCCACGGTTGCCAAGAGAAATAGAATAGGCAGTGAAATATTTACCTTTTAAGACACTAAAAGTATCCTGGCCAGTAAACTGGTGAATACCTTTTATGCATTTAAGGGGTCAAAATCTACACTTCGTTCCTTGGTGATCACATCAGCCCTCTCTAAATTAAAAACTCTTTAGGCTATACTCATTGGCTTTCCTTGTCAACAATTTACATTAGCCTGTTGCTCTTTGGAAGTTATTTTCCTTTCTCCTCCTATCCTTGACCTTAGATGCTATAAAGATACTAACATCTAGTTTTGATCTTCACACTCTTTCACCAACCCACTCTTCTTGTTCCCTGTAATAGACTGCTTTTAGCCTTGAGGGCCACAGAATCAGTGCCTGTGGCTTGAAGAAGAGTTGTTTTACAAGCTGCTGATTTAGTGCCCCAGCTTGATGCAGAAGCAGAATGTTGTTCTTCAAAAGCTCAGGAAATATACAACTACTTGTTTCTACATCAAATTTAATATCAGTCAGGATAGAGTCAATGTTTAAATCTGAATTCAGTATAATGCAAGAAATTGGTATGCTTACAGACTTTCTCAAGATATGGGTCAATGATCCTTTTATTTTACAAAAGGGCATGAAGGTCTCTCTCCGAACATGGAGAGGCCAGGTTGTTTTCCCAGTTTCAGGAAGTAATAAATCTCTAGGAGTTGTGTGTCTAGAATCTATTTACTCTCTATCTGACAGATAGTAGATCCTGCAGTGAGCACTTGAATCAGTTCAAATAAACAGCTAATGAGTTGAAAATTTAGGATGATTTCTTGTGACTGAATGCAACACAAGCTTGTCCTGTTTACACTACAGGAAAATGAGTTGCAGTTTTCCATCTTGGTATATTGACTGTTTAAGGTATGTTTCTGATTCTCTAGCTGATGAGTTTGAATTTCACCTTCCCCACCCCCCTTACTCATTTGGGCACTATGGAGAAGGCTACAACAGAACACATTGAGAAAAATCTGAATTGCCCTAGCTTAACCAAGAACTTTGGTTTCAGTCCTTGCTTTAAGGGAGCAGCCTTCTCAGTCTCTGTCACTAAATGTAGACACCCTGTTGAGGCTTTTGATTGTGACTCCTTCCATTTGGATACTGAGTCTGCATTTTGTTCAATGTTCTTGAATGAGTTTAAAGATGATGTTTTTTCACCAGCAAGAAATATCTCTGAACAGGAAGAAAGAATCCCAAGAGGTACACGTATGCAGCTAAACAGATTTTTTTCAAATTGTATCTGAGAGATATTTAATACTAGACGCCCTTCATAGATGTTGCTAGAGCATATACTGTATCTGAAGAATGAAGAACTCTGCATTGCTGGCAAGCAAACAACCAAATGAAAGATAGCTGAATATGAATTCTTTCACCATGATTTCAATTTGGCCACTTTGTTGGGCACCTGCGTGGTCCTGCCTCATTCCTCCTCCATGTTTTCTTAGTCTCCTGTATGGTTTTTTGCTTTTTAATGACCACAACCTTCTGAGAGCTTAGTCTGCATACAGATATTCTCTGAGAAATGTTACCAATAAGCAGCATTCCTTTTGAGAAGTAAAACTGTAGCTGTTTAGTAAACTGTTAGATTGTTGTGAACACTAATACTACGATTGCCCTGGTTCCTTAAAAGCTTCCTCCCCCCACATCCCCATTTCTTCAGCCTCATGACAGAACATTTGTATCACTGTTATTAATCTTCAAACAGGCCCTTTGTTAATTGTTCTAAATAGATATGCTTAGTGAAGAAATAAATCGGATATCACAAATGATGTTGTTATGATGTAGTTAACTACAAGTTCAGGGTGGAAGGAAGTTATAAACTGCTGTATAGTCATCTTCTGGTTTATGGGGTTGTTTATTCTCATTCTTTAGAACAAGGACAGGGAGATCCTCAGCAATCCGTAACTATGTTCTCTTCTAACAGGTTTTACAGTAATGAGTCTATCCTGAGAAATAACTTTGCTATTTTAGAGGAATATGTTGAAGAAAGATGGGTTTAATTTCCTTATACAACACATCAGTGAGAATCTGTGATTTGCACTGGGGAGGGTGGGTACTAAATAATAGACTACTAGGTACAAAATAAAATTAATATCTTTCTAAAACATGTATGAACTGATCACTTACTACCAAAGTGGAATTTAAAGTCAGACTTTCATCTTTTCCCCTTTAGCCTTTATGCTCTTCAAATGTGTGGCTTGACTTTTTCATTTAGATATGAACAGTCTCAGAATTCCAGATGCAGCAAAATGGTTTGGATGTCACCAAACTTTGGGATTTGGGTGTCTTCACCCAGTAGGCTCCATTTAAGGCTAAGATTTTTAAGGGATACATAAATGTGTTTAGTCTTTCTGTTGTTCCTCCTTTTCATTGTAAGAGAAATTCAGAACTAACTTGTCCAGTTTTTGTACTGCTAGTTACACTCTTCTGAGAAAACCACTATGATCTTTTGAATACTTACCTCAAAACATACTACTTGTGTTCTAATTCACCTTTCCTCCTTCATCCCCCACAAAAGGAATTGACCCAGTCAAGCTGGAGAGAATTCAACTTCCAGCTCAACATGCTGAAGAGAGAAATTCTTATAATCATGTACTTGCAGAAGGGCTTATCAGGATAATGAATTATGCTGCACAACCAGGTATCACTTTTCCGATATTTGCTTTTTTTGGCAAGCTGGAATTTTTGAAGATGAAAAAAGAATGCTACCTAGCCTTTTGTCTTTGAGGGGAAAGCATCTGTTTAGCATTCTCTTCAATGAACAATAATTTCAATGCAACAGCAAACAATAAGGTATGGTCTGTGAAAAACAACTAACAGGTTTTCCTTGATTGATGAAGAAACAAAACCTCTGTATTTCTGCTGAGTAGTTGTTTTTATACTCAGGACTGTACAGGGATCTGTTGTCGTTGTCCCTATTTTTTTTGAATACTCAAAAATGATGAGATATGTAGTGATTTCAGCTTAACGTAGGATTTAATCCTGAAAATCTGATCTGTGGAACCTTTGCTTGTAAAAGTAATTCTAGTGGAGAAGTAGTCTTGAAAACTATATGGTACCCTTTGCTGATAGCAGTCCTTTGTCTCTAGAGGTGATAGCAAATTTTTCCATATTTTTTTTTAATTGCAGACTGTATTTTTAGTTCTGAACTGTTTTGCAGAAAATGTGGTTTTTTTCCTGACTGCAACTTTTTTGCGAAATGAGAGATACAAGGCTTAGTGACTTATTCCACAGAAACATGATTTTTGTTCAAGCCACAGCTCTTCTCCCTGCACTTCCTCTCTTCAAACTTCAAATAAGTAGAACTGGTTTTCCCCTCAAACTGTCACACTATCAAATTCCTGATTATCTGCAGAATAAAACCTAATGTTTGTTTGCAGGATTGATCTACAGAATATTAACTTGTTATGCTGATGTGCCAGTCACAGATTAATAGCATGTTTATATATAAAGAGTTTGTACATGCTGCAGAAGGAAAGAGTGCAAGATGAGGAAATACATTTATTTAAACAAAAGCACTTCTTGGGAGGGGTGGAAAGAGTGGGGATTTATTAATCTTGCTAAATGCAGTGTAGAACATCTTTTCTTTCTGGGGGTACTGGCCTCAGTCTGTACCTTTAGTTTCTGGCAGCATAGTGCTGACTTGAAAATTGTAGGTGGGAGTTGGGTTCAAAAACTAATATGTCTGCCTCCTTGGGTCTGTTGTGTTAGTATTGATCCTTGAGCTTAGGCTGTACATTTCTAATATCTTTTTTTAAAATCCTTAAAAGCTTGAAATCTAAATGCATTCTTTCACTCTTACTTCTCTAGATTCTCCCATCCAGGCTGTATCTGAATCCTTTGGACACTTTTTAAGGAAAAGCTATGTCCTATTAGTATGCTATATACAAAACTTCCTTTCATCTTGTAACTTTATCCATGCCAAATTCTGTGATTCTTTGGTGATTTTAGTGTAATTCAACCTGTGTTTCAGGTTGATATAGGCATGTACTTGGCTTCTTTTCTGATAGTATTAATCTTTATTGCCTTCTTATTGCATAGTTCTGCTTTAAATTTTCTTCTGCTTTAAATTATTCTTCCAGCATTTTTTTTATAGCCATCAGCATTGTAAACCAACATCAGCACTCATCCTTGTCAGACAAGGGTTGTATGACAATTACAGAGAAGAGTAGAAACATTTAAGAGCACTGAATAATGAGAAGAGCAATACTTAAACTGCTACTGTTCTGTATATTGAAATTTTCTTTTCATAGATGGAAAAATCCGTTTGGCAACTTTAGAACTTGGCTGCCTGTTGCTGAAGCAGCTTGTGTTTTCTAAGAATGGCAGCATCATAAAAGATGTTCACCTGGCTTGCCTTGAGGTAAATATTTGCTTTCAAATTACCAATCACAGCACTACTTTTCTTTGAGTCTTGTTGAATAAATTTTTTTTCATTTCCAATTATAAGCATAAATACAAAATTTGAGCTTCTAGAACATTTCTTCTATTGGTTCCTCTGCAGTGAGTGCAAAGAATCAATACTCCGTGTTCTGTTCTCAGCTTTGCTGTTACCTTTGCTATTTAAACTATTAACATATCAAGCAGGGTTATGTTTGATTTTTCTCTCTGAAATTTGTATGTCATCCATCTCAAAAATGTAAAGAAAGTGCTTTTGAGACTAACAGGATCACATAAGCAGTATTTTCATAAGTGCAAGAACTATGTTCTATCATATTCAAGGCTATGAGTATGGGGATATTAACAGACAGTCTCTTCTGTATGACTTTTTGGGTGGGGGTTTTTTAAATGTAACTTTTGAGTAAATAGTGTATTTACTCCCTGAAACACATTTATTTTGTCTTTTCTAGGGTGCAAGGGAAGAAAGTGTTCATCTTCTTCGTCGTTTCTATAAGGTATATATGCAAAATGATGTAAGAAAAAATCCTTTACCTAATGTGGAATTAGAAGCAAGTCTGCAGCCCAGTCTCTATGCAGTGGCCAAAGCAGTACTTTTTTTTTTTTTTTAACATGGGAACTCAGTATTTGTGATAGAGAAGGAAGTGTTTCGTTGAAGGTTTCCTCTCCTTTTCTGTCCTTACTGTAACACACTGACATACATAAAAAAGGCTGCTTGAATTCTCACATGGTTTGTACTGGAGGTCAAGTTAGCAGTCGTGCTTTTGTGGCAGCTGCTATGTATTTCATGGACTGGAGCCACATTATTGGAACATTTCTGGGATTTTATGATTGACGCTAATACAGAATGTGTTTCTTTTTGGCATTACTTTTAATCTGTGTCTTATCTGAAATGATCTAAAATCTTACTTAATCTTTTTTTTTCTTACTAGAGACCTCTGCAGTGCTTTGCTGCTTTTATTGCATTGTAAGCAACTAGAGAAATGAAACTTTTAGCCACTTTTACAGCAGTGTTAACTTCTGTATAAGGACCAGTAAATCCATGGCAGACTTCAAGTGTCTAAAATCTATTTTGTGTTAGAATTCTCTTGAATAATGTTTTCTCAATGTGGCTTACAAAAAATTAAGTAACTTGTGATGGGTTGACCTTGGCTGGCTGCCAGACATCCACCCAGCTGCTCTCACTCCACCTCCTCAACAGGATGGAGGGAGAATAGAAGATGAAAAAATCTTGTGGTTGAAATAAAGACAGGGAGATCACTTACCGATTACTACAATGGGCAAAACAGACCCAACTTTGCAAAAATTAATTTATTATCAATTAAAATAAATTTAGATAGTGAGAAACAAAGAGAAATTAAAAAAAAGTCTTTCCCCCACCCCTCCTTTTACCCAGGTTTAACTTTGCTTCTTCATTTCTACGTTATCCCCCTGCTGAATGGTGCAGGGGAGGTGGGAAATGGGTGTTTGAGGTCAGTCCGTAATAGTTCATCTCTGCTGCTGCTTCCTCAAACTTTTCCCCTGCCCCAGTGTGGGTTCTCTCCTCTATGGGCTGCAGTCCTTCAGGAAAAACATTGCTTCATAGCGGATCCTCCACAGGCTGCAGTTCCTTCAGGGTGTAACCACCTGCTCCGATGCTGCAGTTTGGATAGCTGCTTCACCAGGGCCCTCTCCACGGGCTGCAGAGGAACTTCTCTCCTTGTTGTAAACGTGTTTTCCCAGAGGTGCCATCAGTGTCACTGGGGGGCTCAGCTGTGTCCTGCAGTGGGGCTGTTGGAGCCAGCTGCAGCCATCCATGTCCAGCATGGGGCAGCCCTGGCCTCTCCTCACAGAGGCCCTGCACAGGAACACTCAGTACATAATTAAACAAAAGCAAACAATCATGGCTCCATAGCTGTAAGGATTCATGATATGTCCATCTTTTCTTGAAAGGGAGAAGAAATTTTCCTGGATATGTTTGAAGATGAATACCGGAGTATGACAGTAAGTGACACCCCTTCCACCCTGCCAAACCCTCAAACCCAGATATAACACAGGTGCAAGAACAAGTATTTACTGATATAAATCATATATATCATACAGAGTATGCTGGTATCTTTATTTCTGGGAGCAGAATAACAAAATGTGGGTGCATTTTTTGTCTCTGAGGAGTTGTGTCTACACTTAAATAAATCATTTGTGTGAAATTTCACAGCTGTTATTAAATAAAAGCCCATTATTTTCCGAAGGCTAGTAGACAAAAATTACTTTATCCTGGCAAATGGGACGTTGGATTAATTAGTTTTTTTCTAGTTATTAAACAATGTGAAAATCTTCCTGTATCTTTCTGAAGCCCTGCAAGGTTTCAGTTTTGAGTACTGCCTCTTTACTTACCAGTAGAGAACTGGGTTCCAGTGAGCAATTAGCAGGGCATTTGTCTAATCTGGGAGAGGTACTGCCTGCACCACAGTTCTGGCTGTGAAAGTTCTAACAGATTAACTGAACTTAATCTCAGACAGTTCATACTTAACTTGTAAACATGTTTTTAAAATAATTATCTGTTTCAAATATTAGGTTATATTTCAGACAAAATAACTTTGTGTAGTCAGTATAGGTTTTTGCCCCACGGTGGTACAGGGATTTAACGAGCAGCCACTGGTTGTCTTTTCTGAAAAAGCGCAGTCTACAATTCACATGTTCCAAGAAGTCTTTTAATACAGGAAGCATCTTGCATGTATCTTACCGGCCTGAATAAGAGAAGTATTTAGTGAAACATTTACTTTTTTAGTAGTTAAATATTGCTATACTTTTAGTTTGAGAAGTAGCACTGATACTAGTGTCATTTTTATGTTGCAGGTTCAGTATATGTGTAGATTTTTCTGTTGTATATCCATTTCTGAGACTACTTTTTTATTTATTTTATGAGACAGAGCTACACCCTGGAACCTCAACTTTGTTTTCTTTAAAGCGTATTGATTTGCCTAGCTAGCAAATGACTTGCTGGCTGGTCTGATTTCAGTGCTAAGTAACACTGATGTTTTCTTGTCTTGTCAGAGATGAACTCTGTAAATAACATATTATAGAGCATCTACAATGACAAGTATACTTTCTCTGTCTGAGTGAAGAAGGGGAAAAGTTGTGTTTTCATTAATGATAGATGAGAACAAGTTCAGAGAAGCAAGTAAATGGAACACTAGTCCTTAGTATTTCTGCTTTCAGCAACGAGTTTCCTTTTTTAACATTCTTCACGTGTATGATGTAAAATGCTGTTTAAACCAGTGTACACTCATGTGAATTACATCTGAAGTGGATATTTACTTGTTGGAAATCTTAGTTCTGTGTTCTCGTTTTTTCTTATGGTCTATGTAAATTTCTCTATCTTTCCACACATTAATTAAATTCATTAATCCAGTGTTTTAGACACTGAAAATGAATTGTTCCAAGATTAGAAAAATTGGCTAAATGCTCTTTTTGAGTTTGTATGTGTGCAAGGCAGCAGTTCAAGACTGCACTGTGAAAATTCTGGACCTTGTTTGTCTGCTGCTTTTATGGTATCTGACTATGGCAAAGTAGCCAGGAATGCTTCCAGTTACAGTTGGCTATTTTAGAATGCCCACGTGACTGCATTTTTCTCCTGTGCAGAATTATTGTACAAGCTATGGGAAGGGCTTTATATATTTTAGACATTCCAGCTGGCTTTGTGGCAGGAAGAAGCATATATCTCTAGTGTGTGTGTATATAATAGAACTTGTATGAAATTGCCCAAAGGTACAGAAGGGTAGATATTTCAGATGTCATTTATTCATGAAAAAAGGCAACCATGTAAGGGAGAGACTCTTTTAGCAGCAAGATTGAAAGGAATTATCTAGTGTGAAAGTTACTGCATTATTAGAGACTGGGGATTTCTTTTGGGGGAGAAGAAAGTATGGGAAACTTTTTTCCTGTGATTGATCTAATTATAAATTTGGGTCTTGACAGACTTTGGTTTTTAGTACTCATGAAATAGCTTTTCTGTAATCTTTGAGAATTTTTTCCTGTGTTTTTTCAGTATGGAAACTTCAGCAGTGTCTTAGGGAACAATGAGCAAATATAAAATAGAGATTACATGTAAGGAGCCTAAAATAAGATGGATGGTATTAACAATTCTGAGCCGTTTAAGAATTCCTTCATCTTAAATACAATATTTTGAAAGTAAAGATGCAAATGCTTATTGTTCTGTAATCAAAGTTAAAATATTTTTATAGATTAAACCTATGAATGTAGAGTACTTGATGATGGATGCCTCAATCTTGTTGCCTCCAACGGGGACACCACTGACTGGTATTGATTTTGTGAAAAGATTGCCTTGTGGAGATGTGGAAAGAACACGAAGAGTGAGTAAGACTATTTTCCTTAGTTTGTTCATGACAAAGGCTTTGAGTGATTCTAGAAATACAAACATGTTTCCTTGAAAGCTACTTGATTGGAAGTTTCATCCAAAAAATCATACAGACTTGATGAAGACAGACCTGTCTGTAGAGTATATTGATATTTACCTGTCCCAGTAGATAGAGAAAAAGTTTGATTTCTCGTGTCTAGTCAATATGTTCTTGGACTGAGGTTTTCATTTTTTAGACAATGGAGACATCAACATAAAAAGGCATTTTGCTGACATTCATTAATATATTGTCAGTTTCCTTTTGTGTTCTGATATCTCAGTCTGTCTGTCTTTATATTCCTATAGAGGGAATCGCCACTGGAAGGCTGGCTGACTTCATATTGCTTGTGTTTCTAGACATAGCCAAAGGTAATTCATGATGGAGATCTTGAGAGTGAGGAGAAAAATAGCAAAATATCTATTTCTGTGACTGACACAATCTGTAAAGGTGATACTGACCTGAATAACATTGTCAGTGTTATCTAGCTGTGTCCTACGAGCCCTGCAGTGCCAGTAAGTCTTAAAGATATGTTGCAGCACGACATTATTATTTGGCAAGTGCTGTTATTTGGGTAGCTTTGCATTTCTGTAAGTATATTCAAATACTCTTGAAGAAAAAAAAAACATGTTTCCAGGAATCTTCGGAAAACTTTTGTTTTCATTACTTACTATAAACCACGCTTTTGTTATCACAGCAAGCTGTTTGATAAAGTACAGTGAATTATCTTGAAAAGTATTGTTCTTAGAAAGCAAAATGCTTCCTAGAATTCTGAGGCATTTAGCAGAATGATACTTAAATGCACATTAGTGGAAACTGAGTGCTCCATGGTTTTTTCGTCTGCTAAATAAGGAATAGTTTAACTTCTGTTGGTGGAAATGCAAAATTTAATACAGATATTCCTGTAAATTCTTCAGGGTGGATGGGTCTTTCTTATTAGCAAGTACTCCCAGAACGATTCCTTGTTGGTCCTCCTTCCCCTGATCTCATTGTTCTAGAAGTTTTAGAATGTCTTAGAATTCCTAAGCTACTTTTTTCCAGCTAGGCTACCTCTCTCAGGCTTATTTGCCCGAACAATATACTGAACTTCAGTTGTATCTTGTGATATTGCTGCTGTCACTTAACCTGCTCCAGTTCCTTTTTGCTGACAGTTTCAAATGGATGGTAATTCAATTATGAGCATCCCATGGCACGATTTTTAAAAAGTACTCAAGTTTTATTTCACTAGCAAGTGAAGAAGTCCCTTACTTTGTCATGAGTTCTTAGCTGTTAGAGATCAAATCTTTTTAGGCTGTCACTGCTTTTGCTGTAGAAAGTCCCTCTAAGTGGTAATTCTTTTCCTCTTAAGAAAGTTAGGAGGAACTCTCAGAAATTGGGTATCTCTCAAGTTATCAAAGTTATCTCCAAAATCCAAATATTCAACCCCTCTAAATTAAAACGTTACAGTGACCAGAATTTGTTAGGCTGCTTTTTGAAATCAGCTACTACTGCCTGCCCAGAATCAGATGCTCTTTTGAATTGTTGATAGTCCAGTTACTTCTTGTTGGTTGCATCTCTTCCTTCTGAATTCTATAATCCTAAAGATGGTACTGCTTCCCAGTCACCTAGAATTAAGAAAACTCATTTACATGCTTGTTCGGGAAGTAATGAACAGTATGGGTCTTAAACTCTGCACCTTGGAGTACACAGCAAGCAAAGACTTTGAGAGAAGTTTTTGAACTACCCATGAGAATGCTATTTCATGGGAAAGGAATAAGGTACTGGTAGGTTTCCCTGCAAGCTGCTCTTTTTTTGCACATGGTATGTGCCTATGTAAATGAAGGAATTGGTGTAAAGTATACCTCACTGTAATGTGTAGTTTCTTCAGTGTAGATAGCAATTTGTATTTTGTCCTACTTAACCGAGAAAACAAAAGACAGCTGAAAAAAATTGTAGGCCACTGAACTCAGCTGTTTTATTGAGATCTAATAAAATGTTACGGGAAGTCACAAATCACATGCTTTTGGGATTATATTGATATAGCGAAATGAAGGCTATCAGTATCGTAGGGAGCAGAGTGTAGTTCCCTTTTCATCTGATGTTCTTGATTGGTTTGGTGTTTTTATTTTCTTGCAAAGGCTAAAGTTCTAATTTTCTATCCTACTCCTGTAGGTTATTCTGCAGTAAATGTGATTACATGTTTGGAGATGAATGACATTAGTTCTATAGGGAATTTATGTGAGGAAAATTAATGCTGTCTCAGAGGCAAAGAGGATTGAGGGGAAAATAAGTGAAAGCAGGCTGAGTGATGGCTGTCCTCTGAATTTAAAAAAAAAAACCAAACAGCCCAACTATTGGGTTTGGCTTTTGGGTTATCAAAAATGCAAGGATATTGCTGTTCTTGATTGAATTTGGAAACTTTTAAACCAAATACCATGAATTCTTGAGGCATCTGGTATTAGAACTGCTTTGTGGTAATCCTATTTAATTTCAGTAAATCCACGATACACTAGAACGCAATCTGCCTAAATGAGAGAGACCATCTCCCATTATAAAGTGACATTCCTCTTATTCATAAGGTAGTTTTAGTATCTTATTTTGGTAGATATATTTGACATTCTTTGCTCCAAGTAATCATATTGCCCTCTTAAATTTCAACAGCATACTGAATTCATCTGCTCTGGCATCAGTTCATGGAAGAGCCAGATATATGATGTTCCTCTCTTCATCCCTGTTCTGCCAGAAGTTTCTGAAAGCACCACCACTACGATAGCTGGCCAAACACTCACATTTCTGGTTCACAGCAGCCACAGTTCTGTTGATGTTAAGAACAGAGGGGTGAAGGGGTTTGCCCTAAAGCAGTGTAGATTTGTTTTTCCTAATACTTCCTGCAATCTGGGAGTTCCTGGGCACTGCAGCTGTTCCATGTATTCAGTGCTTTTACTGTAAATTAACTGCTGCCTTACGGTATGCCACGGAATTACTATGTAGGAAACTATTCTAAAAACAAAACACCGGAAGTAATAAAAAATGATTTTTTCATTTGCTGTACTGAAAATACAGTACTTGTAGTGGAAGAGGTTTATAAATGGTGCCATTCAAAATGTGGCTAATAAAATTATGTTTGTTCTTCGGCTTTATATCTAGTCTTTGCATACCATATGTCATTAATTTTTAAATCAAAACAAGAATATTAATTTCACAGAGCAGCTGTTGAAAGTTTCTTGGGCCTTTGCACTGATGTAGACCTTCTGAGAATATAGACAAAGTTCTCTGACAATGCTGTATGGCACGTGGTTAGTTTTGATGAACACAGCAAATTTAAAACTCAAATATCCCCAGTTTTCTCTCGAACTTGTAGACAACTTAGCTAGACTAAGCCAGAAAATTTATTACTTCAAGTTCAGAATGTGAGGGTCTCTGAAGGTTGATTGTGTATTTGTCTGTGATGTATGGGTATTGCAAATGCAATCAGTCTCAAAGTAATGATTTAAAAAAAATCCAAGATTGTTGTTTTGACGTAAACAGCTCCTGTAATCATTTGCCTGTCAGTCACAAGCTGTGTAAGTGTGCCAGTGGGATAAAAGCTCTGCCACTTCTACTTCATTGAAAATAAATAGCGTGTTTCAACTTCCTTCATAGCCTTCTTTAACTAGTTTTGATTTTTATTCTGCTTTCGCTATTTAAAAAGTAGATTTATTGCATGACAGTAAACTCAGGGGTTGTAAAAGTGAGTATACGTTTGTAAGATTCTGTTAAAATATGTAGTATTGAGTGCAGCAATATTTTAATATTCTTTTTTTAATTTCTCAAGGCGATCAGAGTTTTCTTTATGCTCCGTTCACTATCACTGCACTTGCGAGATGAGCCAGAAACTCAGTTACCACTCACAAGGGAGGAAGGTCTGATAAAGACAGATGATGTTCTTGACTTGAGTAAGTAGTCCCTCAATTTCCCAAATAGTCTGTGACATGGAAAATTTGCTAGCTTTATTTTTTTTGAAGTAAAAACCCCAAATAGTTATCTTGTTTGCTTAATTGACTACTAAAAACGTATTAAGATTTGGATTTGGAACACTTCTTGTGGATTTGTGGGGTTTTTTTAGTAAGACTGTTAGTAAATATTCCAGGGTTTGAATATGAGCACATAAAGGATTTAGAGTCCTTCATCAGGTTTCCTGGTATGTTAGTTTTCTAAATGAACTGATCCTAGGAGGATTTTCTTCTGTTTTGCTTTCACCTATTCAAAATGCACTTAAACCATTCATGAACCTTAAGAGACTGGAGGTATTTACTTGCAACAGCTACACTGTGCTGTTTTACTGGTACTGGGGTTTGCTTGTCATCATGTTCCCATCCTGTCCTGGAGTTATTTTTCTTCACATCTCTTCTGTCATTTTAAAGTTAGCGTATGGAAGCTTTTACTCCCTGGGAAGCTGTTCCCAAGGGGAATCGGTCTGTAATGTCCAGAATGACCTTGTGATATTCAATAGTACTTCTTCTGAAGTGAAAGGCACAACGCCTTCTTTCTGCAGCATCATAGAATACTACTGCACTCTCCATACTGAAGAAACAGAAAGAATTGGAAGGAATAGAATCATGAAGTATGCTATTTGTCTGCAAATTCAATATACCTTTGTTCATTTAACATCAAAATACACATCTCTAGATGAGCTTATGTGTTACTAAACAGTACAACTTCTAGAGTAACGCTGGCCTAGGTCATAAAACTGTAGTTTTACTGTCTCCATCAGTCACATTGTTTAAGAAACAGTAACTTGTCATGTTTTAACTTAATCTTATGTTAGTGTGAGACATTTTCTTTTTTCTTAAAATATGTAGAGAAGGCTAGAATTGAAAAGGACGTGCATGATAATATAAATACTATTAATTCCATTTCTTGTAATCAAGAAGAATTTGACATATTGGTGTTAGCTGACACGTAGTTAACTTTTCAGGCAGTTGTCTCACTAAAAACTTGCAGGTACCATTCATAAACTTTAGAGGGCATGTGGTTGCTGATTTAGAGAGGATGTATTTGCTAGGGGTTTAATTTTTGCAGGTTCTTTTTCTCACAAAAAGAGGGAAAAACCAGCTTTGTGCTTCAGGTGTTCATTTTTTTATTCTCTGTGTTTATGTATTGTTGATCTTACTCCAACTGAAAAAACAGTTGCCCAAGTTGCCTTAGATGTTACAGGATTATGTCCACTATCTCAGAGATCTTGTTGTCCATCAAGAATATTAATTGTCTGAGTGAAGGGAAAACACTGAAAACAAGTGAGCCGAGCAAAAGTTTTATGATATCAGAGCTGCTGTGCAGTAGTTTAATGGATATAATCCAGATTAAACCTTAAACAAATAAATTATTTCAAATTATTAAAAATTCTTTACATTTAATTTTTAGAAAATATATTTGTCTGCAATATCGAAAATGTATGAATGAGCTTAATGCAAACTCATCTCTTTTGGTCATTCCCAAAAAACTTTCCAAAGAGAATGAACAGCACAGGATGTTGTTACTTGCTATTCCTTGCTAAAGGATTAGTAATATAAAATTAACTCAGTTTCCTGTTTCAAATGAATTGGGTATTTATTGTAATGTTGCCTCTTTTCCGGAGGGTGGAATGAAATAATGAATCAGCTTCTACAGGGAAAAATTTTTCTTAAATTAATTGTTAGTTTTTAAGAACATACTGAACAAAAGGTAGATCTGATTGAAATACTATTTCCAAATGTGATTTATTCCTCCTCCCCACCCTCCAAAAAATGAATACCTACCTTTCGTCCTTGCTTATCTGTTAGCCCAGAGATACACTGATCGCCCTCAATATAAAATTTAGTTGACTGCACCACAGGTGTTGTGCAGTTCATTGCAGGTGTCGTCTTCATGGCTTTTCATTTCTAAGGCAGTTGCTTTTACACAGAATAAAAGATATACTTTTCTTGGAACATGTAGTTTAAACCATAGATTATTAATACTTCACTCTGCTATGCATAATCGTTTGTAATTTTTATTACATATCCATATAATGTCAGAGTAATTGCTAAAGTAGCGGTCCATGCTCTGTATATTTAATGGTGTCCAAGGTTGTTTCCTTTTTCCAGAATGGGATGCTGGATATAAATGTTTAAAAGAGTCTATATATAGATATAGAAAGGATGTAAAAAACAAAAACAAAACACTATTAGCCTGAAAATTATCTGCTTCAATTTGAATAAAGCGTTCTAAAATTTTCTGAACAAAAGGTTTTTTAAGAGGTTATATTAAATTAAAATTGTACTGTTGACTTAGAACATCACCCTTTTAGATTTAAACTCATTTGCTGCTTTATGGCATATTATAGTCCTTAACTGTATAGTCGTTAACTTAAAATATGAATTTATACTGACCAATATGAACTGAGGCAACAGTGGTACTGAATGGCTGGTTGTGTGGTACTTGTAGGCATGTGCATGAAGCCATTATTTGTTCGTATGTGTATGTATTCATATGTGTTTGCACATGTGTGTGTATATAAGTAGAGAAGAAAAATAGGTTCCATCACCCTACACATGGAACCTACATTCTGGTGCTCTAGAGACCCTTACATAAGAAGATATCTAGTGGTTAACTTAAGCTGATGATTTTTTTTTTTTTTTAATTAAAAACTTTAATTAAGAATTAAGATCACAGCTTTTTTTTTACCAAGTCGGTGTTAACTGTGACATCAGTTTTCAGTGTGACATAAATCAGAAGACAGAAGGATTGATACAGGACTTTCAGAATGGCTGAATGCACAAATGTATGTTTATATTCTGTGGACAGATGGAAAGCTGTTCTAGATTACATCAGAGTTAAACTTGAACCTTTTGCAGAGATGTTTTGGTAGCTCCAGATACACTCCTGAGATACTGTTTAGTAAATGTCTAGTGCAGATAATAACAGACTTTATGAACAGCATGAATCGTGGTAAGAACTGTTACACGATTGAAGAGTATTACAGTTGTATCTGTTCCTTGTGTGCTGCTGTTACCTATTTAAGTTAAATACAGAGTATCCACATAATGATGGTAGATCTGTGCTTTAGCATAGTCATTGCTTTTTGATCTTTTTGCCGAAGGTTTTAGACTTTATTTTGGGACCACAGTATGTAATTACAGCCGTAGGGTTTTTTGCCTATGACTCTTTCCATATACTCCAGCATTTATTAGGAAACAAAGATCTCTACAGCTGGCAGAGTTACAGAAGTTGAGTTAAACACATTGCTTACAGGCTGTTTTCACCAGTAGTGGGGTATCTGAAGAGGGAGTGAGTCAGTGTGGGATCTAAAAATTTTCAATGGAGTTCTAGCCTATTTCCAAAAACTAAAATAAATTGGAAAAAGGCTGTAAAAAAAAAAAAAACCCAAACAAAAAACAAACACCCTTCCTGTTGAGTTTTCTCATATCCTGTCTTTGAACCAGAATCTCTATTGAACAATCAGTGCCTGATAGGGAGTTTCATATATTGACTTCAGAAGACTTTTCTTTCCTGTTTAGCTAGAAATGCATAGAATTATTTCATCTTCAAATCAAGTTGACAGGTGTTAGACTTGTTCCAAAGAAGTGTCACTGTGTGCACAAATATGATCATGTTTCAGGTGTTTCCTTGGGAGGAGCTTTTCTTGTCAGTAAATTGCTAAAATAATACTGTGTAGCACAGATACAGATATTTGGATCTGATCCTCACAGCAAATAGATACTATTTCGTTTTAACAAGTCACTTGTTGAGTATATATGATTACAGGGTTGGTGTTAGCTGGTTTTTCCCTGTTTTGCTTTGGTTTGGGTATTTTCTAACCTTTTCCTTGGGACATTTACTTTTTTTCTCCATCATTTCTTCCCATCTATCACCACACTTTTGTTCAAAGTCATCAAAACTGTTTTCCTTTTTAATTTTCATATTTTTAAGGCTACTAGCGAATACTGTGCATTCACTGGGACTTTTGAGTGAAGGTCCCCATTTACATGTGCATCAGTTCCTGTATTTCAGCTGGTAACGCTTTCTAAACTGCTTACTGCTGCTATTGTTACTTAAACTACCTGAACTGAGGTAGTACAGTGATGAAGTTCTAGTGTGTGCTAGCAGAAAGACAGCTTCCAGTTCAAGTCTTTTGCCCAAGAGAGACAAGAACCAGCATTTTGACATAAAGCATATGGGATACATGCCACTGCATAGGTTGCCATATCTTGGGAGGAGACTTAGCAGTTGGCAAAACATGACCCAAAAAGCTGTAATTGTGTGCAGTTTTTTAATTATGACTTTGGAGATATTTTCAATCTAACAAATTTTCATCAATCTGTGTTATTACAATGCTTTATAGGTTTTTCGAAACATTGAGATGCTTCCAGTAGTTATGCTCATTCATGTATGTAGAGTGTCAAGAAGTAGAGGTTAACAAGGTCCAGTAATTATTTCAACTACTGTTTTGATTTTGAAAAATCCTGTGAAACTCACCTGATCAAAATAGCTTTTTTTGCCTGAATGCAATGCTGGTGTTTTATGGGAGCTTGATGAGAAATGCTAAAGTATAAGGAAGCATTTTAATATTTTGATGCATGTGTTCATCGTAAACCTTTAAGTGCAGTTGTAAGGTTGTCAGCACTATATATGACTGTACATTTAGAAATGAGTCAGGTATTCCACAGAAGGTTCATTCCATATTACTGGGTATGCTGCCACCTGAATAATATCTACTGTTACTTTTACTGTAAGTAGTTTTGAAGCACTCACACATTATGTGGTAACTGCCTGCCTTAGACTGCATGTGAGTTTGTGTCTCATGTAGGTGGCTTCTTTAATCTTATTCAATAGCAGACTGTTCGTGTGAAATTCACTGGCAGCTCATATTAGCCTCAGTGCTTGGTTTCAGGCTGCTGATCTGTTAGTGACAAAGTTTTAAATGCTGTGGCCAAGAAGTGATGATTCATTTAAAACCGTTATTTCTTTGCTAAAACTGAAAAAAAATAACATTATAGCTGTCGTCTTGTTCAGTCTTGTCTCTACCAAATATACATGTTTTATAAAGGCCATCATAGTCAACATTTTTTTTAAAATAAGATTTGCGGAACATTTGTCCTAGAATAATTAAGGTTGGAAGGAACCTCAGGAGATCATCTAGTCTGACTCCCTGCTCAAAGCAGGATCAACTAGAGCAAGTTGCCCACAGCCCTCCCTAGTCAGGTTTTACATATCATCAGGGACAGATTTCACAGCATTGCTGGGCAACCTATTTCAATGTTTGACCACCTTCACAATAAAAAAGGTTTGTCAGTTCTTGTTCTTCCCCCCCCCCCCGGTGTTTTCATGGAATTTCTGTATTTCCAATTTGTGCTCAGTGCTTCTTATCTTGTCACTGGACACTAATGGTTTCAACTTCTTTGCTCCCCCCCAAACAGGTATTTGTAGATGTTAATAGGAGATTTTTATCATAGGCCAGCAGTGTGCCCAGGTGGCCAAGAAGGCCAATGGCATCCTGGCTTGTATCAGCAATAGCGTGGCCAGCAGGGACAGGGAAGGGATCTGACCCCTGTGCTCGGCACTGGTGAGGCCGCCCCTCAGTTCCTGGGTTCAGTTTTGGGCCCCTCACTACAAAAAGGCCATTGAATGACTCGAGCGTGTCCAGAGAAGGGCAACAGAGCTGGGGCAGGGTCTGGAGCACAGGTCTGCTGGGGAGCGGCTGGGGGAACTGGGGGGGTTTAGTCTGGAGAAGAGGAGGCTGAGGGGAGACCTCCTGGCCCTGTGCAACTCCCTGCCAGGAGGGTGCAGAGAGGGGGGATGAGTCTCTTTAACCACGGAACAAGCGATAGGACAAGAGGGAATGGCCTCAGGCTGCACCAGGGAAGGTTTAGACTGGATATTAGGAAGCATTTCTTTCCAGGACGGGTTGTCAGGCGTTGGGATGGGCTGCCCAGGGCAGGGGGGGAGTCCCCATCCCTGGAGGGGTTGAACAGTCGGGTAGAACCAGCGCTGAGGGATCTGGTGGAGTTGGGAACTGTCAGTGTTGGGTTAATGGTTGGACTGGATGATCTTCAAGGTCTTGTCCAACCCAGATGATTCTTTGATATAAATTTTTCTTCTATTAAATAATCTTTCAAGGAATATAACTTATCTGTTGAGTCCTTATCCAGTTCAGCTTACTTGCATAAGTAGCATTTAATTTTAATGTAAACTGACTAGACAAGTGAAAGCTTCCTTCTGTAGTTTAGTAAGAGATTTCACTGTGGGTAGATAACACTAAAATTTTTAGCTTTTAATTCTTATGAATATTTAAAAATAACTTAATTTCAAGACTAGGTTAAGTATGGTAACAGAGATTTTTGTTTAGTTTTCTTTCCAAAGTACTGATGTTTGGGGTTTGTGTATCTCATTCCTAAGTATGTTATTGTATTTGAGGAAAATAGAGTAAGCCAGAATGTAGTGCAGGTGTATGAGCAGAGATATGTCCTCTGATTTCAATCAAATGTACTTCCTGGGAACACCTAGATAGATGCTTGATTTTTTGCGTGCTTGGTGCAAATGCTTCTGCATAGTCTTACAGTTGCTTAGTCTGTGAAGGGTAATGCTGTTTAACACACTGATTTCCATTCCCCTGATTTCCTATGTAATGACACTTCTCTGAGTGAAGTACAAGGATTTTCCAAGTTTAACAGGGGCTTTGGAGGATTTAGAGTATACAGTTGCTAAGCTTTTTTTCAGAGGTGAATGAGTAGCGTTTCCTTCTTACTGTAAAAGTGAGGTATTGGCTTAAAAAGAAACTATTTCAGAGAAGTCAAGCGTACTTATCCTGATAAAAATTTAACTGTTCCAGGCTAGTCTCCTGTTATGAAGACCTGCATGTCAAACAAAGTCTTTGTTCCTCATGCTTCTGCAGATACTTCCTCTCAGAAAAGTTTTCTCCCCCGAAGTTTTTCTTATTTGCTCTCTGGAATGTCATATTCAGGAATTCATTAGATTCTGTCCAGCCTGAGAGATTTGTCAAGTGTGATTTTTCTTGCACAGAGCCTTTCCCTCTGGTGTCTGAGTACAGTAATAGCAAAATAACATAATCAGTCTAGAGCTTGTTCAGTGTTGTCATCCCTCAGGCACTGAAGCTTATATGCATCGTAATAAACAACACAGAGCAATTTTTTTTTTCTGTCCCTAATGTCACAACTAGATGTTTAGCTTTTGACATTGTTTTCATAATGGCAAAGCAGGCATCAGTGAATTGGATTTATTGATTTGAAAACTGATCTCTCTGAACTTTATGCCAGTGTTAAAATCCAGATACTCATTACAAGCTGAAAATGAACCTTTTACCAGTTCTCATTTTCTGCAGAATCATGTGGGGTTTAGATAAATTGAAATGACAGCTTATTTCCCTGTATACTTCTCTACTATTTTTATAATGCATGTAATAAACAAAAAAAAAACCTTTTTAAAGGCATCTGGTTTTTATACACACGCACATATATGTGAAAAAATTATGTATACACTTATGTTAAGAAAAATGCAATTTGAGCAGAAATAGGTAGTCATTCTAGGTTTATGATTTGTAGAAGAGAATATCGTATCTGGTTTTGTCTTCCTGCATCACTGTAGGTGTTAGTAAACACTAGTCTTGAGGATTTTCCAGATAGTCACAAAACCGACATGAGTGTGAAGGTTTCTTGATACAACTAAATTTTTTCGCTAGCCTACACTAGTAGGTGAGTATTAGCACACATGGTACAAGAAGGTGGAATATGTTCAGTATGCTTAAAACTTGATAAGCATCTGAGAGGAAATCCCATCTTTTATAAGAAATTCCAGCAGATATTCCTCCTAAATGCCAACATCCACTTATTCCTGAACAACATCAGGAGGCAATACTTTTTCTGGACTTAGTGGTATAACTCATCTGTAGTATGTGTGGTGCTCAAATCATATACATATATTGGTGATAATGTGAAAGAGCTTAATTGGACTGTTTTGTTTGTCTGCTAATAGTTAATTATTTAATGTTTTACTTGTGCTACTGATCTAGTCTCTTTTAGACTTAAGTATTGGCTTGAAATACTTTTAAAATACACAGGCCTTGTAGGAGAAAATGCTAGAGTTGTATTTAATAACTTAGTACCTGTGACAATCTTGAGACAATTCAAGAAATAAGTTCTTTGCAATTAAAGGCTGTCATAGTAAGTAGTAAAGCAGAATATTGTACCAAATGGGCTACATGGTGCTGGGAAAAGCTCTTTATGTAAAGTGGGAGGTGGTGCATTAACTATCTGCAGCCTACTGTTTGTCTTGGACTGCCAGCTATGCACAGAAAGTTCTAAAAGTTTTCTCTAAGAGCTTTTAATGTCTGTAGATGACTTCTAGAATTGTGATGACTGTAAGTTATAAAATTACTAAAGTCCTGAGGCAGGTCAGGTACATTTAGACCATCTCCTAAAGTAGCTGTTGTCTTTGTAAAGACTTCATATAATACAGTCTTTACAGGCAAATAGTTGCCTGTGTTGATGCAGTATTTTCACCTAATTTAAATCTTCTTCACTTCAAGGAGCTGAAGTCTCTGAACTCTTCTTCATAGGTTGTGTTTCTTAAAAGTTGTATTTTTCTTGGAGAAAATCCAGAGAAATCTTGAATCCATGTCTTGGAGGTGTAGTCTCCAAACTGGTTACAAACTTCATTTTGCATGAGGAAAAATTAAGCATTCCTGTTTAATCGCAGAAATGCCACTACTTTTTTGCAGCAGTGTCACATCAGTGAGCCAATCAGTCTGTGGTTCATTTTAATCCCCAGATCAAATTTCAATAGTACTGAAGTTTACTGGGCTTGAAATTCTTTCATCTAAATGTGGTTGGGTATCTGTAACTGTTTTCATAGCATAGCTGTAAGTATTCTCAGATCAGTTCACTGGAAATGTGTTTAACCACACTTTCTCTTCTGTTTTTGTCATGAAGTGTGACTATAGCTTGTGACCCTTCAGCAGCTGTGAACTAGAAACAGCCATGTAAATGGGGTACATTCAGTTGTATAAACTCAAAAGATTCCTGTAACAGTTGCCTAATAAATGAGTAATTTTCCTTTCTGTTCTTTGATAAACTTTTACAGTAATACTTTAAGTTTTTGTCACATCTAAAATGAAAAGTTTCTGATCTGGAAAACAGCTTCTGCCCTTTGAGTCCTTTAGCTTAAGTACTTGCATTTTTGTAATTCCAAGTATTTTGATCCTGCTTGCTGTTGCACTAGAAGTGTATAAATACTGAACAAAACCAAGTATTAAAGAATTTCACAACTCAATTTGGTGTTGTGGCCTATATGCTGAGAATCTCCCAACAGATTATCTGCAAAATTCAACACTCTCACCTTATGTATTTGGAGGGGTCCAAATCCTGTTTCTTCAGGTTCTGGGAAGAAAAGGGCTATTCCAGGAATTCAGGTTGACTGACTAACTGGATTAAAGAATGAAAGAGGCAATAATAAACAAAGGGTCCCAATTTAAGAAGTAGCTAGACATGTTCCGGAGCCCTGTTTTGAAACACATCTGTAAATGCTGAAAGCCTTAAGGACTCACTTTATGCCTTTTATTGAAACCGCTTCAAAAAGATATCACATAAGAGTTTATGCAGTATAGAGGATAGGCCAATGTAGTAAGCACATCCTTGTTTAGTCATATCCACTGTTTGAGAATTAATTCCTTCTCAGTTAATAGCTATATTCATGGGGGGTTTCTCATTTTATTCGGGTTTTATGGCTTGGAAGAAAACATTGCATGTCCTGTGCATTACGGATGTCTTCCCTAAAGATAGTTCTGTTTGAAACAAAGTGTATTCCTAGAAAAACATTAATTCTTGATTAGAAACTTTGTCCCGTGAAGGACTAGGCTACCAATTGTGTAGTTTCATCAGTCAATTCTTTTTCAATGTGGAACTGCTGCCATTTGTAGCTTTTGTACTATTTATGTATGAATTAAAGTCTTCCTGCCTCCCAGGTATTCTTTAAGCTAAATTAGTTGAATTATTATGCTTTTTGCTTTAAAAAAAAAAAAAATATTTCTAATTTTCATGACAGTTTTTGTTACGGTGGTCTTGCCGGTTTCTTTCGGCCTGCTTCCTTAAAACTGTGTGTACCTCAGCTGGCCCGGTAATACACCAGTGTAAAGCAGAGGTATTACCCCATTGTTCATGCAGAGATCACATCTGCCATTTTATTGTAGAAATACATTCACTTTGTTATCAACTGTAATTCCACATCTTTGAGAGAATTTAAATCCTGGCTATAGTTCTTCCTACTAGCAGGCCTCTGTTTTTCATTCCCTGATGTATATAACATTGCACATTTGAAAACAATCAAATATGTTCAGGTGTTTAATGCTTAAATTCACAGGCCAGTTCAGAATAAAGGACACTTGCATTATTCCTGTCTTCCCATGACGTAGAAACACTGATAATAACTTTAAGCTTTCCAGTTATAAACAAAAAGGGGGAATAATTTAGGTATTAGAAAGTAATTTCTGGAGGGATGTATTAGATCTAAACCTCTGTTACCACTTCTAGATGTGTATGTGTAAAATATATATGAATACAGATACACTTTTGGATCAAAAATTTAGATGGAGCTTTTGATGCATTTAATCTATATATAATCTTTTATTGTTTTAGAATATTATTAGCATGTCATTGGTACAATAATATTGGAGTAGGATTCTTTTGACTAAACATAACCTACATTGCCATTTTAGGTCTCCTGTGGTTTTCTACCTGGTGTCTCAGTTTCTTTAAAAAGAAATAAATCTCCCATAGGCTCCTATAGTAATACTTGCCAATCCTGTATGGATTTCTTGAGCCTTCTAGGGCATATGAGAAGGTAATAGCAATCAATCCTCATGAATCACGTCCTGTGTGTATTGCAGAAAAGTAGCAGTGTTGTATTTATTGATTAAACTTGTTTTCTCAAATTTCAAAAGCTTACTCTAAATTCACACCAGATTAGCATTAATTATCCTCTTTTAATTATATTAGGGTTCCACTTTTCTTCTCTTTCTCTCCTACCACTCAATTTTGAATGGATTCTTCTGGTAAAGGGCAATTGGTAGAATCACAGAAATGTTAGTTGGAAGGGACGTCTTCACTGGGGTGGAGGGGGGCTTGGGGGCAGATAGGAGGTTGATTTTGGAAGGACTGTTTTGGTTTTTTTGAAACTTGAAAACCTTCGGTGATAGAAATTCCACAACCTTTCTGGGTAACCTGCTGCGCTGTATTACACACAAAAAAATTTTCTCCACCTCCCAAACCATAATTTGTGGCTGTTGTCCCTAGCTGTATGACCTGCCCTGCAAAGAGCTGTGTATGCTTCCACTTGTAGCTTATATCTATCCCACAGGTGTTTCTATGTATGAAATACAGCGTTAACTACTTGTTTAGGTGTTTGGATAAGTAAGTTTTACTGTTTTATATAACCTGCAGTCTCATTCCTATCTGTTTAGCTAATTCTTCTAGTTTTTATTTTTAGAGTTAGTTTCTTCCGTGGGAAACTAGAGGAGAAAAATAGTAGTCAGATATTTTTTCATTGTTTTAATTTGGATACCGGACGTAGAGTTGAAATTTAGCAGGATTATTTTTAATGCATTGTGTAAATAATGTGAAAAATACTACAGCTGGATTTCAGGTACAAGAGCACCTAACATCAGTGTTCAGTATGGAGATATGGCTGTAAGTATTAGAGATACATTGAATTCTCTGTGTCGGAATAGCTCCCTTCAGATAAATACAAAAAATCTGAATAAGAAGGCAGCCTTTTTGAAAGATACTTGCCTTACTGTAAATGACACATTTATCAAACTGATAGACACATGTCTAAAACTACAGCATCCTTAAAAAAAGTATCTGCACGTGGAATAGGAGGGGAAAAAAGCCTCATACATCTTAATAGCACCTGATGCCTATATTGAACCCACATTTTTGGAAAGACTATTTGAATGAATAGCTCCAAACTGCTGAGTCTATCAATACCTTAGCAACACTAAGGAATGAGAGTGCTAAGGAGAATGAGTGTGTTGAAGAATCATGGATAAGGTAGAAGCAAAATATGGAACTCATTGCTTTCAAGTTGGATAGTTTATATCCTAAAAAACCACAAACCAAAACCAACAAAAAAAACCCCAAACCCAAACAAACCCAAAACCCAGTCAAAACTATTGCAGAAAATAGTTAAAGTGCTGCAGCCTAGCTGGCTACATCCATCAGATTATGTGGAGTACCATCAAGAATTGCAAAAATCATGAACTTGGTAGGACAGCATGCATGGTCACAGAATCTTTTACTTGTAATAAATTGTACTAAATAAGAGAGGAGAGATCTGTATGTATTAAGTATATGAATAAAAAAAATAATTTGAAGCAAAGGTAAAAACAACTCTTAAGTTTAGCAAACATTTGCTAGGAGGTGTCAGTGCTAGTTTATGGGGTGCTGAGTAGACTTCAGCTGGTGTAAAGAAGGTGATTTAAACACTTTTTAAAAACGATGGGTTTGAACTGGAACAGGTGCTGTGAGGAGATGCAGGAGGATCAAGGGAATGGTGTATTTGGTGTATTTACTTCTTGAGATCTGTATTTTCAGGCTTGTTTGAGAGGGTCCTAGAGTAATGGTTAAGAGAGAATATGTTTATTCAATATAAATTAATAAAATGGGTGCATAAAGGGAAAAATGTCACCTAATTTAACAGATATTGCCAAAAACCTGATACAATTTACCTGGAGAGTCCATATAGCCTTGAAGTTGAAAGGCTTCCAACAGTCAGAATAGTCACTTTTCAGACCTGTAGAAATGTAGCTCTTGTCAGAATGGAGCCTAAGTTTATCATGAGGTAGATGTCGTTGCCTAAAGTGGCATGGGACTGCATCTCTGGTCTTTCGACAAGACTTTTTGAGACTTACACTTAGTGAGAGAAATCAACACTGCTGCAATGTCACCCCTGAAATGAAGTGGCCTTTTATACTAAACAGTAATGCAGGTGGTAAGAGAAAGCAGAGTGCATTTAATATACATCTTACACGTAGCTTGTAAGATATCTGAACCACTCTTGTTAAAATATTTTCTGCCCTTTCTATGTCAATATAAATACGGTAAGGAAATGCAAAATACATACGTTAAAAAAAAACAAAACACCCCCCCTGCCCCCCAATAAACCAAACCAAACAAAACCCTTGAATAACTTTAAACATGTGTTGTAAAGATGATTACACTTTTAATATTTTATGTTACATAAAACAACCAAAACCCACAATCTTTAACTTCAGTAGCTATGTAACTTTTTTCTTCCCTCAGATAATAGTGATCTCATTGCTTGTACGGTCATAACAAAGGATGGGGGTCAAGTTCAAAGATTCCTGGCTGTGGATATTTACCAGATGAGTTTGGTTGAGCCAGATGTTGCCAGACTTGGATGGGGAGTAGTCAAGTTTGCAGGCCTTTTGCAGGTAAGAGAAGTTTTAATCTGGGTGATTACTGAACATCTACATTTATGTTGGAAAAACAGTAATACCAATATTAGCTTACATATTTAAGCTCTGTACTATGCTTACTTGTTTCTTCTGTTACTAGTGTTTTTCCTAGTTCCTGCCTTTTAAACTATTTCTGGTTTTCTGAAGAAATTTCATAGCTAACTAGAGGCCCACTTGAAAATGAGGTAACTTCCCCAATATATATTGGGCTCTGTTCGTTTGAACACTGAAATCATATACAATTAGGATTGAGTCCCAAGCACTTTTCCTTAAGTGCCACAGTAATGAACTCACCGACAGTTTTCCTATTCCTACACGGGTAGGGAAGGTGACAGGTTGTAACTTCAAAAAGATCTGTGTTTATCCAGTTGATTGCAGAACCTTTATGGAGTTTCTCTCATTTATGTTTCTTTCTTGCCTTAGCCAACACTGTTTATTTCCTGAAAATTCTCTATGCTCAGACAACTTAATTGAGTTTTAAACTGACTTAATCTTTGAGTACCAATTTCTGAACAACTAAATCCAACATTGTACAACTTGCATAGTCCCATTTTTAAACATGGAAACCTTTTTTAGGAGCTTTAGTGGAGCATGTGGTCCTAGGGGTTTTTTAAATGTTTTTTTTTATGTTTTTTTTTGTGTTGGGTTTTTTAATTATTTTTTTTCAATGTTGATTTGTAGTTTAAAAATGTTAACTTTTTCATTAGCTACTTGCCTTCTGTTTCTCTTTAGGATATGCAGGTGACGGGAGTAGAGGATGATAGCAGAGCTCTGAACATAATAATTCATAAGCCTGCCTCAAGTCCTCATTCTAAGCCCTTCCCTATCCTTCAAGCTACGTTTATTTTTTCTGATCACATTCGCTGCATTATTGCAAAACAACGTCTTGCAAAAGGCCGTATCCAAGCTCGTCGTATGAAAATGCAGAGAATAGCAGGTGAGTAGTTATTTTGAAATGATTCTGAGAAACAAGACTTGTATGTCATAGCAAGTCACTCTGTAACATAAGGATGTGTTAGAAAAATCTTAGTAGTGTGCCATAGAAAACTGTAAACCAGCGTCTAGTTTCCAAGCAATAGATTTTATTGGAGTAAAACATGTGTTTTCATATTTAATGATAGACACACCAAAGAAAGGATGAAAAAGAAGGAATTCTGTATGTTACCCCTAGTTGCCAACCATTTCACAAAACTCAGCATTTCTCTTTAAGTGTGATTCAGTGATTCAAAATTCAAAGGCCCTACTTAAAAAGCAGATGTTCTACTGCCTTAGGACAGAATTGGAGCTCAACTTGCCTGAGTCCCGAGTTGGATGGAGTCCTGATGATGTTGGTGATAATACTTAATGCTTGGATGTGGTGGTGATGAGCAATCCAAAATCTTAAGTGGAGTATCAGCAGCTAGATTTCTGTCTTTGGAGGCCTTGCATGCGTAAAGATGAAGGAGAGTTAATTTGAGTAAACAGCAAAACGTGATTAAAATATTACTTGAATAAATAGAAGAATGAATTGAAGCTTATCAGTAAACTGAATAAATTAATGAGTACAGAAAAGGAAACTCTGAAATACAGGAAGGAAAAATAAGTTGGCAAATGAGAAAACACACCGACTATCTTGGATTGTCCAAGAGCAGTAATTAACTAATCAGAGTTGTGAAAAACAAAGTCATAGCTGGTATTGAAATGGAGTTGGCCAGAGAATTATTTTGATTATAGATATTTAATGTTATTTTAGTGTCTTACGGTTCTGTAGGAAGCTAACTAAGAAGTTTTATGCTTTGTGTTTACAAAATAGCGATGTCATGCTTTTGTGGCTTGCTTCATGTTAAAAAAATTCAAAGCAAGTTTGAGGTTAATACAGGTCTATTTTGATATTAAAATTTTAGGTTGAATGGTAATGCAAAGGCATTTTTTTGCCAGTTTAAAGCAGATTGTCTCTTTAAATGGCTTTCAGCAGTGTTCAGTTGTAACTAATGAATGACTTTATTTGTACAGGAAGAAACAGAAGGTTTGGAGGCTTTTTTAAATTACTCCTATGGCTTGTTTAATACAAGGAGCTTACTGTAATCCTTATTTTTTTCTCCTCCACTGTATTCTGAGGCTTCCTTAGTGTGAATGTGGTGTGGGCAGCAATGGTAGAAAAGGTTGCCAGAAATGTTGTCTCTTCTTTTCCAGTGCAATTGTAACCATCATTAAGAGGTAAATGTGGGCAAGTTATGTTAAACAATCTGGTTTAGTCTTAAGATTCTGAGCAAGCTATCATTTTTTTTTTTTCACCTACTCTTCCTTTTATGTATTTTTAAGTAACAAAAAAATATCAATTGTGATTAAACATAGCACTCCTGGATCTTCCTGTTCAGCCTACAACTGAAGTTGTTATGGGTTTTGGACACAGCTCTTCAGCTACAGCCCAACACCTTCCATTTAGATTTTATGATCAGTCACGACGTGGTAGCAGTGATCCTACAGTACAACGCTCTGTTTTTGCATCTGTTGACAAAGTTCCAGGTAAGATTAGCATTCCTTATCAAGCAGTTTCTGCTTTATGATTTTTATCTGCAAAAGCTGCACTGTAACTTGTATAAGCAATTAAAATCTTACTGTGATCTGTTTCTGAACACACAAATCCAGGATGAGGCTTATGGAAAAATTTACTCCTAGAGAAACCTGGGGGTGTATTCCAGATACATTGTGAGCAATACATCTGTGGCAGTTTCTCCAAATACACTGGAAATGTTTTAATATTTTGCCTTCCTTTAGAAATTCAGTTAGTTTTGCATACTCAGTATTTATGCAAAACATTTGTCAGTTGTGCATGGTTTTTCCTTTAATTTGGTTATGATAATTTTCTTGCCAGTTTGTAAAAACAGCTGGGATACTGTGCACTGCTTCGTTTACCTAGCAAGACAGAAAAGGGCCACAGCTACTCTTAAAACATTAAGTTGTAATTGGAATTAAAGGAATGATTCTAAATCAATAAGCTTTTTGATGTTTTGTCTCCTTAATGTCTCCTTCACAAACTGACTTCTCTGCAGAGTTTTTTTCCAGATGGTGAACTTTTCTCCTTTTGGATTGAGTCATTTTAAAGTTGAATTTCATACTGCTTGCAAGTACTTAATTTTGCTGTATTACACAAAAGAATGCAGTGGCCAATCATTTCACAAAACTCAGCATTTCTCTTTAAATGTGATTCAAACTTCAAATGCCCTACTTAGAAAGCAGATGGTATACTGCCTTAGGGATTAAATTGGAGCTCAGCTTGCTTGAATCCTGAGCCTGGGGAACAAGAATCATAAAAGCATTTATATTGCTGGTTGGGTTTTTTCAAGAGTATGTTGTGTGATGAGAATATATTTCATCATTTGACATGACTTCCATGGAAAAGGTGTGCTTGAAAAGATGCCAGTGTTAACTGTTTCAGAATCAAACCTCAAAGAAGAGTGTGTTTGTGTTCAGAACAAGTGACTTGATCTACTAGTTCTCCTCTTTTTGAGGGGGGGAGATAACTGGGGCTAGTGCAATGTGTTAGTTTGTTCAGATAACCACATACTTACTTAGAATTCCAGGAAATGGAGGCTTCCACTGTATGCACATGCGAATCCAGACAAAAAAAAGTATTCTGAAGGTTTTATTTAATACCAAGTATGAGAAACCAGTCACAGAACATTGAAGTACTTCAAATGCTGCATTCTTAAAATACATTTAATGATAGCCAGTAATACAACAAAAATGGATAAATGTTTTACATGTGATTACAAAATAACTATCAAATGCGTCTTACTTCTCCCCTTGTCTTCACTAATGAATAAATGAGGTTTTGTAGTTCTGAGTGATTTTCATGGGAAGCTGTTTGTGTTTATCCCTTAATCAGGCATAGAGTGATTTTTACTTTAAGAGGAAGATATTTTGCCTTTTTAAAAAAAAATTATGGAACAAGGTACAGTTAAATTACTAGCTTCATGTATTCATTTCTTAATGCTATGACTTTTAAGTGGTTAAGAGTTCTGCAAAGCTCAAAGTCTGTTAATTTGTTTGTACTTGTAAGAAACAAGTTATGATTTCCCTTGATGATGGTGTGTTTTATTGATTTAAAGGAGAGCTGGAGTTTTGGCAATATTTTTGGAAGATTAATCACTTTTTTAATAGGACCATGTTAGCTGTCAGTGCTGTACATCCAGCATGGTTTTCAATAAATTGACAATGATATAAATGTTTTCTGCCCTCCTGCAAATTTCACTGTGTGACGAATTCTAGTACTGCTATTGAGTCAATTCCCTGATTCCTCTTCTTAATGAATTTAAAATTTTCAAGAACATTTACTTCATTCTGGTCTGGTTCAGTTTCTACTGTAGTGCTTACCTAAAGCTCTACGTATTTCACTAAGAGAGCATACAGTTAACTTACTGTACTTAAACTGTGCTTCACTTTGCTTTATTGTTTCATGGTCCAACGTTAAAATATGCTTTGAAAGCACTGCTTGATATGTGGGGGGGAGAGGATGAGGGTTGTTATAGCTTAAAACCAAATTTTGTGCAAGACTGGTGAAAGCTGACAAGAATATACAGACCATGCTTCAGAACATCCCTGTTAATACTCTTTATAAAAAGTACAGGTTATGCAAATGCAATGAGATGAGATAACCATCCCCAGTGGCCTGATAAATGGCAGTTCTTATCAGAAAAGAACAGAAGCAAAATCCTTCACTTGATCAATTTTATCATCATGAACTCATGACCATCAATATACTTCAGGGTCTATTTGAGGTAAATGCCTTTTGCCAGCATGTTAGAGCATTTAGGGATAGTTGAGTTGGCTGTACTGTTCACCATCATAAATATTAGCTATGTATTTGTATGATGCTTTTGAAGCATCTTTATGTAAATAATTGCTTGTTTCTTTGAAAACAATGTAGATTTGGTAGGTGTCCTGTGAACACAGGTCTTATATTGAAAGTAAATAATCACTTCCTCCCCAAGCAAACTCAAATATTATTTTCAAATCCCAGCTATATACTGAGTTTTATATGCTCAGTGTGTCTTAAGGGAAATCTTAACGGTTTCCTGCAAAACGTACATCTAAATATTTTAACAAGTGTGGTCGCTTTCCTACTGAGAAAATGTATTTTGGAAAGCAAAATTAATCAATAGATCTCTTTTTTCTCCATTGTTAATATCTTAGAATATAATGATGATGATAAGATTTGAAGGGGGAAAGTTGGAAAAAACCTTTTTATTAATATTAGCCATTGCATAGCTATCTTAATTTTAAAATCCAGAGGAAAAAAATGGTCTTTAATAGCTTTGCAACCCTTTAAAAGAAAATGTAGGTGAGATTTCTATATAAAGTTTGCATCACTTCTTGGGGATAGGAAAATTAAACAAAGTCTAAGAATTATTTAAGCAGTGTGTAAGATTGTTCAGATTTATGTGAAGAAAATTTATTTTAGTTTTGTCAAATATTATTCACTCTAAAAGAATATAATACTCTGTAAAAAATGATGTGCTTTTCTTAGGACATAAAATCATAGATTATTTTTTAAATGAGTAATATGAATGCATTATTGAAACATGTGTAATCTTTTGTTATTTGCCTTCTCCACCCACAGTAAGAAAATAGACCCTTTTGATCAAAGTACTGACCTTGACATTCACAGCTGATGGGCATCTGCACTTGTTACTGATTCTGTGATGTTAGATTGCTCAGCAGATCTGAATGTCATATACATGTTATTTTGGAACTGTACTGTGGGACTCTGATCAACCCTTTCATGTTCATCGTCAAACATAGCTACTCTTGGAACATCAGATTGGGATGCTTTACTTAAGTAGTACTAAGTTTCTTCCCGTGTGAGATAGTTGAAGTGTCCTGTGCTCAGTAATTCTAGGATACAGTTGCTTTTATAGCCTATAAGTATATTTAAAGGGTTTTTTTGATTGCTTTGTTCTGTGCAAGAATATTGGAGGATAACTGCGAACTCAGCTTATCACCTCAGTTTGTCTTTTCTAATTAATATCCTTTGATCCAGTCCAAATTTGATATTTAGTTATGACTGCTGCTTTTAAAGACCTAACTCTGCGGCCTTTTTTTAAACATATTTATACTGCCTGATCATCAGAATTCTGGGTTATGAACTAGATACTAATTTTCCTGTCATCATCGGAATAATGTAGAACTAAATGATTTCTGTGCAGAGGTATTCAAGCAAAAGTGCCCTATTAAGGTAGCTTGACAGCACGAAGATTACACAAGATACAACTCAATTGATTTATGAATTACTGATTGTGTGCCAGAAATGAAAAATACCACTGAAACGGAGTTAAATATGCAGGTCTGCTAGTTAGACTCTTTTCTTAGTGAGAAACAGATTTCAAAACAATCTTTGACTGTTACCATTTGCGGAGTTTACTATTTACAAGGATTATTTTTGGTAAAAAAAAAAAAAAACAAAAAACACCCTACTTCACAATAGCACATTCTAAGACTGAGAATTCTCAAGTCTTGTGTTTTAATGCTGACATACACTTTAGCTCTCTCATGCCAGCTGAACCACAGTAACTATTCTAATTTCTTTCAACTTGGAGAGAAGACTTCTCTAGCTGATGGAAAAAATTGTGGCATACTTTAATATTAGAGCTCCTTTGTGCGTTAAAGGACAGTCAGATTAAATTCAGTCTCAACAAAGTATCCCTCATACTGAGGATGTGGTGGCAAGGCATAAAGAGTATCAGCCATGGCATAGGATTAAGTCCTCTGGTCCCTGGACTTGAAACTACTCTGCTAAGTATACTAGATTGGTGAGAACTGCGAATAAAGCTACAGCCCTCATATATTGGCATTGCACAGCAATTGTGGAGACTAAAAATGTCACTTAATCCATTTTTTAATGCTGGTTGAAGTTTTGAAGCTCTCCTGTCCATACCTGCTGCAAGTGACCAATTCGTTTTGTAAAAATTTTTGATTGGCAGCAAAACTATTTTTTGCGTTAAAAGTTATTTTTCAGTTTTATGAAGTTGTAATGGAGTTTCTTAAATGTAAACAATCTCTACAAGTTTAAATTTTGAATAAGTGCATCAGGTTTTCTGAGAATAGCACTTTGCAAAGATGCTGTTTTGTAGATTTTCCTGCTGTTACGTAAAACATGGCAAAAGGATAAATGATACGTATTTTATGAAAGAAACACGGCCTTATGAAATGTTGTGATTATGGAAATAAGATATTCTCTGAGGAATTAGGAAGGTACACTTTTATAGTAACACCTTTACTGCATCTTAAATGGAAAGTTATGTTGAAGCAAGATGATGACTGCTGGAAAGGAAATATTTGTAACTAACTTCCGTTGCAGCTTGAGAGTCATAAAGTAGTAGCACCTCTAGAACCTTTGGAGTGTTATTCCACTTCCCATAGCCATGATTAATTTTGCTCACCTTTTCTTTGTAAATATTTCCGGAATGAGTTTCCTGGTTAGAGTATTTGTTCTTGGTCAGTAGTTCCCAGTTACAGTATGTTGAATGATTTAGACTTAGCTTTCCCTACTATCTAAATTACCTTCCTGTAGCACACTCAAAATCCTTCCTCTGCAGTTGTATTGGGAGAAAAAAATATGTTAAGATCATTTGCAAGTACATGCTTCAGTGTAAGGACATGAATCCATGAGTGCTGTTCTGCAGAACCTTTAGGCAGGCAATCTTGCTGGATTAGGCCAGCTTTTCCTATGGTGGTCACAGTAGACCTTGTTTACTTTTTTTACTATTTCTAGTGTTTTGGTAAGGGTGGAAGATTTCTCCTCCCTTGAAGTGCAAATCTTTTGTGGATATAGAATGTCTTGGATGGGTACAACTTTTTCCAGCACTGTAAGGGAAACAAAATATATTGATGTTAGCACTTCTATACCAATGTCTTTAGTAACTGTTCCAAAACTAAGTTTCATTCACTTTAACAGATAGCTTTGCCTCGCTTCTGTGGTCACAAGTCCATTGATTATTCCTTGTTTCCCATCCTAACTGGTATTTCAAAATATGAAGTATGTATGAGAAACGCAATGCATATTTGTTGTATTAAAAACTGTATCGGTGGCCCTGAGTGCTATAGAAATCTTTCACATTTGAGGTAGTTTAGTTTGTGGTTAACTTTTTGCAGACAATCAGGCGTCACTATGTGTAACCTCAGTTTAAATGATTGTAGAAGATCAATTAATTTGGTTTCTGAAATGAGATATATGGATTTATCTACATTTATGGAAAAATTAGCTGCTTACCAAATTTCTGGTTTTTAACTAAAATAGATGTCTCCTGCTATGGTGGTCATTTAATTCTTTCAAGTGGTGTTCATCTTGGACATAATGAATTGTAGTTTAAAATAAGGTAAAAGCTTGGTAAAAGTGGCATTCACCCATCTAAAACTGTGATACAAGTACTACAGCAATTCAGGTAGCGTTGTTTTCTGCACATGCTTTTAAGTCTAGTATAAGCATGGGAGGTAGAGGGTAAGAGGTGCAACTGCAGATTAAATCAGATTATTAACAGGACTATGTTTGTTAGGTTTTTTCTGTGTCTTCCTTTATTCATCCATTCTGTGTTTTTTTTCCTTGTAACATGACCTGTCAGTGTGTGTTGCTGCTAACAGCATTTTCCTGACTTGTCATGTCTGTGGTTTAAAGCCTTAATAGGCTTTTTGTAACAAGCCCATTTAAACGGAGTTTTGACTGGCTGCCTGCTGCATGGCACCAGCAAATTCCCCATATAGAAGATTCTCTGTAATGAGTGAATCATCCCTCTAGTGCCATGGGAAATTCCCCATATAAAAGAATAAAGAATTTTGTGATGAATTTGCTTTCTCTCATACCTAATTGTCAGATACTTTTCAGTGTCCACTATGCAGTGAAGGCAACAAGTGTATATTGTTAGGTGTTTCACAGTGCACATCATGGCTACTTCCAATAATTAGGGGACTGCCAATAAAAAGTAAACTTTCTGCATTAATACTTTACCATGGGAGAGTGAGGAGGGCTGCAAAAGCAGCAGAGTTGTGTGTGGCATCTGATATACAACCCATACTGAATATAATTCTTTTGCTGTAAGAAGCACTTCAACTTCTGAAAAGCTGCTTGCTATCAAAAGCTGTAGAGATGACTAAAAGCTTGTAAGTGCTAGGAGGAATGTTTTCCAAAGGAAAGCCTTGCAAATGAAATCGAGACATTGTCACAGGCATGTTGTTGTGAGGAAAGTTGCTGAGGTCAGCGTCCAATCTTCCAAAGAAAGTAAAAGATCAAGGAAGTATAAACAGTGCAGATGGACGTTGTCTTCACTGGACTTGTGTGGGAAAGACAGTTGATGAACTTTTCTTTCAGAGCATGTTGTGAATTCTAGCAGGTTATTCCATAGCATCCTAATGGTAGAATGCTACTATGCTAGTAGATGCTAGAGTTGTAAGGTTTTGATTCATCTGCATTTTTGTAATATCAGTGTGGTTCAAGATCAAACCATTGACTTTAAGAACAAAACTAGGAAAACTCTAAGTTAGAAATTCAGCTGAAAAATCAGAGCAAATGGGGAAAACAACTGCTAATTGGAAGATACAGTAAAGGGCAAGTTACTGGTTTTAATCTCATGAGTGATATCCTGACTTGTTCAAACTTGAGTCTAATCACAAGTGAGTTAGCAGGTCATCCCAAACAGGGATCTTCAACATATGGGGAGCAACAGTGAACGTGAATATAATTTCTGAAGTTTTTCTTCTTTTTTTTTTTCTGAACTTTTTTTTTGATGTGTTGAGTGTTGGTACAAGCTCTAAGTTTTAACCTTTTTAAAAGGCTTTGAATCCCTTAACCTCTACTTTCTTGTTCATTGATCAGCATTTGTAGTATGTTTTCAGTAAGATGCATTCAGATTTTCACGCTTCTGAGATGAAGTTGGAAGAGAGTGCATCACCTGGGTCACAACATGAAATTAGTGACACTTTGCAATATTTGCCTTTACTCTTTCTCATAGGTTAACTCTTTCAAGCTTATTAGGAGCTCATAAAATTCATTGTCCTGTTTTGCAGGCTTTGCTGTAGCCCAGTGTATAAATCAGCACAATCCATCACCAGTCTCATCACCATCACCTTCCAGTGGCAGTGGGAGTACAGGGCGCTGTGATTCAGTGACTGCAAGCTCCACATCCACTCCTTCTGCTGCACAGAGCCCATCAGGTATTAAACAATGATTTTCAGCCTAGGCACTGAGGGATGTAGAGTAGCTTAGTGTAAAATTAAGTTACTATGTTATTGGATTAAAAACAGTAGAGCTTTATGTTTTTAGGTCACTTGATCATTCAACTACACTAGTTAAAGTTGTGGTACAAATCTTAATCTCTTCAGCTTTCTGGAACTCTAATAAATACTTGGCATCTTTCAGCAGTGATATTAAGTACTGGTGAAATAATGTCCTATTTGTCTGACTTGTTTCCTAACAGATACAATTTTAAATGTTTTGGGTTTTTAAACTGAGATATTGCTTTGTATAAATTTGTAATGTAAGCTGTTAGCATTTCACCGTAGTGGATAAGTTGTCTCCACATGAAGCATCTTTTTTGAACTGGATGATATTTGCTTTTGTATGTTTATCTGATATTCATGTTAAATTGTAACAATGGGCCAAATACCAAATATTTGAAAATACTTATTCAGGATGCTTTTTTCAATAACACTCTTCTAGCTGAACGCTACCACTGGAAGTTATACTGACAGTATAACTTTCACAAATGTAGCTACCATGTGTTTGGTCAGTTTATTTAGTGGGTATGTTTATACTGGGACTTCTTGTTAGAATGCCTTCATTCCTCCTCCATTTGTGTAGGATTTGTAGAGAATCCTGTAATTGTGTTTTGTTCTGAGTGCAAATTATGTGTGAGGTAAAGCCTCAAACTGGAGACTAAACAAGAAGTAAATCCTGAAGGGTGCATACTTAAATACTTTCATGCTAGAACTGACCTACCTCATTTTGGTTATAAAACAATAGAAATACTTTGATTCTCAAGACCTTTTCAAACAGCCCTCTCATTTTAACAGTCACTTCAAATGTCAAGCACTCCTTGAAACGGTTGTCATGGTTCCCACTTTGAAGACACATCATTTTGCCTTTATTTGGAAGCCTAATTTGGAAATCTAAACTTTTCTGCAGTCCTGCAGGAATTGATGCAGTCTTTGTTAGGCATTCAGTGTTTTGTAGGTTTCACTGAACAGTGTCAGAACATCAGTGAACATTATATGTCCAAAGTGACTATCCTTGCAAGAAATATGGTGCAAAGTGTAAGCAAAGGCTTATGTAATATATTCTGGCACCCAGACTGCATTAAAAAGCAACTGTTATTGTGAGAGACTAATACATAGTCAAAATATTCCTGCAATATATGTAATTCCAGAATAAAATTTGGAATATTTTTCTATATGCAATCTATTCCAAACTTTGGAAGGGCCTCATTTTACTTTCTCTGTTGGTAAGTGATTGCTCTTGTCCAGTCTCTTGATGGCCTAGACAACATATGATGATTACATAGAGAAGTGGTATCGTTTGTCGTAAGTCTCAATATGGATTGCCACTACAAGAAAACTTTTATTTGTTTACATGTTTCTCCTGAGCAGTGTAAAATGGCTTATCTGTGATGTCCTTTGCTGCATCTAAATCTTCTGTGATCGGGAAGTGAAATGCAACTACAAGTTCTTGGCAATAGCGGCTAAGAGAAAACTGGTAATGAAAAAAAAATGGAAATTATTTTTGTTGCTGTAAGCAACATACTAATTCACAGAAATATCAAGCACGACTATTCTACATATTTCAAAATGAGGTCTTTCAAGTACATATAATCTGATTTGTATGAAAAGCTGGGTAGATCCAGAGCACATAGTTACTCACCTAGCATGCAGAGATAGTGCTTTGCTGAAGAATAATCATAGACTGTAGTTAACAAAATTAAAATGTACTTACACAGTATGTTGGCGTTTGTATAATATAAAATTCTGTTTATTTTTCCTGCAATTTAAAAACCCCAATTACAAACTGCTCATTGATTATTTAAAAAAAAAAATATACAACCAAAAAACCCCCAAACTCCACCACCCCCCAAAAAAAACCCACAAAAACAAATAAACAAAACCTCAAACGAACAAAAAACAGAGAAAAGTTTGTTTTAGTTTGGTTGGTGGGTTTTTTTTTAGATGCCTGGTTTCAGTCTGCAGTCTGGACTCTACCAGTTAGGTTGTGTGAACTGTCCACGCTTAATGTATGACTTTTACTGTGGTTTAATCATAAAGTATGTTCAAAATGCCACGTGTCATGCAGGAAACCAGTCTTTAGGTGGGTTTTGTTTTTTTGCATGGAATCTAGGCACACTGATGCAGAGGCTTTAGCTAATCTATTTGTGAGGATACAATTCTGTGCCCTACTGCTATAAGCATAGTAACCTACAGCAAAGTCATGGAAATGAATGTGAGAATCTGCATCACCTACATCAGTCCCAAGTCAGCAGCTTGCATTAACCTGCAGCAGGGATGACTTTTGAGCTCAACTCCTGGATTTTGTTTACTTGGAAAGCTGTAACAAAGACGAAGACAGTGACTGTATGTGCATGAGCAGGTAGTTCAGTGCAGTAGGACAGTGACAGTGAGTTGGTACTGAGGTGGTTATGTATAATCTGCATGTGGCCTAGGGATTTTGCTGTGGACCATATTTAGGTTGACTTTTAGGACCAAGCATCCCTGCCATGTATGTGATTGTCTGAAGGACCAGTTATTAGTTCAGGTGTATGTTGCTATTAATATTTGACATGTATATGGTGCATAGTTGCAGCATATCTTATAGTTAGGCTTTCTTGTGAAAGAAGCTCATTAATGCACAGAAAGTGTTCCTAAAATCAGACTAAAACAGTAAGTGTGCATAATTCTTCAGAGCTGCTCTATTGGTCTGAACCAAACTGCTAATATAGTTGCAGCCAATAATGAAGAAGTAATGTTTTAAATAGTTATAGCTGAGTGTGTCTGAAGGTCCTTAGAATAGACTAGAGAAGATTCCAAAATCCTTGGAGCTGGGTCTTTGGTGGGTGGGGACGTGGAGAGCATTTTCTCCAACCCAGGGACCTGCTTTGACTCTTTTTGCTAATCTTCAGGGTCAGATCAATACTATTGTCTATTCCTGGGAACAGTGTTTCTGCATTAATTGATTTGACCAGTTTACTGCAAGTTTATAAGGAGTGTTCTCATGAATGTTCTCCCTTTTATAGTATTTGTACATAATTGTGATCTATACTGGAAACTGTTGCCAGGAATATGACTGTGAAAGAGATTATCTGTTTGGTATGTCCAGATAGCTGTTCTGTAGGCTTCTGCATGAACAGAAGTATACTGCTGAAATAAGCGGTACTGTCTTGACCACTGTCTGTGTTATATCAGGTCTTACTGACCACTCAGCTGAGTTACAAGAAACAATTGTTGGTATTCACCCACTTCAGTGTAAAGCAGTGTGATTTTTCCCTTAACCCGTTGAGAACAATTGAAACTAAACTGCCTTACTCTGCTGTGAAGCAGAAGGGGAGGCTTGCATAATGTGAAGTAGCTCCTTCAAGGAGGAAGTAACAAGTAGCTGATGAACAGCAAGAAGCTACCAAGATCTGTTTTATGCCCCAAGGTAGCACTTGGATGCTGCCACCATCTGTCACATTTGAATCTCCCTTCTCATTTCCCATTCCATTTTAAACACACTCACGTGAGCACACATACGTGCTCTCTGTTCCTCCCTCCCCCATTCTCTTGTTTGTTCTGGCAACTGCTCAGGTTGTTGGCCATGAAGAATATACTAGGTTGCTCAGGAACTTCAGTCAGGAAGGCCAGACAAGATAAAGGGGAAATGGTGTATGTGAACTTAAAGGAAACTACCTTCCCTAGGAGCAACATCTTAAACTGTGTCAGCTGTTTCTACTGTAAGCTTGTGATTATAGTGTCCTAAGCTGCTGTCTGTTGACAGATTTAAACTGTTTAGAATTTGATATATTTGAGATGGTATTTGTAATCATTCCAGAGTTGTGTCAGGAAATAAGATTTGGAACATTCATGCCAATTTTTGCATGAAACAGTGATAGACGAGAATAAAATACAGACAAATTGCATAATTGTTAGTTACAATAATGGTTAAATAGTAAAAGAGCTTTCAAAAAATGTATCAAAAGAAAAAAATTAATTTGGTGTTTTGTAAAAATACTGTACTTGCTATTACTCCTGTCTGCATCTAACAATCATACAGTATCTTAATGTGAGAAGTTAACTGAACTTACATATAATCACATGACTGCTGTGCATGTTTCAGTCATTATAAGAGAACAATAGTTGCTTTGTCATGAGTAAAATAAACTCTTATTCCTGAGTTTGTCAACTATCCTACCTAATAACTGCCACAGTACTTCATGGCACAGATATTTTAAAGCCTAGCAGCTCCCCCAGTTGCAGTATTTGGGGATTAAGTTTAGCCCTTTACAAGATCGCCATCCCTTAAAACTGAAAAAGTAGTCATCCTTTAAAGAACGCAGAATCCCTAACAAGACAAAAAAAGGTTCTACAATTTCGGCTATCAGGTTGGGTTTTTTCCTTTGTATTGACATGATTTTTTTTTTTTAATTAACATGTCTGTCTGAAGTGTTGCTATGCATAAGATAAAAATGTTCTCTTGCTAGGCAGATTTTAATCACCAAGCTTCTGAGCTTAGAATACAGTCTCTTCTTGGCTACAGTTGTTGGAACTGTGCGCTTCTTTAAAGTGCTTATTTTTATATAGGCCAATGATTAAGATAAAGAATCTCTCTTACTGTAAGTTAGCAGTCTTCCAGAATTATGTATGTGTAATGTAATCTATGCTGTATTTTATCACTTTTTGAGTTGTCTTAAGCTTTAAGATGCAGTTGGCTTTGATACTTAAGAAAATGTTTACATCTGAGCAATGGATATTGAGGACTTCAGAAGGCATTGATCCTCTATGCCACTTATGCTGTATTTCACACTTCTGGCAGATATTGATGGTAAAGGTCTAAATATAAGTACAAAGAGCTGTCCCTTGTTGCAGAGAATATATTGGATTCCAATCTGTAAAATAAAATTTATGTATTCCAAGGGGAAGATGATTAATTGAACACGGAGAGTCTCTAAGAGCAGTGCCTGCCATCTTACTGAAACCATCCCTGTCTCTTCCCTCTATAACCAGTAATGTAATTGTGGTTCGATCTCTTCTGTGCTATGATGCTAGTAATTTTCTAACTAGGTGAGGAAGTACTTTTGTTTCTAGAAAGTTTCAAGAAAAGAAACTTTCTATGCACTAAGCATCATCATCTGAACTGCTGCTATCTTTTAAAACATTCTGTTTGACTTTGTTATAAACCGAATCTAATACTTCAGTTTCATATCATAGAATAGTAGGGCTGAATGGTCTGAAGTATTGTCAACTGCACAGCAGTGCACTTCTTATGTTTTTATGGCCAGTGGAAATCAGAATAATTCTGTCTCACCAGAATTTGTGATAACTTCTCTCAAGATTTCTAAAGCATGTGAGTAGATGATAACGCATATAAATATCTGCCAGTCCCTCCTCGGTGTAAGTGCTGTTGGTATTGCTAGACGTAGCCCAAACTGTATTATGAACATTTCCAGATAAGTAAGCAAAAAACTTAATTCAGTTAAACGTGCTTGTTTCTCAAGAATGAATACTTCCAGCTTCAGAAGTATTTCCAAACTTATAAGACTCTTGGTGTGGTGTAAAATTGTATTCAAGATACCAGCAGTTACGGATGTGTCCTTGTCACTTATTCTTGTTGCTACTCTAACATTTATCCTTTGTCTTCATTCCAGTTTCCCTTCCTTGTTTCATTGTTAAAGCCTTCGTATGATATATCGCTGTGTTTTCCTCTAGTAAGGTCTGGCAGGAAAGGACGTCGGCGGGTGTTTAGTCTGTCGGAGGCTGACAGTCACGGTGGACACTGGGTTTAGGTCTTCGAGCAGCAGCTGCAACAGAAACTCGCGCAATATCAATTCAGGCAGGTTCCTCCATAAGCTTTGAAAAGCCCGTAACAGTTAATAGAACATATGTTGTTTCCATGCTGACAGCAATGACAGTGAGGTAGGAAACTGAAGAAAGCATCATAAATTTTTGTCTCTACTGTTTTTTGGGGGAGAATTGTAAAGCAATAATTAGCTATTTCTGAAAGCCTTATCTACAGTTTCTCCCATATTTCTTGGTTCTCTTGCCAAAGATGAAAATTCTGCTATCAAGCTTCCAGCTTCAAAGCAGCTATGTCTTCATTTGCACAGGGGCAGCCATGGCTGTAGTGGAATTTAGTAAGCACAGGCTCCTGAATGGACAGTAATGCAGGTACTTGGCTAGCAGCAAGAAACCTATTTATAACTCGAGTAAAATGGACAAGCACTCAGCACAAGACTGTCCTTGGACTGTGATGGCACAAACTAGCATTTCTGTGATTCTTGAACTCAGGCGGATGGCTTTATGGACTGTTAACTGCCTGAGGAGGGGAAGCAGAAGCAAAAACAGATGGAAGTATGCTTCAGGCTACCTTACTTATATAACCTGTTCTAACTTGTATCTAATTAATTTAATTTTTTTACTATCATGGCATGAAGATATTTTACTCTGTTAAAATTATATAAATGCCCTTTTTTCATCTTTATAGATATACTTTGCATCTTTTCACTTAATGTCCTGTTATTTATATTTTTGTTAATATTTCATGGTATGTTGCTGTACAGCTTAGGACACTTCTCTGTAGGTGATATTCATTCTTTCCTTTTCCTGTTCTTTTCTGTCTTCTTTCACTAATAATCATCCCTCACATAAGTTAATATAAGAGAATTTGAGTCATCTGGTTTGAATTTTTTTGCTATAGTAATAATCTTGGTAGCATTGTAGAAGTGCTGAAAAACATCTTAAATGTCCTGAAGCCACTGCAACCAGAGGGAGCTGCTAATACCCAAACACTTGCAAAATGACACCCTGTTTAATAACCTTGTTTTGTACTTAAATTTGGGGGTAGGTGGGGGATGTTTCTTAGAACTAAAAGTTAACAACAAAACTGTTTTAAGAAACTGACTTCAGTTTCTCTGGTTGCAGATTGGGTTTATATTTTTTGCCAGAACACTCTTACTTAAATACACGTGGGTTGGGGAGGGGGTAAATAGAAATGCTCTTTTCCCATATTAGATGATAACTTTGATATTTAATGGTAAAACATATCTTGCTGACTGGTGATTTTGTTCAGGTAAAAATGACAATTATTTTTGCTCTTTCTATCCAAAAGTCAAATTGGAAACAAGCGTTAGGAGTTTGGGGTTTTCTTGAAAGCCAGCTAGTATTTTTATGTGCAATATAGACAGAATTTCCAGATAATGGGTAGAGGACATATTCTCTAAACATACTGGGTGCCTGAAAACTTTTTTGAATGAAGAGCTTGGTACCCATCTGGATTTTAGAGACAGACATTCTTAGAGTAATCCTTTCTTGAGGTGGGGGTGTTTTTTTTGAGCTAAGTTGCATTTTTTTGCCAATTATTTATTCCAGACTTTAAGAATTCAGATCATACATAAATACATATTTATCTACCTGGATCCTTCTCTGAATTGAGTATGACTTCAAAAGACTTTGAAACTTTGAGCCTCAAAGATTTTCTTATTCGTAATTACTGTCCTGAAACCATGGATTCAGTTAACTGGGAGATGTTACATGTGAAAACCTTTTACATCAAGAGGGTTGCCTGATTTTTCATTGTAATGCCTCTTATATACCAAATTTTCATTCCAAGATGCTGGATCTCTGTATTCTATTTAGTTTCCCTTCTTCTGTGGTCTAGGATTGTTTTCCCTGTCCTTGTATCCAAAAGATACAGGAGATGATCATGCTTAAAAACTTACCTAGCACAAGCTTATAGTTGCAGTTTAGGTTACATAAATCTGTCACTGCTACCCTTAAATACAGTAAGAGAGTAACAGAAGTGAAGCTCTTGACAGTAACTAATGAAATACTGAAAGTAGAGAGACTTCTATCAATAGTAAATAAAAGTGGGAGGGAAGCATAGAAGAGCTATTGTTTTGTATTCTCTATAAATACTGCAGCAAAAATACTGGACAAAGTATGTTCTGCTTAACATTTTTTGATGTTTTTATCTTTTCTCTGAATGTTTTTTCAGACTTTTGGATAGAAAATTGGAACTTGTTGACTCCAGATACTTTTTTTTTTTTTATGGACACTTTTTTCAAATAGTTTCTTTTTCTTTGTGGCATTAAGAAGGGAGTCACTGTAGCATTAATTTAGATCCTACGTGGAAGGATTTGGGAACAATACAGAATAACAAAAGAATATGTCTGTCTGTCTCATGATTTCAGTAAACGAAAGTATTGAGAAAATCTATTAATATGTTGTTGGGAGAAGGGGAGGAGTGATTTAAGAAATGAACTGCAGAATCAGAAGTGAAATAGCAGAACTGCAATAGAAATGTGCTGGGTAAAACATTCCTGAGCAGAGTGCCATTGATTGATAATACTTCGTTTACCAGAATGTCCCAGGTTTCTGAATCCTGAATTTTGGTGAATATTCATACTATAATTAAGATAAATAATCTTGACAAAAAATGTTTTATATTCTTTCAAGATTTTATAAATTCAAAAAAGTAAAATCACCGCAATGACTCACTATTTTGTGCGTACTTAAATGTTAGTAACTATCTTGGAATTCAGAGAAATGAGACTTTATTTCAGTGGTTTTGGCAGTTCATTTTCTATGCAAGTCTTGCATCACTTCCTCTGTTATCAATGGCTACATTCTCACTAAAGCTTCTTGACAGATAAAAAGAAGAATCTGCAGTTACCTTGAATCTTTATTTTTCAGAAATAACCAGTGAGGTCCCTTTTATTTAAAAGGAGACTTTTGTGCAATCTATACATTTTGTTTTGATTAAAGCGAGAAGCTTTAGCCACCAATTCAGCAAAAAGTAAAATTGAGTGGTTTTCTGAAGTGAGAATACACTGCTATTGTGGGTTATTTTACCAAAAAGGTAAAAGCCAATAATCTTACTGTTATCCCACTGATACCTTACTGATATCCATTCCATTCTCAGCTTTCTTTTTCTTTTTTTTTTCCCCTTATGTTCATGCTTTTTGTTCTGTTACAGGATTAATTGGAATCATATTGAAACTGACATTTTTAAGGTCACTGTGTATTAAAAACAGAACCTAATTCTTAGCTTCTGTATTCACTACATTGCCTTGTAGTCTTTTCTGCAGATGCCTGTACACTTGAACACATGCTGTTTCTTACAACAGCTCTAAAAATGGTCTGTCTTGAAGCTGGATACCTGTTACTTTAATGGCATCTATTCCTCTAGTCTGAATAGAAAAAGAAAAAAACCCCCTAATTTTTCTGGGTTGCTCATATAAGGCTGTATTGCCTCATCCCCTTCATTCACTGTCCATCTGAGCCAAATGAGCAGTTTACTTGATAGCTAGCCAGGATTTTAAGGAGGAAGAGGACAGTACAAATAACTCTTAATGGTTGGGTTTTTTCCATTGTGTGGGAAGGTGTAGTAGCATAGCAGTTTCCCGCAGTATGTAATGCTGTTTTGTGTGTTGCGTGCTCCATGCTTAGGAGCATATAACACAAGCCTGTATAAAACCAGGCCTATTTTGCAGCACCTTTCAGTTAGAGGAAGCACATACTGTTCTTCCATATTTCTGTGTTCTGTGGTTGAGGTGTCACCAAAACGTGAATCTGGAGGATGAAAAGAGAGAATGAATTCCAAATTTTTGTAAGAAACAAGCTACCTCTTGGCAAAACTAGTTATACAGGGGTTCTTTTTTTATTTCTAAAGAGCTTCCTGGTATGGGGTGACTATTCATTTTAGTCTATACTAAATACTGGAGAAGCTTTCTTATTCTTCCCTTCAATTTCCTCTCTCTAGGAATATTTCAGATATTGCTGCATATTCTAATACTAAATATGTAAAATTTTCTGGTTCCTAATTTGAACAGATTCTCACTGGCATTTTGTCATGCTTTCATCATATTTTGCTTTATTTCTAATTACTAAAAAATGAATGTGTAAGCCCAGTGCTTCACAAAGCTGCATTTTCCACCCAATTATTCTTAAAAATTAATAAACGATAGTACATTGTTAGGCTTAATGTACATACAAACTTGAATATTGATTGTTTCTTGGTGGTTTTTTTTTTTATTAGATGACACTTCAGCTCCAGAGCAGCCTCAGATGACCATTTCTGGTCAGATGATGTTGACTGATGAAACTCTTTCAGCTGTTTCCAAGTCTAGCAAGAATGCTCTAAAAACCAGTGACATAGAAACAGCAAACCTGTCTCCTAGCCTGATTCCCGCGCAGCAGCCCACAATATCATTAATAACAGATGACAATACGGATGCACTAAGCGTGGAGTCGCTAACACTGGTGCCACCAGTTGATCCCCACAGCATTCGAACATTCAGCTGCATTCCTCAGTCCTCTTTGCCATCTGAAGTTTGCAAGGTAAAAGAGGTAGAGGAAGAACGTTGTGACTAAAGCCAACCTGAAGACTGGGATAAACCATGAAGCAAATACAACCAAATTCTTTGTTGTTTTTCCTTTGGGAATGGAGATACTTCCTGAAGCCGGAGAGGCCATCTGGTCCACAAGAAGAGGCCCACTGATGAAAGAGAATGTGGGCAGCTTTTAGAGTAAACATCAGATGCTCAGCATATTTAAACTGGAGAAGAAAAAAAAAAACCAACAAAACTTTTAAATCTGGACTGGTGTTTTCCTACCAATTTCTGTTATACAAGAACACAAAAGTATTTCAGAGCACCTACTTTCTATTATAGAGTTCCAGCTGCAGGAACTAAATTAATTGTAAAAGGTCTACAGTATTATAGCAAAGTGAAGAGATTTTTGGATACCTGGCTTCAGGATATTGTGTCATTACTTCTCTGAAACTGGAGACATACTATTAACTAGAAAAAAATATATATGGTAGTACAGAGATAACATTTCCATTTGAGACACAGTGTGGTTTTCAGTTTGGGTTTGGTGTTTGGTTTGGTTTTTGGTGGTTTGTTTTTTTTTTTTAAGTCCTGATGTCATTCATCTTTTGGAGGTCTGCATGGTAACAGCAGGCTTGCACACTTTCAGTGTTGTCTTCATAGGACTCCAGACTTAACTTAAATATTGTGTTTTCCATGTGTAATATTTATTTCAAGGTTTGATTCAAAGCAAAATACATATCAAACAATTTTTTAAAAGCTAAAAGCCTGAAATTTAATAACAAATGCTTATTGAAATTAACATAAGGGATTTTTGAGACTAGTCTTTGCTTGACCAGCTACAGAGGAATGTGAACTATTTTAAGAGATTGCTATAGCTTGTTTGCTTCTGTCAGTCAAATTGCTATACCTCTGAGGAATGATGATATCCTTTCTACTGAAGGACAACTTCTTGAAGCAGACAGAAGCAGTTTTACTTTCAAGAGGTTTTCTAAATTTTTCATGTAGGAAGAAGGTCACCCCATCTAATTGATAATTCCTTTGCAAGTCTGAAACTCAAAAGGAAAGGTATTGTGTAGTGTTTTTTCTATCTGGGATAGTGTCACAGTTAAACAACATTGCTACATAAAAGTAATTCTGAGTTTATGCTTGCCTTACTTTGCTTCCTAGATCCTGATACCAAGTTGACAGAAAGTAGTGGAAAAGTGTTGATTAAAGTTTGAAATGTTCTTTGGTGATTTGATATGTAATTTAACATTAATGGAATTTAAGATTTCTCATCAATTTCCATGTGTGTTAATTTAAATTAATAATAAAATGAGCAGATTGTCACTACTCGTCTGCTCATAACATTGAGTGCTTTCTGGCTCTCAAAGGTTGAAGACTGCTATTTACTTTACTTGGTATTGTGATTTCAGTCATCAGTGCAATCTGTTTCCTCGTTCTGTCTCTACTAATGTGGATTTCATATCAAGTAGGTGAATCTGAGAAGTTTTTACCTACAACCCAGTCTCTTATTGTACCTCTCCTGGTTGTCAGATGGAATACCCAAAATGATTTTAAATGTTATCGTTATATATGAGATTGACTAATCCACAAGTATAATTTGGCTCACTCTTTCCATCTTTTCTGTCATGTAATAACTTTGTAAAACATGTATACAAGGTATCTGCTATTGAACACCAGCAATTTTTTTTCTTCCCTTATTCACTTTTGCATGAAGTTTTGTTGATTTCTAGTTTCTGTAACTTCTGCATTCTGAGATTAGATGTCCTCAGCACTGTTGCGGATATGGGATGAGAATTTGGCATTGCTGAAGTAAGAGTCTACCTAAAAACTGATGCCTTACTTAATTAGAAAGCATTTTATGTTAACTGTTAACCTTAACTCTTGACCTAGATTACACAAAATGTCACTGTGCAGGCTGAGTTCCCATAAACAGAATTCATTTTAGACAGGAAAACCTTGATCTTTATTATCTAATTTAAAATTCAGTTCTAGCAAGATTAGGACCATGCACAAGGAGTCTTTTTGATGGGTATGCATAATCTCACCCTTGAGCCATACTGCACAAAAAATAGGACAAAGGAAAAAAAGCTAACTTTGTGTTTTTCATTGCCTTTGAGTGGCTTTTAAATCTCATGACCAGTTGCCTACTGAGAGCTTCACAGGAAATAACTGAGATAGATACTATTATTAGGAAAATAGAAGGCTAGGTCTGCTGTCTAGTCCACTGCTGGCAGAGCCTTGATGGTCAAGTGGTGTTAAGGTGGGATGCTTTTTAGCAGTTCTATCAAAAGCTCTCTGCAAAGATGGAATTATACTAGGAAAGCTCTGACTGCACCAGCTTTACCAATGTTGTGCTGTTATATAAATGCTACAACTGGTACAGATCAACCCAAATCTCTGAACGGTTATGCCACAGAAGCAATTGATTTTTGCCTTGTTTGCTTCTAATATTAAGGTATATGTGCATACAATTTGACTGTGCTTTATGCTGCATTAGGAGACTTCAGAACGTAAAAGCTCTGGAGATGCTGAACTAATCTGTCATCAGCAAACTTATCTCCGCAAGTATGGTGTTACACACCTACAATTCCTTGAAGAGTATCACATCTATCTCTCCCTTATCAGAAAAACTCAAGGGCTTGTTTCCTTATCCCCCTTTCACTGTAAAAAGGAAACTCAACCAAGAAAGTATTCATAGCACATCAGCCACAAATGTAATTTTTTTTTCTAAACAAAAGTTTATATGAGTCAGCATAACAGCGCTCTTTTTAATGAAATTCAAATGCTAAGTTGCAAATGAGAGCAGCAGCTGACCATTCAAAAGGCTCACTGTTTCAGTGTAATACTGCAAAGGGAGGTAGAATCACTCTAAAATAAATATAGCAGTGTTCCAGAGCAAAATGTCAAAATTTTGGTGAGATGCTAAATTCTCAGTGTTTGTAGAGGCATGGCCCGTTTTCAGCCATACTTTGTTAACATAAGCAGGTAAATTTTTTCTCATACTTTCCAAAAGTGAAGCCAAAGAAGACAAGGCATATTGAATGTTACTTTGCTATTTTATGGTCTATGTGTCTCATTTTCCCAAGAGGATATCTGCTTAACAAAAGAATTATGTGTTGCCTTCACTTGTTAGGTCTCCCTGCCTCTTGCTAGTTCCCTTTTGGTTTTGTCATCCAGTGTACAACAGTGGACAAGACTCAAGCTTTCCATTTGTGCAGAGAGCAATGGCAGCATACACTTGGTAAATTGGTAAAGAGCGGGAGGGAGAAAACATTAATGCCCAATTCTAATGTCTGCCTCACCATGGAATTAATGCTTGCAGTGGAAAACTTGTGTACAAAAATCAATTGTTTTGCAGAACTTCTTTGATATAGAAAGAAACCAAAGGTTAAGCTTCCTGCACTTTATTTTACAAACTGTGCAGATTAAACCAAATTCATTAGAAATGTGGTCACATATATTAATACTAAAAGCTGTATTTTGTTTGTGAATTCATGAATTATATACAATATAAGGACTGAATTCATTTGTATTCTCTACTGCTAATTCATGATAAACTAAAATTCTGATTTCTCTTCCTTAAATTAAGCTGAGCTTAAAAATAGAAGATACAAAATTACACCTGGTAAAGCAGCTCCTCATTGTTCTTCGCTTAACAATACAGTTGGAATTTTCCTTGAAATCACTTGGTGAGGAAAAATTGGGAGTATCTTCCAGAATTCATTTATTCTATTGCAGTTGCTATATGACAGGTATGTGAGATTTGAAAACTCTTCTTCCATACTGAGAATTTAAGATGTAAATCTAGTTTAGTATTCAGAGTTGTAAGTCAATGTCCAGCGATTCATATGAACCCTTTGCCCAGTAGAGACAATACAGGGGACAATAATGTTCCTTTGTGGATTTGAAGTATACTTGTAAAATTCTGTAGAATTTTAAAACTGATGGTTAAAATAGTTTGTTTATAGCAAAATCAGCAGTCTTTAGGATTGAAATTGTGATTATTTTTTTGCTTCCCTAATTAAGCAGCAAGACACAGGTGACTAATTTCCACATTTACTACAAGTGTCCTGAGATGGTTATTTTAAGCAATCTAGGAATTCAATAATTGCCTGGCAATTGAGTGTCATTTTACTTGTAGTAAATTAAAGTTAAAACTACTCTTGAAGACATAGGTAAGCTATCAGACAAGCAAGTCAAACTGTATATATAAATATGAAGCCACTTCACACAAAAGTAAACACTTTAATCACATAGTGCTGTCAGTGCTCTGGTGTAATCAGTCACTCTTTTTGCTGCACGTTATAGGTAAGTAACTGCAGAATAGCCTAATGAATAGTTTCACTAACCTGCATGTAGTACTCTTGAAAAAAAAAAAAAAAAAAACAAAACAACAAACCCACACACCACCATGCTAAACATTCTGATGTTGTCTTCACTAACCAGCTAAAGTTAAATAAGGAGTTGCTTCTAAAACAAGAAGCAGCTGCACAGGCAGCAGTCATCTAGGGAGCTAAGTGTGTTAGCCCTACGTTGAATCAAAGATTTGTGAAGAGACATCAGATGGGGGCATCAGTGAGATGTAGGTATTTTGCCTCAAAGATAATGAGTCTCCTTGATGAGTCTCCTACTTACTTTCAGGCAACCTGATGTTGTAAATATATATAAACATATATTTAGGCATCTAAATATATGTTGAAAATTCTCTTCCTAACTCTTACTGTCATTCTTCTTGAAAGAGTTTGGTATGTCACTGTTTAACCATCACTGGCCTACCTTAGGATATCACTAAACTGGGCATTGCACTTCTGTTATCTAGAAGTCTTTGGAGTGGTTCTCCTGTGCTTGCCTGCTCTGTTGCTCTGACCTTTCCCAACATTTGCAGCATGGATTTGAAACAAATATAATAATTCTTACTGTCTCCTATTGGTTTCTGGAAAGCAGATTGTGATCCAAGCAGGGCTTGCTAGGGTGAGATGTTTTTAGGGGATGGGAGGGGGGAAGTGCTTGGGGTATTTTCCTACTGCTCAGGATTTTTTGAGCAGCAACAAAGACATGGGAGATACTGTTCTAGACTGAGTCTCAAATAGAAGGTTCTTTCTTATGGAAACGTATTTTTATATTACATTTGTACAGAATTTTCCCTATTTTGATCTCCCAAAATTTTTAGATTTGTGCATTGCTCTGATTTGATTTCTTTTGCAAGGTGTTATAAAATATGTATTTTATGTTTATTATTATAAGTGTAAAGCTAAATTTTGCTTGTCTAATAAATGTGCACTATGGCCGTATCTGTTTTACTGTTTTGATAAATTGAATTAATTGGTTTTTAACATGAAAAGGAAAAACTTGAGTCAATGTTGTGACTGTCTTGTTAGCATAAAAATGTGTGGAGTGCATTTATTTAAAAAATAACTAAGGGCTTAAGAAGCAGGTCATGACTAAGAAAACTTGTTGATGACAAAAGTTAGTTAAATAAGGTTCAGATTAATATATAGTGTTCCAAGGATTCTTTTAAGATCACCATTTTAAGATATGTGAGATCTCTTTTTCATCTTTTTCTCCATTACTTTTGGTTATGGGTCACACTGAAGTGAGTTTAAAACAGTAATTGCAATCTGGTAACTTAAGTATATATGAGGAGATGAGATGGTCTGAGGTTTTGTGTTTGAGTGTATTTAAGGACTAATTGTGGCAGAACTATTTACAATGAACATGATAATTTTGCGAAGGATTGAGAATAGATTCAAATGTGTGAATTTATAGACTATTACAATTTTAGGAGCTTTGTTTCTCCCAGCGGTAGCACTGAATAATATACATTGCTACAACTCTAGGGGACCTGTTGGAAGCATTTTAAACTTTAGGGGATAACTAGACATCTCCACTTGTGAATAGGTGTGTGGATATTTTTGTTGCAGACTTTTTACTTCATTTTGAGATGTTTTGTAAATTTGATTGTTTTAATTGCAAAGGGGGGGAAGTTTATTTTTCTAGAAGAATGAATGTATCTGGGTTTTAAACTCTACATAAAACATTTAAGGAACATGAAGGACTGTCCTCCTATGAAATATATTTCTATAAAGTTGTGTCTGAAATGTTCTTCATTTGGCGGGGGAAAGTCCTTAACATGCACTTACATTTGCATGGAAAGAAGCCCAAACACGGAGTGAGTTGAATTCTGAAGTGGCTTTCTACAGGCAATAAGAATTATTTAATGTAAGTTATGTTAGATATTTGGAGTAAATATGACAATGTCTCATGTTAATTTAAATAAAGATGTAAATATGTGTCTGGGAAGGGAGTGAAATTAGAACATATTGGTATATGTTTCCAAAATCCAGATTTCTATAGCTGAGTCTGTATTTGCTGGCATTAATCATGTGTCATGGCTATGGAAAACCTGGACGAGAATGAACAATAGACCTTTCTTTGTAAATGGAGCTTGGCAATAAAAATGGTGTTAAGAAAACTTCCTTCCCTTTCATGTTCTGTTGCTGGATTTGATGCACAAGGACATTCAATAACAGTGAAATGCAAAATTTGCAGAAGCTTGCTTTTAAGAAGAATGGTGTGCACATGTGAATGTCAGGCTTTTTAATCTTTAAGCTGAAAACTGATACAGGCAAGGTATTTTTGCATTGTGTATGCAGGAAAGAGATAGTATGAGAGAGAGGAGAAAAGAATCCTTTTGAGGTGATGGAAAGCAGATGAGACCAAGGGTTAAGAGTGGCTGGGCAACATTTAAAATGTCTGTGAACACTTTGAAAGTGCCTGTCATGTGTGATTTCTTCCCCAAATATATTCTTGCACCCTCTGTCTCATTCTCTGGTGCATATTGCCAGTTCAGTACATGGATTAAATCCAACCGAGTTATTAGTTGGATTCTTGTTAATTAGCCTCTCCATCTATAGGAATTAATTTTAGTCAATATACATTCTTGTGAAAAGTTATTTCTCAAACTAGGCATTGCTCCAGAAGCTTTCTTAGGAAGAAATTAAATCACATTGTACTGTGAAATAAGCAAGCTAGGTATCAGAGGTAGGAGACGACACTGTCATTTACTGTAAGATGCAAATACTAAAATACGGTATATTGGGGAAAATGAGCTTAAATCTGCTTCTAGCAGTTGGACCTTCTACATCATGCCAATAATACTGCTTTAAGGATACCAATTTTATAATTCATGGCCAGGAAATTCCTTTCTGGTTTTTCTGCATTCCCATATCCTTCTGATACCTCAGAACTTTTGCAGCCTTTTGTCTTGTCACTTTTCCTGTTTCTGTACAAGATTTTTTCTTTTTCTTTTAGACTTGGACATTGAGTCAGGTTCAGCATCTTGCCCTGTGTTACTAATGGTCAGAGATGGAATGAAAGCACAGCCTCAAGCCCTCTTCCGATTCTGGCTGGGATGAAAATGAACTTGACAGAAATGCAGTGTGTATTAGTCCACTCTTTTCTTCATTCCCATGAATAGCTAAGTGCAGCCACTTGAACAGTGCTTTAAACATGAAATTCACATCTTTAAGGTAATTCATTCCAGTGTAGTTATATAAAAAAGAAAGTGAAATTGTGTCAATATATGTCTTTATCAAAGTAACTTGTCTAAGTAAAGATGCAACATACGGAGATTGATATCTTTATTCTTTGACACTAAACTTCTTGGTTTGTTTCTATATCAAGGCAAGAGTTCACTGGGATTCCACAGATGCAGCTGTTTGGTAGGGAGGAATAAATTGCATCCCTAACTGCTTTTTTATGCTGCCATGTTAGAGCTTGTGTGAAGACAAAAGGTGTATTGGCACTTTCTGGTGATATTTTTGGGTGTGATGCATACAACTGGGAATGCAAGCTCACTGTGAGTGCATTCCCTCAAAATTCATAAGGGGAGGTCATGAGAGTTGCGACACCTGGAGTTGTAACTCTCCACTGGCACAATTAGAAGGAGGGTTTCAGGCAAGTGTTCACACACAGTTAAGGCAGTTGAGCTGATGGGGAGTAACTCAGTCAGTCTGGTTGGATGGTGTTCGGTTGTGTGTCTGTTTTTAGCTCTAGGATTCTACCCACAGTTTATCTGCAAATATGTCTAAGTCTTAAAATTATTATTGCTTTTGGATGCCAGTTCTCTACAATGGAGTTTAGGAGGTGAAATTTTTAGATTATCAAGGGCCTTATTATTCAGGCTTAAATTATGAGATCTTTTGAAATACATTGAAAGCTTTTGCCTGCCCTCAGGGACTCATTCTACAAAGTTGAGAAATGTGCTTGTTGAATGGAAATTGCTGATCTTATCATTCCATCCTCACTATCTTACCCCCAAATAAAGGTTTATATTTCACATTGGCCACAGTTTCATTTTGGTTTTGGCCTGTTTGGATAACCAGTAAGGACGGATGAATACTCAGGCTCTGTTTCCTAGTTACACATCATTTTTCTTGGCTTTAGCATGCAACAAACATTGAGACACAGGATGGGAAAACAAACTGTTGTTTTACTGCAGAAATAAATTTTGACTTTTAAGTTAATTGGATAAAGACATCTTTGTGTAAATTTGTCCTCAGTTTTGGATCATTTGTATGAAGCAGATTTAGGTTGGTGAGAGGCTTAGAAAAATGTCTAAAACTACAAGGTACACTTAAAACTTAAATAGATTAAATGAGTACTGTGAATAGTTGTAGTGACCCAATTGTCTGAGCTAAGCTGATTGCAGGAGTTAACCTGATTAGTGCAGGAGCAAAGAATGGTAAGTTTTCTGGCAGGAGGCTAGAAAAAATTATTAAAACAATTGTTACAAACTTTGGAAAGGACGTTTATTTTAGTGCAGCTGTTAATAGTAGTGTTTCCTGAGGCTTCCCACCTCTGCCACTCTTCCAAAATGGATCATTTATTCCCAGAAAACATTTGGCTCTTTACTTCAACATTGCTCTTGTCAGTGACTTAAATGGGCTGTAAACATGACACTTTGTGAGACTTCTATATGAAGTTGAACTGATAAAAAACAGAATTTAACTGGAATTTGAGCTACCTCAGTGTGTGCACCAGTTTCAGCATCCCCACAAACTCTTTGGAAAGCTGTAGCTGTTGCAGTAATATTTGAAATATATCAACTTCACCCTATTTCTAAAGGGCTGGGAATTGTCATGTTGATCTGGTGGGAGTTGCCAAACTGGGAGTTACGGAAAAGTTGATTACACAGTTATGTTAACTTGCTCTTTGTTTCCAGCTGCTGTTTGAAATTGCATGTTGATGGACAAGTGAGTCAGGGAGGCAGCTAGTCAGACCATATCACCACTACAGAGGTAGTCAGAGCTTGCTCTCTCCCTCAACAGTTTCTGAAGGAGGAGAGAGGCAGAACTGCTATCATGTCTTAGAGAAAAGAATTTCAAGTCAGCAGAGGGAGGCAGGGCCTACAGAGGACAAAAGTAGTCTCTCTTTCCTCAGAGAACATGGGGAACACTGAGGGGAAGTTGCATCTGTCCTCTCTTGCACAAAAGCAGTTTAAAGAAGCCACTAGACTATGCAATAACAATCAGACTTACTCCTGGCTGTCTCTTGTGAACTGACTGTGCTCCTATTTATCCCATGTGCTTTACTCCTCTTGACACATCCCATACTAATTAATACTATAATATTGTTAATATACTATTAAGGCTAGTAGGTAAGGTCTTTGAAATTACATGCTGCTGAGAAGGGGAAGAAAAAAGCCAAAGTAATCTCAGTGGATGATAACAGGTACTTCTTTCAAATTTTGATAGTTTAGAGGCAGAAGTTGCTGAGTGTGCCTTACCACCAAATGGAGCATTTTTCTGCCCCCTCTTGCTCAGTCCTCTTGATGTCTTAGTTCGGGCTGAGGGAGGTGGAGAGGCAGGAGGTCAAGGATGATTCTACAATGTCTGATCAGTGAGGAGAGTGAGGAGATCCCTCACAGCAGCACGAACTCCCTCAGAGATTTTAGAGTCCTTTGTATTGATGTTCTTTTGTGTGAAGATTTCAAATTTCACTTTTGAGCAGATTTCCACATCCTTGTTTTTCTGACCTGTTACAAAGGCTAGAAACATTCTTATTCAGTAAGAGGTGAGGTTCTCAGGTAATACTGTTCCAATATTAGGATTCTAAGAACCCTTCTATAATTAAAAGACTCATAATGAAATTACAAGAGTTGGCAGGACCACATATTGTGTTAGTGCTTCTTTGACTCTGTTTTGCATCTTGTCTTAGGTTAGGTGTAGGAAGGATGCAGCTGTGTAGTACTTTTTCATTGCAACAGATTTTACGCACTTGGTAAAGCAGAGTTCCTCTTGCAATTTTTGTCACAGATTAGGGTGAGATGAGTAATAGCATGCACAGGAAATTCTACTCAGTAACATGTACCAAACAGTCAGCTTTGGAGGTGGATTCCTCAGTAGGGAGATGGCATGCTTAGGACAAGCTATTTGAGTAGTGGGTAGGACTGGTGAATTGTGGAGATAAGGCTTAGTTTTTTGGGTATGTGACAATGAGTATCTTCACTGGGGGGTTTTTTTGGTGGCTAGCATTCAGTGTTTCGGTTTCAGCAACTGTCCGTCCTAAAATTTCTTACAATCAGAAGGTGGAACGGTTTTTGGAAATAATCTGATGATGAGTAAATTTACCCTCTGTTTTTATGAACTACAAGAGGTTTTTTTAACTGGAGAATAGAGAAACTTCTTACAATCAGAATGGTCAAAGTGGAAATAATAGAAAGTTCTGTCAGCCTCTCTTTTTCTAGTTTCTTAGAGGGGGTTACTTAAATTTGTAATTGCCCTTATTCTCTCTGCTCTTATGTAATTTTTTAGGAGGTGGAAAGGAATCTTGATTTTTTTTATTTATTTATTTATTTATTTTTAGTTTAAGGCTTTAGAAAATTCACAAAATGGGAAAAAGGCTGGTAAAATTGAAAAGAGCAGAATCTTGATCCTCTGATACTTAAACCCTTTCTCATATAAACTGTACTAGGGACTTTCTGTTATGATTTTAAACCATGTAGTTCAGCAAGAGCTGCTTTTTCATTTTCTTTTTCTACCAAAACACTTAATTCTGTGAGTTAATTTTGATGAAAACTTTAGGAGTTTCTCAGCTTGTTTAAACTACAGAGAAAATTCTAAAAAGGGACAAAATATGATAAGAAGCTAATAAACACTCATCTGCGAGAGGTGATGAGGGTTTTTTTAAATACCTGAAAATGTCTTTGCAGAATTTTCCTACCAATTCCAGGCCCTAATAAATGGATTGAGTTTTTATAGGTTTTTTAAAGATAATATTCTGCCAGTGAACAAAGACCCTAATAGTTCTTGCAGAACTGGAGGTAGGAAGAAAAATATGCTCATTTGGAGGAAATCACCTCTTAATAGTAGATGCCCCTTATTAATTGGGAAATAGTGGTTAAGGTGAGAACTTCAAGAGTTTTTGGAAATATCTGATGATGAGTTAAATTTACCCTCTTTCTATGAAGTATGAGAGGGTTTTTTTCTGGGGAACAGAAAAAAGAATCAAGAAATCACCAATGCAGTTGATCTTTGAACAAAAAAGCCACTGTTTCCCATTATTATTTCTTAGTGTGTCTTTTGTTGGCCACACAAAATAGATTTTTTTTTTTTTTTTTTTTTTTTTTTTTCTTTGCAGTGTTTCTTCATTCTCTGGTTTCTTAGTCAGAGTCTAGGAGTGTTGTGACTCACTCTTGATTCAGCGTGCGAAATGGTTTGGCATTTTTCTGTTGTTATTGGTGTCTACTTAAGATCTTTATCCTCTTTTTCTGGGGAATGAGTGCAGCAGCATAAATGTAGGTAACTTGTTCAGGTGCACCTTAACTGGCTGATGTTCAGTGAAACCTTTTAGGTCTTCATCCATTGTGTCACAGGAGAAGTTGCATAAGTGGTTGTTGTAGCACATCTGGTGAGGGGAGGTTGCCAGTGAGTAAGAGCAAAAACATCAATAAAAAGACTACAAAGTAGATTCAGAATTGGTCTCCCACCCAAATGTTTCAGATTTGGTGAGACTGCTGGCTTTCTAGCCCTAAGGGGAGGCTTAGGATCAGATAAAGAAGCAGTTCATTCTCAAACCTGCCCGGCTGTTTACAAAGAACAATGCTGGAGAGCCTTGAAGTATTTTTTTGATATAAATTATTTCAAAAAAACTAATGGAGTTATTCTCCTAAAGAGAAACTAGACATTTCTGTCAGCAGCATTCACCACTTGGGTTGAATTGAGTTGGAAAAGTTTTAGGTTACTGTACAGTTCTGCCGTGACTAAGTGGTCCAATAGAACCCACTGCCAAAGTTGTCTGCAGCTCGTCCTTGTAAGAGTTTACAAAGCACCAAAGCAATCATGCATAGTTTACAATAAACTATTATGCCTTACTCAGGGGAGGATTTTCAACTAAGACATTAATTAGATTTTACTTTAAACTTAATCTATTTTTATCTATTGACATCTGTGTGCAGATGGAATAAATTAAATAAAAATAACTGAAAGCAAAACACCATAAAAAAATATCTAACCTTGTATTTCTAGTATATTTTACCTTACTTGATATATCTTTTTACACGAACACAGTCTGGGATATGTTACAGTTTAGGAATACTTCCTATGTACGTCTTGTGATTTCTGTCTGATACTATGAAGTTAAATGAAATCAGTGTGTTACAGAGGGGTTGTCTGAATGTGAGATTTACCTGCTGCTTGTTAGCTAACACATCCTTCCCAATGGCATTGGAAGTAGTAACTGTTGGTAAGGATTACAGCACCTTAGGATAGACAGTTGGCTAAAGGCAGAACTGGCTTGCTTCTACTTCTTTTTTGTAGAGGCTGTATGGAAAATGAGAAATTGCATAGTAGAATGAACTCTGCCATTTTCTATACATTATTCTTGTTTCTTGAAAAGGTCCCAACAAGCAAAGTGAGAATTGTTGAATGGGAGAGACAGTAACCTGAGTAATGAGCACATCTTGCTTGGTGCTTGCAAAACAAGGACCAAAAGGAGCACGTTTCTGAAGTTCACCCTGTGTGGTTATTCTGTTCCTGACTCCTGGCAGTACTGGCAATCTCCTTTCTGCACCCTCCCTAAAGATGCCAGAGTGGAGATAACATTACCTAAGGCCTAAATGGTTCTTGTAGTGCTCTGTGGCTACTGATTCATTGTTGCTAGTGATACCTGTTAAAAGCTATTTAAATGTTTTGGAGTGATTTCAAGAATTTAGACCAAAAATCTTGGCTGTTTGGTGTATAATTTTGGTAAAATGAAAGCCTGATACAAAATTTGAAGTTAACATTTTGGAGTCATTTTCTATATAACCAACTCAGGAGGTTTACATACATGTCTAGCGGATGACATTTCAGAAGATTTCTTATATTTAAAAGGAAAAGTTCAAGTGTCTTAAAATAATACAGTAGTTTCCAGAATCTTTTAACAACACAGACATATAATGTTGCTTATGTGCTTACAACCTTTTGAGTGTTTAGGACTGCCCACATATCTCAAACCAGAGCTGTTTTCTCCAGTGTGTGTAGGCGTGCATTTTTCATAGTAGGTCATACCTTAAGGTCAAAATGAAGTCCCTTTGCTTTGTCTGACTGGCCACAGACTTTGCGGTTCCATTTTGACTTGTCTCTGATAAGAAACTTGAAACCTTTCTTAACTTTTGTGTAACTAGATCTTGTTTCAGTTATTAAAGTTTTGAAGCTTTTGGAGAGAAGACTTCTAAGTCATACAAAGAATGAAAATAATAGCTCATTTGACAGGGCAGTCCAATAGAAAAGAAACATCAGTATATAGCGTTTTATACGTAATTCTGACCTCTATTCAGGATATCAGTTACTTAACTGATACCTTAAAAAAACTTGTCATCTATAAGAATATCAGATTTAACTCTCCACAGCCACACTTGCATTTAAGTCATGCTCTTTCTATACCAATTGCGTACTATCCTATCAAACCCTGTTGCTGATGTGAGAAGGGTGTAATTTAACTCCAGAGTTCTTGGGAACAAGATGTGAGCAGTTTTTCTTTACTGCTTCTCCATCGTGCAGTTCACTTGAATTTGCTTATCACAGTTTATCAGCTTCAAGGCTTTCCTGCGAAAGTGTTGTTTGCAACCACCGTCTGCTAGATAACTTGTAATTCTTACATAGCTGCCAAAATGCTTTGGAGGGAAATAGTCTTGCTTGGCTAAATTTTTGTTAAAATAGGTCTTGCAAGTTTCTGAACAGATCTTCATATTAGATGTTTTGTGGGGGAGGGAAACATATCAAATTCTTCAAAACCACAGATCTTTTTGAACCACAGTCTTTGGAGCTAAGCTTCCTCTGTTTTTTTCTTTGAATCTGAAAAGAAAATCAGACCTGTTATGGGAAATCAGACCTGACTTTTCTATAGCTGCATTTAGTTTACACTGAATGCACAATGTATGTGTTATCCTGGCATCAGCAGGCTTCGCTTTTGCTTTAGCTTAATAAGGACTTTGGACAGGTCATCAGCCTGTCTGTTCCTTAGTTCACACATTTCAAATATATTTATGTCAAATAATTAATAGCGCACTTGTGAAGCTTAGTTCATGTTTGTAAAGTGATTAATCTTTATAACCCCTTATCATAAAGCAGTGTTGTAAAATTATTATTCCAGTCTTACTGCTTGCACCAGGTACTGTAGTTCTTGGTGAGTACCTGTAACTTTGAAAGTCTACACAAAAAAACTTCTGTTTTTTCATTTGCACGATAGCTCTGAGTCACCAGAATAACTTACAAATGTTCAGGAAAAAAAGTCTTCCTCCTAGCTTCTAGGATTGTTTGATGTACGTTCTGGTCATAATTTGCAATGGTTCACTGTTGTCCAGTCTGATTAGTTCATGGCAAGAGTTTTGATGTTTGAAAAGAAGTCTGGTTTCTTTTTAAGTTAAAAAAGGAAGAAAAGAAAAAAAACCAGTATTTCTAGAATCTTTTCAATCCTTTCTGCTGCATACTAATGATGATAAGGAAATGATTTATCCTCTAAGAAGTCAAACTCAATGCGTGAGTCAGAATGTTGAAACTGTTTTAAGAGTCTGTTTGTATATAGGCTAAAAGAATCATGAAACCTAAGAAATAAAATGAATTTCATAAGAACAGTACTGTGAAACTCCTTAAATTCAGTCATAGCAGTATGATGTACAGGCCACCTCTGCAAAAGCCTCAGGTACTAGTTGCACAATTATTTTGGAAAAAAAATAATAAAATGCAAAACTGGCACAGTTTAGGACAATACAGTACAAAAACAATCACTAGAAAGGAACATGTGAATGCTTTTCATCTGCTTCAGTGGCAGTCAGATGTCTTAGCTGCAACTGATAGAAATATATTTTGAAATAACGTGGAAGCGTTGGTGTGAGGAGCACTCCAACATTCCTTTTTGCTGTCTCTGAGTTGGAACTGTGACAAACTTCCCCTAATAGTGCAAAGGATGAAAGTGTTAAGTGTTGGTAAGCATGAAGAAATCTTTAACTGCTTGAGCTTGATCAGTAACAGTACTGAAAATAAGCATCCATGAGCACAGAAACCCACAACAAAGGTCAAATATAATATATAACTGTGCATCAAAATGGCGCTGAACAATCCCACTTGATCAGTCTTGCACAGAGTATCTGTCAAAGACCATGGAAAGCCTCGGTTCTGTAGTTTTTCCTGTGGAGTCTTGTCATTTAGAAAAAGATTTCTCAGGAAGCAGCTGAGAACAACTGGAATGGGAATAGAAAGTCTGTATACAGAAAGAGTAGAGAATTCCTTGTAAAGCTTTTTTAGATATTCCAGAATGAAGAACCAGAAGTGGTCTGCAGTCCAGATCCTATAAGGCACTATTAGCAATGAGACTTAACCAAGACTCATTCATTATATATTTTCTAGAACAATAATCTATAAACATTATCCTGAGTGAAGTGAATCCATCTGAGGGGAGCTGGTCTGTTGATTTTTCAGTATTTTCACGAAAACAAACACAGAATGTGCTATAGCCTGATGTTAGAATGTACCCTTGTCTGTTGACAGGATTTCCTCAGCTCCCTGGCTGATAATGTACCATTCATTCTGGAAGCTGAAATTTCTAGATAGGCCAATGACTAACATTATTAATGTGAAACACTTAATGCTGTATTATTTCTTAATTCCTTACTGACTGAGCTGAATGACCAGAAGCTGATTCAGGAACACCTCATTCTCCACCCTTGTGTGCACAGATGTCCCTGATCACACTGAAACTGTGTTGTACTAGGTGCTGTACAGCTGTGAATTAAGAGTCAAACCTTGTTATAAAGAGTTTACAGTCTGCAGTGATGACCTGTTTGTAAGGTAGGCTGTGTGACTTGTGTATGAGGTAGTGGCATCATTTCTGTATTAAAGATGAGGAAAGCATAGCACAGGCTGATTACTCAGAATTGTACATGAAGTCTGTGGATGACTCAAGAACTGAACCCAAAACAACTGCCTTTACTGATGACTGCTTTGCATTTTCAGTGGTAAGAGATTCTATGTAATATCTGATATTAAAATAAATCTTCTAGACAGGGTTTTTTTCTAGTATGTATGAGGAAACTTTTCCATGTAATTCTATCCCTTAGAATAGCATGTTAGGATGAGTAAATAGATGTTTTAAGAAAAGTAATAGGACAAACCCAAAATGATTGCTCATCCAGTCTGTATGAGGATCATCTGGAATATTGCCTCAGCTGCCAACAAGAGCAGTTTTGCATCTCTTCTGTAATCTGAAAAGTTCAGAAAAATATTAATGTTGACACAGTGGTGATCCCTAATCAGTCCAACTACACTTCTGCAGATCTTCATGGGAATAGTAGCTGAGACGTTTTCATACCTCTGTGATCATTTATGTCTCTTCTTTCCTGTGCAGATTATGTATTTCATGTCATCTGATGTCTTACATGCAGGGAACAGTGCTGTGCCTAAAGGGGGCTACAGGTACGTTTCAGACACGACTCATGGCTTGGTTACATATGAAGTATCTAAACCAACAAATTTTAGGTAACACTAAGTGAACAAAATCTATCATTTCAAGCTTTGTGATGGAGAAAACAGAAATGGAGAAATGGATATTTCATGTTTTTTAATGAGATGGTATTTCATTGAAAGTATATTAAGCAACTTTCATGCAAGCCTTCCTTAGCCAGAATTACTCTACTAGAAATCTTGCAAGTTAGTTCTTCTCTCCAAGCAGACTGGAGGCACAAGGTGTCTGTCAGAGTTCAGTAGGATGCACTTTTCCTCGGAAGAGAACCCTGTCAGCAGAGAAAGGCAGGCAGACGTACAGACAGATCTAGTTCTGGCTGGGAACATGTCAGTGTTAGCTCTTGTTATTCTGTTTTACACATGGAGCTTTCATGTCTAAATTGCTTCTAGATTAGGGAAACAATAGGAAAGAAAACCACAATATTTCTCAACTCTGAGAATTAAAGTTAGTTCCACAAATGGGCGATTTTCAGACACTGCAGTACAAAGAACAAAATGCACTGTCTTTGTCAGTGTTTAAGATACAGCTCAGGCTTGAGTTCTAGGTCAGTTATTAGTTTACTGTTGAGATTTTAATTTTGCTTTGTTGGGGTTTGTGTTTGTTTGTTTCAGTGTAAGAAAGCAAAATAAACCTAATCCACCCCACCTAAAACCAGAAAGCTGGGACATAGTTCTACAAGCTCTGATCTGAGCCTCTGTGAAGATAGTTGTGTGTTTGCACTGAGATTTACGTCTGCAGTTCCACCCAGAGAAGTAAACTTGTACCTCTTTACTCAGATGCTGCTTTGACTGTGAGAGCGAGCCAGCCTTTCAGGTGTGTTTGGCTCACAGTATGGTGGTTGATTATGGAGCAATTCCAAATCTATCCGCACAGTAACATGTTTCTGTAAGATGTTTTGTTTTATTTTTAGGTGGTAGATCAAATAATCACTTAACAGGATCTCTAGCAACTCTAACCTGACAGACAAGGAGCAGCTGCGCCTTGTTTTGTTAGCTTTCCTCCTCTGTTCCAGGAGACTTGGGAAGATGGTTCCTCAGCTCGGTGTGCAATGTGAAATCCTGTTCTTTATATTAAAGCAGGCAGTGAAGAAACAGAGTAAAGTGCAAATCTGTAATTCAACTTGAGTCAAAACAGAAAAACAAAACCTGCATGTACAAGGCGTAAGATAAGTACGTGGCCCTCAACGAATATTGCAGTCTTGGAGTACACAAAGCAGCGTGCTGCTCCATGCTGCTTCCAGAGTCAGTCTGGAACATGTAGTAGTGGGAAGGTGGTTGGGAGCTCTACGCTCTGAACAGTATGCAGTATGGAGATGGCTTGTAAAATGAGAGGATTATCTCCCTGTGCAAGAGTATCATAGTGCTGAGCAGCACTGCAGCAAAGCAGAGGCATCCTCAATATTACTACCTACCATGCCAGGAAACTCCTAGACTTTTCTGCTACCTCTTAGGGTTTGAATCTGCAGAGTATCCTAGCTCTGTGGCTAACAGGTAAGCTTGTGTATAGCCTTGCTGATTACAGGACCTAGGTGTGTAAGAAGTATTTTTTAATCTCTTTCATTCTCTGAGGATTTGTTGCCTGTCACAGAGGAGCATGTATGGAGTAGCCCAGCCATACTGAAACTGCAGAACCACATTCTGAAACTGCAGAACCTCCGATGTAAGATTCAGGTGTAAGATTTATGTGGGGACATTAATTTCAAAATTTTTATTAATAGAGGCTATTCATTTGTGTTTCTATTAGTGCACTAACTTTAATAACACTTTTTTTGCCTTGGGGTAGTGTATCATTTGGTACACAAGATTACAGATTGCAGTAAAATCTGCAGTTTCTTAAAGTAAAAATACTGGGGGTTTTTTAAGTAGAAGATTAATGAGGGTGATAAGTACATGTGTATATACATAAGTACATACACACTCAGGAATGTTCTCTTTGTATCTTTGATTTCATGTAAGTCAACAAGAGCTAAAGTAGAAAGCCCAGTGAGGAAGTAGAGTGTTACCTGCTTAAAGCATTTGGTACAAAATCTGACTTCAGTGGAATGGTTCTAATTCTCAGCAGAAGGGAGGCCAGCCAGTTGGATCAGTGAGCCTGTCCGGACTGGACAGATACTCTGGAGTCTGTTTTGTTTCCCTTTTTTCTTTTCCAGCTCCTCTAGGATGTGGTTAATTCTACGTTGTTGCAGTGCAATTATTGTTTGTGTGAAACTGGAGAGAAATGGGTGGTTAAGTCTGCTTCAGATGTAATTAAGTCTGAAATGTCTCAGTGGTCACATTAGAAGCACTAATTTTAAGCTCTCTTATTGGTTTAGGCCATAGCCGTTTGTTACATAAAAAGGAAAAGGGGGTTTTTTGGTCCTTCAGATGATTTTCTGTGGGAATATGAAAAAAAAAGAAGTGTTCTCCAAAGCATCAAGACAGTAATACCCACTACAGACTCCTTGTCCTGCCAAAATAAATTAGGTAAGAAACTCCAAACCATTTTTTTGAATGGAAAAAGTATCTAATCATCCTTTTTTGTCCACTGGTGAAACAAGCCATGCCTGCAAGTTCATCCTGTGTGACTATTTCACTCTTTGTTTTCCAGAGATGGACTTTCAATGTCAAGTTAGTCATGAAGAAGCTTAAATTTAAATTACACTCAAGAGTGTGTCATTTTTCCTTGCATAAAATGCTTTAAGAAGTCATATGTTCCTGCCTTTTTCCTTACAAGATTCCATGTCCTTGTATATATTGATGCAACTCTTCTTGGGTTGTGTGTGTTGCAGCCAGTTTTGATTAAATGAGATGGATTTGAAAGCACAAGAACATGAAATATACTAGATGGGAGAAAAAAATGTGGAAGTAGCTCATATGAAATTATTGGTAGGAGTATTTTTGTCATGCTTGGTCCATCATGCTTGGTCATCCAAATGTAACACCAGACACAGATTTAGCTCAAATAAATGGAACTGTGTCCAGAACTAAAATATCAAAACTTCTGTATTTTGAAGTAGCTGAGGCAGGGGGAGAAGTCTGGTTTATGCATTCCTTGCCAGTGACCTTTGGACACAGTGCTTATGTCGTGAAAGTTTGCTGGTTCCCATCACAAAGTATGTTTTGGGCTGTTTCAGTGAAGTGCAGAACATGTATAAAGACATTTAAAACTGACCCACTGCACTGAACAATTGCTGTGAAGGAGTGGCCTTGCACCTGCTGCTCCATTGCAAACAAGAATAGATGGGGGTGTTCAGTGTTCTTGCTTTTCCTGAGGAGCCTAGGAATGTTTGTGGGAATGTTTGGAAACATTGCTCGTCTGAGTGCAGGAAACCGAAGGGTGGAGAGGCTGTTACTGAGAAATAGAAACTGAGCTCCTCCCTCGGTGATGGGCACAACAGCTGAACCAGGAGAATCAAAAGTGAAACTATCTTTGTCACTTGAAGGATTTCAACAAAGTTGGTGATAAAGAGCTATCTGAAGTTTTACCTGAGTTTGAACTCAGAGCTGGCTCAGCTCCTACAAAGTGTTCCTCTGCTCATCCACCCGCTAGCTTTCTGCTGATGCACTGCAGCAGCTAACGGCTCAAAACACAGGAGTCAACAGGTGATGAAAAGCCTGTCTGCAGACTGTGCTGTCGCAGGCCCACCACTGAACTAGGTACATCATTTCAAAGTTATTTCAGTTCAAACTTGGGTTTTTTATTAACCCCCTCCCCCCTGAAAATTTATTACAACGATTATTTATTCCTTTTTTTTTAATGTGGTGTTTGAATTCCAAACAAACTAGATAGAGACCTTTTATATTAGCTAGATTTGAGCCTGGATGGGTTATGCTGGTGCTAACTTTGATGCTCCTAAATGGCCTAATTTCCCCTGTTTTGCAGCCTTCACAGAAGTTGCTTTCACCTTTATATGACACTGCGTGCTGATGCGGTGATGCCAAAATGTTCACTTGACACAGGTTATGAAATTGAGCCTAAGCATCATAAACAGAATTGAGTTGATAATGTTCCATCTAATAGAAGTACAGCCCCACAAAGGTATCTGTAAAATCCCCAGTCCTATAATCTTATAAATACCATAGAGAGATTAATCACTCAGCCTCCAGGTGGTGGTGACTTCTGTTCCCCTTCTCTCCCCTGGCAGAACTGAATAAACCACTGCATATAGTGCTAAGCAGACAGCACTACCAAAAGAATATGAGTGGGATAGTAAGTAAAATGAATGATAAATAACTGGAAAGGTGTAAGGGACATAATCAATAAAGCAAAAGTCAAGAATTGGCTGTGTCTAGAAAGTCTGGGGTTTATTAATTTCTAGAGCAATCTGAGCCCCTGCACTGCTGCTGCTCCTGTAGTTCCCTGCTGTTCCCTCACACAGTTCCTCAAAGCCTCTGACAAGTTTGAGTGACAGGACAGGGTATGGAGCTTTTTGCTCCATTTTCCCCACACACCGTCTCCATGGTGTTAACTTCCTGACTTTGGTGCCATGGAAGCAAACACTTCATGGGGGAAAGTTTAAGAAATGAGTGGGTGGTTTTTTTTTTTTTTTAGGAGCTAGATTGTTTGATTTCAAGGATAATTATTACTTGTTTTTTCTGGAAATTTTCCTACAAATGACTGCCATCAGATTACTGAATAGGCATCCACTCAGCTGATAAATCAAAGACATGTCATCATGTGTAATCTCCAGAGGCTGAGAAGGGCATTTTTAGCTCTTGGGAACACTTAGATGTCAAAGGTGCGAGGAATCTGGGAACCAGATATACTGACATTTGTTCAATGTCTTCCCATTTTCACCAGCACAAGGCTTTTTGAAAAAACAACAAAACAAAGGGAACCAACTAAAGTCTAAAGCCAGAAGAGCTGTTGAAGCTTTTTGGAAAACAACCCTTTGATACTGCTGACATCCTTGAGTTGCTGATCACAATCTTATTTGAGCTGGTTGGTCTGCTCGCTCACTCCAGCCCTTTGTTTAGCTAATGTATTTTGACATGGTTTCCCAGAAATAATTTAATCCTAGAAACAAAAAGTACTTGGAGCGGGTGGGCACTATCATATTGATATAGATCTGCTTGTCTTTTGTCCCTTCCCCAGCCTGTGTCTGTTCTGCCTGCTTAGATGGGACACTACTTGTACAGCACCTAGCAGTGATCCGTGTTGGTTTTTCTCAGACCTTCTCTAGAAAACAGTGCTCTGAGTGATCAAGTGGGAGGGGTAGGATGGAGTGGAGGAGCAGATTGAAACTTTCATTTCTCTGTTTTGTTGCAGGTTTGATGGTGTGGAGCAGTAATGCAGGAAAGGGAGGGGACACAGCAAGAGAACTGTGGACTTCAGAGCAAACAAGAGAGGAAACAGAACACTAGGAGAAAAGGCACAATGACTTATTTAGATACAGCAGCCAGAATATGCAGACCAGTGGTGGAAGCATCCTCCCTATATGTTCAGTGTGCCCAGAATAGGGAGAATCAGGTATTTATGCCACACATCTTGGAGCCCAGCTCACTCATATTGTTTAATATCTTCAGTGACTAAAAGACAAGTCATTACATTCTTAGGAGTAATGTTCATTGGATGTTCCAATTTTCAGCACAGAAGGGGAAGCGTCAGTAGCACTGGGAATAGTTAAACATATGAAATTCTCTTCTAGGTGTAGAATTCATTCAGCTTCTCACCCAGGAAATGTTCATTTATGCTGTTTGCTCAGGCAGGCACCTCCTGAGGGCACAGTTTCAGCTGACCCATGGAACCAATCACATGCCATTCTCTGACAGCACTTGTTCTTTATCAGCCCATTAAGCACGGGCTTTCAGCCAGTGAAAACATCAGATATTTGGCAAAGCATTTATAATTAGTAAGTGTTGTGGCAGAATAATGGAATCTGAGGTCTCAGAAACCATCAAGTGTGCCCTTTTCCAGCTGATAATCCCAGGGAGACAACAAAATGGAAAGTGAAGAATACTAAATTGAAGGAGGCAGTATGCAGTGTTTGGATTTACTGTAGAGTACTTTGCAGCAATCCAGACTCTTTCCACAGTTTGATACTCAGTGTCTGAAGACCTTGCAGAGAAGGATATTTCCCTCGCTATCTTGCTGTGTTTTACAGGCATTGCTGTGCCATCTTGCCTGTACCATTTGTTTCTGTCCGGTTCAGAAAGCTTTCTGTGTTTTGACAAGAGGTGCACTTAGAGAACACATTTTCATAATCTTGAAATAGTTTGATATTGAGGACATGGTCGGGAGGGGAGGCAGACAGAGACTTGAAGTATACTTTCTCTAGGTGTGGCTGTGCAGATTTCCACTTGGTCTTGCTGTTTATAAGGTAAGAATCTCCTTCATTTGTTCTGGCTGATGATATAGGACCTTTCTGGTCAGCCTTCAGCCACTTGCTCTCAGGCGTGAGAGAACAAGACATGTCCGCTTTCTGTCAACCATGTTTTTGTTTTTCACTCTTTTGGCATGCATTTGACAAGCTTGCTTTGGCATCTTCCATGTCTTGCAGTCTGTTTCCTAAGAACTGGCTTCCAAGCTTTTGACATTCTCTGGCTAGATGTCATCTTCCCATAGCAGAAATTCCTCTCCCCTCACATCACTGTTCATTTGGTATTGAGAGCTAGCCTGTACGGCTCAGATGAAAAGCTCTTCTGCACTCAACTTGAAGAGTCCAAAGACAGAGTACTCCAGTGGTTCAGTCCATTAAGGCAATGCTGTGCCTTTGAACCAAGTGGGTTGTCAGTGTTTGAGATTTGGTTTCTTTTATACTTTTTCTAGAAGAGTGAAAATAACTGAGGAAAGGACTTTGTCTGTGAAGTTCTTTACTAGCAGAGAGGTTCAGTATCTGCATTCTGTGAATAAAGAATCAAGTGACAGCAGCATGATTCCACATCAGCTTCAGCTGGTCTGCTTTGGGTCCTGGCAGCTTTCTCCCTGATGTCCACTGTACAGCCCTGCCAGTCCTCTCTTTTGCATTTATAATATTGCTCCTGTGACTGTGGTGGGGGAGCTAATCTGCCTGAAGCCTAACGGAAGGGAAAAAAAAAAAAAATCCAAAATAACTTATTTCTTCTTACTTTGCTAGACCTTTTTGTTATAGAGCCACATGAACTTTACTGCTGGCATGAGAGATGGGGAGGGAGGGACAGGCATGGGACAGCAGCATGTTGACTGAGATCCACTTGAACTTCTGTGAGATCTTACTCAAGACTGTCCGCATGTCCCAGGCCCTGAGTTTCAGGCACGTGCTTTCCCTAAGCTGGTCTTTACTACTACTGCTGCTGCTTTCTGTTGCTTTCTTACTTCTATAATAAAATCTACCATTCATTTTGTGGCTACTGCATCAGTAGCCAGTCTAAAGGAAGCCCTTCAGAGCTATGATTTAGTCCTTGTCGGGGCTTGGTATGTGCACCAGTACTGTGGGCTGTAGCCTCCTTTTGATCTATCATACAGTTATGTGCATACAAAGAGACAAGATTACTTCTGTTCTTAGTCTGAAGTATTGAGTGAAGGGTGCTGAGCAGATCTGTGGCATTTACATGCCTAGGGATGAAAACTGTACTTGCAAGTACTCCTTAATGGCGCGATAACAGTATCCTTCCCAGTTAAAATGAGGGCTCAGATCATATGAAACTAACATCTTCTAAATGGCTAGAAGGGGGGAATGGGAAGGGAGGGCGGAAGGAAAGAAGTAGAATGCCTTATCTTTGAGATCCTGTATCCATGTCAGAGCCAGCAAAGTCTATACTCATGCCTTTTGTTTTGATTCGGTTTGTTCTTTGGAGCGTATGGGATGGTCTAGTGAGGGAAGATAGGGGCTCAGCAGATGCAGAGTATGTCCTCCACGGGCTCAGTTCCAAGTGCAAAAATTACAATTTCTCAAATGTTCATTTCTGCAATAATGCAAGAGTCATGACTGGGCTGTGCAGTTACATTTAGACTTTTCCCTCTGAAGTCTGGACAGTGTCTCCATCTGTGTGTTGCCCACAGAATCCAGGCCTGGTGCTTTTGGAGCGTGGAGAGGTACAGAGCACCCCTAGGCTATGCTGCCACAGCAACAGCAAATAAGTTGGAATGAATGCTGGAGGAGATGTCTGGCAAATATGAATATTTTGAAAAACTTTAAGTGCAGGAGTGGCGGCTAAGTACAACTGTATCAGAGTAATGCAGGTGCTATGATTACAGGCCAGACTCTTACCATTGTGCCCATAAACAGCACTTAGTGGGTTTTTTGTTACAAATAGGGTGAAGCTCTTCTCCCTGGTGAGTATTTGGCCCAGTCCTAGATGTCAGAGTAACTTCCTACAGAGCAAGCCCAGTTGTGAGTTGTAGTGCTGTTTTATTTTCAGGACTTGTGGAAGGTTGGCATTAGCACTCTCAGTGGGAAGGCAGCGTTGGACAAGAAAGAATTGCAGGGAGGTTTTAGCAGGGTAATTTCAGTACTGGCTAGTAATGTAGCCTGGATCTGATTAAGCCAGCAGTAAACTAGACTTACTCATTTTCCTTGCCAAACTTGTAGCTATACCACTTTAACCTTGACATAACCAACAGCCACGTCAGGGGGGCGGCACTGCAGCTCTAGTGATAAACCTCCTTTTGTGCAGTCTGGGCATTAAGCATGTCAGTATATACTTTGCAGCTGAATTGATCTCAACTTGAGACTTGTTCCTCCCAACTTTTGTCCCCTTATTGCTCAGCACCAAGCAAGGCTGATTCTATACAGCAACTTTTCCCAAAACTGAGAGTTATTTTTCCACTGAGTGATTTCTTGCTTACCCACTGATTGATTTAAGATGTCTGTTGTGTTGCCACTGGACTGTCTTACAGCAGCTTTGGGGTGGGAGGCCATGTGAATTCTTTTGCAGCTGTTTTGTATGTGTTTGACTGTTGAAAACAGTCATGAGTGTTCTAGTAAATGCCTCAGTTTCTTTTCATCAGTTCTTGAGATGCTGCAGCTCACTGGAGTCAGTTAACTTTTTTACAAGACTGTAAGTTTCACTTTCAGGTTCTTGGATTTACTGCATTTCCCTGATGCAGTAAATGGTAGGGCGCTTATTTAAATATAACTTTACTTCTTGAGTTTTGAAGCAGAAGTAGTAATCTTAAATCTTTCTATTTAGTTTAAGTAAATAAAAACTTGTTTTCATGAAATAGAGGTACCTCTTCTGATTTCAACATGCACATCTCTCTCTCAAAAAAAAAAAGTTTAGAAATATCTACTGCTGTGACATTTTGTAATTGGCTCACAATTTAAGTTAACGTTTGTAGCATTTTGTTTCCCAACAGGAAATTTCTGAACAAGGCCCATCTCATTATCTTCCTCCTCACTGCTTACAGGTATAGCCTGATTCATTCTCTTTAAGGGAGTGAATGGAGATACAAATGTCTCTGTAGTTGTGGGAGAAAGCAGGCAGAGAAAACAGGGGTAGAAGCAGACACAACTTCATTTAAAAAAAAAAAAAAATAGATAAGCTTTGGGGTAAATAATTAAGCAAAAATTATCAGGTAGGATAAGGGGCAAAGGCTTATTTGAACAGACACAGCCTTGTTGTAGAACATGGTTGATGAATCATAGGATTATAGGAGACCAAATGCTCCAGAGAAATAAATCCACAGATGCCTAACTATAAACATTCTACTTCTGCTATACTGACAGCATTAGCTGCAATTCAGAACTCTGTTATAATCCTATGCTTAGAATCAGATCCAAACCCAGCATACTGTCTGGAGAGGTGCTCAACTCAACACACAGTATTTAAAATCTGTAGAAGTAAAACCAAAAGTGATCTCTGGAGTTGAGAGCATCTTCAGGGCCCAACAATTGTTTCGCAGAATTGCACATTCATGATCACAGTTTTGAATTTAGGAACCCAAATCCTGCCATAACATCACTTCATAAACCTATATTTCTTGCCTTGCATGCTTTTTTAAAAAAAAGTCTTATGAAAATGAAAGTGTCAGCCTGTGAAAGAAAAACATGAACATAAATTGTCTAAGTCTGATATTTATCAAGTGTGAGCTAGGTAAGAACAAATATGCATAATATATGATGAGAGTAAGAAAGATACTATTACTACCTATCTTCATGCTTCAGGTCTTCTCAATTTTAATGTGCTTTAGAACAAGATTAAATAAATATCTGAATAACATGTAGTTGTGACTGAAGGACAGCAAGCAAGTAGGTAGAGAGCTTAACATTATATTGTAATGCACCATCAACAGCAAGCAGGAAAGGCAATTGTGAATTCCCTTTGTATTCAGTTTTTTTCCTCTCCATAAATTCCTTGTGAATCCCTGGTAAAGAGAGGAACTACAAAATGAGGCAGTCTTTTAAAACTGTACAATGCTTCTGGCAGTGATGTATTGGTATTCAGGTAGGAATTATTTTACCAGAAGTACAGATGGGGGAGGAAGGGATACATGCTATTTTATTCCCTTACAGAAAAGAAAAATCAATCCATTCTCATAAATAATATAGAAAATTCTCAGCAAGATCTAAATTCAATACACTTAAGATGTCACCAGGGTTCTAGGCCTAGGGAAAGGCTTTATTCAGTTCAATTGTTGGCAGAATCTGGGTGGACCTGATCACCCTTACTGTCCATCACAGATTCTGGAGAGGACAGTTTCTCTCTCTGGATAGTTGAACAATCAGTAAATCACTGCAGCAGGACATTTGGGGAGGGCAGAGAGCTGCTACTACCTACCTACTCTAGGAAATTTAAGCAAAAGAGCCAAGTGGTAGGTTTTCAACTGAAAAAATGCTAGACTTGTATAAATACAGAATTTGCCTACTTTAATTCAAGAGTTGATGATGTAGTGGTTTAGTTAACACTAAAAGAAGTGTAATGGGCCAAGAGCTTTAGTGTTCAAATTAAAAATTCTAGCAGGCCTTGTTTACTGGGGTTGGGAATTTTTAACCTGCAAATCCAGTGTTAATTGCCCCATTTTAGATCTGCCTTGCCACTTTTCTTCTGCATTTGCAAAGCAAGATGACTGAGCTCCAGGTTGTTATGAAAAAGCCGTATACAATGACAGTATATTTAACTGCTTTCTGGATAACTGGCTAAATCAAGACTTGAGTACATTCAAATGGCAAAATGTTGACGTTTTTCTTCTCTTGGACTTCAGTGCCTTTATCAGAAATTTCACTGATTGCTCCTAGCCTTGTTTCTGATGTTTGCTTTTAAATTGTCTTATGTTGTAAAAGCACTAGAATTTAAATCTAGCAGTACAGGGGAAGTCAGCAGATCCTAAGCTTTCCATCAAGTGTAGTTAGTTTAATGTTTCTACTGATTCTGAGACTAATTGCCTGTGATGCCAAACTAGGAGCACGGAGGCTCCTCAAAGGGGTATGCATGTTCAGGTGTTCCTCACTGAACTCCTTGCTGAGTTTTGGAGGGGGATGGTTAGGATTGCTGAGGTAAATCGGTTGCTATTGGTGCTGCTCCCTGGGTGGTTAATCTGTTGTTTAGCAACAGAAGTTGTAATACAGCAAAGTGATAGATAATTCATTTTCCAGGGCTAATTAAGAAAGAGACATGGCTTTCTGCCTCTTGGGTGATGAATGCAGTGGGAGAGCAGCTCGGCCATTAACAGCAGGCCTTACAGAACTGCATCATCCTATGAATTCGTCCTGCAATTTCTGAGCTCAACTCAACTCTTGTGTAAACTCCTACATACATATACTTTTAGCTCCCTCCCTGTCTCAGTGTGTAGGAGGCAAGGCCACTACTGTTGTCATGCACATGTGCATGCACAGACACACATTTGCTGAAAAAGCCACCCAGACGCTCCACCACCTTCACCTACCTCTGTTAGCTTGCTCACAGGGCAGGGAGCAGCATGTCCTCAGGCTGGTTAAGAGCTACAGAGATGCTGGCTGTTGCCTTTCAAATATGAGATGGGCCATCCCAAACCAATTTAAATAGAGATGTTTGTACTTTTTTCTCTGAGATTGGGGGTATAGAAAAGAATAGTTTCCCCTCTCTTCACAACTGCAGGTCTTCAAAAGGGCTGGAGTCAGTGAATAACTGGTATTTCAAGCTTTGTAGCAAACTGGATTGGGATTGACCAACCCATTCAAGCCTTCATGGCAGGAATAGGAGGCAGAAGAGGCAGCACAATAAGATCAACTTCATTTTCACAGAAAATCAAGACAACAAACAATGCACTTTTTGGCAAAATTCTACTTTGTGCATAAGCAGCTGCCTGATTTAAAGCAAGGGAGCAGTTCCACTGAAATTTCCTGGCTGTCCCCTGGGACCGCAATTCTGCCTACACTATTATTTCTCCTCCAGCTCTTTTTCTATCCTAGGTACTCTTTCTGAAGTAAGACAAAACTTCCCCCCTTCCCCACTTCCACACACTCCCCCCCCCCCCCCCAAAAAAAAAAGACAAACAAACCCTCCCTCATCATTTTCTAGAACTGAGTATGTTGCAGGTGGTTTTAATACTGTGTCCTTTTGTTTAGAAATTAAAGCCTCTTCCTTATCTCCAGTCTGCCAGATCTATGAATAATGGACTTTTTTTTCCCTGTACTAGAAACTTTTAAAAATCTATTCAAAGAGACCTTGGCAAATATTTCTCTGTCAGGCAATAATTGAATGAAGTCCCAAGTTGTTTAGTGCAGTCCCTCCCTTTTCCCCTGAGTTTTTTGTATTCTCTGCTTTTGCCTATAAATAACACAGATAGCTAGAAAAGGAAACCTTTTTTGGGAGATGATATTGTCATCTGGCAGCTACCCAATAAGGCCTTATGTGCTGTAAGTTGGTGTTGAGCTCCCCTGAGAAAAGAGAAAGTCTAATGTTAGGTTACCAAAAAAAAAAAAACCAACCCCTGACCAAAAAAACACCAAAACAAAAAAAAAAAAAACCAAACCAAAACCTCGATCTTGTGTTTGCTGTTTAAAGGGAAAGAGAATGTTTTATCTTTCTGTGTAAGTGGGCATGGACAGACTTTAATGCTGCAGCTGGAAGCACTTCTGAATCCCTTTTATCACTGGAGATCTGTGGATGGTACTTAATGGCAGATAGATGAGAGCCAAGCACAAAGAGGAGTTCTAGGTTTTTGCCCATGCAGTGAGCTCCAAGTGCTGGGAGTAGAAACTGTGCATCTGCTTGAATCTAAGCCTGCATCTCACTTGACTCTGTGCTTCAGCTGCCACGCTGCAGTTGAGATACCCAGTAGGCCAGAGAGTTTTGTGATGTTTAGCTAATAGGCTATGTCTTCCATCCTATTGTAACTGCCTCTGTATTCAAAAACAATACAGCAGAAAACTTGTGTGCCTACGTGCAGACCACAAAATATAAATGAGTGCTGAGTTAATGATTGAAAACTCATCACGTCAGCTTACTGCCACTAAGTGTTTTTACTTGCCCATGCCTAGGAACTGAAGTTGTGCAATAATCTGTTCTGGCCAACTAGGCATCCAAAAAACACCAACTACTTTTCCTACATCTTGTCCTGTTGTTTTAGTTGTATTCATGCTATTTTTTTTCTAAAACAGCCTCCTCTGGTTAGTATTATTTCATCACATATTAGGATGTGCTATTAGGATTGTAACAATAGTGTTTTTAAAGATTCTTGAATTCAGAAACTCCCAATTAGAGTGAAATGGTCACAATGACTTTGTGAAAATGGCCTCCTTCCACCTTAAAATGTTAAAAGATGAAGTACCAAAGTTAACTGCATTTTACTTTTCTTTCCTCTTCTCTGCCTAGATATAATGCGATGATATTAGCACTCAAACAGCCATAGTTTATATATAAGTTAATGAGTTTGACACCTTCTATGGCCTTTCTTTATTACATAGAAGCTTATGTTGGATTTCCAATTAGATATTACTGTAGATATATTAAGATTATTTTTAAAATAATTTGGAAAAATAAGGAGGGACCAAATAGTACAAACCTGCTCTCTGATTTAGACAGGATCCCAGCCTTAAAATAACTTCATTTTTGTAGTTTGGACATAGCCAAGAGCTCATTGTAAACTTAGATAATTCTTTCTGTGCTTCAGGAAAGAAAATTGAAAAAAGAAACAAAGGAGGAATCAAACACTAAACACTAAGTTGATCATTAGGCTGTTATCAGATTTGGTCATAGTCAAATAGTAATCCTTGTTTGAACTTGAACTCCTTGTTCACTGCCCCATATTAAAATTCAGAACTCTGAAGTACAAATAAGGTAATATTAAGTATTTGCATTAAAATGAAATCAGTGTATCCATAGGATGATTTCTGGCCCAATACCTTCAAACCCTTAATGAGTTCTGTGTGGCTCATCTCCAGTTCCCCCTCCCATACATCTTGCCCTTAATATGAAGGCAGCCTTACACCAACCGCAAATGTTTCCGTGCAGTCAAGGACCCAAGTGCCGTTGGAAGTTTTCTGATTACAGTAGATTTCTGATTACATCTAACTAGAATCAACACACAAAAGCAGCTGCTGGGAAACAAGGAGGCCATATAACCCGTACCACAGAAGGGCCTAGATATTTAGAGTTGTCTATAGGGTGGTCGTTGCTAGACAGAGCTATATGAGCTGCCACCTCTTTTCTCTCATCAAAGCCATTCATACACTGATGCCTACATCCTGAACACAGCAGTAAGATGTACCCCAGGTTCTTTTATACTGTATTTTCCCAAGGTGCTTCTAGTTTGCACCAGGATGGAGAGAGGAGAATCAGAACTTAGGTGAGCTGGAAGAAGGAAATAGACTGGGATGAAAGGCATCAGGAGAAAAGTAGACTCATCCTCATATCCGTAAGTAAACAATTTTGAGGGGATGGCTTAGGCTGCCACTTGGAGTTTGAGCTCGAGTTTTACAGTGCTTGTATGACTGAAGGAGACACAGTGTTGATGGATATCTGGTGTGGATGAATGTGTGGATTGGCCTTAACAGTAAGGGATATATTCAGCAGAGACTTTGTTAACATAAAAATACAGAGGTTTTTGTGATTTTGAAATGAAAACATTACTGCTGTTTCTTCTTTTCTGCTTAAAGTCACCAAAATTCTCTAGGAAATATTTTCTGAAGAGGGACTCTGCTTTCTGTTTCTGCTAATTGTTTTCATTCTATGAAATTAACTGATAACTGCTAGCTCAACTGAAGCATTTGAACTTGGTGTTCTTAACTGCTGTTAGGTAATACAGTGTGACTGTATAGGCTTTGTAACCAAATCCCCAGTCCATGATAAGCAAATATGGCAATGCCAGGGAAAAGTTGGAGCTTTAGACAATCTTCTCGTGGAATAAGAAGGAAATAGATTTCTTTGTTAAAGCTGGTACAGTTTAGGATTTTGTAATGGTACATGACACTGCAAAGACAATGCTGAGACATGCAGTTACATTTTAGGAATACAAAGCCCTGGCTGTTAAGTGGAAATTGTAAGCTAGGCCAACACTTGATTATAATAAGGAAAGGAACAAAAAAAAGCCACATTTTCTGCAACTTCCCAGTAAATCAGTAGAATGAAGCCTGTAACGGATTTTCCTTGTGTAAAGGAATGCCAAGATAAGAGCATTTCATTCAATGCTACCACAATTCCTGTCAAGAAAGGGACTCTACCTGCTCACTTTAGAGGCTGAGCTCAGTGTAAGCATTATGACTGGGGAAGAAAAAATATTCCTGTTCTTCACAAAATAAAGTGCTCTGTGTATGTTACAGTCTCTCTCAAGATCCTCCTGGCTCTGATAAGCTTCTGTGTCTGTCAGGGGGTGAATCTTCCTCCAGTGTGTGAGCATTCCCTGGGCTCTGGCTGCCCTTTGGAGGCCACACAGGTGCTCAGAAGCTGTAATTGCACCTCAAGATGTAATTGGGAGGTGGAGAGCAAAGGGGAGATGATCTTTTGAGACATGGGCCAATTTTATTCTATTTTTTCTGTTTATTTCGAATATTGAAAATAAGCCAACAGAAAATAATAGAGTAATGCAAAAGAATGTTTCTCAAATTACTTTTTAGGAGGGAGAGAAATTGTGCCAGAAAGACTGCTGAAGAGTAGAGCAGATGAGCCCGTTCAGTCTATATAAATATGAGATATGTGTATGTGCACATCTCTCTCTTTTCAACAAAACATTTTAGCAAAAGCTGACTAGAGGGAAACTTCTACAAGAAGACAGAAGGCAGAGAGAAGTCAGAGGGCAGTAGAATGGGTCAGAATGGTCAGGAGACTAAGGAGCTCTGAAAGCTACTGAGGCTTTGAGAGGATTTCCCATAACTTCTCAAAGAAGGCTTACCTGCCTCATCCAGCATACCAGCAGTCTAGCTGAGCTCTGTACTGTGCAGTGAAATAGCAATGAGGAAACAGTGACCAAATACTATCTCAATGAATTTGAATTTGAAGTACATCACCAGACAGATATTTTGGGGATAAATAAAGCATAAGACTTGAGTCTGTGGGAGGCGTAACAACATCCCTTAGAGAAGTTCATATAAAACTCTTTGTATGTGTGTGCAGTCTGTTATGTAAACTATTTTTTCTCAATCATATGATGTGTAAGGTTTATATAGTGTCTGAAGAGCTGGATAGCTTTGGTTCAGGCAAGCACAGAGTAGAAAGTTACCAGTCAAAACTGTTAAAAAATTGACTCTCATATAGGACAGTTTTACTCTCCTTAACTTTCTTTCCTTAGTTGAATCACTGAAAAAAATTAATCTACTTCTGATAACCTTTTGAGTAGAAACTGGTGGATATGAGCTACTAAGCAAAGTTAGTGAGCAGCTTCTTGCAGACTGTCTCTTGTTGTAAACTTGATATTCTATATTGTATTGAATTGTTTATCAGGAAGGAGCCTTTCAAGTGTGACAGCAGAGGTCCAGCTGCTTCTGTTAAAGTCCACAGAAAATTTCCCATCTAGCTTTAATTTCAATTAAGCTAACTGTTGTTATGGTATCTGAGCAAAGTCCTGTGAAATCAACAGGAGTTACTTCCTCCTGTTGTAGTGGGAGCTACAGTATCTTGTTAGAGAAATCAGTGCAAACTGTGTAGTTCATGCTAAGCTAAGGTTTATGTGGTTTGAAATCATCTGTGCTGACCATAGTGCACCACCACACAGCTGAACGCTATAGAGCCTGCACTGATGTTTGGGTTCAGCACGCTGCACAGTAAATGAGTGCAGGCTAAGGCTCATGAGGCTGTTTCTTTACCGTACAGTAGCTTGATGTTCCTCTGACTGCTGTCTCTTATACTATGGCTACTCTATTAACTTGCCTCAAAACCAGTCAGTCTGTGGCTATCCTTCTGCATTAGTCCTTTATTAAATCATTGATTAAAAAACTAGGAGACTGTCCAGACAATTGCAAAAAGCCTTTGTTAATAAAGTGCTGATCATGCAGCACTTCAATCAGAAAGTGTCCCGAGGAGACAAGTAGATGTTACATCCTTAGCCAGCTGCTGCTTCCTATCTTCCTTACAGCATGCTGTGTGGCAGCAGGCATCTCCATTCCCAAGGACCTATTTTTTGTTGTAGAGATGTTTCCACGATAAAGATATTAACAGCTGGATTGAATTCCCTTGAACTAGTAGAAGCTTGTCATCCAAATATTTCTAGATATTTTTCAGATATATCTATTTACATACTTTTGGCTTCTCAGCCTGGACAGCACCCATACATATTTTAAATAAAGTTCATTCCAAAGGTGATTACATTTTTTTGGCTCTCTAAGCTTTTTTTGGGGAGTAGAATAGTTTTCTGAGAAGCTTGGTAGAAAGTTTTTGGCACCGACATACATACAGTCAGGATATAAACCACTTTGTGGTCTAATTACAGTGTGTGTCAACATGGTAATGCAATACAACACTATCTGCTGGGATTGTGTTGTATTGCATTACCATGCTGTTTAAATACTGCCCAAATCAGGCTATTTACAGGTGCTTTTTCTTCTTCATTAACATCTATCTTATTTTTTTACAGTCAATCATATCACTGAAATGAGTCCTCTTTCCCTTGGAAGAAGAAATTTCATTATAATTCAGACTTCTTTATAACATAATAATGTATAGCAGATTAAGAGGTGTCATGTTCTACCAACCCAAGAGACCTCAACCAGTAAATGAGTTTCTTGTTACATATTGCACTGTAAGTGCTTGCTTCATGTTTCTGGTTGTAAAACAGTCTGGTGCAATGATAATTAAAAAATTCACTAGTCACAGATTCTCTGTTCTGTGTCTTTAGGATGGTTTAATGCTGTGCCATATAGAAAGGTGATTGTTACTGTTGACAAAGTAAATACACATATAGATGTTTACAGGTGAATAGGAAAATAGTTTTGGTTGCTATTACTTTGTGCTTTTGGATTCTGTCCTTACCAGGAATGAAGTGTTTAAATATTGAATTGAAAACAGAACTCAAATTGCTATTCTCTTGTTTATGTGCTTCTACTTGTACCTGAAATAGATTTTTAAGTTCAAGGAGATATAGTTCAACTACTTGGTTCCAGCCAAGACAGAAATTTGTTCAGACTTGATGGAATTTGAAGGAATTCTTTACTGAGAATATGCTTAAAGGTGGCTGTTAGGCTTACAACTGCTGATAGCAGTGTAGGCATAGGAATATTTGTGGTAGTGTTACTGGCTGGGTGATATTGTTACCACAGAATTGGACTGGTTGAGGTTGGAAGGAATCTTTGAAGGTCCTCTGGTCCAAGCCACCTTCTCAGGTAGGGACACAGAGCCAGTTGCCCAAGACCAAGTCCAGACATTAAATATCTACAACCTCTCTAGGTAACCTGTGCTAGTACTTAGCTACCCATCTGGTAAAAAAATGTGTTTCCTGATTTTCAGAGGGAACCTCCTGTGTTTAATTTGGTGCCCATTGCCTGTGGTTCTGTCACTGGGCACCACTGAAAAAAGTCTGGCTCTCTCATCTTTGCACCCTTCCTTCAGGTATTTATATACATTAATAAGATGCCCCTGAGCCTTCTCTTCTCCAGGCTGAACAGTCTCAGCTCTCTGTCTTTCCTCATTCATCTTTGTAGCCCTTCGTTGGTCTCTCTCCAGCATGTCCATGTCTCTCTTGTACCTCCAGCTGTGGCCTCACCAGTACTGAGCAGAGGGGAAAGGTCACCTGCCTTGACCTGCTGGCAATGCTTTCTCTGATGCAGCCTGGGATACCAGGCACTGCCTTTGCCACAAAGGTACTTCTCATGTTCAACTTGGTGTCCACCAGGACCCCCAGGGTGTTTTCTGCAAAGCTGCTTTCCAGCTGGGTGGCCCCAGCATATATTGATGCGTGGGGTTGTTCCTCCCCAGATGCAGGACTTTGCACTTCTCTCCCTGTTGAACTGCATGAGGTTCCTGTCAGCCTAGCTCTCCAGCCTGTCCAGGTCTCTCTGATTGGTGACACAACCCTCTGGTGTACCAGCCACTCTTCCCAGTTTGTGTCATCTGCACACTTGCTGAGGGTGCACTCTGCCCCATCATCCAGATGATTAACAAAGTTATTAAGCAGGACTGGGCCCAGTATCAATGCCTGGGGTACACCACTAGTTGCTGGCTTCCATCTAGGCTTCATGCCAGTTTTCAATCCACCTCAGGGTCTGTTCATCCAGCCCATACATCAACAGCTTCTCTAGGAGGATCTTATTGGAGACGGTGTTGAAAGCCTTACTGAAGTCTAGGCAGACAATATCCACTGCTTTGCTCTCATCTGATAAGGTGGTTGCTTCATCAGAGAAGGTTATAGAGTTGGCCAAGTATGTCTTCCCCTCAGTGAATCCAAGGGTGTATCCATTCTTACACACTGCAGTTCTCCCAACAAGTGTTAAGACTTGGTAGGATACACTGTGATATTACTGTTGAGAGAAGGGCAGCAGGAACCAGACATTTTTGCTAGGCTGGTTTTTTTGAAAGTGTATAGCTGAGGTGTCTGTGTGAGCTATGAACTACTACATTAGTAAAATAGATTATGGTTTCAGTTTATGCCATGCCTTTGTCACCATTTTCTGTCCTAATTACAAACCGGTCTCTAAAACCATTACTTCTGCAGCTTCCCATACTGGTATCACTGGTGCCAGAAAGGGTTGTGCTCTCAAGAAAAAAGGGCTTTTATGGTTGTACCCTTGAACTGAGGAACCAAAGACTCAAATTGTTTAGAAACTGATGGGAATCAGAGCGCCCTTGACTGGCTTTCCTGCAGGAGGCAGCATTTTTCTCCTCCCAGTGCAGCAACAAGAGAGATATTTTGTGTCCTTAGCTTTTCTGCATTAGCAATCAGTGCTGCCCTTCAATGCCTGCCACAGTGTCACGGGCACAGCCACAGTGCACTCCGGTGCCCTGGTGTCTTTGTCTTCCACTTCCCCTTTCCCCACTGCTTCTTGCACCATGTCAGAGAGCTTCTGCCTCAGTCGAATATTAATAACACCACCACATTTGTATTAAAACCATTGTTGTTATTTAAGAAGTGCTTGAAGGAACCATAGAAAATTCTGATCACTTCTCAGAAATGAGACTGAATCACAGAAATGCCTTCAGTGGAATCTTTTCCTGGTGTACAGCAGCATCAGTGCAGCCACTCTGGCTGCGCAGGGGATGTAAGGACAGAGCATCGCATAGCAATGGGAACACCGTGTCGTACTGAGTCGTGCCACACAAAACAGGCAGTTGCATTTTACAAGGGTCCTTGCTGCAGTTCACTTTAGAGCAATTCAAATGTGTAACTTGAAACATTTATTTTATGAATTAAACTTTCTGAAGGAAAGGACAAGAATTCACTGGAGAACTTTATTCTACTCCCAAAAGCTAGTAAGTTCTCTGCATCTAAACTTAAGCTATACAGCAAGGTGTAGAGATACAGCAAGGTCAGAGAAACATGAGGCACGGTGATACAATGCTCTCCAAAGCCAGATAATTTTGCTTGAAAGCAACTTCAGAAGCAAGTTTTTCAGTACAGCAGTGGATTATGCAGTGAAAACTGTTCTCTAATGCCATACTTCTGTGCAAGGGCTTCACCTGAAAAGAACTTGCCTTGCAGCTGGAAACTTAAAGCCATATGGTTTCAAAGAGACGGGGGAAAATAACCAGAGGGAGATCAGCTTAAGAGAAGTCTGGGGACCAAGCAAATGCTATTGATAACAGAAGAAAGGCAGTGTTAAAGACAACTAAACATAAGGGCCCTTTAGGTTCCTGTTACAGCCCTAACCACCCACACTGGCTTTTGGAAGGATCACTTTGTTTCTTAGTGTCTTACATACCTGGCCAGAAGTGTTGACCTTCACAGGGGCCTCTTTGGTTGCAAACCAACAGATACGTGACGCAATGGACTGATGGGACAGCAAAAGTATGCTTTGTATGAGCAAGACTGTGTCTGTATGTGTAAGAGAGCGGGGCCTTCCCTGGCTTCTGGAGGGAGAAGCAAATGCTGGCAGTGGGCAGACCCAGCAGTGAGGAGAAGGGTGAGAGTCAGAGGAAGGACATTTGCCTCGCTTTCTCTCAAGCTGTCTGACGATGCTACACTAAGCATGTGGTTGATACTGGAAAGAGGAAGGGCAGATGCGGGTGAGGCTGGGCACACAGGCTGGGGGGACCTTTCCAGGGACAGGAGACTGGCTCTGTGATGGTGCCCTCAGTTTCCAGGGAAGGCTAAGCCTCTGAGAGGTTTTTTTGAAGTGCTGCCAGATCCTTGCCTATGATCAGATGTGGTGCTTCATAGGTTTATTAGAGGGTTTGATTAGCAGGTGCTAAAGAGTTTAGCTCCAATGCTGAAAGAGATATATTGGTTCAAAACATTATTTGGATTTTATGGGTGTTTACACAGCACTTTTCCAAGACATTTAGATAATCTGCAGTGACTACTGGTTTATTGTGGTATGTGTAGGATGAGCCATGATGTCTCTATGTCAGTATCAGAAGTTACTGATGGCCTATGACTGAGCCTTCCACCCCCAGAAACAAGGGATATGTGACAGCTTAACTGAGAAATTAAACATTCTAGTAGAGATTAAATCCTGGGAATGGTGAGCAGAGGCTCTGAACAAAAAGGCTCGATCAAGGACAAATCTGGGGCTTTAATTGCGAGTTCCCTCTGTGATTGGTGGAGTGAAGGGTCTTGAGGAACAGAAGTCTGATGATTCATCGAATTACTGGCTGACCTAGCATGTCTTTGGCTTGCAACGTAACAGTAACTTGGGATGTAGTGAGAAACAGTGTGTTAATCCCCTCCCTACTGCCCTCCCCTCAGCAGTAAAAAGCCAGCAGTGTCGATTTGTTAAGAGAAGCTGCAGAGTGTGAATGACAGGTTAAACAAAGATTACATGGCAAGTCCTTTGATTTTTGTGCTGCTTCTCTCAAAATTTAGCTGCAAATGGAGGTCAGAGCAAAAGACAACTTGCTCCTGAAGGAATCAGCTGCGTGAGGGCTGTGGGCCCCCTCCTGTTGTGTGACGGGGGGCCAGCACTGACTCAGCCCCTCTCCTGAGAGCTGGGATTGTTTGCAAAAAGTGTGTCAAGCCAGCGCCTGGTCTGGTTGCTCCCATCTGGGAACCTCATCTGAGCATGAATGCTGGAGCTGTGTTGGTCTCCTAGGCCAGTGAGTTAGATTTATGCCTGCTCTGATCTGCTTGAGTTTACTGGAGTTATTCAGGGACAAGTGTGACAGCAGTATACCTGGCAGAACATCAAATTTGAGGATGGGGGAATACAGAGGTATGGGAAGAAGGGAAAGTTGGGAAGGGGCCTTTTTCCTCCATATTATCAGGCAGATAGCAACCCCATCCCCAGACACAGTGGATCAAGGACTGCTAGGATTAATGAGGCTTTCTTTCCTCTGCACTTCACAAGTTAAAGCTTTCATTTTGAGGGGAGAACACATAACAATATGAGTCACTTTTCCTTGTATTACTATTATGCACTGCTGAATCTACCATACTGACAATGTACTCTTCTCACTGGCTCAAAGCTTTGACCTCTGTTGGCATCTCTTCTGAGCAAGGAAGGCACTGGCCTTGAGTGCCAGGCACACAGCAGTTGCAATTCCTGCCGAAGTACAGTGTCTGGAGTAGGGCACAGAGAATGGCCCTGTTTTCACTGTGCATTGGCTGCAGTCTGCAGGGAACAGTTTATTTGTGGCAGATGCAGAAAAGGCTAAAAACTCCCTCCTCCTATTTAAAATTAAAAATCTAGCTCTGTTTTCTTGGTTGGTTTGTTGGTTTGGTTTTTTTTTTTTTTTTCTGAATCCAAGCCCGGCAAATGAAGAATTCTGGCTAGGATGCTGATTTTACCCACTGACCACAAATAACAGAAGGAACAATACAGTAGTGGTCCTCTGTGATACTCAGTCCCAAAAGACCGTGGCCTCTTCCTTATTTTTAACAAGCATATTTATGTGCTCAAAACCTCATCCACAGGAATGAAACCAGCATCATCTTAAATTCAGGTGGTGTGAGCATGAATGACTGTCTGAAAAAACAAAATTTGCTTGGATTTCTGAGTATGCTTTACCAGTCATCTAAATAAACCTTTCTTGCAGGGGAAAGGGGGGACTTCCAGCACTCCCCGCCCCCCAACACAAGCACAGATCTCCTGTCATGTGGATGAAATAGGCTTGATGCCCTGGTGATAGAGATCCCAGCTGTTTCAGGACTTTCAGTTGGGTGGGAAGGGACTTGCAAAACTGTGCAGGGATGTATTATATCAAGAGCAGGGAGAAGAAGTCGGTGTTTGTCCTGGCATAACAATGACTTGGCATAGGCTCAGTTTACTGCTCAGCAGCTTCATTTCTGGGGCCAGCCTGTAAGCTCAGGAGGAAAATAGTCAGCTGGTCCAACTGCTGTAGGGTGGTTTCTTTTTAAAAACTGCCATCAAGTTATAACATGTGATTTATCTTCTAATGAAATAACATCCCCACCCTTAAATCATAATTTAAGGATGCAGAGACTCTGAGCCTTTATATAAATAACATTCATAAAAGTATTTTCATGTGTCATACGAATGTGTTGGAGGTTGCTAAGATATTGCCCTTTTCTTGAGAGGAAGAGGCTGAGACAGGGTTTGAGTGTGTGTGTGTGTGGTGTCACACCAGGGAGGTGTGATACATAAGGGTGTTGATTTGTAGTACATTTTTTGCATCCCAGTCACCTGAGCTGGAACAGTTACAAAGCTCCTTAAGCTGAGTTCATGCACAGCAGTTCCAAGGGCTGGGTTTTTTTTTAACTTATTTTCTTTTCTAATTAAATAATTTTTTTTAAAAAAAAGCAGCAGTTAAGAGAGAACTGACATTACAAACTAAATTAGCAATAATGGTGAAAGCAGGAGCGCAGGGGAAGAGAGCAGGATACAACAGAGCAAACAAGCTTGAGAAGGAGTCAAGGAACAGGAGGTTTACAACATCCTCTCTTAGTCTTGCTTAAGCCTGCCTGTACATGTGATCAGTGAAGGTAGCTTGTGACTTAGGCAGACACCCACAGCAGTATGCTACAGGGCAATAATAAAATTGCTTTCAGCTAATTATCGAAATGGTGTCCTCTGACAGAATGCCAGTAGTGGAAGGACCCTGAACTACTTGTGCCATGTTTTTCTGACTGTGTTCCAGCAGTGTGCAGGGAAGACTTCCTTGCAGAGCACTAACAGCTGTGCTGGTGTATCAGTTGTGCTGCTCCCTGCTCGTTTGTGGCTTATCCTAGGCCTCCTCCTCTTGGGGCCCAGTGTTGTCATAACTGATGCACAACTGAGACCTCAAGGTTTTAAGAAAAAGGGAACTGAATTTCTCATTCCAGACTTCAGTTTTAATCCCTGTAGAAGCAAAATATTCTTCCCTCCTCCCCAAAATGCAAAGACTAGTTGCTGAGGATCTGCCAGATGATATGTCAAGCCAGGAGCTGATCAGATCACCTGAAGGGATGTTTGTGTGTACCAGCTGCAGCAGAGAGCAGGTAGCTCTGTGTATACCTTAATTCCAAGGAAAACAAGGGACCTTCAATATCTGGAGGGGCCACCTAAGGATCAGGATGCTGGCACATCTTTGCCATGAGCTCAGAAAACTTCTCAGAAGAGAGGGCAGTGTTAGGAATAGCAGTTGCTCTTGAAAGGAAATTCAAATTCATATAAATCACATGTTCTAACACAAAGACTGAAGTAAACCATATGCCTCTCCTACCCATGTTTTTCTTATTCTTCCTGGTCCATTGTTTTCCAGAGGCCAAGTTTTCCTCAGGCTAATTTTTCTTTACTTTTTCCTTCAGTTAATTGATTCTTTGTTTTCTTTTTGGAAGTGGCTTCCCTCTTCCTATCCCCATTTTTTCTTTTTTTTTTTTTTTTTTTCTTCCTTTCTCCTTCTCAAAACATGCAGTTGAAAGAGCTGGCACACAGTGCCTGCTTCTGGGGTAGGAGAGACCACTGGACACTGGGATACAGGAGAGCAGAGGTGGGATTCCCCTTCCCAGCCATTAGCTACTTATCAGCATGGATGTTTGTACCCTAAGATCTCCTTAGTGGAGAGAAATAAGCATTTTGAGGACACAAATGCCCCAAAGTGTTTTAGATTATCCTAGATTATGCTTTAGGTTGAGATGAAACACACCTAGATGCTTTAGTGTCCAGATTTGTGACTATATTTAATCAATACCTCACTTTTATTCTACTATTGACCTAACAGATGACTTGAGCAAGTCACTTATCAATCTGTAAAGTGGAATAATGTTGTGATTTTACTGAAGACTATAACTTGGTTAAATCTTAATTTGGCTACAGCAGGATTTGGCTTTGTGTAGTGCTGTTATCCTATCTTACTTTTGCCTTCTTTTTTAACCTTTGGACTCTTTTGCAATAGGAAGTTGTGTCATTTCTTTAATTGGCAAGGGCTGGTCCAACATCTGCAGCCACAGGGATCAGAGCTGGAGTTTAAGACCCCTCTCTTTACAGGCCATAGCTTCCTTCATTCAGAGAGCAGCTAACCCCTTTCTTCCCAGAGGGCTGCTGCTGTTTTGGGGAAGAGATCAACAGAGGATGTCGAGTGCTTTCCTCTTTGCTTAGCAGCACTTTTCTGTCCTCTCTACAGGAGAACACTAGAAAGGTTCACTGCATCAGAACAGCCCTCCAAGCTGTGGCAGGTAGGAGAGGTGGTAAGCACCAAACTGGCCAAGGTTTGCCCCTTGGTTCTTGTCTCCTTGAGGAAAGGTGAGGGTAGGTCAGCTGGAAGCATCAACAGGTCACATAGTGCCCAGAGCACTGCGGTTGGGCAAGAGTACCTGAACACAGACAAAGCACAAGCATGGTTGAAGGACTGAGCAGAATGCTCAGCAGAAGGCCTGCCTGATGCTGTGGCTTTGGCAGTGTTACCAGATCAGTCAGTTTAATTATGGATTAATAATATTTAGTCATATAAAATTCTCAGTATGTTCTCAAAACCAAACAAACAAATCCCCCAAACAAAACCAAGTTTTTTTTCAAGGAGAAAAAGCTGGCAAATACAAACAATAAAGTCTGAGACTCCAGACCAAAAAAATTGTTTGCCAGCAGGATGCAAAGTTAACTGTGAAGGTTCACATTTTTACGCAGTCCTATCAATTTGTAGGGTCCAATTCAGAGATTTTGAGCATTCCTGAGCCTTCTCTGTTTTGTTGAATGTTAAGACACGTCAAGGTCACCTCATGCTATTTTCTCTCTTGCTGTTTGCTTTATCCCATTTTTTTAATTGCATCTCAGATCTGAGGTCACCAGATGCAGCTGTGCTTGCTTTTGCACGATTAATGAAGTGCAGATTAGCACAATTGAAACCATTCTGCTATTTTTATCCATGGTGACTTTTACCCAACAACATTTATATTCTTAATTTTTTTCATCCCACAGCTTTACCAAACTCTTCTTTTTCCATGCAGTTCTCTGCTAGGTTGGATTCTACCGTGCATGATTTCCCCACAGGAATATCCTCACTTATAAAGGGAAGGACTCTTCATCCTCAGTTTGAGTGATTTACTGGGTTTACAGCCTCTAAATTGAGATGCTGGTGATGTCCTTAAAAAAAACCCAAAAAACCAACAAAACAAAACCCACATGTTCAGTTCCATGCACAACAGATGACATAACAGGATATCTAGTTATTAGTTTTCTTATATACTTCTGGCTTTTGGTACAGGAGGTACCCAAGGGAAAGATTCTGCTCAGTCATCATTATGGTGACAACTTCATACATCTGCTCGCTGTAGAGGCATATGCAGGGGCTCCCTGCTCTTTCACCTTTTCCTGAAAGGCAGGAGAGCTGCACAGTTCAAAGTGCCCACAGTTAGCAGGTGCTGTGCTGTTTTAGCAATCTGCAGTCTAGCTCACGTATGTTAGACCACAGGTATGAAAATGGCTTCTACCTGTCAGAGCATCAGCATTTAAATAAGATGTGATGGTTCTGATGTTGTGCAGTGTATTATGGGATAGCATTTCTAACCTTGTCAGTTAGGTATCTACAGGAACTTTGATCCTTGTTAGTCCAAAGATTTACAACTTTCAAAGTGTGCTGCTGGAAAAAATTTCATGCTGTGATGGTGTGAAAAAAACCAATGCATGAGAAAACAGCTTCTCAGTGCAAACCCCTTTGTTTACATCCTTTCTTCATCTCCTTTCACTTCCTTCCCATCACCTGAGCAAAAAGCCAACACAGAACAGCAAGGACCAGAAAAGCAATCGTAGTGCAGAGAAGCTGCTTATAGTTCTGTTCAGCTGGCTAGTTCAAGTGCTTCCAAGCTAAAGGAGAAGATGATGCAGAAGATATATTTTCCATGTCATCAGATATGGCAGTTGCACACACTAAAAATGTGTGTGAGAGAAGAGGACGTAGTCTGAAACCAGCAAGGACTGCCTAAATTTGAGATTGCAGTGTCTGAGTTTTCCTTACATCATTTGGGAGTGGGCACCAGGACAGGCTGTCTGTTAGAGTGCTTTCTCCAGTTACATTTGAGCTTGTGGGTTCAGTTTTAACTCCTAATAGTTAGCCCTGCTTGCAGAATTTACTCTGCTAATACTCACAGATGCCTTTCCTTTATAGAGTTGTTTAATTACGTGGAAACATGCTCTAAATATGAATATCAGTTAACTCCTACTCCCTATGCTACTAGCAAAGCTTCAGCTGACACATGGAAAGAGCCTTGGAGTGTTCTGTTCTGAATTGCCAGCTGTTTTTCCCAGGAAATATTACTGTAAGAGAATACATCAACAGTTCCCTGCAAGACATTTGACTAAATCATTTAGCACGCAGTGCATATGATATCTTTAAACTTATCTCTTGAGAGTGCTGTAACATCTAGTAAGCTGCTGTTGCCTGCACAGAGCATACTCTTCTGATTGAAATTCTTGTTAGTGCCAACCAAGCAATACGTAACCTGGGAACAATCTGTGTTTCCTGGAAGATCACTAGGACAGCTGGTGGCTACCCAGTACTCTTCAGTTTCTGGGATTTTCTGGATCACCTTGAAAGAGGACATATGGAATGCTGTCGTAAACAGATGTGCAAACAGCTTTGAATTGGCACCATAAGCCTTTATGACGAAGATCAGTTCCACGCTGATGCAGATATGCAGCCCTGCGGGCAGTGAAGAAAATGTTCTTTGAATAACAGTCTCTGCCACAGTTAGGAGTGGGACACAGGAGTGAGAAGCACTGAGAAAAAATTGGGGTTCAGGTTGATGCTAGCCAGTTAAAACAAGGTATTCCCCAGGAGTGATTGAGTCTGAAAGTGAAGTACATAGAAAGGTCAGTAATAATATTAATAACAAGGATCTTGCAGCTGCCCAGGGTGTGGGAAAATAAACGGGGTTTTTTTTTCCAAAGATCATATCTTTATTTTGCATGTATAAAGCCCTCTCTTTGTAGTTTAAACAAATTGTTACCAAAAGTTTGAAGGGAAAAGCTGTTCTCAAGCAGAAGCATACTTGCATAAGAGGCATTCGTAAGTATGAAGTGTTATTACCCCTTTTAGTTTCTGCATCGTGTTCTAGAATAGAGACCAGTGTCCATCGAAAGGCACAAGTCCCTGTTCATGATTACAGGGTTATAATGAAGGGAGGCCCGCAGCATCAGATGATTAGATGGTGTTTCTGATGTCAGCTAACAGGTCTGTAGTCAATCTGTTCCAAATGCAGATCAGGCAGATGACTACCCTAAGCAGTGGCTACTGTGATGAAAAAGGACATGTCTAAAAGGAGAAGAAAATGTTTTGCTACCTATATGACTTTTGGCAATCTCTTGCTTGTTTAATTGCAGAGCGTGTTCAGCAGATGTCACTGAGTTAACCTCAGCAGGTTTACTGTGTGAAATGTGCTTTAAAGTCCTGCTAGATGCATACACATTGGCTGCTGATACAGTTCAGAGCAACCCAACATAGCATTTCAGAAATCCATTTAATTGCACTCTGATATTCAATAAGATTTTCTCCACCAGAATCTTTAAAATGTCACTTACCTAATACCCAGCCCAAGGGCTGTTCAAGTGCCTGTGCCCTTTTAAGTTGGGGCCCCAGTGACAGAAAAGTTCTGTTATGTTAACCTTCTTCCAGGACTCTGTGGCATACATTCTTCTTTTATACTAAAACAAATAAAGACCATTTTTAGAATAATAAGAAACTGTTTATACTAAAATAAATGCAGAAGAATAGGAGTCCTTGTAGGGTTCATAGATAGGACATCTTACTGATATCAGATTCCTTCTCATCTCAGACCAAATTGTATCTCGTAAAAATGCCGAAGTAAACTAGGGATAATAGCTTTACAATGGCTATGTTTCTGGAAGCTGCTTCTTCCTTACCTTGTAGTTCAGCTTTTTCTGCACCTTCTTTCTTATTTCCTTCTCACCCCTATTTGATCATATCTGGATGATACTCTCTTTCAGTCCTCTCTAGGTTTTGCTCTGGGGTTCACTGCAGACACTCCAAACTCAGATCTTCCCTTTTTCATATTATCAGCCTCTTCAAACATTTATTTTTCTGTTCTCTGGACCTATGTGCATTTCCCCTGCTCTTAAAATATTAAAGCAGTGTCCTTTTAGATATAAGTTAGCTAAAAGTATTGTATATTAGTTTCATTGACTATGTTCTATAAAAAGCTGTTATAAATATAGCTTTTTCCAAAGGAAGTATAAGCAAGCTAAGAAATTCAGATCTGTCAGATACAAGTATAAATATCCCCCTATATTAAACATATTCAGGAAGCTGTGAATAGGAGTATTTACCATGTGAGTTATTTCAGTTTGTGATTTACTAGAGCTAGACTTTGTGCATGTTTTCTGTTTAATGTGATCTTGTAGCTAACTGGAGGTGTATGTGTCAGTAGGAGTGAATGACACAGTGTGCAACCTAGAGTGAAAATAGAAATGATGTTCAACTTGACTCTGGCATAGCAGCAGGATTTCCCCTTCTCTCCAGTATGCTTCCTGCTGCTTTTTCTAATAATTTTAACTACTAGATAAGGGTTATTCCTCTTGGATATTTTCCCAAGCTAGTTAAGCTCAATGGTATTGAATTATTTTTTCCTTTGGTGAAGCTGAATTCTTCTTTGCTTACTCTTCTATTTTTCATTAATCTCTCCACCAGACTATTTGTCCTAATTGTTGGTTAATATTTACTACATCAGGAGGATTTGTTTAGGAAAAGGACCTCTAGTCAAGAGGCGTTTCAACCCACAGCTGGTAGAGGCACATCTGAATGAGCAGAGAACCAGAGTTAGCACCACTTACCATACCCTCTGCATCTCATCAACCAGCTGGTTTGGCTAAATGGCTGCTGGGTGGTTTAGGTATCCACCTGGCTGAAGAATTTGCATAGGAGACAGTGCATGAGGTGTAATGTGAGTGGATAACTTCCTGTTCCAAAATAGGTTGGGTGGCATAAATTCTGAAGGGCTCAGCACTAAGGCATTGCAGCAATACATTTTTCAATATTCCTGGTAACAGGGCTTGAATGAAATGCTTTGTTCTCTAAAAATTAATAAATTATTTCCTCCTTCCTATACTCAGTCAATATATAGGCATGTAATCTGCCTTTGAACCTTGTTATCTGTTGCTAAGATGTGGATCATGTTTCCAGCTGTTGCCAATTCCTGCAATTTCCATTGAAGCATTGAATTAGCCTGTCAGGCAATGACCTGAGAAAAACAATACTATCTACTGATGCTTTTCATCACACTGAGTCAGTACCACAGAGGATATGTTTTTTCTAGTCTAGCTTTTTCTGGTCATAAAACAAACCCTTGTTCCATTACTGACTAGTTCTGGTGTTTAAGTCCAAAATTTCCTCTCTCCGACTAGTGAATATATAGATCTCTAGAAATGGCTAAGGGTTAACTAGAAGTGATAATGAGAACAGGGAATTTGAATATAGGAAAGAAGTGAAATGTAAGTCAAATGTAAACTACTTTTGAACGTTAATAAAGTTGGTACTTATTCAAAATGCTCAGACTTTGAAGTGCACTGGATAGAATCCTTCAGTGAGGTATGAATTTTGGTTGTGTGCTGAAAATAGCTGTGTCTGGAGAAGGCTGAACTCAAGTCCTGGTTAAAGACTTCAGCTTAGAATCTGTATGTTAAAAGCTTCCATCAAAAAGCCTTTCCGCTCTGCCCCAGTCAGACTAGGCTGCAGAATACCGGGATGTACTTTGTTACTTTCTGTGTTGCACTTATTTCCTGAACAGAGGGGGGATTCTCGGCATGTCAGTAATTTGCAATGAGGTTATTGCTTAAAGGAAAGTGCCATATGTCTCGATGTGCTTCAAAATCCCCCTGGATTTTGAGGAAAACCAGTATTTCTGTCAATCAGTGCTCTCAGTGATCATGAGAGTTGTAGAAAGCTGCCAGCTGAGGTGGCTTTAGAGTCTTGTGTTTTGCAGAAATCGACACAGAGAGATGCTTGCTGAGTTTACTGAGCTTTAATGGAGCTGTTTTAGGACCTGGAACTCCTGCTCATCAGCCACATACTTCTGGGCTAAATCATTCTCTCACCATATTGTTTTCAATTAAGCTATTCTGTCTCTAATGGGTTGTGGGCATTGTAGAGTAAATCACTGGTTTGAATGAACAGACAACTAACTGACTTGTTCCTGCATAATCTCTAGCTTTATGTATTTCTGATATGGGATCATACAATGAGCCTATACGTAGGCTAAAGAGAAGTTTTCTGTTTGTTTCTCTTGTCTCAAGGCTATTGCCCAAACCCTCTCCCATCTGCTTGGCAAAGATGATTTGAAGTGATTGCACTCTCCCTGGACACCGTATCTGGGATAGTCTTGTTCCTCTAGACTTACAGATATATTACTACAATAGTAAAGGCACTTGTGAGTGAGATTTAGCCTGCAGGACACTTGCTTCTGGTCTGTCATTCCTTCCCACAGAAGTCACTGAAAGCACAGTAAAATAGCAGGTATTACCTAGGCAGCCAAGCAGCACCATAATAGGAGATAAACAGAGATCCAGGATGCTTGTGGCTGCCAAAAGGAAGGATGGAGGGGAGGAAGGAAGAAAATGTAGTCCAGGTAATGTAGTCATAGCTGCTGTTGTTTGAGAGTGCTGGTATCTCCCAGCAGTAGTGCCAGCATGATGAGGGTATCTGCTTGCACAGGAAGGAACTGTGAGCAGGAAGGGGTTGAGACAAAGCCAGTTGTAGGTCCCTGGAATGGGGGAAGACCAGCCTGGGTGTATGTGGAGGAAGAAATCTTAAAATCCAAGCTGACTGACACAGCTCCTGTCTGATCCTTCATGTAGGCAATAAGGAGGGTCATAAGGAGATCATGACACAGCTGCAGGAAAGCTCTCATTCCCCTTCAGCTGGACCATTCCTGTAGAACATGACTGCGCTCTAAAGGAAAAAGAAAGCCCACGTACCACTTCTCTGACCAAGATCAATATGTATTTTTCCCTTACTTATCAACCCTACAGGCCTGACAGCTGTGTCTAAAATCTGCAACCAAACTCTCACCAGGCCTCAGTTTTGTTGACATTATGTGACTCTGTGCAGTCCTGAAGTGTCCCAGTAAGGACAAGTTTCACTGGGGTTTGGGACCCTCATTGGACACAAAGTTGTCTTCAGGACTCTTTACAGTACAGGTTCCTGAATGAGAGCATTCTTTAGCCAGGGAATGATGGTGAAGATTTTGGGGTGTCTGTCAGTATTGGAAGGTGGCCTCTTGGCCAAACTGTTTCACTGTAAATTTTAGCTGGTTTTGCTCTTCATATTTTTATCTCTCTGCTTATAAACCTAGGTTTCCTCTACACAACAGCAAAAGCCTCTGAGGGAAAAGAGAAGGAAAGTTAAAACAATTAACCAAAATAGTTTAATCATAAACTGTGTTGTGGAAGTGTTAAAATTCAATTATTCTTACGAGAAGAGATCCTCTTTCCCTCTTAAAGGAAAGTTTTGGATCTTTTACAGATGAAAACTCCCATCTTCAGCTGCTATTTCTGCTCTTGACAGTTCACTCTGTGATTATGACAGATGAGGCAAGTAAAACTTAATCAGTCCACATTTGCTGGTGGTGAGGAAAAAAGGAAATATTTAGCTGGGTGAATTTTGTGTTATGGACAGGGCAAGGGGCAGTTATGCCTATGTATGTCTTATGTGGACAGAGCAGAGGGGCAACTAGCGGCATTTATATTATGGTACCACAATATACCACAAAGCCATCACCCTATTTGTAGCCTAAATATACATGTAACATTTCACAAAGCAGATGAGTTAAATTTTATTTTAAAAAAAGATGCAAGACAAACCAAATGTAACAATTTGCCTTGCTGCAGTTCTTTGCCCACAATTTACTCCCCCCAGCTCTGTCATCATATTTCTAAGAATACGCCACTTTCAGCTTTTCCATGTGTCACTTATACTGTGAACTCTTTAGAAGTTTTATTCATCAATCAACTCTTCCACAATACTAACAGAAACCTGGCTTGTCTCTGAAGTCAGTTGATATTTCAGTTAATTTGGATTATGAGAACTATCAGCAGTAGCACATTCACTTTCGGTGCTCAGTTCTTTGAGTTCATGCTGTGTATTTCCAGGGAAGAATCAAGCCACCCATCTGCACAGCTCCAGTTGCATCAGGGAGACTACCCTGAATCTTTAGCGGGTGAGGTTCTGACCCTATCTACTGAGAAAATTGGTTAAATTATGTCCAGACTTTTGCAATGCCGGCTCTTCCTCTCAAACCTGACACTTCTGGGGGAAGAGGGAGGGGGGTTTCCTGAGGCCTCTCATGTATCTGTCATGATTACAAGCTTCTTAAAAAAGAAGGATTACTATAATCCATTTACAAGCCTGTTAATAACAAAACAGAAACTGAAATTACACATGCAGTTATGAGAGGCTTGCGATTATTTTGTTTTAATTCAATGGCCATTTGACAGGAATGAAATCCATTGACTCCTAAGATCATTGTTTGTTTAGAGTCTCTAAGGTGAAGTAATTTTTAAAAAACCCACTTTTCTGAGTTTTCTTAACCATGCCACTAACATGTCACTTGAATCCCTTGATAGAAACCCAATGTTGATCTAAACCAATATTACAAGTAAACAGTGATATGCTAGAAAAAGGCAGGTACTTTACTGGAAACTTCATCTAAGGGCTATTTCTGCTGCACAGGCTCCAAGCAGCTGCTGCACAATATTACGTGTTTATCTGAAAGGCTGCACCTTGGAGTAAAAGGAACACTATTGATTTTCGTTTTGAAGACTTACTGAAACTCTAGGAGGAAAGGGAGTGAGGGATTGTTAAGTTCCAGGTAAAGTAAAACAGAGATAATGACAACTGCAAGGAAGGCAAGTGGATGTGCAGCCGAAACGTCTGGCTGTCTTTAAAGCTGCATAATTTTGTACCAGCAAACTTCGGGGAAACAGTCAGGTTTGTTTTCCAGGAAGAGATAATAATGTAGAAACTTCTTTCTTGTGGCTTTCTTTAATCACATGGAGGGACGGTGTTAAAAGCCAAACGGCACAGAGAGGTGCTCCCTTTGAACTACAAAAGAACAACATATCCCAGGCTCAGTTCACTAAACAGGTGCTTTACTGAAAGTTACAGTCATCTCTTATGTTGAGCTGACCTCCTGTACTTCTTTTAAAAACAACTATTCTAGCAGCCTTTGCTGTTACAGTATTGTCAGGACAATTCAGTCATGCAGAGGATATGTCACTGGAACTGATGTCAACATGCATATGCCATGTTGCATGTTTCTCTTCAAACGTTTCTGAGCATATTTACAATAGCTGTGCAAAATAATGTAAAATATTTTCACTAGCTGAGTAGTCATTTCTCCAGAACTGTGGCTAGGAACATTTTGCTGAGATACCATGGTATCCTAGCTCATTTCAGATTTGTAGGTCACCGCTTGCTTCTAGTACAGATTGAGCTGTCATTTTTTGCAAATGTATGGGCACAAGTAAATCCCTGGTTTGTATTCCTTTGGTGTTTTCTAGGAGGACTGAGCTGTTTGGTACTGCGTGTGCTACACCTGGAGCACCTTTAGAAAGCACTGGTATGTACCAAGTTCTGCTACAAGAGAAACACAGACACATCTGTGATCCCAGCAAGGATCTTTGTGTCACAGAAGCACACTACTACTCAGCAAAAAAGTTAATTTGCCCTGCCCCAGCCCTACAAGGACTGATTCAGTTGCATTGAAATGATGTAGGACCATATTATGACAGAGCAGTTGCCTTGCTAAGTTAGAACTAACAGGAGGGAATGGGTTATAGCTCATTTTGTTCCCCCTCTGGCCCTCATAAAATCTATGCTATCTTCTTCAGCCAGAAGGAATAACCAAAGCACAGCAGGCTCAGGCATCAGCCCACACCTCCTCACTTCCCTACGTGAGGAAGAACATCCTCCAGTGAGATGCTAACTACTACCTTGAGGGGTTCCTCTCACAGATGCTACTGTCTTACCTCAGGTATGTCCCAGACACTGAGATAGCTAAAGTTTTAAAAAAGTATCCTGTGGCAAGTTGAAAGGACTTAACAGCTCCTGTGCAAGAAAATAAGAGCATAGTGGCCTAAAGCCTACTCTTTCTTCTCAGGGAATTACCAACAGGCAGATTACAACAATTATTTTCCCAATTATAGTAACCAACCACATTTTCTGTGAAGATGACCTTGGATTCCAGTAAGTAAAAAAAGTTACTGTTGCTTTTTCCCCCTCCTTTTTTCCTCCTCCTTCCCATTTTTCCAAGAACTCAGTATTGTCTTGTATGTCTGCTTTGAACCAGTGATGGTCTGTATGTACGAGTCATCCAGACAAAGCCTTGTGGCAGTCCCTGCATGTGCCTGCTGTTGGCTTTGATTCTTCATGCAGTCAGAAAAGACTGCTGTTTCTTCCTGTTCTGAGGTCTAAATCTCCACAGATCATTGGAAACTCTCTCCATTGCAAGTGGCCTTTGGATCAGATGCTTCGGCTTTTATTCAGTTGCAGCCCTTCCCCTGAGGAGAACTTAGATTCTGGAACTCAAACATCTGATGGCCCTACCCATGAAATCACAAATTAAATCTGACTTGATGCAGAAGATTAACTAAGCAAATGAAATAAGCTGTTTTCCTCCAACCCCCTGCATTACTTTTTGTGCAAAGGGGATTTCTCATCCTTCTAAGGTCTCTTTTGAATTCGGTTTTGCAATCACTGTCAACTTTTTGTGGCAACTGCAACAGGAATTTTGCCTTAAAAATCTCTGAGGAAAACTGAGACCTTAATTCTGTATTGCTTGTTAATGCAGTTCGCCATAAACCTGAAATGTTCTTGGATTAGTCATTGGCATGTTTTTCTCTTGGCCAGTCTTTTATTTTACTCTATAAATACTCAGCATTAATTATGCCTGTGTTGGGTTGGGTTTTTTTCCCCCAATGAAATCTAAATTTAGCATTTAAATTTTTATCTTATCTTTACTGGAGAATTAATGGAGAGAAAGTTTTTCACTCAACCCTTTCTTCAGCAGGCTTTTCATATCAGTAAGGCCATTCCCTTTTTGTGACAGAAGCAGCAAAGTGGATCACTTCACATGTTTGTGTACTCCTACTGCTGTTCTGCACCGGTTCTGACATTTCTTGGATGCTTTTTTTTAGCCATTTTAGCTCTTTAATTTGACATGACTGGATTTATTTTTTTTACATAAGACAGCAAGTTGTCTTGGCTCTGGAAGGGTTCAAGAGCCACCATAAAAGATGAGGTGGAATTCCATGGCCCAGGAGCAGGGATGGTTGGAGAGAAAGTACAAGTTGTGGGGGAAGTTGCTGGACACTCTCAGCTGTCTGTGACACCACACTCTTGAGTTTTTTAAAAACTACCCTGCCTACTTTGTGTATTTTCTGTGATAGAAACAGCCACCAGCCTTCTAGTTACTGTCTCACAGGAAAGAGCTAAAATTACTGAGAAAAATTTCACTTTCAGAAATGCAAAATATAGATAGGGACTGGTTTTACTTACTAGGCTTGACCAATGTGCTGAGAGGACACATTTTGATTTAGAGCAACTTGAAGGTTATACTTGCCATGCTGTTGAGGGTCTAGCTAGTTGGACTAAGTCCTTCAGGTTACCTTTAACACTTCAGTTCAGTGTGGGCTACATAAACAGTACAGATGAGCCTGCTTTTTCAGGGTGTCTTCTACCTGCTTATCAGTTTTGGTCTGGAGGGTCAACCACTCAGCACAATGTATGCGTTACAGGAGTGTACTGAAGGCACTGTGGTGTTTATGTAACTCTAGGAGGAAAATGGAAAGACTTATCTAGCGTAGGTAGAAAGAGGAGCAGGATCTGCCATGTACAAATGGTTAAAGGAATTACCTTATAGCTCCTTCGATGAAATGAGACCCATTTTTATGTCCCATGAGTAAATGCATTTGCCCTACCAAGTAAGGACTTCAAAGTGTATCAAATCACCATTTCAGGGAAAATCATGGAAATTTCGTATAGCAACATCATAATGAGTGAACAGGCATCACTTCCCCAGTGTTAAATATTTCCATCATTCCTTCCAAACAGCTTCAGCAACCTCTGCTTTGGGTCTCTCTTACCTGAGTATATTCCCATTGTCTCACCAGGTATAGGAAGAGTCATCAGCCCATCACATGTCTATGTGTGCTTATCTACACCACACACACCTCTGCTCTTTTGCTTTTTCCCAGTCGCTGGCAGCATGTTTCAGCTGATACAGGTGCCTGGGACTCCTGCTATCAGAAGTTATGTCCATGGCAGGTAGATTCGAGCTTGCCCATCAGTAGCTGGGTAGCTGTATTTAGACTATTATCAAGTCAAAATGATTAATGCCTTCTGAAAGCCGGAGTAGGCTGGCTCAGAGCCAGCTCCCCCTGGACTACATAACTTCTTACAGGTGCCAGTATAGACACAGGGCAAGGGAGTCTACCTACCTCTGCCCTTTGCTGCCATCCAGCTCCAGCAAGTCTGTACCTGCCCCCTCTCCTTCTGAAATGACAGGGCAGATTTCACAACTTATCTAAAACCAATTCTGGAAACCCCACAGGAGGGAGACACACAGATAAGGAAATATCATGATAGTTTCCTTATAGTTTCTCCTCAGGAAGAGGGGAAAAATCCCCGACTCCTTACAGGTGGGGTCATGGCCCCCTTCACCTCCAGATTTTCCAGCTTTTAAAGGGTGAGGGAGCCAGGACAGCCACCCTTGTCACTCTGTCCTTTACCTTGCTTACTTCCAGCCGGGCTGGAATGCAGTAGTTTTACAAGACTTCTGAAGCCAGCAGAGTTTTTTCAAAAGGGGATTCCCATCTCACAGGTTGCGTGTGAGTGCAGGTAAACTCCTTAACTATCATTGGGATGTGGAGAAGAAGAGAAAATGGGTTTGTGATGATTTCCCTGCGCTGCCCTGTGTAGTTCTCTGCAAAGCTTTATTTGTTCACATAGAGCAACTGAGTCCCTTTGCATAGGAGCTAGTAGCTAGGTATTGGTCAAAAATCCAGCTGTTAGAATTATAGGGCGTTAATAGAATATAATACACAAATTTCTCTCCGCTTTCCTCTTCCTGCATCAAGAAAGAGCAGTGGCCTTCATGGGACAAGGTGTCCTCCCTGTATATCAAATTCTGGCATTGAGGAAGGGTCTCGACATAAGGCTGTTGTCTGCTAGCTGGAGAGAAGAAGCTGTGTCACCGTTGGGAGTATGTCTCCATGATCCACAGCAGATCAGGTCATTTAACTGCACAGTCATCAGTTGCAAAGTATGAGGCCACAGAGCAGAACTAAGTCTACATGGAACAGCATAAATGTATGATGTATTTCTGTAGGGGACTAACAAGAACTTCAAAGAAAGGGCCTTATCCTCAGCATGCAAGGCTTAACAGGTGTTTCTTAAGTCATATGGCAAAGCAGTCATCCACATGACCATACCTAAGCCTGAAGTTCCTTGTGCATTAGGGAAGGCATATTTGAATTAAAGAATTAAAGGACTGCAATTATGTGAGTAAGAGCATTCTGTGAAACAGAGGAACGGAAGAAGGAAAAACCCTTGATATGTTCAAACAACAATATTCCCAGGCAAATCACCTTTTCAAGATAAATAATAATCAGATGTGAAAATCCTGAACCAGATATAAATATGGCTTTTAGCCACGTCCTTTGGGATTTTCAAAATAAAGCAAAGAGTACAATCCTGAAATGAAATCTTACTATTACTCATATCATGTGCTAAAAAGCAGAACAGAGCCTCTAAATGTCTGAGCGCTGGCAAACTGCTGAAGTATAAGAGCAACCAAATTCAAGTTTATCATTGATGAAGTGGCAGATAGAAGACTAATATCTTGATCTGCAGTCTGATTCTCCTAAATTAGGTCATACGTTTTGTCTGTGTGCAAACCCAGGAGTTGGCAAGGAAGCACTTCTGACTTTCTTGTACTTTTTAACACCTGAACTTCCTGTCAACTGCCAACATCCTGTTTCTGTTACTGTCAGAGCCACGCAGCCAGTTTACAGTCAGATCTGATTAGTGCGGGCCAGGTGGCACTATTTGATGGGTCATTATACAGTGAGTAAGCCTTTCTGCTGAAATCAAGGCTCTTGACTAGTCCTAGGAGGGAGAATACCCGTTGTGCCAGCCTTGTATGTACACAGTCTAGTCCTGCTTTTGCTGCCTCTACCATCAGTAACAAAATTCCTCCAACTTCAGTAGAGATTTAATTCTTGCAAAGTTCTCCTTTTCATACTTTTATTCTTGGGAGATGGTTGTCTTCAGTATATAGATGGTCTTGCCCTTTCATGGGGTTCCACAATCAAACATGAAAGTCCTGAGGTGGTAGTTGTATTTGCCAAGAAATGCTTCCCACCACCCTGCCCCCACCCCCCCTCCCCATACTCTAGTAGCCAGAGCACTTGCTTCTGAACAGATTCAGTGCTGGGAGAGGATTTGGTTTTAGTCCTTATTGTCTCCCTCGGAGGCAAAGGTCCTGCACTACACAGGCTTCTGTGAAGGAGGGGAAGGCACTTTGGTCTGTGGAGGCTGTACAAACAGTAGTGCATCTCTCTGGGCTGAGGAGAAGAGAGCAGGGGAGGTCTGCAACCTGCTGCTTCATTTGCTCCCCATGCATGAAAAATCCTGTGATTTAGCCATGGCTCCAGAATTATTTCTGGATTTCAGTTTTTCACTGTTAAATCCTTATTCCTTCTCCTATGGACACTTAAGTCTCCTGGACTCGCTTCTGAGTTATCAGCTCCATTTCTTGAAGTGGCTGAAGCACAGGTCACAAACTGGAGTATTTGCAAAGCAGGACTAGTGTTTGCAAGTCTGAGCTCCGGCTTGATCATATGAGGATATTTCTTTCATTTAAGCTTACAGTAAGATTATTAAAACTGGACCAGATTTGGAATATGACTAGCTCATCTTCCTCAAGCCTCTTAATATTGAACCATACAGAGCAGAAAACCTGAACTGATTTGTAAAGCAAAAACTGAGTTCAGTGAAAAGCTGGCTGTTCCCCTCCTCTACCATCATCAATAGTGTTAGTGAATACTGCTTGATGATGCTCTTTTCCCCTTTTCAGCCTTTAATTTCCTTGATGATCGTATCTGACCAGCAAATTTAGAGGACTGTGACTGTGAGATATGTTCTTTAACTGCAGTGGTTCTGGTGTGGTTGTTTTACAGTAAAATGTGCCGTTTGTTTTACACTGTGCATGAAATAGGCTACTGGCTGTTCTGTTTGGATTTGTAAGCATTTAAAATGACATTAATAGCAAACAGCATTACCACATGCAATTTAGCTGTTTAGTAGTTACCAAGAGGAGATCATATTTATGCCAGCTTTTTCATGGCAGGTCAATTATTTTGTTAGCACAGGCAACAGTGTATTTGTATTGTGCAACTCTTCCTAGGAACTGAACTGTGCTGGAGTACAGGAAATCATGGGAAGCAGGATGGACTCGAATTAAAAGGAAGGGATTTGTTTTTCTTGTGTTTGGATGCCAGTGCCTGTTGAGCTACAGTGACATACTGTAAAATCTGTGCTTCTCATTATGTAACTAAGCAAAAGGAAGAGCTGCAAGAGATTAAAGTAAAAGTGAGTAGACTATAGTTGTTCTTATTTTGAGTTTAGTTTCTTTTTCCTTAATCTGTTTTGACGGGGTGACACATGGTCTTCACAGGTTAAACCTCTAGATTCTGGAACAATTTTGCAAGGTGCTGTTTTACAGAACTTCCTGAGCTGCATTTGGCCAAAGCTGTCTTCATCTAAACCTATATATGACTGTCTAACCCAATGGACAGTATTAAAATTCAGCCACTTCTGTATGTTTTAGAACTACTGAGGCCAAGCTACTTTCATAATCTGCCTGCTACATAAAGACTTTATGACTCAGACTGGAGGAGTTTCATAAATACTTTGCTCATGGTTATTAAAAAAGACACTGTCTTATGAAGGTGTTTAATACGTGTCTCTTCCCCTCCTTTTTTTCTCTACAAACAGCACATTATCTTAATTGTGCCCTTTAAGTAGATTAAGCTTGAATAAAGGAGAATTCAAGTCAAGGGTAAGGGCTCCAGCCACACCATCCAAGACACAGAAGGTGAAGGCAGGGACTGGGCGAAGGAAGAACCACCCACTGCACAAAAAGAGCAGGTTTAAGAACATCTAAGGAACCTGAAAGTCTAGGGGACCTGGTGAGATGCATCCACAGGTCCTGAGGGAACTGACGGCTGAAGTGGCTAAGCCACTATCCATCATATCTGAGAAGTCATGGCAGTCCAGTGGAGTTCCCACTGACTGGAAAAGGGAAACATAACCCCCATTTTTAAAAAGGGAAATAAAGGGGACCTGGGGAACTACAGGCCGGTCAGTCTCATCTCTGTGCCTGACAAGATCATGAAAGAGATCCTCTGGGAAACTATGCTAGGGCATGTGGAAAATAAGGAGGTGATTGGTGACAGCCTGACATCATCTTTCTGGACTTGTGCAAAGCTTTTGACACTGTCCTGCATGACATCCTCGTCTCTAAATTGCAGAGACATGTATGTGATGGATGGACCACTCATGGGTAAGGAATGGGCTGGGTGGTCGCACTCAGAGAGTTGCGGTCAGTGGCTCCATGTCCAAGTGCAGAGCAGTGACGAGTGCCGTTCCCCAGGGGCGGGGTTGGCACCGGCGCTGTTTAACATCTTTGTCGGTGCCGTGGACAGTGGGATGGAGGCACCCTCAGCAAGTTCACCAACGACACCGAGCTGTGTGGTGCGGGGACACGCTGGAGGGAAGGGATGTGCCATCCAGAGGGACTGGACAGGCTGCAGAGGTGGCCTGTGCAAACCTCAGGGAGTTCAACAAGGCCAAGGGCAAGGTCCTGCCCGTGGGTCAGGGCAATCCCAAGCACAGACACAGGCTGGGTGAGGGGTGGATTGAGAGCAGCCCCAAGGAGAAGGACTTGGGGATGTCAGTGGATGGAAAACTGACTGTGAGCCAGCAATGTGTGCTCACAGCCCAGAAAGCCAACCCTGTCCTGGGCTGCACCCAGAGCAGTGTGGGCAGCAGGGTGAGGGGGGGGGATTCTCCCTCTCTGCTCCACTCACGTGAGATGCCCTGCAGTGCTGTGTCCAGCTCTGGGGCACCAACATCAGAAGGACACAGACCTGCTCGAGCGGGGCCAGAGGAGGCCACAGGGATGATCAGGGGCTGGAGCACCCCCCTGTGAGGACAGGCTGAGAGAGTTGGGGGGTTCAGCTGGAGAAGAGAAGGCTCTGGGGAGACCTTAGAGCAGCCTCCCAGTGCTTAAAGGGGCTACAGGAAAGGAGGGAGGAACTCTTAGGGTTCTCTGGAACTCTGGAGGGTTCCAGGCCAGGTTGGACGGGGCATTGGGCAACCTGGGCTAGTGGAAGGTGTCCCTGCCCATGGCAGGGGGGTGGAACTGGATGGTCTTTAAGGTCCTTTCCAATCTAAATCATTCTATGATTCTATTCTATGATTGCATTCATTTCAGCTCAAGCACTATAGGCTGTTAAAACTGACCTGCAGTAAACTCAAGCTTTAAAAATTTGGACCAACAGTAGCATAATGTATGATGATTAATTAAATGGCTTCTCCAAGTTCTCAGTAAGGGCTTAAGCCTTCACCACTGTCAGTGGAAACTGAGCAGTTTTAGGACTATGCTGGATTCTGTAACATGTCTGAATCTTGGAGCAAAAAGCTCTAGACTAGCTGTACAGCTGTTCTGCACTTGGAACACCTTTTTTATAACAAAAATTACAGCTGGCAAGAGAACTTTGGAGAACCACCTGTATGCCCTTGCAGCTGTTATTCCCTCTGTGCAATTCTTTCAAAACGCAGCTCATGTTTTCTCTGGCTCTCTCAAATGCATTACCTCCTTCAGAAATTTCCCAGCCTTCCAGCATGCTTTCTTCTGACATGTTACAGTCTTCACAGATTTTCCTTTAGAGAGAAGACATTTTCTCTCAAGGTCAGTTCTGTTGACTTCACTAAAGACTGAATTGTAAGAAATCCTGAAGACTGCTGGCCGTTAGTTAAACCTGTCATTTGCTTGAGTATGGCCCTGCAGTAATTTTTTTGTTCCACCAATAGTCATCATTCTAGTGGAATTACCCATACACTCATAAATTTACTCAAAACCTATTTATACCAGCCTGGAGTATGCCTGTGGTTGTGTTTAGCATTGCCTTTGGGCTTTAGCTGGGCTTGTATATGATATTAACAGATAATGGTTTGTCCACAGTGCAGCTACAGCAGACTGTATGTAGCAGTCAGCCTTTCCTTTCACCTGGATCAGAAGTTCAGGTCTGGCAGATGAACTGTGGTATTTTAAACTTTAAGGAGTCAGAAGAGATTATTCTTCCCCAGTAGAAATGTCACTGCTGAAACCTGTCTATCTGGGCTTCCAGTCCCAGAACATAGTTTGGACTGATGTGAAAAGTGCTGCATTTTTCTTAAACTGTATTGAAATTACAAAGGAAATGAGATACGTAGCAGAGCAAGGAGAAAATAATATGGATGGCTGCAAAAAGGCAGCCTTGGACTGTGTAGTCCTCACTTTATACTTAGTATACAGACATAGCCTTACTTCTACCCTTCACTGGTGTCTTTTAATGCAGATTTGGAAGTCCTAAGCTATTTCAGTATCTGTGATTGAAACTATCATTGTATTCACCTTGGCAATGAGCTTGTGTATGGTTTTGCATACAGCACATCAATTAAACTTATCAGGAAGAAAGATTGCATAGGTTTTATTAGTTCCAAAGCATAATAAAAAGGTACAGGTTACACAGTTCATATGAAAACTTCTTCCTTGTTGGGTATATTTGCTTTAAAAGTAGATATAAAATAATACTTAGACATATGAGAAAATGATCAGCAAATACTTCTTGATACCTAAGCCTTTGTACTTTTATTCCCCAGAGTTAAAGGCTCTCCCTAAATACATATATGTATTACAGTAAACTTTCGAGGACTCAAGCATGATACCCATTGCACAGATAAGGGAATGAAGACTCAAAGAGATATATAGACTCAGAGTTAGAATCAAGAGACTTTTATCCTACTGTCAGAAAAATGTGAAATTTTTCATGGTTTTAGCAGGGCAGCTATAAAAGGACTAGAAAGAGAATAGGCCATAATGAACTAAAAATGCCAAAACTCTCTTTACTGAGTCCTCTGTAACCTAATGGTCAAAAAAAAAAACCAAAAACCACATTCTGTTTATGTGCTGTGGAAGATCAGTCTAAATGATCCATACAGTTAAAAGCTGGAGGAGTTTACAAGGTGAAGTCATATGACATATAGAATAATTTGTTGGCAAAGTCCAGAATGAAACGAAGCATTCCTACTGCCTTGGGAAGAGCTCTGTCCATGAGTCTGAGCTATAATGCTTCACGCAAACTATTTATGAATAGATGTTTTGTACAAACTATATAATGCGAGATTGCAGAATCATAGAGCAGGAGATAGTTTCCTTGTCTGGAGTTCAGTCCTAGGTCTCATTTCAGCAGCACTTCACCCACAGGCTGTATTTCCATTCTTTCCTATTTCCTTTTCCTATCCCAAGTACTTTTGTGGCTAAATGGAGCATAGGCCATGCGATTTCACATTCCTCCTCACTCTCTGCTCCTAAAACAAAGCTGTCCGCCTTCATTTGTGTTTAGGCTCCAGAGAAAATCCCTCTGACCAGGGACTGTGTGACTTTAAGTATTAGAAGGTATGAGGTGTTTGCAGTGTGTTCTGTACTAAGCTTAAAGTCCTCAAAACTGTGTGTCCCTGGCAGAAAGTTGAAGACATTTAGTCTCACCACCGCATGAGACCTTTACAACTGCAACACACAAATTAGGTGAGATATTCTTATTTAACTCCCAAGGACAAATGACACTGTAGCCTGTTGAAAGCGCCATGCATTAAAGGATCCCTTATTTGCCCATGTGACCTGGACTCCCATCATGACAGTCAGTCTGGCCCTAAAGACAAACAGGCCAGCTGAGAAGGTCATCTGCACCACCCCGTGAGATGCTTAGTGTCTGGCTTCTCAGGCTTTAGCAAAAGACAGAGAAACCCCAGAGCCACTGTCCCTGTGTGCAAACACTCCTGTCATCTCTGAGCCTTCTTCTAGACTCCTGCTGCTTCAGCTATCCACTCCAGAAAGAAGTTAACTGCTTTTTACAGTGAACTGATGAATTGCAGCAGCAGATGTACACATATAAGTTGTTGGAAGTGTATATAAACCCAGTGTACAACAGCGTACTGAATGCTATAAACCACTTCATGCATAAGACTTGAGACGGTTTAGACAGCTCTGCTCTCTGGGCCAGTAATTCATCCCCTGAAAGGTCTAAGATTTCTCTCATTGAGCCTTCTTTTTTTTTTTTTTTTTTTTCTTTACTGAATGGAAACTTAAAGTAATCATTTGGCATAACTGACAAATTATAAGAATAATATTGGCTGTAAATGCCATTGTACACCTGGACCTTTGTAGTTAATGTAAATAGAGAGGAAAACTATAGCATGCATATGCGGAAGGGCAGGTTGATTGTATGCTCTGTTAACACAGCTCAGCCAGCCACTGGCTTTTTCTGTGCAGCAACAGTAATGAGAAAATTTACAGCAGCCAGAAACTCTTGTATGAAAATGGAAATTACATTACATAATGTGCTGGACTGAGAACACTTGAACTGATATCACCTTTAAGAAAGGTACCATCTACTTTGCATAAAATTATACAGCTATGGTACATGCCAAATACATATAGGTGATAGTTACATGATACCTTGCAGGAACTGCAGGAGTGTAGCTTGTGCTCTAGACTACTGCTCTATTATACTGTCTTGTCTGAGAAAAGCTGCTGTTGTCAGAGTGTCTGTGTAAAACTGGCAGCCAGGTATTTTCTTCTCTTCCTACAAAACCATAATTCTTCCTGCTTTTTCATTCTTCCAGGTTTTCCAAAACCAAGACGACTTGCATTCGCCTAAGATAGTAACTTACACATGGTACGTTTAGTCACTGGACAGTGATGGATTTACCATTAATCACATAATTGCTAACTAACTGTGTGAGACTAGATAAAGAAGATCCCTCTACTTGAAATGGGAAATTTCTATCTTATGGCTGAAAAAGGCTTGAGGTACTGAACTGTAGTTTCAGTTTGTTTTAAACAGAAAGCAACTGCTATGTAGTATTTATAAAGCTTTCATGGTGCTATTCATTTTACCTTGTATGGCTGGCCTTGTTGGGAACCAGGGAGGAATCTGGGGAAGGGTTCACATCATGTCTTTTAGGCACCTAATTTGCAGATCTAATTGCTCCCTGGCAATTAGGCATCTGTCTCTGAAAGCTTTTGATTTGCACCTGGGTCAGCTGTTTAAAGTAGCTGCTTACCTGGTGAGAGCAAATGGGAGTGTAAGGGGGACAGAAAACCTGACATAATCTCTGAAGCATTTGTCAAAACTATTTCTGAACAGATTGTGTGTGTAGAATACATGCCAGAAGAGTCTAGCAAGCGAAGGTTTGCTGATTTTTTTTATCTGTGGAGAGCTAAGAAAGTACCTAGTAGACTTACGCCCTGTGTAGCATATGTATCTCCCAAATTCATCCTGCTGATAATGTTAGCAATCATACCTATCCTACTTGGGTGTCATGAGTCTATAGCATATACAAACTCCATCTCCAGATCTTTCTAGGTTGCCTGAACAGTGGTGGTATACAGACAGATCAAGAAATAACCAAACAAGACTATTTCACTGAGTGTTACAAAATCTGTAAGCCTCGGTCAAGTCTGTGTTGTAACGTTTTGGAGATAAGATTTTATGTTTGCTTCTGTTTTCAAAAAGTGCTCTGTCTGGGAACCAGAAGTTGTTCAGATCCCAGGGAGGATACTAAAATCTCAGTCTGAAAGTTCAATCTGACTCAAATTCTAGTAATAATTAGTTTCTGCTGTAGGGAAGTTGATTTGGGGAAGGTTTGGTTAGGGTGAAAATGTAACACAGTTATCTGTTTCAGTTTGAAGGGCACAGGGGAGACTTGCAAATACTCTGCAGAGCTGGAAGGAATGGGGGCAGGAAACTGCAGACTATCTGGTATACACACGTTTAGGATCAAAACTGAACAGCATAAATATGGTTTCACATCACCCTCCACCTGTGAGTTAGCTGGGTCTCTGTCAAGTAAGAAATCTCTGTGATCCATCATAGCTCTTAGATTTAATTTTAAAAAGATACTTAGTTATAATATTATCTATAGAAAAGTTGATCTTCCCTGGAAATTGATTTCACTGGAGCTAAGATTTCGGTCCATGTGTTTGTACGATCTGATATGATAAACCTATGACTGAATATGGTTAATGTTTTTATTTTTCCCACAACATGTGTAAATACCATGACTAGAGCAGATTTACAAAGAGGAAAAAATGGGTCCCCAGTATCCTCCCTATCTCTTCACATTCACACTGTGTCTTGCAAAGTGTCCGATTCAGGATCCGTGGGAACGGGGCAGTGCTGGGAACTCCACAGTCCTGTGACTTGATACAGCTGCTGGCTGGCCTGTGCTAATGCTATCTCTAGGGTGCTTGTCAGACCGGTATAGTGAAGCACCTTATTTTCAGATTAAACTCTGTGAAAGATGGAAGGGATTGGTGAAATTATCTAAAATCTTCCATCTAAGATAAAGGTAACTGAATTCAGAGGCTTCTTTTACAGTGACAACAAATTTATCTGCCAGTACACTGGTAACTTTTCACTCTCCGCTGACTTAACCTGGGAGCACTGTAACCGAAGTAAAGGATGGCTTTACAGCTATACAGAAAGTACAGACTTTGAGATTTTTTCCCCCTTGTGTCTTCCTTTCAAGCTATTTCCCTATCCCCTATTCTCTGCTTCTGCTGACACCACCACTAAATGCCCCAGCATTCATCACAGTAAAGCCACCCTTTACTACCATCTCCTCTGAAAATTTGCTGATTATTTTTCCTACTCTTTTCTTGCTTGATACTAAGTTCATTCTTCTCCTTTCTCATCATTAACAGGTTCACCTGTGTACATATTATGTGTCTTGACTGTTGAAACCACTGATCTCTCCTGCTACTCAAGGTCTGCAGTGATCAGGAGGCCAGTTAGCAGTAGAATAAGGAAGTGCCTAATAGTTGTTTGCTTTTTTAACAGAGCCAGGATGTACATTTATACTATGAAAAACAACTACAATAGAGCACAGAAACTTCAAGAGACTTGACAGCATCTAAGTAAAGGCGTAAACTAGTTATCCTACTGATCTGTCCCACTGGGTGCCTCTTTCCAGATCTTTTGTCTGTGTAGCCTGCACATCTTATTTTAGTGCAGCAGTTACAGTTTCTTCACTACCTGCATTTCAGCTACCTGAGAGAGGGAAGAAACTGATTTATAACAACTTCAGATTCCTTTCCCAGTGTGCTCAACTAAGACTGATGATCAAGACTTTCCTCTCTTGCTACCAAGCTCAGTAAATCCTGGGTGTCTACTAGCTCACCTTACATACCTTATGCCCACCCCTATTCTGTCAGGTTACAAGAAAAAATGTCTCATCATCTACTTTAGGGCTTTATTCCCTCTCCACCTACAGTCATGTCATGCTGCTATTGTAATCCCAAACAGAAAGGGAACCATGGCTGGCCAGACATGTTGATGATTGGAAAAGATAAGTTGCATTGTGATGATGCCAGTGTGTTAACTGGTGGAAGAGCACATGGAAGAACACAGTAAATTCTTTAGCGCTTGACATCGTTCAGCTGAGGCTGGATGTCTGCCTAAAAACTCTGCTAAAGTTTAATTACACATAACTGGCTTTGATAATGTTCACTTATGCAGCAGGCTGCAGAAAATTCCTGGTGAAACTTTGCAGGCCTTTTTTTATATACAGAAAGTCAAACCATCAAACCAGACGAATGTATTGGTATATTCTAGCCTTCAAATCTCTATGGCATGCAAAGATGCTGTAAAAAGGTAAGTAAAGTGGCTCTGTGGAACTAATGTCCCACCAGTGATCACTAGATCTGATTCACAAGTATTAAGCTAACAACACTGTGTATACATCCTGAGCCCATAAAATGCTGCGAGTGCACAGATGTCTGGGTCAGAGTGTCCTCTGAGGCATCCCAGCACCATTCCAGATCTGCCCATGAAATATCTCACTAAACCTGAGCATGTTTTGGCCCACTATATTCAGTATAGACAACTACAGGCTGTAGAATTCAAAATCACGTGTAAACAAGGATACTGTTAAACCAAATAACCCTGTTATGTAATAGAACTAAAAAAGAATTCATTACATTGGGAAGAAAGAGGAATTTAATGAGTATTTCTGTGGAAGAAGTGATAAGCATTTGGCAATAGATAATTGTATAAGAAGCCTCTGATTAGAAACATATTAATCATGTAAAGAAAGTTCCCCTTTTTTACCACTCAGAACTTTACTTCCACAGCCATGTTTGGAGGGATTACGCACACCTACAAGCACAGCACAGCGGCCAGTGGATCTTATTCAGTAAAAAATGAGCAAATCTTCACAGTTGCTTTATTTAGGTTAGCAGCAGAGAACAAAAAAACTCTAAAACTCTCTGTGAGTGAAGATGAACCTTTGTGCTCACATGCAGAAGCAGGCCAGGCAGTAGTGATTCAAGGAAGGAAACAGAACTCTTAAAGAGTGATGACTGGATTTATCATTCTTCTGCATGCCTGGGAGCTAGAGAAAATATACCTATAACAGAAAGGTGATCCTACTTTGCCTTGCTAGTATTATCAAGAGGAGCAGAATGAAGGAAGCTGAGCAAACGTTGCTGGTGGCATGGTTAGTTATTTGCTTTCTTCTGTTTGGCTGCTATTGCATCCTCACAATATCTGTTCTTCTGGAGCTGAAGACTATAGGGTAATTGCTTTGCTATGTACAGGCATCACCTCTATTGCTCTTGTCTTCAACAACCACATCCAAAGCATGTCACTGAGTTCCAGACAGAGGGGAAATACTTTTGGCATGTAGCTACCTTATGGGAGAAGTTGGGCTTTTCTTTACACTCCCTGCTGGCCTGTGTTTCTGTTACTCCATGGTGACACAAAGAGCAAATTGGACCCAGGTGTAGCAGATTTGGCTGCTGTGTTGGCAATCGTCTGTGGAAATGTCAATAGTTTAACTCCAGCCGGCAACTGAGCCCCACACAGCTGCTCGCTCACTCCCCCCTGGTTGGGGGGGAGAATTGGAAAGGTAAAAGAGAAAACTTGTGGGCCGAGATAAAGACAGTTTAACAGGTAAAGCAAAAGTGGCACGTGCAAGCAAAAGCCAAACAAGGGATTCATTCCCCGCTTCCCACAGCCGGGCTCCATCGCACCTCACGGGGACTTGGGCAGACAAACGCCATCGCTCCCAACGTCCCCCCTTGCTCCTCCTGCCCCAGCTTTATCTGCTGAGCACGACGCCACGTGGGCTGGGATGTCCCTTGGGTCAGTCGGGGTCAGCTGTCCCGGCTGTGTCCCCTCCCAGCCCCTTGTGCCCCCCCAGCCCCTCGCTGCTGGGGTGGGCTCAGAGGCAGAAAAGGCCTCGACTCTGTAAGTGCTGCTCAGCAGCAACAAAAACATCCCGGTGTTATCAACACTGTTTCCAGCACAAATCCAAAACATGGCCCCATACTGCCTACTGTGGAGAAAATTTATCCCAGCCAAAACCAGCATAGGAGGAAAAAGTCAGATACAGTGACAGGATCTGAGTACTGTGCAGAAATACGACAACAGACACGTCGGTGGCAATGAAGTCTTGAATGGCACTTCTTTGCAATTGGGAGAAATAGCCTGGAAATACACTGCATGTGCAGTTGTTAGATTATACTTTGCACAGAAAGCAATGCAGAGTCCAAATTAAGTTGCTGTTACATGGCCTTTGTCTCAAAGCTGGAATTAATGAATAAATGCATTGCTCATGCAGCTGTCAGCACCATGAATGGAGGGGTGGAAGGGTAGGCAGGGACTGAAAGACAGCCCAGCACAACAGAAAGGGCTGACACCGCCTCTGAAGAAGGCTCAGGAGGTGGATACATTGTTCGATAGAGGATTAAGTACACGCAGGGTGCAGAGTATTGATGGGTAGATACGGTCAGTGTGTTGCCCTAGGGGACACTTTTTTTTTCTTGACTGTTGAAAATAGCATCAGCGCTGACTGCAGCTGAAGCTGCACTTCTTGTAAATGACTTCAATCATAACAGAATTAGTGTGACCACATGTTCACAGCGGGTAAGGTTGTGCTTGTCATTCAAGATGCTCCTACTGAGTTCAATAACTCTTCATGGCTGAATTAACAAGGTTCTCTGAACACCTGCAGTTCTATTAATTAGGTTTAGCAAATGTTTTACAGCTGCAGCATGGTATGTAAATTAACCTACTCTGAAAGTGAACGTGTGTTTCAGTCTTTTTAAAAGTCAGGGAAGCCTCAGTCTTGCTGCCTGCACGTTCACAGGAGCATTGCAGTGGTGCACTGCACTGGGGCAGGGCTGGGTCATGTCCCAGCAGGACCCTGCTGAACGCTTCTCACCCTGCTGCTCTCTGTGGGACAGAGACCCCCAGGGTCCTTGTGGGTGACGTGCTGCAAATGTTGTTATTTTAAAGGTGTCCCTTCCCCACTAACTGTAAATATTGCAGTCTCTTCAGAAAATGTGGCTTTTCTCTACTCCTGAACATGGCTCAAATTCTTCCATAGCCCTTTACCAGATGGACTGTTTACTTCACTTTCCAGCCACAGCCAGAAGTGAAAAGGTCAGAGGAAAGAGCTGGGCAAGAGGGGGAGGGACTGGAAACACTACTCTTCATGTACTGTTTAACAGGGAGGATTAAAATCACTGTTATGTGTTTCCATTGCTTTAGCTATAGAATACAGAAAATCCCCTGTTTGATCTTGCTGGTACTTTGTTAAATGGAGGATGAGAGATTTGACAGCTGGAATTGCTACAGAAATCTTCAGGACACTCCTACTATGCCCCTTAGATGTGACAGAGTCCTGAAATCAGTGCACACAGGTAAGCATACGTTTTAGAGTGCCCTTCATGAGCTCTAACAGAGGGCGAGTCAGAGAGGCATGGTGAACACACATACTGTGGTTAGGATTTCTTAGTTGCTTCGGAGCAACCTACATATACCCGATAGAAAGAGGATCTGCCTGGCTACTGCTGGGGAGAGAGAGACAAAGAGAGGAGAGGAAGAAAGGAGAATAATACAGCAGGTAAAAAGATACGTGGTTTTAAAATACAAGCCAGCTTTGTTTCCTCTTTCCTTAAGAGACCTTTTATACAATTCTGACCTTCTTGTCCTTATTCATAGTTTTGATTCTGTTTTTTCCTGAGCTATCCTACATTTGCATTTCATATTAAAGACAAAACGAAGGGATTTAGGCACTTCACGTGGGAGGATATGGATCATTTCTACAAAATTTACTCTAAAGCAATAAAAGAGAGAGAGTGGGTTTGTTTCTGCCAGGAAGAAAATGAAATGGCCTCAATCCTTATGCTTTTCATTCCATGCCTCTCAGTGGGAAGCCCCTTACCATATATCTAGGTCTAGTTTTGTTTATTTCTATCAGGGATAGTGGAGAGCCTTCTAAGGTACATAGTGCTTGTTCTACCACTAAGGCTGTCAGATGGACACTCATTTATATAGCAAGGCAAGAGTCATTAGTTTGGGGCCTAAAGGGTTAAAAGGTACTACTGTGTGGGGCTGGGAAAAGAGGACCGGGAAAGGGATAACAATCTACTGACAGCAAACCAGTTTGGCAGCCTTCACCCTACAAAGACCTTTTTTTTTCCCAATTTAACTCCTTAAAGCTATTCATATTCAGGCAGTCCCTTTGCTCTGCTCTGGTTCTGGAATGTGCTGCATAGCACAGCATTCACTGCTTCCCAGTTTATATCCTTGTAGCTGCTGTGGGAAAATGCATCCATCATTCCTCAACTAATCCCAGCTTTAGAGTTAAGCAGAAATGTTGTCTGCTAGTCTCAGCCAGGGATGGCTGACAAGGAAACTGGGAGACACTTACACAGAATCCATCCAAAGAACATTTCCAGGGAAGCAGCACAGTAAAGGGTCACATGATACTGCCTGTATGTTCTTTCTTTTTCCCTTTTTCACAATGTCCAGTGCACTGAGAGTGATCCTTAGTCATGTTTGAGGAGAAAACCTATTTATTCCAAAGAAACATCAATGATGTAAGAGTTGATTTTGTAGAGTAAATGATATTAAACAAATTACTCGGTAAGGAACACTATATAACACAATGTTTCCTAAAAGTGGCTTTAGCTTTAAAAGGAATGTCAATTACAGTAGAGGGAGAGACCTTTTATCTTCCAAACTCTGCAGATGACTTCATTTACTGCTTACAGTTACTGTAAGCACCATAGATCTGTGCTGATAGAGTACATTTCTGTGAAAGACTCTGTGACTCCTTTGAAGTGATTCAGTTCAGCTGGTTTTCCAAGTCAGCTTTTCATGGATCTCAGGAAATGCTGGGGGGAGGGGAGAATCACTCTCATAATGCAGGTGATGTTTTGCCAAATTAGACTTCTCAAGTCATTCATAATTACAGCTCTATGGGGCACCGATTTTGTATTTTACAAACAGATAGAAACCCAGTGGTACCTTCACCCATTTTCTACAAATGGTATTACAAAACAGTCTAATGTGTTTTATTTTTTTCTGAATGCAGTTTAGCCATTAGAAATTACAACTGTTAATCTACAGGCTTATGCTCTCTGCATCCTGTCATGGAGCTAAATCATAGTTTCTTTTAGAATACCAAGACTGTGCTCTGCAGAGCACCAGGAATTTAAGACCAGAAGCACCTTTTTAAAGTCTAAAGATGCCTGCACCTTCACCATTTGGTGTATGCCAATTTAGAGAGAATTAAGCTCTCCTTCCCCCTGTGCATCACAATGATACAGTACTCTCAGCCTTTTAAAGTGTGTGAATGGCTTTTCTGGACAGTTTTACTTTTTCCCACCGATGTTCATGTGGTTTGGTTATGTCAGACAGCAACGTCTTCTTGCTTAGAGCCTTGTAGCTTTTAACAGAAATAAAGCAAGCCAGAGTTGGTGCAATTAGCACAGCCAAGGGTTCAATTCACTCTTTCAAGTAGTCTTTAACACACTGTTCCTGCTCTCATGGATTTAGAAGAGAGCAAGATTCCTGGGCAGATTCACGCCTGAGTACATGTTCTGCTCACTTGCATTTTTCTGTTTTAGGCTTTTTGGGGGCAGGAATCCTCTGCCTGCTGGCCTAGCACTAAAACAGACTAGTCTGGTAGGACAAAGAGCAGGAGCACACGACGACCTGTCTGCACTTAACACACTCAATTAGCAGTTAAAGTTTGTCAGCAGGGTAGGTACTAGAGCCATTAAAACTAAAAACAGAGATGCTGTTTTTAAAAACTTTCACAATAAAGTTTATTATGTTAATATCGTTAAAAATATTATAAAATAATAAAATATTCTGCTTGGCAGAAAAATTATGCCAGGGTTTTAAAACCCCAGGTTTGTGCAAACAGTTTTTGTAAACATAAGAAGTCAAGTGTTCAAGTTCCATCCCAAAATACAGTAAATTGCTACAAAAATAAGTTTGCTCACTGTCAAACATGTTTAAAAACCCAGGAAGCTGGATTTCTTTACACATCTCTCACATGTCCCTATACAGTTAATGCTGTACTTATATCTGAAATGGGAAGGATTTCAGATAGTCCTTTAAAACAGGATTGAGAGGAATCTGGTTTAAGTTCTCTCTTCCAAACGTCTTCACAATGCTCTTCCGGCAGAGCTCCTGCAAGGGCTGCACGCGGACTTTGCGCAGGGGGGTAACCAGTACCTTCCTCGGCGAGTTTAGGTAATGTTCCAGCAGCTTAAAAAGACAGTCAAAAGTCTCTTTGCTGCCATCCAGGCTGAATCGGCCAGTCTGAAAATTTATCCGGATGCTGGTGGGCCCAGTCGCAGTCTTAACACTGATGGCAAAGAAGCAATTCTTTTGTGTGCTGTCCCTGATGAGGAAGGTGCCCTCAGGCTCAGATTTCAGCTTCTCGTGGGCAGCACTGACAGTCAGAGGTCCCCAGTAGAAGCCACAGGCATCCAGCAGGCTGCTTGCTCGAGTGATGCTACTAAAATCCGCTTGCGAGCGAAAGGTTCGGAAGTGCGTGTTGCTCTGCGCCTGCACAGTGCTGGGCCGGCCTGGGCCGTGGTAGCCTCGAGCCTGTGAACGATCCCGTGCTGGAGGGTCAAGTAGACGTCTCGGGTCTGCTGCAACTGCATTATCTGCTGACACCTTGCTGTGCGCTACCATCCTACAGCCTAGAGCAGCGGATGCGGTCTTCCATAGCGTCAGCGGCTACGGCAGGGCAGCTTTCCAGCAGCTATTCTGAAACGCCAAAGAGACACAGTGTGAGATCCCCAGAGAAAAGCGGCTGCAGGCTCTGAATGACCAAGTCTTCCATTCACATGCCTCCCACCCATTATACAAGAATAAAATATTGATTCGCCAATTTACACCGGGCAAACAACTGCTCCCTTTCTGACAAGATTAGCAGTCTGTCACTATGACAAAGTCCAAAGCTCCGAAAATATTTAGCAAGGACATCAGTGGCTAGAGGATAATGCAGCTTCCCTGCTGTGAGCCCAGAGGCATATCAGGACCGAGGGTCAGCTGACAGGATCCTCTCAGTGAGAACTTATCTTGTGTACGTGCCATCAGATTGTCAGGTTTTCAGAGAACAAAGCAACAAGGTTTTACAACTGGCTTCCCAGTTTCTCTGCACCTCCCTCCTTCCCTTCCCCAGTCCCAGCTGAGATGTCAGAACTCAAGATACTATTCTTTGGTACATTGTGTGAAAACAATAAAGTGGGTGAAAGAAATGTAAACTCTGCAGGTGGGTATGTCTCAGGACAATTGGGGAAGAGGGTGGGGTGAATAGGTGCCATTGTGCGACTAAAGCGTAACTTGGAAGGGCAGCCTGTAACACTGCCAATTTACACAGTAATCCTAAAACTACCTTCCTCTCTCCTGTGAACCTGAGGCTCAGCCATAAAAGGCAGTTTCCTATTCCCCCAACTCTCCCTTGGGACAGCAACACTACAACCTCACTAGCATACACAAATCAACCTCTGTGAACCTTTAAAGCATTACTCCTCAGTCTCTCTCTCTTTTTTGTATTACATGCACTTTAAGTGGCCCAATCTAAATTGCTTCCTATTGATATATCTTTCAGCATGAGGGACTAAATTCATCCCTCGTGTTACTTCAAAGGAATTAGTGCTGCACCAGGAATGAGTTTGGCCTGAAATGTCTACCTCTGACAGTGTGGTTCGATACATCTCCGCTGGCTGCCTTGACCTTACTGGCAAGCATAGATTTTAGGATTTATCCCTATAGTCAGATATAGATCTGCAGCAGCAGCTTGTTGAGAAACCTTCAAGTGTTCTCAGAAATGAATCCCTCAGCCCTCTTACGGTTCAGGGTAACATGCTAATGAGGACTTCAAAGAAAGTATGCAGCTGGATTCCTGTCTGTGCTAATTTAACAACTTGATGTTTGGTTTCATTTAGGTCATAATACCTCCTGAAACAGCAGAGTGTTGTAAAATCCTTATGCTGGCAAATAACAGGCTGAAAGTAGCATTGGGCTTTCTTTACACAGCAAAAAGGAAACTGATGTCAGTTTTTCCAATTACTGAGCCAGGATTATCGCGCAGTATTTAAAGTTAACAAAAAAATTAAATTTCAGGGCACTCTGGTGAGAAATAACCACTAAGCCCGAGATGTAAAAATCGCAGGGCTCCCTAGCAGGAGCCGTCCATAGCCAAGAGAGTTTGCGGTGCCTTTCCGAAGGGCGCAGCCAGCGCGGGGCACACCAGCCTCCGGAGCCCCGGAGCCGGAGCGGGCGGCCGGTACCAGGGGCCTCGGCTCCGCCGGCGCCGCCCGCCGCGCTCGGCCCGGGGGCTGCTCCGCTTCCCCCCGCGGGGTCGCTCCACTGGCTTTCCCGCTGGTTTATGCCAGGCGCGAGAGCTCCGTCTTGAGCACGGACACTGGGCCAAAAAGGGAGGGGAGAGGGAAAAAAAAAACCAAACAAAACCAAACAACCCAAACCAAAAAAAAAAAAAAAAACAACAAACCGAACACCCAAACCAAAACACACACACAAAAAAGGCAAAACCCCCCCCCCCCCAAAGCCGCCAGGCTCTTGCACCCCGGGCAGGGCTCCCCGGCCGTGCCTCCCGAGGCTGACCTCTTCTCCCCGCGGGGCCGCTGGCGAGACCCCCCCGTCCGTCCTTACCTTGGCGCGGGGCGCCGCGGGCGGGAGCCGTCCCCGGGGCGCGCAGCATACGCGCGGGCTGCGGCCAGGGGCGCGCCGGGGCCGGCGGCCGGTGCTAGTGGTGGCCCCGGCGGGCGGCTGAGCATCCTCCGCGCGGGGGCCCTGCCTGGCGCCGCAGCGAGCCGCGGCTCCCGCGGGGCGGGCGGGCGGGCGGCACCTCCAGCGCTCTGGGTCCCCGCATCGCCTCTGCTTTCTATTTAACGCCGCGGCGCTTTTGTGCCGGCTCCTCCCCTGCCTTCTCCGAAAACACGTGGCTGCCACTTTCACTTTCCGAAAGAGCCGAGCCGAGTCAAGCCGAGCCTAGCCAAGCCTGCAGTGCCCCGGCTTCCCGCGGAGCGCGCCCGGAGCCGGCGCCGCAGCCCCGGTGCCGGCGGGCGCGGGGAGGCGCTGCCCCGGTGCGGAGCCCCGGCGGGGGGCTGCGGCGGGGCCCCGCGGGCTGCCCGCCCCGCTCTGGTGCTGGTCCCCAGCCCCGGGTGCCCCGTTTCTTCTGTCTGACTAAATCTGGTTTTACTCTTTTTTCCTTGTTTTTTCTTGGTTGGTTGGTTGGTTTTGGTTTTGGTTTTGTTTTTTTCCCCCCGGGCACAGCAGAGCGGCGGCGCAGAAGGCGCCGGTGGGGAGCGGCCGGGCGCGGGTGCAGAGGGGGCCCGGCCCGGCAGGAGGTGCTGCCCGGGCGCAGGAGTGCTCTGAGCCCCAAGGCAGGCGAGGGGACGCTAGCGGCGGGTGATGAACAAGGCTCTGACCTGGCAGCTAGCTCAAAACGTGGGGAAAAAAAAATGACAAGGAAAGTGAGCGAGCAACCAACGCGGGAAGTTTTAACGTGAAGATAGCTGCTGTCCTCAAAGCTAACAGGTCAGCATGGGCAGAACAGGTGAGAGGACATAATGTATAACTTAAATGTCCAAGAAGGGGAGCAAATTTAGACCAATATTAACGTTAAAGTGAAACATTCGGAGATTCTATAGTCCTTCGACAAGACTGTGCAGATGCTACACAGAGCTTTGAGTTCTCAAAACAGAATTTCTCTGGGGTTTTCTACAGGGTAATCAGTTTTAAAAGTAACTGTTCAAATCCCCAGCTGTATTTCTGACCTCACTAGCAGCCAGTGCAGGAGGCTTGGGATGCTGTTCTGCTCTCCCAGAGGGAGATTTGAAACCTCAAGTACCAAAGCAGTGTCTGTGTGCTCCCTTAAGCAGGCTCCAGTAAAGTGTGCTTTCTTCCAAAGAGGATGTTTCTTAAAGTAGTAACCAACATCTGTTTAAAAGGCCAAGATGACTTTCTTCTGATTATTCCTTGTCTTTTTTGGAAGCCAAGTGCCCTAATACATACCTTGTGCAGTAATTCATCTGTGTAGGCAAGTGCAAAAATGCAGAAACTGTGGGAAGAATTCCACTGACTTGAACCTGGAATTAAGACCTGAATGCGTTGCTTCCACAGCACGTGTGTTTGGGGGCGTGCAGCATGGGTTTTGCAGCCAAAATGCTTCTTTACATCAGGACCAGAGAGAGGATGTTTTTCCCTTTGCAGTGATGCTTTGTGACAATGGAAAGGAAGTGTTTCTGTCAAATTATTAAGGGGACAGGGATTGGCAAGGACTTATAAGTTGTCCTTTGGGATGAAGTTGAGGGAATGTATTTCCTGCTTTGAGACTGAATATTCTTTTCAGACTCCAGTGTGGTCACAGACTGAACTATCCTGATGGCCATACAGTGCCTTGCAGTGATCTGCAGCCAGTCTACAGTAGGTGAGCCTGGAAATTTCTGATGATGCTTTAGACACCAAAATTTACTGCTTATCTTCTGTCATGTGAGAGTATAGTTGTCATGAATTTGGAGAAACAGAGCTTGTCATTAATTTTAAGACCTGGCACGGAGATTCTCTTGGTGTTCAGAATCCTCTTCCAAACTATTTTTGAGTAACTGTGCTTAAGCTAACATTTGGCATAAGCAGCTGGGGGAGGGAAGCTCAGCTGCTTTTCTCTGTAAAACAAAAGCATGAAGGAACGGTGGAACTGAAACTTACTTTAGAATTTGAACATGCAATAGCGAGAAATGTTTTGTCACTGTCTGCTCTGGTGCAGTGTGCTCCAGGCAGCAAGTAGATTCCGTGGCTGTTTTGTGAAAGGCACTGTGCATGTTCAGACATAGTACAAGCAGGCCTTGCCCCTTAGTAGCTTTAAGTCTAACTGAGGCAAGACAAAGTCCTCTTCCTCCCTGACACCCCTCCAGAGAAAAGAGGTTTGAAGTGCTTAATGTGTCACAATAAGATAAATCAGCCAAAAGTACAGCTCAGATCCTCTTAAGTCCTCAGCTACCCCTGAGGCGCCCAGCGAGCGCCCTCCCTGCCATGGCTCCTGCCATCCATCACTGTGGCTTTAAGGAGTGGAGCACCACGGCAGGGCTGTAATGCAGCACAGTGATGGGAGTGTTTTTCAGATGAGATGGAGGTTGGCTGCAGGTTGCTGTAGGCGTGCCAGGAAAGCTGTTCCACTCTCATGTAATTTTTAATTTTGTAAGATCACGGGGATCCTCCAAGTGCACGTGCAGTCTGTCTGCCATGTACTGAGTAGTGCAGCTGACAAAGCTTCTGTCCAAAAAGTCTTCTTCATTGAGCAGGAATGTGGTAATAACAGTTGCAAAACTTCAGAGCTTGGCAGGGCTCGAATGGGTAGGTGAGCTCCCAGTCGCTGAGGAGAGTGATGGAGTGAGTTTGCCAGCTTGGACATCAGAAGCCAAGTGCATCAGGCTGCTGCTTGTGGAGTTTGATACCATCTCTGTGTGGATCATCATGAGAGTGGTCTGGGGTGCTCCATAAAGTGCCTTAAAAAGGCTTGCCCAGGAGAGGTGGGCATCAGTCGTAATGTGTGAAGGAGACTTGTGCAGTGAGTGAAGATTTTGTGGTAAAAGACCTAGGGTTTTAGACTTGAGGGTCCCATAAGATGAACTTTCTTGGGATATCCACTCGTATTCCCTTTTGCAACCCTCCTTTCTCATCCTGTTTCCTTTCTCACCTCCTCTCCCGCTACTTAAAACCTTCGTAATCCAGGCCTTAAACAGAGCTCCATCCCAGCAGGGGTGGGTAAAAAAGAGTTACACTACCCAGCAGAGGGCAAGGTGTAAATCTGGAGCCGAGGCAGAGCTGCTGGGCAGAGCAGACATCGAAAGAAGACATCTAGACAGCTGAAGTTGAAAGCTCTGCTGCCAGTTCTGATGATTCTGACATGTGCTCTGTCATTCAGCTTAATGAGCACTTACTGCTTATTGCAAGGTGAATTAGAGTCTGTTTGGTAGGTAAAGCCTTCCTCGTGAAATGCCTTTTTTTTCTCCTCTTCACGAAGTACCATTTGTGGAGAAACAGATTGTGTTCCCTTTCTTCCCTGCTGATGGTCTCAGAAAAGAAGGGCAAAGTCTGGGGAGAAAGAAAATGATTGGGAGACATTATCCCATACCCCCTTCTCCCTTGTTTCTTGGGGCAGGAAAGTAAATGCTTTTGATCTGAAGGGTTGTATCAGTAAATCTCTGAAGGCTGGGATAAAGAACAAACTCAGCTTTTGTTAAAAGTCCTTACCCCTATTTTGTGAACACTGGCTTGGAAAATGCAGAAAATTCAGAGGAATCACTAGGCATTTGTGCAGCAGGAGCACAGCTTGCTGGCTAGAAACAGGACAAAGGCTAGAGGGAATCTGTTCAGGAAGCATTGGGAATATGGATGCCAGGAGAGGTCTGCCAGGAGGCAGCAAGGGAAAAAACATGCTCCTGGAGATGGTTTTGAAGGTAGGAGAGTACTGTATCTGTTGGAGATGCAGGAGACATTTTCCTGTTTGATTTTCAAAAACCACACTCTTCACCCTACTAGCAGCAGTGTAATGCAGGCAGAGCTTCCTTTATTTATGCTTCAAGCCTTTCCTCACCCTGTGAAACCACCAAGAGGGAGGAGGTTGTGATACCGTGTATGGTATTTCCCAATACAAATTCCTTATGGGGCACTCCACACCCTGCTGAATTCATCCCCCCTGCAGGGACAGTCCTCTGAGGGGGGGAAAAAAAAAAAAAAAAAAATTGAAAGGCTTAGAAAATCAGCAGACACTCCCAATTTCAGCTTTGCTCCTAATTTTTGAAAATAGAAGCTGGATTAATTGGCAGGCCAGTGTGTCTGTAGAATAGCATGTTGTTTAGGATTTGGTATAGTCAGTGGGTGATCAGTGTGGGAATTAATATGGGAATGTTAAATCAGCTCAATTGTGTTATTGTTACGAAGGCACTTGTAAATGAGTAATCAAAATAGTTTTCCAAGTCTAATAAATTGCTATTTTCTTGTAAGAGCAGTTCAAGTAAATGGGGTTACATATTTTACTACTAGTGTTTTGAGGTTAGAGCCTCTCTTGTGCTCATATTGTAAATGGTAGCTCTTACATGAAAGCACTCGTTATCTAAACTGACCAAATCAGCAACATCATCTTTAGAAAAGGGGAACTGAAGCACCAAGAGATTCAGTGATTTGCTTAAAGTCACAGAGCAAGATAGTCTGCAGAAGGGCTCGGAATGGAACATAATTCAGGTCTTCAGAGCCCCATACTAGAAACTTAACCACAATATCATCCTTCCTGTTTTAGTGGGTTTTGTTTTCTTCTCCAGAATCTGAATTTTCATTTAAATGAAACCCCTGAAATCGGAATTCTTTGATTTTGCAAGTAAATTAGGCACCACATTGTTTCTGAGTCTGCTTTCAGATGCACTGAAACCAGCATCACTGAGAGAAGTGTGAACCTCCGTCATCAACTTTAACTAGGTATTAAGGTCACAGTTTGACGCATTTAAATGGGACATACACTAAAGATATAACTATTGTGACTAGACATCTCTATTTCCATACTATCCAATCATTTTCTAAGTTAAGAGATAATAAAGTGGGCCTGATGAATACAGCTCATCCTCTTAGCCTTTTAAGTCATTTACTTCCAGGTAAAATGGCTATAAATAAAACTTGGTTTACACTGATGTTAATTATCATGCTAGATATCACTGAAGAACGACATATGTATGGCACAGTTGTCACAGCATACACCAGTCATTATGCCAAGAACACAATATTTTTTCAGATGTCACCAATTTGCTATGAAGCATTGATAAGCATCATGCCTAATACCTAGACAAGGGCTAGCCATCTGGTACAGAATTAGTACTTTAGGAGAATTTCAATATACAAACCAGATCCCATCCAGCTAGGATGGATGACAAAAATTAGCTGGTTTTGTTTTCTAAAAAGGATGGCTGTGAGTATTAGTTGTGAGAAAGTGCACATCTACTGGCTAGGATGAAAAGCTGTGGTTTTTGAAAGTTGAACAAATTAAGCTTAACTGTGTACTTAACTGAGTAAGAGTTGAGTCTTCCCCTCCTGTAAGTTCCTTTGAATAGTTCAAATTGTCTGAAATGTATCTAAGAGATATAAACTGTTGTATAAATAAGTAATAAATTAACTGAGGCTATGAGGAAAGTTTCTTTCTAAGCTGGCTATTCTGGAATTGTTTATTTTAAATTACGTTAGTTCCTTGATCCCTTGAGCCCAGACTAAATGGACCCTCTCTGATGTTCAGTGGAAGTTCTTTTGTTGATATTAACTAAGTCAAATCAAGATTCGGATTAGTCTCATGAATTCAAATGCTGAACAGTTAAGCATACAAAAATGTGGTTTGGGTTTTCTACATTTTAGTAGTTTAGACATCCTTCTTGGTAATTAGTTGAGTGAAAAAAAAAAAAAAAAAAAAGGAAAGCCTCAAGTTGTTGGTAAAAGTGTTGTGAAAGGGCAGCCTGCTTTCTGGTTTTTTTTCATATGAATGAGAGATCTGTGTGGCTTGGTTGTGTATGTATGTGCATACTCCACAGCTGATGGAGGAACTCTGGATCCTTAAAAAGAAAGTCGGTGCTAATTGCAGAGGTAGCAGGCTGCCATGCAGTCAGGGGAACTGCTGCTATAAATAGTGAACTGGGTATTTTAAAGCAGAACCATATGAAGGTAGTTTGGCTTCCAGATACACTTACTAGACCACAGAGGTTTCAGTGCTGGCTGGAGCATCACAGACCTCGATTTTAAGAGCCAGTTGCTAATTATACTTTAGTCTGGCTACTGCAATACCTGAGTGATCCTTTCCAAAGTAAGTCAGTACAGATCTCTGCTCCCTTTCTACTGCCTGGCAACTCTCTCCCTTGCTGTTGAAGCCACATTCTCTGTTTCTCTAGTTCCCTGTTCTCATGGCTTTTCAGATCCCAAGGCCCTGAAAGGAGAGTGGTAACATGGCACAGGAAAACCAGCCATGGCACTGGACTGTGCTGTGGGTTTTGGAGCAAGCTTACTGGGTGTACATGCAGTGAGAGTCCTCAGGTGGTTATATATCCAGGTAATATGGGAAGGGGGTGCTGACTGTAAAGGGAGCACAGGAGAGGTCATAAGCTTTGGGAAAAAATTACTTTTGAGTGGGAACCTTGACAACATCAAGCAAAATATCAATTCGTAATCCAAAAAGGCCTCCAGTGTCTCTTTATTACTATTTTAAAGGTCTCTTTACCCTCTGCTCTTAGAGTTTCCCATTCTTACAGGCATTTTCCACCACTTCTTGTTTTCAATGCCTGTTTAGATTGTGTTCTGGATGATTTATGTGACTACAAATTTGCATTTGCTGCTGCAGGTGAAGGGTGTTGATGCCCTTTCTGGTACTCCCATGATTCCATCTATTCAAACCACATGCAAATGTTGAACTTCTGGTGAAATAATTCAAAGGTTGTGGAATCAGTTTCTGATGCATTTCATTCACGGGCATAATCACCACATGAGGAGATTTTTATGGTTGGGGTGAGGTGGAGTACATGACAAACATTCCCTCGCCTTTGATTTTCAGTCCACAGAATCTGGTTAAAATTCATTCTTAATATGGTTTTGTTTCCTTGAATACAGAGACTCGGTAGTCCAAATTAAAAGTAAAAAAGTGCTCTTATTCTTAAAGTGAACAAAGACCAACAGAGTGCTATTATAGGAGGCAGAAGTAGCACATAGGAAGCTGAGAAATCAGGCGATGGCATAGCAGTACCTTGCAGCTTCTCATCCAGATCCAGGTAGGCAGTCATACTTGGTTGGATTTTTAATACTTGAAGTCATTGAGCTTGGATCTGAAAAAATCACCATTAATATTCAGCCTTCAGAAAACATCTTTTGTGGGCTTGCCTCCTGCATGGCATG